>NC_133328.1:161789796-162389796 GCF_042186555.1 Aquarana catesbeiana | reverse complement strand
CCGTGATTCAGCTTAGCTGAATCACAAGATTAAGGATGAGCTCCGGCGTGTTTGCACACTCCACGTGCAGAGGCCGCCAGGAAGTCGGCACTGCGCTGCGCTAATCACAGGCAGTGAGACAATTCCCGATCTCTGCAGCCGCGCATCGGGACAATGTCTCACTGCCTGTGATTAGCTCAGTGCCGACTTCCTGGCGGGCTCTGCACGAGGAGTGTGCGAACACGCCGGAGCACATCCTTACACAAGATCTCTCTTTCCCTTCCTGACAGATCCGCCATTTGCCTTGTTTACACAGGCAGAGGGCTGATCCGTCTTTCCTGTGAACGATCGGCGGATCGTGACGGCCATTGATTGGCTCCCGCTGTGTCCAATCACATAAATCAAATATGGAATGATGAGGCTTGTTTTACCATGTATGAAATTCCGTGACCTAAAACTATAGTTGCCCTCCAGCCCCCATACACTAGTAACCCAAGAGTTGTCCCAAACAGAGGGGGACCAAAAGAAAAGCGGGGCTCATGAGAGAGGCAATCTAAATAAGTATATTAATTACAAATGAATATTTATTTATTATAGGTACAAAATTGAAAAACATGGAGATATATACAAAAGCATGACCAATAAGTAACCCTGCCCTGATAAAATTGATCAATACCTGGATTGATCAAAAACAAAAAGCACAGACATGGGGAACATGTGACATGTAGGGACTTACAAAACAAAACAAAAACGTCCGGACGTCTTGGCTATTGATGTCTGCGCAAACCGACACAATGGGAAGTATGCAGCAAAGCTGAGTAAGGTTTGCTAGGCAGACATCAATTCCCCCGGGGGGAGGGGCGGCTCAGGGTGAGGTGTGGAAAGATGTGGGGAACAAAAAGGGGGGGGGGGGGGATGGGGAAAGAAGGGAGGGAACCAGGGAGAGGGTGGTAAGCCGTGGAGTGGGATGCCAAAGTGAGTCCTATAATGGGACATTAATTCATCCTGTTGATGGAGGTGTATTGGCCTTGCATATGTAATTAATGGATCGCGGTTGCCAGGGTCCGGGGTAGTATACAGCAAAATATGCAGTTGTCCGGTGTGGTTTAAGTGTATATGCAGGAACGTGCTGTTGTAAAGTCAGGCGGTGATTAACATGGGCAGAAATACATAAACAGGTGGCCGAGTATGTTATCGCTCCCGGGTCCCGGGAGCGATAACATATCGCCCTCCGTGCGGTTGTTCCGAGCTGTAGAGCGGAACGCCCCCTCAATAGGTGAGCCGGCTAGCCCCAACGGGGGATGACAGCAGGCATGACGTCCGGGCGGAGTGACGTCAACGCGTTTCACAAAACAAACGTGTGTAGCTTCATCTGGACGTACAGGTGGCGTGTGAGGGCTCCTTCTTTTTGTTATCCCTCCCTCATACACGCCCACCCGGCTAATTTAAGTTAAGGAGGTTTATCCAGTCTGTGTGTGTCCAGGCTGTCGCTCACTGCTTGTTTGCCGTTTTCTGTGTATGGTCAGTTTCTAATTCTGATGACAAAATTTCCTGCATATACTCTCTTAAATGTACACTCAACAAAAGAGATAAAGGCATTAATAAATATAGAAAGTATGGTAAAATATGTCATCATGCGGTTAATGTTCCTGTTCTCCATAATACAGCAGTTAGTCAATATATATAGATATTGAAAGAGCTACTTTTAATCTGTTAATCAGACATAGCAGGTAATGAACCAATACTTTGGTAGGGGATACTCTCAGGACATTAACCAGATCAAATCAAGACGGGGAAGGATAATGGAAGGATAGAAAACAGTGTATAAATAAATGAGTAAATCGGCCGGGGAGGGAAGGGGGAGGAAGGGAAAGGGAAACTAGGAAATGGGAGAATGGGCCGGGAAGGTGGGGGGGGGGGGAGGAAAAGGGGGAAGGAGAGAAAGGGTAAAAAAAAAAAGGGGGGGGGGGGATGGGGGGCCTTTTGTGCCAAATGGAAGGATTCCATAGATTGGAGGAATAAATCTAAGACTGTTAACACTGTATTATACACTTTGGGAGTACACATGGCTTGTAAATGAGGGCAGACTTGAACATTGGTAACAGTGCTTAGATAGAATCCCACCCTGTTAGGGAAAGGCACTGTAAAGAACTGGAATGATAGCTGTGGGGTCAGTATCTTATATGGTAAACCCCCCCCCCCCCCCCCCCCGCGCATTTTTATGCTGCAAGGAAAGGCTGAAAATTTAATTCTGTATTCAAGCCTAGGGGGACCAGGGAACCCAAGCGAAAAATCCATCTTTTTTCCTTTTGCTGCAAAATTTGATCAAAGTCCCCTCTTCTGGAGGAAAGGTTTAGGGCATAAATTCCCTTTACTTGCATGCCAGACAGTTTGCCCTGGTGGTATTGGGCAAAGTGTCTGGCTACCGGTTTCTCCGGAGTTTTTTTCAGGATTTCCCTCATGTGTTCCCCTAGGCGAATCCTAAATTGCCGTTTTGTCTTGCCGATGTATATCTTTTTACATGGGCAGGTCAAGATATAGATGACCCTAGTGGTTGCACAGTTAATGAGACTTTTAATCTCAAAGTTATTTTTATTTAGAGAGTCACTGAAGGTTGTTGTCCTGTGTACATATGGACAGACCTGACAGTGTCCACAGGGGAACATCCCCTTGCTTCTAGGGAATCGAGATAGCTAAGAGCTATCAATGCTTCTAGTATGTTCCGAGTGAATTAGGGAGTCACCCAGATTTCTAGCCCTTCTGGCTACCATTTTGGGAGTAGGTCCCACTATCTGAGCTATACCGGGGGTGTTGGTAAGTATACCCCAGTGTTTCTCTAATATAGTTTTGACTGTGTCCCATTGGGACCCGAACTCTGTAATAATTCTCACCGGGTCTGGGACGGTGGGAGAGGGAAGGGCAGGTTGTGAATTTTTTGATGGTTTTCTGTCTAGTAGGGAGGGGCGGTCCCGTCCTGCTGCCTTGCGTTTGGCCCTCCTTAGCTGTTTATGGGAGTATCCGCGTTCCCGAAAGCGTTTGTACAGCTCGTCGCTTTCACGTCTGTAGTCTTCTTTATTGGAACAATTTCGCTTGATACGGAGGAATTGACCTACAGGGATACTGTCCTTGAGCCATTTCGGGTGGTGACTATCTGCTCTTAGGAGTGTGTTCGCGGAAGTCTCCTTGCGGAAGGTCTGGGTCACAAGGGAGGAGTTCCTCCTGCTAATAAATAGATCCAGAAAGGAAATTCTTTCTCGGTCCCATGTGTATGTCAATTTAATGTTGCGGTCATTGGAGTTAAGATAATCGATAAACTGCGCCAGCGTGTCCTGGTCGCCCTTCCAAATGACAAACACGTCGTCGATGTACCTGAGCCACGTGTGTACATGGCTCAGGTACATCGGCGAGGTGTACACAACATCCTCCTCCCATAGTCCCAGATGGAGACAGGCATATGCTGGGGCCCAAGGTGCTCCCATGGAAGTGCCGTTGATTTGTTGATAGAAATTGGACAAAAATTGGAAAAAATTGTTTTTAAGGGAAAAGGTCAAAAGGTCCACTAGAAATTCATTCTGTGGACCATAGTTGGGAAAATGTCTGTCGAGGAAGACATCAACTGCTTTAATTCCCCACTCGTGGGGAATCGACGTGTACATAGATTCCACGTCGATCCCCACCAGGAGGAGCTCCCCCTGTACATTGATCTGGGAGATGTGTCTCAGGACATCACCTGTATCCTTCACATAGGATCTAAGATCTGTAACCATCTCCTTCAGTAGGCTGTCCAAGTATTTACCAATTCTTTCGAGGGGACCCTTTATCGCTGAGACAATTGGTCTCCCTGGAGGATTTTCAAGTGACTTGTGTACCTTCGGGATGATATAAAATATCGGTACGTTATATTCTTGAATTGTAAGGTAATTTAATTCCCGTTTGCCTAATAGTCCTGCTTCTGCTGCCAATTTAAGTTTACTGTTAAGATTAGTGACTAGGTTGGGAAAGGGGTCACTGGATAGTTTTTTATAAGTTTTGGCATCGCCTAACAGGCGAAAGACCTCCTTTTCATAATTTTTCTCATCCAGGAGCACCACATTCCCACCTTTGTCACTCCTCTTTATAACTAGCTGTGGGGCTTCCTGACAGTTCACGAATCGCTTTACGTTCCGCCAGGGAGAGATTGTCTTTATTTTTTATACTCCAGTTCATCTTGGATAGATCTGTTTGTATCATATCCAGGAATAGACATAGCCATCTGTTTTTATTGAGTGGGGGCATCTTGATGGACTTGATGTTAAGTTTAGACTGTCTTTTGTAGGGACCATGCTCAGCTTCCTCTCTCTCATTTTCCTCCAAGAGGGAGCTGAGGATAGCCAACATTTCTTCATCCTGATTTTTAGTTGTATTTTTATCTGTTACTGATCCTGAATTATTGGTATGGATGAAGCGTAGAAATATTTTGCGTATAAAAAGGGTAACATCCTTAAATACTGTGAACTCGTCCATCTGATTGGTGGGCGAAAAAGACATCCCTTTTTGTAAGAGATCAATATGTCTCTTACTTAATTTAAACTTAGACAGGTTGATAATTTTCATGTCCTTCCTATCCGCCTCATCAATAAGTGGCTTGGTTATTTCCGCTGACTCCTGGTGCGTGCTCCCCCTCTGGCTATTTGTCTCTGGGGTTCGGGGGCTTGTTGTTTGTGTAAATTTGGGTTCGCGTCTGGGTAGTTGCCCTTGTTTTCGCCCACCGCCCCCTCCTCCTCTAAAAAAGTCACCGTTTTGATCAAATTATCTTCCTCAGTGTCACTCAAAGATTTTTTACCCCTAGATGATGATCTATTATTTCTTCTCCTAGAGCTACTCCAGCTCCGGCGTGGGGTTAAGTCAAAAATGTCTCCCTTCTCCCTGTCACTCAAGTCCCGTCTGAACTTGGATTGTTTTGTTGTTTTTAGTGTGGACTGGGTTTTTTCCACCTCTTTTCTAAGGGCCTCATTGAGTTTCTGAAACTCCTCTAGTTCTTTATAGGGTTCCAATCCCTGGGAGCTCTCTGTAATTGCTTTTACCAATTCCTCTAGTTGGATTTTTTCCTCTTCTACTATTAATTTCATAACCGATACCCCGTGGTCTATGCAGAGTTCCTTCCACTTTTCCAAAAATCTTGGACTGCGGAGGTGCTCAGCGGGTATCACCACCACCATCTATAAGGCCCCTCGGTACTATCCTGTTATTGATATAGGTTTCCAGGAAGGACACGTCCCACTTTCTATTTAGATGTTTGATAAGTAGTTTTTTATGTTCCTTGAACCGAGTTTTTACCTCTTCTTCTTGAGAGGGGATGGTCACCGTGTCCGTCCTGAAAGCCTGACTGATTTCACGATCGATATCTTCCCCGATCACAAAAGCCATACTTGACCAACCAAGGCAGCAAAACACATTCAAACAATGAACCGCATAGAACACATAGGGCAGTTGTAGGTGTTGCTGTAGATACCAAGCAAATGCCTCAGGAATGGATCACCAGTAATCCCTATATCAAACATAAATCAAATATGGAATGATGAGGCTTGTTTTACCATGTATGAAATTCCGTGACCTAAAACTATAGTTGCCCTCCAGCCCCCATACACTAGTAACCCAAGAGTTGTCCCAAACAGAGGGGACAACTGTATACTTCCCATTGTGTCGGTTTGCGCAGACATCAATAGCCAAGAAGTCCGGACGTTTTTGTTTTGTTTTGTAAGTCCCTACATGTCACATGTTCCCTATGTCTGCGCTTTTTGTTTTTGATCAATCCAGGTATTGATCAATTTTATCAGGTCAGGGTTACTTATTGGTCATGCTTTTGTATATATCTCCATGTTTTTCAATTTTGTACCTATAATAAATAAATATTCATTTGTAATTAATATACTTATTTAGATTGCCTCTCTCATGAGCCCCGCTTTTCTTTTGGTCCCCCTCTGTTTGGGACAACTCTTGTGTCCAATCACAGCAGGAGCAGCGCGCACCCCCTAAACCGCATGCACAAAATCACGTACAGGTATGTGATTTTGCGCAGCTGGGCCTCCCTGCCGCAGTAAATGTACGTGGGGTGGTCCGCAAGCAGTTATAAAAAAATGCTGCTCCTAGAGGAGTTAAGCATTTTGCCTGTAGAATGAACTAATTCTATCCCATATGTCCATGCACATTAGGTAGTCTAGAGATTTTTTTTTTTTTAAGCTCAGCGGCACAGTGGTGTAGTGGGTAGCACTCTCGCCTAGCAGTAAGAAGGGTCGCTGGTTCGAATCCCGACCACGACACTACTTGCCTGGAGTTTGCATGTTCTCCCTGTGTTTGCGTGGGTTTCCCCCGGGTACTCCGGTTTCCTCCCACACTCCAAAGACATGCTGGTAGGTTAATTGGATCCTGTCTAAATTGGCCCTAGTATGTATGAATGTGAGTTAGGGACCTTAGTTTGTAAGCTCCTTGAGGGTGTAGGGACTGATGTGAATGTATAATGTATATGTAAAGCGCTGCGTAAATTGACGGCTCTATATAAGTACCTGAAATAAATAAATAAATAAAATAGAGGCAGGAAAAAAAATTCTGTTTTGCGTTTTTCTGGCAGGAAAAAATATGCTAAACGCTCCTATACTCAAAATTTGCGTTTTTTTTGTTTTTTTTTTTCTGCCGTGAGCACTGTTGTTTTTTTAAGCTAGTGTGTGTGGAACCTAAAGCATTTACAAACCTATGACATGAAAAATGAACAAAACATAACCTTCTATAGTGTGTACTTGTTTTAATCCAAAGGACTGAGTGTTATTTCTGTGGGCGGCCTGGTTCCTCTGCTATGTTAATGAGTTATTTCTGACAGACTGTGCCAACTCCAAGGGATAAACTGTGGATAAACCCCTAAACTATCCCACACAGATCCGTACTTGCCAAGATCTGTCACCCGCAGCCCTTAGGCCCCTTTCACACTGGGGCGGTTTGCAGGCGTTATTGCACTAAAAATACCACCTGCAAACCGCCCCAAAACAGCCTCCGCTGTTTGTTCAGTGTGAAAGCTCGAGGGCTTTCACACTGAAGCGGTGCGCTGGCAGGAGAAGAAAAAAACTCCTGCCAGCCGCATCTTTGGAACGGTGAAGGAGCGGTGTATTCACCGCTCCTAAACCGCTCCTGCCCATTGAAATCAATGGGACAGCGCGGCTATACCGCGGCAATACCGCGGCTATAGCCGCGCTAAACTTGTGGTTTTAAGCCTTTTTCGGCTGCCAGCGGGGGTTCAAACCGCACTGCTAGCGGCCGAATACCGCGGTAAAACAGCGCTAAAAATAGCGCTGTTTTACCGCCGACGCCCCCTACCGCCCCAGTGTGAAAGGGGCCTTAGAGATTGTGTACTTGCAAAAAAATGTGTATTTATTTTTATTTTTTTAATAAGTGAACTAACCTTTCATTTTTTGACACTTCAGTAAAGTTGAACATCCTTCAGATCTATGCAGCATGCGGTGCTATGCAGGGCTTTTTTTCTCAAACAATAGGTGCTGGAACTCAACCACAACCCCCCAAAACCCCTCCTCCCACACACACCCTCCAAATCACATCAAATAGTGGGGGTGGTCAGTCACATTTCATGAACAGTAGGAGGTTCTTAAAGGGGCATTAAATACCAGGATTGCATTACAAACAGAGTGCAGAGTTCAGGGGGTTTACATACAGAGTGCAGAGCTGTCACTTGTAAACACAGAAACCGGACTTCTGTGTTTACAAGTGATTGTGGTGAGCAGGCCCCCCCAAGGATCTGAGCCAGAGGTGGTGGAACTAAGTTCCACCAAGTTCCCCCTGAAAAAAAGCCCTGATGCTATGTGTCTAGGCAAAAGTGTAGATACTATATGTTGCATTCTTAAGCCTGTTTCACATGAGTACGCTGTTCTGTACACCCGTGCAGAGGACTGTGTTTACCCGCACAGGAATTCTTCAGCCAGCCTGTTAAAATCAATGACAGGTGGATGGCTGTGCGGATCTCGAAGACTTTCCTGAGTGCACAATCATGTGGGACTGATGCAAGGATCAGAATGCAGTCTGTCTGTGTTCTGATCTGTGCATCAATCCCATATAAATGTACACTCAGGGATGTACTTGGAGATCTGTACAGCCATCCACCTGTCATAGATTTTTTTTTTTTTTATTTATAACAGAAACAGAAAAGGAGGCCCACATGGACCAATACATTACAATATACAGGAAATTGTCAACAAACGAATTACACAACACCAATATGCATTGTTCTTGAAAGATAGGTGTATAATTAATACATAATGACATTCAGCTCTCCACCCTGGAGAGGAACCTATATGCTTCCTATTGTGCGCTATGTTAGGTTAGTACGGTCCCTTGAGCTCCTTCCCTGCCTTTTTTCCCATTTTCCAAGAATTGTAGGCGCATCCTACGGGTAGGAGGAGAGAGAGAGTAAAGAAAGAGGGGAAGTGAGGGGAGGGGGGGTAAGTGAGGGAAGGGGGGGAGGAGGTAAGGGGACGCCTTCCCCGCGGTCATGGAGTGTTCTGATAAGGTGCATCTGAGATGTAACTGTAGTATCGTTATCTGCCCTGTATGTATAGGTTAGGAATTGAGTTTACCTAATGAAAAGTCAGTTAGTTAATGAAGCCTCTCGCATAGCTTGGCCTTCACTTGAGTATATAAACATGTTCCACAGCTGCCATGTTTTGGAGAACTTCTCCTGTTTGTTTTGTGCAGTGTGGATGAGATCTTCCATTCTTTTGATTTCCTCTACCTTTTTCATCCAGAGGTCTATGGTTGGCGGAATTGTGGATTTCCAATGCAGTGGGATACAGGCTTTCGCTGCGTCCAGAAGGTGTCGGGTCACTGAATTTTTGTACGTCTTTATAGGGATGTCTGATGCGTGCAGGAGAAAGAATGCTGGGTTGTCCCTGATGTTGTAGTCCGTGAATTTTCGTACTGTCTCCCGTATTGTTTGCCAAAAGTTCGCCAGTCTGGGACACGACCAGAAAATATGCAGCAATGTCCCCGATTCTGTCTGGCATCGCCAACAGAGGTCAGATGTTGTCGGGAAGAGTTTGTATAACAGTGCTGGAGTTCTGTACCAATGAGTGAGAATTTTGTAGTTTGTCTCTTGACTTTTGGCGCAGATAGAGGACTTGTGTGTAAACCTGAGGATTTGTTGTCTCTTGGTTATGTTAAAGTTGCAGTCTAGTGCTTTTTCCCATTTAAGTAAGCCCGGTGCAACAAAGTCCGTCGGTGGTGTATTTAAAAGGTTGTATGTCAAAGAGAGCATGTGTGGTACTACCCCCGAGGTGGAACATAATTTTTCAAATGTGGTAAGAATTTGGACATTCGTGGGAGGTTGGTGTAGACCTGACTCTGCCAGATTCCCAAAAATCGCATCCTGCAAGCCTGGTGTAAATAATGGGTTCCCCAGTATTGGGTATAGAGGGGAGTTTGGCGAGGTTAGGTTTGCTCGTGAGATACGCCTGGCACAGATTTGTATAGTTGTCCCTATTAGTGGGTGTCTCGTAATCCCTAGTGGCATGTCTGAGTAACACCATGGAGCCCTTCGGAGAGGTACTGTACTTTGATCTTGTTCCATTTGGGCCCATAGTTTGGTTTCTCGGTGACGACACCAATCCACCATTCTTCCTAAATGAACTGCCTGGTAGTAAGTACAGACATCCGGCAGTGCCAGGCCACCATATTGTTTGGGGAGGACGAGTATTTTGTTTGTAAGTCGTGGTCTTTGTTTGCCCCATACGAATTCCGTGAATATCGACTGTACTTGCCTGAAATAATTTGTGGGTATGGTTACTGGCAGGGCCTGCATAAGATAGAGAAATTTTGGGAGTATGGACATTTTTAGTATGTTACACTGTCCCAACCAGGAGTATAGTCCCTTGCCCCAATTATTTAAAAGTGATTTGACTGTCTTTAATAGTGGCGGGAAATTTAGTGTATAAAGCTTCGAAAGTGTTTGGGGGATCCGTGTACCTAGGTATTTCAGTGCCGTATTGGTCCAATTCAGGTGGAAGCTAGATTGGAGATGTATAAGCCGTGAGTGTGGTATTCCCACCCCCATGGCTTCTGATTTGGTGAGATTGATCGTCAGATTGGAGAGGGTACCGTATATGTCAAATTCCCTAAGCAGGCTCGGGAGCGATGTTGTTGGCTTCGTAATGGAGAACATAAGGTCGTCCGCGTACGCGGATACCTTATATTGGGTTAGGTTTATAATTAGTTCCGAGATGTTGGGGTTTAGTCTAACGTGGAACAGGAAGGGCTCGATAGATAGTGCAAAGAGGAGGGGTGAGAGAGGGCACCCCTGCCTCGTCCCATTGGTGATTGGGAATAGGTCTGATGTTACTCCGTTTGCCCTTACCATAGCTGTCGGTGTCGTATAAACTGCTTTTATCCATCTCATCATGGTATTGCCGATACCTACATGTCGAAGTGCTTTAAACATAAAAGACCAGTTTACACGGTCAAGCGCCTTTTCGGCATCAGTGCTTATGAAGATACTCGGAGTGTTCGTGCTGTTGGCCGTGTGGAGCAGGTTCAGGACCTTAATGGTGTTGTCCCGTGCTTCGCTGGTCGGAACAAACCCTACCTGGTCTAAATGTATTAAGTGGGGTAGATGTAGTTGTAGTCTGATAGCTATTATTTTGGTGAATAATTTGAGGTCTGTATTGAGTAGTGAGATTGGGCGGTAACTCCCGCATTGTGTCTGGTCTTTCCCTTCCTTAGGAATGACCGATATCTGGGCCTGTAGTGTGGAACTATGAAACATGCTCCCCTCACTATGATTATTAAACAGTTTTAGCAAGTGGTTTCCCAGAGATGGTAGTAATGCTTTGTAATATTGAATTGTGAGGCCGTCTGGGCCTGGAGCTTTCCCTGATTTGGTGTTACTTATTGCTAATTGCACCTCAGGCAATGTAATAGGTTCTTCTAAAATGTCACGTGCTTCAGTCGATAATGTGGGCATTAGCGAGTTAGTTAGGTATTCTGTCATCTGTTCCAATGTCCGTTGCGTCGTGGATAAGTTATATAATTTCTCATAGTAAGATTTGAATTCGTTTGTAATTTGTTGGGGCAGATTCATTTTTTGGCCTTCGGGAGAAGTCACGTATGATATATAGGATGCTACCTTTTGAGCTCGTAGGGATTGTGCTAGCAATCTACCACATTTGTTTCCTGATTCATACACTTTTTTCCGGGAGATTTGCAGTGCCGCTTTAGCTTTTAAGTGAAGTAAGTCCGTGATCTGCGTATGAATCGTGTTGAGCTCGGCTCCTATTTGTCTAGTCTGATTCTGTTTATGTGTGGTTTCGAGTGTCTGTAGCCTGTTAATTAGTAAGGTTATTTGTGCAGTCCTCATTTTTTTAAGTCTCGCCCCATGTTTTATGAGAATACCCCGTATCACCATCTGAGGAGTTGTTGGCGTGAAAATAATGTGTGATTTCCCTCGCTATATCAGCTAGTATCTCCAGGTCCTGTAGGAGGCTCTCATTAAGTCTCCAAGGTTTCCTTTGTCCCTTGTAAAAGTCCATCAAAGCATATCGCATCATGACTGGGGCATGGTCTGACCACGTGATGGACCCTATAGTGGCGCCCCTGACTGCCTGTAGTTGTCCATGTGGTATGAAGAGGTAGTCTATGCGTGAGTAGGAATGGTGTGGGTGGGAATAAAATGTATAATCCCGTTCCCCAGGGTGCAAGAGGCGCCAGACGTCTATCAATTGTGCAGTATGCAGAGCTGCATGCATAATTTTACGTGCTCCTCAGGACGTGGAAGAAATCCCCGTCGAGGTGTCTTCTGAAGGGATCAGGGCGGTATTAAGATCACCTCCCAAAATGAGTTGGCCTTCTGAGAAAGTTTGGAGTAGTTTAAGGTGTTTCCTGGTGAAGACATCTTGTTGGCAATTTGGGGCATAAATGTTGGCTATGGTCACCTTTACCTCTCCTATCATGCCTTTAAGGAAGAGATACCTTCCCATCGGGTCTGTTTTTATGGCAAGCAAAGACCATGGGACTCTAGCTGAAATCTGGATGGACACCCCTCTAGACTTGGTCTCTGAGTATGTGGAGTGGTACACTGTCGGGTAAAATCTATTTTTTAAGATAGGAAAAGCATTTTCCCTAATGTGTGTCTCTTGTAGCAAAACGATGTCTGCTTTTATGCGTTTTATGTCGTTTTGTAGCAATCAGCGTTTTTCAGGGACGTTAAGTCCTTTTACATTCAACGTGACAATGTGGAGTTCGTCCATGATCGCGGTGAGTTGGGGAGAGGGAGAGGAGTGGGTTGGGAAGAGGGGTAAGTAGTGGGGTTGTGAGAGAGAGGAGGGGGGGCAAGTAGAGGCAAGAAGAAGAAAAAGAAAAAGAAAAATTAGGGTGTTTAGCCCTCTAGTATAGGATCTAACGTATTACAAAATATTGCTTACATGCTCTTCAGGGAAGTCTGAGTTATGAGCGTAGGCCTAGGTGGGAGTGTGTCTCGCAAGGGTCGTGGGAGACTCCCGGGTACCACCCGTGTCCCTCCCGGCCCTTCTTATGTATGTTGGAGTAGGCAAGCATGAACTTCCTGGCAGCCCAGGTGGTATAAGTTGAAGAGGCAACATAGAGAGGTCATATATAGACCTTACAACTGTCCAACACAAACAGTATAAACCAAAAATCAAACATAATAAATCAAACATAATAAAATAAAACATGCAGGTTGAACATTTCACTGAATCATCCCCCCAGTATGTGTATCTAGAAGATATCCCTTCACAACATTCTACTGTTCGCCTCCCCTATATAAGACACATGAATGCCTTATACCTTATGAAAGACAAGCGTCCATGTTCACTCGTTGGTAGCAGTGGTGGGGAACTCCTACCAACCATCTTGATGGGGGTCTGCTTATACTTGCGGTAGCAGTCAGTTCGTAAGAAAAGAAAAGTTAAATTATTAGAGTGTGTAGTTGGCTACTATGCGTCATATGGTAGCTTTTCCCATTAAGTCAATTCTCATTAGGAAGTGGGTATATAAGCGTGTAGTCCGCCATGGATTAGCTTTAAACTTCCAGTGGGATAGACATAAGGTATAGTTCCCAGGGTGAGAGAACTCCTGTCATGTATCTGTGTATACCTCGTTGGATGGTAGGAGGGTATGAGTCATTCCACCTCCCTACTTCGTTTCTCCATGTGGTACAGTATCGGGCAGTCGAACAACAAAAATCAAAAGCTATGGCAATAACAAAGAGAAGGAAAAAGGGGGGGGAAGAGCCATAAGACTATGGCTTCCACTGTATCCCAGTGTTCTCGGGTACTATTTCAGGGGGGTCTATCTCATTCCGTAAGACAATAAAGTTTCCCCATATAGCAAATCCAGGGGGAGTGAACATTAAAGCCATGGATTATGCCCGGCAGGTCAAAGTATGAGGATGCCTGCCTTCTGCCGGGTCCCGGGGTCACAGCAAAGACATGGTAGGCTGGTAGTCCGGAAGGGTCTATCATCCGATAAGTGTTGGACCTTGGGGGGATAGCACTAAAAGTGTCATGGCGTCAATTCCTGCGTTTTGATCTTAAGTAATTAGAAAAGTAGTATAATCATGACTCACGTGACCTGTTGGTGTTAGAGGTTCGAGAACGACCCCTCTGACTCCGAGGGCGGGTAGGCTGGTTGGGTCTGTTCACATTCAAGCTTGTACGGCCCGTCGGTCTCAGTATCTTCAACAGCCAATTCGGTACTTGAACGGGGTCAGATCCCAGAAAGGTGAAAAAGGCTGGGAGGTCTGCCGGCGAGCGCAATGTGAATGATGAGTCGTCGGAGCGGAAAATAACCGCCAGAGGATAACCCCATCTGTAAGTGCATCCTCGGCTTCTAGCTGCTTCCAGTGCTGGTTTCAGCATAGCCCGGCGTTGTAAAGTCGCTCTGGAGATGTCCGGTAGTATTTGGATATGTGCTCCGTCGAAGTCAATGTCGCCATTTTCCCAAGCTGTTCGGAGGATGATCTCTTTTTGAGCATAACGGTGCAGGTGACAAAGTACGTCTCGGGGTTTTTGCGGGGTCTGTAGATCTCGGGCCTAGAGTACGATGTACCCAGTCGATTTCTAAGGTGGGTGGTGGTGTCTCCAGCAGCCTGTGGAATATAGCGGTTACTGTTTCCGCAAGGTCTTCAGAACCTGTGGCTTCTGGGATCCCCCGCAGCCGCAGGTTGTTGCGGCGGCTTCGATCTTCCATTTCTTCTATATGAAGCTGCACCTCTTGAACCTCCATAGCCTGGGACTCACATGCCTGCTCCAAGGATAACACCCGGGATTCCAGGGCAGAGATTTTCGCCAGCGGTCACACGGGTATTAATTGTGTGGAGTTCCGTTTTGACCTCTTGTATGTCCCTGCTGTGGGCTTCTTCCACACGCTGTATGAGGCTTTCAATGTCTGCTCTCGTGGGTAGGGCCTGCAACATGGCGCGAAGGTCATCTTCCAGACGCAGTTGGCTGTGTGGGGGGTCTGCCGACCCCGATCGGAATGCAGCTGGGGTCCCCATATGTGGATTTGTATCCAGAGATGGTGTATGGGAAGAGGGCTGTGACATAGTGGTATTGTTCTCAGCGCTGGGCGTACGGAGTGCACTCGGGGCCGACACAATGGCGCCTGGAGAGAGTTCCTGCCCTCCTCTGAAGTATCTCCAGATGCCGAGTGGGGTAGCTGGATTACTTGTCCCTCTTGTTGTCGCCCTGGTCCTGTAGCGGCTATTAGTGCTCATGCCGCATCTCTATGCATTAAAAGTTGCCTGTTAAGCCGGGATATGTCGGGTCGCCCTGGGAGCTCCTTCACCACGCGTCTTTACCCGGCCATTGCTAAGCCATGCCCCCCGTCATAGATTTTAACAGGCCGGCTGTCCAAAACACCTGTGCCTCCCATGCAGGTAAACAAAGGCCTCTGCACAGTTATACAGAACAGTATGCATGTGTGAGGCCTAACGCAGCCTTACGCTGTGCACAGGGCACAAAGAAAAACAGTATTTGTGTTGCTCAATGCAGAACTGGTGTGAGGGCACATTCACAGCAGAACACAGTTCAGAAAAGGCGTGTTTGCCGCTCTGCATGTGAAGGCACTGTCAATTCATTGTTAACAGAAAAGTTTTATTCATGAAAAAAAAAAAATCACAAATCAGCGAAGTACATAATACACTGAGAGAACGTACACTTAAAAAGTAAAAAACTTCCGGGTGTACAGGGAGAATCACCGGGGGTAGTCCAGAGAAGGGGAGGAAATTATTTAGGGAGAGCAGTAGGGGGAAAGAGAGATGAGGAAGAAGGGACAATAAGGGAGAGAGATAGAGAAGAAAATGGAAAGGCACACCAGGATTAGGCAACCAATGGACTGGAGCCCAAAGCCAGGTGGGCATCCAGTGGGAGTCTTCCCACTCTGGAGACCAGAGAATGTACCAACAGATAAGAGAAGCTCCCTGAAAATCACCAAATCTCCACTTCTACCATAGTGAGTTAGAGACTAAGGGATCTAGCGGTAACCTACGCGTCCCAAATTTTCCTGAACTTCTGGGGGCATTTACAACCCATGCATACCTCCCAACATTTTGAGATGGGAATGAGGGACACCTACTAACAAACGTATATAGGCATAGGACATGCCCCCTGCCACACCCCCTTAAAGGAGAATTAACCAAAAAAATGGCTTTTAACATGTACAAATACAGCAATTTAGAAATTGGATGAGAGGTTTAGCACTTGGAAACACTTTTTGAAAGATAAAAAGTGCATTTTATATACAACTATATGGATCAGACCAAAATGAGGGACAAATGAGGGGGAAAGAGGGACATTTCTCCAAATCAGGGACAGTCCCTCGAAATCAGCGACAGTTGGAAGCTATGCTAATGTATGTAAGCTTGTACAGGGGTAACACTAAATCAATTAATAAAAGCCACTGGGCTAAGGTTGCCACCTCATCCCTTTAAAACCAAACAGGTATTAAAGTGGAACTTCAGTCATTTTTTCATCTTTCCATCTATCTATTAAATATTCTGCCCTTGTTGTTTTAACTTTGGGTAGTAAAACATTTTTTTCTGCCAGCCCACTTCCTGTTTCTTGTCTGGTAAAAAGCCTAGGCTTATCACATTGTGCACAGTTCTCTCTCACTCTTGTGAGAGTTTGCCAGGAAGTGAGGGGGTTGAGTCATAAGAGGGCGAGTGAGAGCTGCAGAGCTGGAGGTGTGCCTCTGTGTAAATCCAGGAAGTTAACAGGCAGCAGCTTCAGCTGCCCACAGTTAAAATGGATGCAGCCAGACTCGGTGGAGGGAGATTTCTGCAGCATATTTGACAAGTACAGAATCACAGTATATATAAAATAATATGCAAAGTGGTTGGAGGGAAGCTTCAGAATGGCAAAGATGTTTTTATTACAAATTATGTAAGCAGACTGCAGTTCCTCTTTAATTACATAGGTTCTGTGGCTGATTATGGCGGCAATTAACTACTTAAGGACCAGCCACCACAGTTGTACTGCGGCAATGTGACTTGATCCCGCAAATCACCGTCATTGTACGTCACCTTGTACTCAGCGATTTGTGGGCGTGTGCCCACAGGTTAGCGGGGGGAGCCAATCAGCGGCTTGTTCCCCGCAGTGACAGAACGGGGATCTGCCCATGTAAGCAAGGCAAATCCCCGTTCTGATAGGGGAGATCACACAGATCCTGTCTTTCTGCTAAGCAGGAAGACAAATCTGTGTGTTTCCCCAGTGACACTGTCCCCCATACAGTTAGTAAACACACCCAGGGAACACATTTAACCCTGATCGCCTCTTGTGGTAACCCCTTCCCTGCCAGTGTCATTAGTGCAATAACGGTACATATTTTTAGCACTGATTACTGTAATAATGTTACTGGTTTCCAAAAAAGCGTAAAAAATGTCAGGTGTCCGATCTGTCCGCCAAAATGTCGCAGTCCCACTAAAAATTGCTGATCGCCGCCATTACTAGTAAAAAAAAAAAAAAGTAATATAAAAAATGACATAAATCTATACCCTATTTTGTAGACGCTATAACTTTTGTGCAAACCAATCAATATACGCTTATTGCGATATTATTTATTTATTTATTTTTTACCAAAAATATGTAGAAGAATACATATTGGCCTAAACTAATGAAGAAATTATTTTTTTAACTTTTTTTTTTTAATCTTATGTACAGTACCATCCCTACAGCAGCCAACCTTTACAGTAGGCTGCTCTGTACCCTAAGTGAATGACACTATATGTTTAACCACTTCTCTACCTGCCCATTGTCATATGACGTCCGCAGGAACACTCTGTCCCTGCGGGTGTCATATTATTATTATTATTATTATTATTTATATGGTTGTAAACCCTTACAGACCACTTTTACCTACAGGTAAGCCTAGATTAAGGCTTACCTGTAGGTGCAAGAAATATCTCCTAAACCTACACGGTTTAGGAGATATTTGCAAAAGACAGGCACCGATGTCTACGGCGCATGCGTGGGAGTGACGTCATCGCTGCTCCGGCCAATCACAGCGCCGGGGGCCGCGATACCCAAAAGGAAGATAGACGCTTCGTGGAAGAGGGGACAGCGGTGACATCGCAGGCTCGTGTGTCAGGTAAGTGACACATAATGGGCTACTATGCGATGCATAGTAGCTCATTATGCTTTACCTTTGCAGGGAAACAAAGAGGAAGTAAAACCCATCAGGGTTTACTTCCTCTTTAAGGTACTTACAGTATATAGCGCCGCCAATTGACGCAGGGTTTTACATCAGTCCCTACCCTCAAGGAGCTTACAATCTAAGGTCCCTAACTCACATTCATACATACTTGGGACAATTTAGACAGAAGCCAATTAACCATGTCTTTGAAGTGTGAGAGGAAACCGGAGTACCCGGAGGAAACCCACGCAGGCACAGGGAGAACATGCAAACTCCAGGCAGGTAGTGTCATGGTTGGGATTCAAACCAGTGACTCTTTTTACTGCTAGGCATGAGTGCTACCCACTACACCACATGACGTCCTTGGCTTCCCGGCTGTATAGGAGGCGCGGGCCTGCTGCGTCACTCGGGAGCCGATGCGCGTGCCCAGCAGCCACGACTGCTGGTGACAGAACAGGAACGTGGATCTGCGTGTGTAAACACACAGGTCCAAATCCTGTCAGGGGAGAGGAGACAGATCGTGTGTTCCTACTATATAGGAACACCGATCTGTCTCCTCCCCTAGTCAGTCCCGCCCCCCCACAGTTAGAATCACTCCGTAGGTAACACAGTTAACCCCTTGATCGCCCCCTTAGTGTTAACTCCTTCCCTGCCAGTGAAATTTATACAGTAATCGGTGCATATTTATAGCACTGATCGCTGTATAAGTGTCACTGGTCCCAAAATAGTGTCAAAAGTGTCCGATCTGTCTGCCGCAATGTCACAGTCAGGATAAAAATTGCAGATCGCTGCCATTACTAGTAAAAAAAAAAAATTAAAAAATAAAAATGCCATAAATGTATTCCCTATTTTGTAGGCGCTATAACTTTTGCACAAACCAATCAATATACGCTTATTGTAATTTTTTATTTATTTATTTTTACCAAAAATATGTAGAAGAATACATATCGGCCTAAACTGAGGACATTTTTTTTTTTTAAATTGGGATATTTATTATAGCAAAAAATAAAAAATATTGTTTTTTTTTTTTTGTTTTTCAAAATTGTCACTCTTTTTTTGTTTATAGCGCAAAAAATAAAAACTGCAGAGGCGATCAAATACCACCATAAGAAAGCTCTATTTGTGGGGAAAAAAGGATAAAAATGTAATTTGGGTACAGTGTTGTGTGACTGAGCAATTGCCATTCAAACTGTTACAGTGCTAAAAGCTGAAAATTTGGCCTGGGCAGGAAGGGGGTGAACATGCTCTGTATTGAAGTGCTCAATAATGTATCAGCCCTGTTTTGCTCTGCTTATACTCTCACTAGAGCTCCTCTTAATTATTGGGCACTGTCGCTTTTATAATTCTCCCAGAGTATGCGGGGCAGGAAGTGAGGCGGAGCACGTGACTGATCCAGTCCCCTGCCGGGCGCCAGAGGAGACGTCACTTCCGGAGGCGCTGCATGTGGGTGTTGCTTTCTTTGCTGTCCCCGTTCCTTGTGAGAGGTGACAGCGGCGCGGAGGTGTCACATTGGTGGTGGGGGTGGTGAGTGAGGCCGGGCGGTGTGTGTGATCTCAGGCAATCAGTGGCAGGAAGCTGAGTGTGTGCAGAGCAGGGAGCTGATCCCAGCAAACACGTGTCTTGTGTCCCGGGCTTAGATTACAGCAGGCTGGTCACCTGCAATCACTACACATGGCGTGACAGGCCATGTGCATGCATTTGGGTTTCTAGACCTGAGTTGGGAGATCAGATGAGCCTGGTGGGAGCATTTTAGATTTTACCTTGAAATCTTAGCCTGGCAGATTTTACAGCCTGTGTGTGCGCTATGCCTGTTGTATGCAATGTTTAAATCTTTTAAAAAGTGCCAGCATGTTTTTAAAGCACTATGCTATTGTAAACTAAGATTTATAAAACGTATTGTTAGATTTTGTTGAACAGTGTTTTTTTTTTTCACAAATTGATTTACCTACCTTTCAGTCATTGGCTAATGATGCGCTTACGCTTAAGAATACCTAGAAAGGGCCTTGCATCCAATGAGGAAACAGACTTGCATGCAAGTGGTGCTTGTGTGCAAAATAAAATATGTACAGGGCCATTGCTGGAACAGATAAGCCGGGGGGAGTTGGGTAGCTTGAGCAAAGCTAATGGAGAGGCAAAGCGACAAATCGGTATGCCAAAGCTTGTGGCATGCGTGGAAAGTGTGCCAGATGTAAGAGAGGGAAATCAAAGAAAATGCATCACACGTTCGGTTAGCAGTGGGAGTGACAACAAATGTGGGCAAGGAGAAAAAAAAGTAAGAAAGGCAAGCATTTTAGATCCATCTGTCAGGGGCCATACATCAGGTAGTGAGCAAAACTCAGTGCAGAGGGGGCATACTTATTGCACACAGCGATGGGAGGTCACTAGGATAGATGACAGCCAGAAAATGGAAACAAGAAGGGTTTCTCTCAGACTTAGAAAGCAGGTTTCCGACCCAGCTCTTCAAAGTGGGGCTGTGAAGCCCATCGGTTCTTGCAAGCCAGTGCAATACAAAAAGAGGAGAGATGGGATGCAGTTACCTAAATCAAATGGAAGACCAGAAACACTGAACAGAAAGACACCAGAGAAGCTGGAGGCACACAGTGATACTCTTCCTACTGTATCAGTGCAGAAGACCGGGAGTAGTGGCATAGAAAATAAACCAGAGAAAAAAAAAATGGGGCGAAAACCAGGGAAACTGAAAAGAAAGACGCCAGAGAAGCTGGCTGCGCAGGAGGCAGAGCCTAGAAGAGATGGGATGCAATTACTTAAACTGAAAGAGAGACCAGAAACAGGTAATAGAAAGACAGTGGTGACACTGAAGACACATAGTGATACTCTTCCTACTGTATCAATGCAGAAGACCAGTATTAGTAGTATTGAAAATAAACCAGAGAAAAAGAAGATGGGGCAAAAACTAGAGAAGCTGACTAAGCAGGAGGCAGAGCCTAGGAGAGATGGGATTCAATTACCTAAACTGAGAGGAAGAAGACCAGAAACATGGAATAGAAAGACACTGGTGAAGCTGAAGACACATAGTGATACTCTTCTTACTGTATCAATGCAGAACGGGAGTAGTAAAATTGAAAATAAACCAGAGAAAAAGAGGGGGCGAAAACCAGGGACGCTGAAAAGAAAGATGCCAGAGAAGCTGACTGAGCAGGAGGTAGAGCCTAGAAGAGATGGGATACAATTACCTAAACTGAAAGGAAGAAGACCAGAAACACTTATTAGAAAGACACTAGTGAAGCTGGAGGCACATAATGAAACTCTTCCTACTGTATCAATGCAGAAGACACGGAGTAGTAGTATTGAAAATAAACCAGAGAAAAAGAAGAGGGGGCAAAAACCAGGGACACTGAATAGAAATACACTAAAAAAGACTGGGAGTAGTAATATTGAAAATAAAGCAGAGAAAAAGAAGAGGAAAAGAGAACCAAGCACTTTAAATAGGACACAAGAGAAGTTGGCTAAGCAGGAGGTAGGAAAGAGAAGCAATGGGATGCAATTACCAAACACACCTCCCGGTGATGCTCTTCCTACTGTATCAATGCGGAAGACTGTGAGTAGTAGTATTGAAAATAAACCAGAGAAAAAGAGGGGGCGAAAACCAGCTACGCTAAATAGAAAAATACCAGAGAAGCTGGCTGCACAGGAGGTAGAGCCTAGGAGAGATGGGATGCAATTACTTAAACTGAAAGAGAGACCAGAAACCGGTAATAGAAAGACAGTGGTGACACTGAAGACACATAGTGATACTCTTCCTACTGTATCAGTGCAGAAGACCAGGAGTAGTAGTATTGAAAATAAATCAGAGAAAAAGAAGATGGGGCGAAAACCAGAGAAGGTGACTAAGCAGGAGGCAGAGCCTAGGAGAGATGGGATTCAATTACCTAAACTGAGAGGAAGAAAACCAGAAATACGGAATAGAAAGACACTGGTGAAGCTGAAGACGCATAGTAATACTCTTCCTACTGTATCAATGCAGAAGAACGGGAGTAGTAGAATTGAAAATAAACCAGAGAAAAAGAGGGGGCGAAAACCAGGGACGCTAAATAGAAAGATGCCAGAGAAGCTGACTGAGCAGGAGGTAGAGCCTAAGAGAGATGGGATGCAATTACCTAAACTGAAAGGAAGAACACTGGTGAAGCTGGAGGCACATAATGAAACTCTTCCTACTGTATCAATGCAGAAGACACAGAGTAGTATTGAAATTAAACCAGAGAAAAAGAAGAGGGGGCAAAAACCAGGGATGCTGAATAGAAATACACTAAAGAAGACTGGGAGTAGTAATATTGAAAATAAACCAGAGAAAAAGAAGAGGAAGAGAGAACCAAGCACTTTGAATAGAAGGACACAAGAGAAGTTGGCTAAGCAGGAGGTAGGAAAGAGAAACAATGGGATGCAATTACCAAAAACAAGAGGAAGACGACCAGAAACACTGAAGTGGAAGACACTAGAGAATCTGGTGGCGCAAAGTGATGCTCTTCCTACTGTATCAATGCAGAAGACTGGGGGTAGTAGTGTTAAAAATAAACCAGAGAAAAAGAGGGGGCGAAAACCAGGGATGCTGAATAGAAAAGCACTGTCTGTGCTTAGTCATACTCTTCCTACTGTATCAGGGCAGGAGGCAGGGAGTTCTAACTTTGAGAGGCAACCAGAGAGAAAGGTGAGAGGAAGAAAAGCAGTAACACTGAACAGTATGTCCCTTGAGAAATGTAAAGTACTGAAATCTGAGGTGAAAAAGGAAGCTGTTGGTGATGTGGTTCCTACTGGGACAATAGATCAATGTTGGGTGATAGGCTTTTCTAATGGAAGGAAGGAACCTGAGAAATACAGGACAGGCAAACTACCAGTTAGGTTGACCAGGAGGAAGTGGAGTAAATGTGAAATGTGTGAGAGGCCAAATGAGCAGGATGCACTTTGCAGTGGGATGAGTGCGCAAGGAAAGGTGCTAGGTTGTAATAATGACAGTGAGGAGCCAGAGGCAAAGAGAACAAGAACAGAAAACAAAACCAGGACAGCAGTGAAGAGACGTGCATTGGTTAAAATGGGGAAAAGGCTGGTTGCTGTCAATGATTCTGTTGCTGGCACCATCATACAAGAGCAGGTGCTAGAGGACAGCAGTGATAAGAAAGAACATGTGAGAAAGAGAGGAAGAACAGCAGGATTCCTGAACAGGAAGAAATTGGAGAATTTAAAAGGGATGACTCGCCACCAAGTAAAAGGTTTGATTTGTAAAGAAAAAAGGCAAATTTAGAATGTTTCTTAGGATACTGCTTCTTTTGAATAAGTAATATTTCACATACGTCAGTAATATCCTTGTCATGCCAATTTGTATAAATGTGCAGATCAGCTTCTAGAACCTAAGATTAGAAGGGCAGGATGTTCCAATTAAAATTTTTTTTTTTTCATTTTTTTTTTGCTATGTATTGCAGCTTATCAAATCTTAATCGTGGTGGATGCATTTTAGGCTTTTTTTTTTTCCTTTATATTTACCTGGTGATTTGGCCTGTAAAAGACAGCCTTTATGTTAATTATTTTTCTTTTAACTAGCGGGTTGAATGGGGAGAAAACGAGACTTTATTCTTCCATCCTTAAATTTGATGTGGATAGGGAAATCGCTCCCGCTGAGGCATTGTTTTCTGACAGTGGGGAGACTTTCCTCAGTCAGGATAAACTGATCAGCGCTGCCGGCTATAGCCTGTGGCACTCATTGTTCCGACAGGCTGGTCAATGGATCTACCGGCCCACTTCTGCACATCAATCCTGCCCATACATGAACTAAAATTCTGCTGGTCCCTGCTGAGCTGGCTGAATTTCAATCCATGTATGGCCGGCTTAAGTCTGTTATTTTTTTCAACTTCCCTTAAGCCCAGGTTTACGTTGAGGCAATAGCCTCAATATTTGACACGTCAAAACAGCCCGATGTGAACGTGGTCTCAAGCATAACTAAGGGCAGCAATACTTAGCTTAGTCCCAATGGTCCGACCCCCTGTGAGGGTGCCAATTTTCAGCCTTGCTTGGCTGGTGTGGGATGACATCACTTCCTTACACGTGTGGGGAATGCTTCATCCCGGCAAACTGGCACTGTGCCTGAAATGGAAACGGAGCAGTGCATGAATCTGCAGAGGATTGTGAACAGACAATAAAGAGCCTGCCTGTTGGCAAAAAATAATAAATTGCCTTAACAGACCAAGCTGCCTGACAAAAGTGACAGAGGGTTGTTGCAAAACCTTTACATGTGGGCTGCTTACATTAGTCATTCATTTATGTAAAACTTTTATCCCAGAAGGGGAAAAAAACTGTTGCTGTAACTGCTTTAAATGTTAACGAATTCAGTTCTAATTTGTCAGTCAGATTTGCTAATGCATCTAATACTACCCTCTCCCCAGATTGACAAGGCAGCTGTCCAAAGGTGTCTAATAATAAATACTATGCTGACTATGGAGGCACGTCGTGCCACATTGTATTTCATCTGTAAAGCTTTCCTATGGCTCTTATCCAATTGCAGTTTATCATCTTATACCTAGGCTCTGTGAGAGCCTAGCCCTAGACCAATGACGGCCTTTGCAAAGTCTGAGAGCAGCAAAATAGATCAAAACTAAACAAGCGTATTTAGCCTGTGGACCTATTGAAAATAATATACCTATTTTTAACACTATTAACGTAAGCTTCGTTCTTATGCCTTCATGACCAGACAATGTACTCAAAATGTTTGGCCTTTTTTTTCCCACAAATAGACAAATTGGTGGTATTTGGCCACCTCTGCGTTTTTTTTTTGTTTGTTTTTTTTTTTGTTTTTTTCTTTTGCGCTATAAAAAACACTGACAATTTTGGGGAAAAAAAAAAAAAAACAATATTTTTTTACTTTCTGCTATAAAACACATTCATTAAAAAAAGTACAAAATCTAATTTCTTCATCAATTTAGGCCAATATGTATTCTGCTACATATTTTTGGTAAAAATAAAATCCCAATAAGCGTATATTGATTGGTTTGCGCAAAAGTTATCACGTCTACAAAATAGGGGATAGATTTATGGCTTTTTTTTATTATTAGTAATGGCGGCGATCTGCGTTTTTTTTTTTTTTTTTCTTTTTATATTGTGACTGCGACATTGCGCCAGACAGATCGGAAATTTTTTACACTATTTTGGGACCGTTGACATATAGCATCTACAAACTATGGGATATTTTTTTTAATAGTAATGGTGGTGATGAGGCACTTCTAGCGGGACTGCGACATTGCACGGCACAAATCAGACTCTAAGTGACACTTGACACTTTATTTTGGGGGATCAGTGCTAAAAATATGCACTGTCACTGTACTAATTACACTGGAAAGGAAGGGAGTAACATCAGGGGCATTCAAAGGTTTAAATGTGTGCCTGTGGGGGATGTGCTTATATTATGGGAAGGCAGAGATCCGTGTTTGTGCTTTCCAGAAACACAGGATCACTACCTTCCCTTCTCAGAACAGCGATGTGCCTTGTTTACTCCTGAATGATCGACAGGTCCCACTGATTGGCTCCTACTGTGTATCCAATCATAGCAGGAGCGGGTCAGCATGCGTCCCCCGAAGTACAGGATCACGTGCAAGTACGCGATTCTGCACAGGAGAGCCGCCTTGTCGTCGTATACGTACAGTATACGATTGGCAAGCGGTTTAGTAATGTTTACAGGTCGGACTTGTGCTGTGACTGGACAGTAAAAAGAGAAGTAGTAGACAGCTAATTTCTGTCAGTTTTTTTTCTCTCCTCCTATCAGCATGTTCCTTATTGGCACAGTAGCAGTGTGCCAGGGCTTAGGTTGGCCATACATGGTTGAATTTTGAAAGAATTTTTTTTTGAAAATCAGATATTTTGTGCGTTTTGTAATCCAATGGTGCCACCATTGGTTTCAAAATTCGACCAACCAAGCCTTACGATTCTCCCATCATTGATTAGAAAATAGTTAATTTTTCAAAAAATTTCCAACTTGCTCGTTTTACTCAAATTCAATGGCCGCATGAAAATCGGCTGTTGCTGCAGCCCACTAATGGTAAAAGAAATCGCAATATGCGTATATTGATTGGTTTGCGTAAAAAGTTATAGCGTCTACAAAATAGGGGATAGATTTTATGGCATTTTTATTTATATTATATATATATATATTTATATATTTTTTATTAGTAATGGCGGCGATCTGCAATTTTTACCATGACTGCGACATTATGGCGGACACATCTAACGCTTTTGACACATTTTTGGGACCATTGAAAATTATACAGCAATCCATGCTATAAAAATGCACTGATTACTGTGTAAATGTCACTGGCAGGGAAGGGGTTAACATTAGGGGGTGATCAAGGGGTTAACTGTGTTTCTAACTGTGGAGGGGATGGGACTGTCTAGGAGGAGAGAGAGATCGGTGTTCATACTTGGTATGAACACACAATCTGTCTCCTCTCCCCTGAAAGAACTGGGATCTGTGTGTTTTTTACACACGCAGATCCTGGCTCTCACTCTGTCACGAGCGATCGCGGGAGCCCGGCGGTCATCATGCCCACCGGGCACTCACATCGGGGTCGGGCACTCGCTGCGGGCACGCCCCTAGTGGTCAAAAGGCGAAGCAATGTAAGATAACCTGCAAGGTAACCCCCTGGGAGAGCGCTTCTCCTAGGGGGTTATACGATGCGGGGAGGAGCTGATATCGCTGCCGGGGGACCCCAGAAGAGGATGGTTGGGGCCACTGTGCAAAACGAACTACACAGTGGAGGTAAGTATGACATGTTTGTTTCTAAAGGCTCTTTTTATTTATTTATTTTTATCACTTTAAAGCACTTCAGCTTGTGTACTTGTATACCTTTTAAGGACCAGAGCAATTTTTACTTCTCCTATGAGCCTGTTTATTTAGTAATACCAAAGTATTACATACGTTTTTTTTTGGGGGGGGGACTAGACTAGTCCAGCCAGGACCAATGTGAGTGTGCATATTTCTTTCCTGATGGGGGGGGGGGGTGACCATCGCTATAGTATTAAGTGCTTCTATGTTGATAGCCGCAATCTTTAAGCTCCTATGCCGAGTGGCTTCCCATCTGCACACTGACCACAGGCAGTTGGTCGCTCAGCACTAGGCGGTACACAGAATGCCTTGTGTTTTTTATTTTTTTTTTTTGTGGATGAGGAGGAAGGGTGACATCATGACCTCCACCTTGTCCAATCCGAGAACAACGTGTATTTGTTGATAAAAATACAAAGTGAATCTGTAAATGTGGGCAGTGCTGAGTGAGGGACTCCTTGTAGTAGGTGTGCAGAGGCAAAGCCACTTGGCACATGACTCAGAAGATTGTGGCCATCACTGTAGTAGCACTGACTGCTACAGTGATTGTCAGCTTCACCAGTGGTCCATCAGGTATCAAATACGTATACTTATATTGCTTTAAGCTGGACCAATGTTAGTATTCTATACAGATCATACCTGGAGTTCAGCTTTAATTATTTAATCAAAGATGTTGTAATAGAAAACCCCCCTCTTCCCGTGCATCGCCTGGTTTTCCCTCATGCTTTTCTTTGGGTGGGGGGGGGGGGGGGGTACCTTTTGTACAATGCTTGTTTTCTCTGTGGACAAAAACTTTATGGGCTCATTCATATAGGGGGGTTGGTAGAAATAGATAGTTGTACCACAGTTTTACCCCCCCCCCACACACACACACCCATCTCCTGAAGCTGCAAAAGAAGGCAGCTGTACAGGGTTATACACATGTCACAGCAAAAATGATGCACCCTGTTCACATGAATGGGGCTGCCCTGCATCTGCTTTGCAACAGCATGTTGCTGCGGTGGGGTTAAGGCAGGCAGAGAATGGGTGACATATTGCCTCCCAGCTGCCTGTCAACCACCCTCTAAAAAGTGATTTATCATGATTGCTTTTCAGATGGCAAACTAGGGCTGTTGCAAAAGTTAAGGATCCCACTATTTATAGTTACTGTTGCCGATTGTTTTAGCATAATTTTATAAAATATTGAGTTATGTTCTAAGGGCACTTGTGGATGTACAGGGTAAAATACGTCTGTTGTGGTGCCCTGAGCCACAGCTGCACTGTTACCTATTGACATTCATTACAGAATAAGCTATATACTGTATGCGTAGCTGCCAGGACTTATGTTTACACACACATATTGTCTTTTTTTTCAAAATATACAGTTTAGCATTTTGGAAAACCCTCCCATATACATAAAAACACAAGTGCCGGCAGTTCTTTGTGCACATCGTATATTTTTTAATGCATGTCAGTGGGCAAAATTGCGCTGAAGCTGTGGCTCCCAGGTGCCACAACAGGCATATTTCACTCTGTAGGGCCGTGCACAAGGACCTTGCAGGTTTATTTTCAGTTTTTTGGCATTTGGCAGTTTCACATCTGTGTGATTTTTTTTTTTTTTTTTTTTTTTTTTTTTTTTTTTGGGGGGGTGGGTTTTTCTTTTAGTATTTTTTTTCGGAGTGTTTATGAGCCTCTTAGAAGCATAATTCCTGCATTTTACACGTGTATTCAAGCTTCAGAAATGTTTGTTTTAGCCAAAAAAATTAAGGGGAGAAAACCGGTTCTTCTAGGCTAAAAAAATATACATTTCTCAGCTTACAGACATTCCCCTTGTAGACTATGGGTCAAAAATGCCCAAATATGCCTCAAAAGTGTAGCTTTAGGGGCATCACATTACAGACAACTATATATGAGCGGCCACTGCACTAGAATCGGGATTTTGGATTTTGAACGTTAAGGAGCTCAGATGTGTGCCTTATAGTTGGTTGTTTTGGCCCTAAAGGTCTTGCAGCCCCCTGAAACTTTTGTAGCTTGTGGATTTTCGATTTAAAAAAAAAAAACTATAAAACCTTAATTGGAGACGCATTCCTCTTTTAACTTGCCCATTTTTTTTGTTGGAAACCTTGGTTCTTGTAAACCTGTCATTCATTTTTTTTTTTTTTTTTTTTTACCATCTTTGCCCCTGTTTGTGAGATTCAATTTGTAACCTATTAAATGTAAGAAAAAGAATGTTTTTTTATTTATTTTTTTTCCTTGCAACAGGAGTAGAGTGAGAGAATATCCCATGAAGGTCAAGAGTTCCAATGATAGCTGTCAAAGTGATATTTCCTGTAATGAGATGACCTGGGGCTCGACATCTATGACAGTCGGCTCTTTATTGTCATTTAGCAACTGTATAAACCACTTGCCTACTGGGCACTTTTACCCCCTTCCTGCCCATACCAATTTTCAGCACTGTCACAATTTGAATGACCATTGCGTGGTCGTTCAACACTGTACCCTTGTGACATGTTTATCATTTTTTTTTCACACAAATAGAGCTTTCTTTTGATGATATTTAATCACCATTGGGTTTTTTTATTTTTTGTTAAATAAACCAAAAAAAGACTGAAAAGTTAAAAAAAAAAAAAAAAAAAAGAAAAAAAAGTTTTTCAGTTTGTTATAACATTTTGCAAACAGGTAATTTTTCTGCAGCACTGATGAGGTGGCACTGGTGGGCACTGATGTAGAGGCTCTGATAGGTGCCACTGATGAGCTTTGATAGGCGGCACTGATGAAGAGGCACTGTTGGGACTGCACTGATAATCCATGTACATGTCCCTTTTACACAAGCCGGTTATGTGTTTACCTTACAATCAGATGTTATTGGGCACAGCTGATCACGTGGTAAAGGACCACTGTGACTGGCCCTTTACCCCGATCTGTGATCAGCTGAGTCCGAAGGACTCAGTCATCACATCACGCCGGCCACGTGATCACGGGAGGACATCCTGTACAGCCTCCTGGCAAAGTAAGCCTAAGCTGTAGCCGTCTTTCCGGACCGACGGGAAGTGGTTAAACTAGTGATGCACTGAAATTTTGACTGCCGAAAATTATCGGCCGAAATAGGGTTTTCAAAAGCCTTGTGCCAAAAGGGAAAAAAGGTGCCAATAATGGCTGCCAAAACCGCCTGTGATTTTGCTGCAATTTTACCATGCTTATGGTGTGTTTTTTATAGGTCATGTCACTCAAAAATGCATCAAAAACGCAACACAGGGGCATTTTGATGTATTTTTGCTGTGTTTTCCATGCATTTCAATGGGGAGGTGCATTTTTGGAACAATTTTATTTTATTTATTTATTTATTTTTTTTACTGCTCAAATATTCAGCAAAAATGCCACAAGCAGCAGCAAATTCATGATATTAATTAAAAAATTGAATATATAATACAATTATTTATAAAAGTTTCAAAAGTCAGTTTCAATTTCGGCCAAGTGCATCCTGAGTTTTCGGTACCGAAATTTTCATTTTGGTGCACCACTATACTAAACCATATAATGCTGCCGCTTATGACAAGTTTTAGACAAAATGCTTAACTTTTAATATTGAGTGCCCTGCAAAGTAGTAACGCCATTTAGGGCTGCAACTAAGGATTATTTTCATAATAAATTAGTTGGCCAATTATTGTTTTGATTAATCAGATAATAACCTTAAAACGTGGTGTATAATTTAGTTAATATGTAAAGTTTAAATGAAACTCAATTCAACAGGTTTTTTTTGCGGTGCATACTAGCTCATTATGACTTTAGCCTTACAGGTTTTGTGCGGGTATACAACCGCTTTAAGATAAAAAAAAAAAAAAAAAATTCTACCTTTTTAGAACCACTTTAACCACTTGCCGCCCACCCGCCGTCAAATGATGGAGAACCGGTGCGGCTCTTGTTCTGGGTGGATCTCATATGAGGTCGCCCCAGCACGGCTGCTCTCACGCACCCACGGGGGCAAGCAGCGTAGCGATTATTCCTAGGACGCGGCGTGACCCCGATCTCTGTAAAGAGCCAATGACGCGGCTCTTTAACCACTTAAGCCCCGGAAGGATTTGCCCCCTTAACCACTTAAGGACCGAGCCTCTTTCTGAGATTTGTTGTTTACAAGTTAAAAACAGGTTTTTTTTTTTTTGCTAGAAAATTACATGGAACCCCCAAACATTATACATTTTTTTTCCTAACACCCTAGAGAATAAAATGGCGGTCTTACACGTGCACTTTTTTTTTAAAAGAACTTTTTTTAAAAATAAGACCAGAATAAAGTTAGCCGATTTATTTATTTTTTGTGAAAGATAATGTTACACCGAGTAAATTGATACCCAACATGTCGCGTTTCAAAATTGCGCCTGCTCGTGGAATGGCGACATAATTTTACCCTTAAAAATCTCTATTGGCATTTATACATTTTTTACAGGTTGCATGTTTTGAGTTACAGAAGAGGTCTAGGGCTAGAATTGCTCTCGTTCTACAGATCATGGCGATACCTCACGTGTGTGGTTTGAATTTTCATATGCGGGCTTGGCGGGAAGGGGCGCACTTACATTTTTTTCTTTTTACACTGTTCTTTTGAAAAAAAAAATGTCACTTTTATTCCTATTACAAGGAATGCAAGCATGACAGGACTTCTTAAATATGAGATCTGGGGTCAAAAAGACCTCAGATCTCATATTTACACTAAAATGCAATAAAAAAAAAAGATAAAAATGGCCCTTTTAAGAGCTATGGGCAGAAGGGACGTTTTGACGTTGCTTCCACCCTGCAATGGTATGGAGACGGGTGGGGGCCATCTTCCCCTCACTCGTCTCCATACCCAGGAAGGAGAAGGATACGATCGCCTCCACCGCTACCGACTGCTCCAGTAAGCGGCGGAGGGGGGGGGGGGTACCCTCTCCTGCTGCCGATAAAAGTGATATTGCGGTGAATCCGCCACAGAGACCACTATTATCGGAAACCGGACCGCCCGCTAAAGAAGAGGATACCAGGGTTATGGCAGCTAGCTGCTGCCATAACAAAGATATCCCTCTTCAAAGAGAGGACGTATATCGGCGTGCAGTGGTCTGGAAGTGGTTATTGACCAGAGCACTTTTTGCAATTTTGCCACTGCGTTACTTTAACCACTAGAGGACCAGCCGCCGCAGTTATACTGCGGCAGGTTGGCTCTCCTGGGCAAATCTCTATACGTCGGCCGCTTTAAGATCACTAGGGGGTACCCCCGATTACAATCGCCGGGCACCTGCGATCGCTCCTGAGTGAGACAGAACAGAGATCTGTCAATGTAAACAGACAGATCTCTGTTCTGTCAGGGCCGAGGAGACCGATTTGTTGTTCATACGGAATATGAACAACGATCGGTCTCCTCGCCCAGGCAGTCCCATCCCCCCCCCCCCACAGTTAGAATCACTCCCTAGGACACGCATTTAACCCCTTGATCGCCCCCTTCCCTGCCAATGACATTTATATAATAATAGGTGGCTATTTTTAGCACTGATCGCTGTATAAATGTCAATGGTCCCAAAAAAAGTGTCAAGTGTCCGATCTGTCTGCCACAATGTCAGTCACAATAAAAATCGTAGATCGCTGCCATTACTAGTGTTAAAAAAAAAAAAAAAAAAAAAAAAAAAAAAAAAAAAAAATTATAATGAAAATACCATAAATATATCCCCTATTTTGTAGACGCTATAACTTTTGTTCAAACCAATCAATATACGCTTATTGCGAATTATTATTTTTCTTTTTATCTAGAATATGTAGAAGAATACATAACGGCCTAAACTGAGGAAGAATTTTTTTTTTTTTATATATTTTTGGGGGGATATTTATTATAGCAAAAAGTAAAAAAATATTGCTTTTTGTTTTTTTTTTTTTTGTTTTTGTTTTTTTAAATTGTCTTTTTTTGTTTATAGCGCTAAAAATAAAAACCGCAGAGGTGATAAAATACCACCAAAAGAAAGCTCAATTTGTGGGGAAAAAAAAGACGTCAATTTTGTTTTTTGTACAGCGTCGTACGACCACGCAATTGTCAGTTAAAGGGACGCAGTGCCGAATCTCAAAAAATGGCCCGAGCATTAGGGGGCTTAAGTGATTAACTGGTAATTGTGTGGTCATGCAATGCTGTACCCAAACAAAATTTGCATCCTTTTTTTTCCCCACAAATAGAGCTTTCTTTTGGTGGTATTTGATCACCTCCTGGGATTTTTATATTTTGTGCTATAAGTGAAAAATGTCCGAAAATCTTGAAGAAAAAAAAAAGATATTTTCTACTTAGAACCCAATAAACTAAATTTTAGTCATACATTTAGGCCAAATGTCTTGGGTAAAAAAAATTTCAATAAGCGTATGTTTATTGGTTTGCGCAAAAGATATAGCGTCTACAAACTATGGTACGTTTTCTGGAATTTACGCAGCTTTTACTTTGACTGCCTATCTCATTTCTTGAGGTGCTAAAATGGCAGGGCAGTACAACACCCCCCACATGACCCATTTTGGAAAGTAGACACCCCAAGGAAATTGCTGAGAGGCATGTTGAGCCCATTAAATATTTTTATTTTTTTGTCACAAGTGATTTGAAAAATTACAAAAAAAAACAAAACACAATGTTGTCACTAAAATGATATATTGCTCACACATGCCATGGCTATATGTGGAATTAGACCCCAAAATACATTCTGCTGATTCTCCTGAGTACAGGAATACCACATGTGTGAGACTTTTTGGGAGCCTAGCCACGCACAGGACCCCGAAAACCAATCACTGCCTTCAGGATTTCTAAGGACCGTCTTCAGGATTTCTAAGGGCGTACATTTTTGATGTTTTTACTCCTCTCTACCTATAACAGTTTAGGAGGCCATGAAATGCCAAGATGTCACAACCCCCCCCCCCCCCCCCCCCATGAACCCATTTTGGAAAGTAGACACCCCAAGGTGTTTGCTGAGAGGCATGTTGAGCATTTTGCAGATCTCGCTATTTATCACAAAGTTTTGAAGATTGAAAAAAAAAAAATAGCATTTTCCTTTTCTTTCTTCATCTTCCAAAAACAAATGAGAGCTGCAAAATACTCACCATGCCTCTTAGCAAATACCTTGGGGTGTCTACTTTCCAAAATGGGGTCATGGGGGGCGGGGGTTGTGCTATCTTAACATTTCAGGGCCTCTGAAACTGTGATGGGTAGTGAGGAAGTGAAATCACCATTTTACGTCCTTAGAAAGCCTGAAGGCGTGATTGGTTTTTGGGGTCCTGTACGCAGCTAGACTCCCAAAAAGTCTCACACGTGATATCCCTATACTCAGGAGAAGCAGCAGAATGTATTTTGTACATGGCATATACCCATGCCCATGTGTGAGCAATATATCATTTAGTGACAACTTTGTGTGTTAAAAAAATAAATAATTTTCCCCAAACTTGTGGCAAAATATAAAATATTCCATGGACTCAACATGCCTCAGCAAATAGCTTGGAGTGTCTACTTTCTGACACCTTTTTTTTTTTTTGTTTACATGCAAACATTTTTTTTTTTTTTTGTAAGAAAATTACTTTGAACCCCCAAACATTATATATATATATTTTTTTAAAGCAAAGGCGCTACAGATTTAAAATGGTTGGTGTTGCAATATTTTTTCACAAAGTATTTGCGCAGCGATTTTTCAAATGCAATTTTTTGGGAAAAAAACACTTTTTTGAATTTTAATGCACAAAAACACACTATATTGCCCAAATGTTTGGTGACATAAAAGATGATCTGATGCCGAGTACATGGATACCAAACACAACGTGCTTCAAAATTACACACACCTGTGCAGTGGCGACAAATTATGTACATTTTTAAAAGCCCTTAAAAGCCTTTACAGGTTACCACTTTAGATTTACAGTGGAAATACTGCTATAATTACTGCCCTCTATCTGATGTCTGGGGCGATGCCTCGCATGCATGGTGCAATTGCTTTTTACATACAACACAAGACCAACGCTTGCGTTCACTTTTGCGCACAGGGAGACGTGGTTGCTTTAATTTCTTTATTATTTTTAAATATTCATTTTGCCTTTTATTTTATTTTTACACTGTCCCTTTTTTTTTTTTTTATTATTTCATTTTTATTGTTATCACAGGGAATGTATATATCCCCTATGATAGCAATATGTAGTGATGGGTACTTTTTTTTTTTTTGAAAAATTTGGGGTCTATTAGACTCTCGATCTCTCCTCAGCCCTTAAAGCACCTGACCACACCAAGATCGGTGTGATAAGATGCTTTCCCAATTTCCCAATGACGCTGTTTTTTATCCGGCGAAACCGAAGTCATGAACTGCTCATAGCTTACGATTTTGTAGGCCATAGAGATGATTGGAGCCGTTCTAGTCTCTGATCAGCTCTATGGTCAGCTGGCGGAACCACTGGCGGCATTCTCTGGTTCCCCAATGGAACAGGAGAGCCCTGAGAAAACCATGGAAGATGGCGGGGGGGGGACGACATTCCCTTCTACTGCTTGTAAAACCAGTCTCGTGGCTAATTAGCCGCTGTGCTTGCTTTTACATGAAAGCCGGCTGAAAAAAACGATACCAAGATGATACCTAAACCTGCAGGTATAACCACTTAAAGTCCAGCAACATACCACTACGTCGCTGGTCCTTGTTGGGCATATATTGTAATGTTCTTTTTTTTTTTTTTTTTTTCATGCAGCCTGTGGACTTCTAATGATTGGCATACAATAAATATAAAAATATATGCCGACGCATAGGGGTGATCCACCCCTATGTCCACCCCTGCCCCTATGCTTCGGCATATATGCTCTTCTTTTTTCTTTTTTTTTTAACTGTGGTGGTGGAATCGCCTCCTACAGCGCTGGAGTCACAGATTTACGTATCTTGAGAGCAAACCCTGTTGCTGTAAATCCGTGCTGCAGCTGAGTGGCGTACCTGAAAAGCAAACGAATGGTAACAATAAAAATTTAACTCAGTAAAAAACTTTTTTTTTTTTTTTTATTGCAATCTATGCCAAAAAAAAGAGTAAAAAATATATGCTGAAGCATAGGGCCAATTCGCCCCTCCACCCCTGCCCCCATGCTTCGGCATATATGCCCTTTTTTTTTAACTGGTGGTGAAATCCTCTCCTACAGTGCTGGAGTAACGGATTTATGTATCGTGGGAGCAAACCCTGTTGCTGTCAAAATAAAAAAAAGTGCTGCAGCTGAATGGCGTACCTGCAAATAATGGTTAACAATAAAACACAGTAACAGTACAGTATAACAGTAGGACATACCATACCTGCAAAGCAAACATGATAAAACACAGTAACAAGAAAACATACAGTGACGCATAAAATACAGTAAAAAAAAAAAAAGCAGAACCATAGAGAGAGAACAACAAACAACAATAAAAAGACAACTATTTATTTTTAATTTTTTTTACACTTTTATTATAACTTTGAACGTTCCAGGTTAGGATCTCTCAAAATGCGATGGCCATATAACCTCTTTCGAGACCCTATGCACGTGTGCCCAAGGATTGTGCTGTGCTGTACCCTATGCTAATACTCAACTAGTGTATGGTAGGGTGGATACAAATCAATGATTTAAAAAAAAAAATCTGATTTTTTTTTAATTTTAAATCGGATTTTTTGGATTCAACACGATTTTTTTTTTTTTTTTTAGCAAATTTATTTTAACCACTTGCCGACCAGCCGCCGCAGTTTTACTGTGGCAGGTTGGCTCGGCTGGGCAAATCTGTGTAAACACACAGATCCGGTTCTTTCAGGGGAGAAGAGACTGATCGTGTGTTCATACAAAGTATGAGCAGCGATCTGTCATCTCCCCTAGACAGTCCCATCCCCCCTTCAGTTAGAACACAGTGAGGGAACACCGTTAACCCCTTGATCGCCCCCTAGTGTTAACCCCTTCCCTGCCAGTGACATACAGTAATCAGTGCATTTTTACAGCACTGATCGCTGTATAATTGTCAGTGGTCCCAAAATTGTGTCAAAAGTGTCCAACTTGTCCGCCGCAATATCGCAGTCCCGATAAAAATCGCAGATCGCCATCATTACTAGTAAAAAAAATAAACAATAATAAAATAATGCCATAAATCTATCCCCTATTTTGTAGACACTATAACTTTTGCGCAAACCAATCAATATACGCTTATTGCGATTTTTCTTTTTTTACCAAAAATATGTAGAAGAATATATATCGGCCTAAACTAAGGAAAAAAAATAGTAGTTTTTTTTTTTTTGAAAAAAAATGTGGAATATTTATTATAGCAAAAAGTAAAAGATACTGTGTTTGTTTTTTTTTTTTTTTTTTTTTTTTTTTTTCTTTTTTCCAAAATTGTCACTCTTTTTGTTTATAGCTCAAAAAATGAAAACCGCAGAGGTGATCAAATACCACCAAAAAAAGCTCTATTTGTGCGGAAAAAAAGGGCTTTCTTTTTAGTTTGGGTGCAATGTCGCATGACCGCGCAATTGTCAGTTAAAGCGACGCAGTGCCGTATCGCAAGAAATGACCTGGTCATTGAGCAGCCAAATCTTCCGGGGCTGAAGTGGTTAATAAAATGATTTTGGAGTAAAAATTTATCTAAAGATACAGTGCCTTGCAAAAGTATTCACCCCCATTTTTCGTGTTTTGTTGCCTCACAACCTGGAATTTACATGGATTGTTTGAGGATTTGCATCATTTAATTTACAGAACATGCCCACAACTTTGAACATTTTTTTATTGTGAAGCAAACAACAAATAGGACAAAATAACAGAAAAAGTCAATGTGCATAACTATTCACCCCCCTAAAGTCAATACTTTGTAAAGCCACCTTTTGAGGCTATCACAGATCCAAGTCACTTTGGATAAGTCTCTATGAGCCTGCCACATCTTACCACTGGAATTTTTGCCCATTCCTACTTGCAAAACTGCTCCAGCTCCTTCAAGTTGGATGGTTTGTGCTTGTGAACAGCAATCTTTAAGTCTGACCACATATATTTTCTATTGGATTGAGGTCTGGGCTTTGACTGGGCCATTCCAACACATATACATGTCTCCCCTTAAACCACTCAAGTGTTGCTTTAGCAGTGTGTTTGGGGTCATTGTCCTGCTGGAAGGTAAACCTCCGTCCTAGCCTCAAATCACACACAGAGTGGTACAGGTTTTGCTCAAGAATATCCCTGTATTTGGCACCATCCATCTTTCCCTCAACCCTGACCAGTTTTCCAGTCCTGACTGCTGAAAAACATTCCAAAAGCACCATGTTTCACTGTGGGGATGTTGTTCTTTGGGTGATGTGATGTGTTGGGTTTGCGCCAGACATAGCGTTTTCTTTGATGGCCAAAAAGTTCAATTTTAGTCTCATCAGACCAGAGCACCTTCTTCCATACATTTTGGGAGTCTCCCAAATGCCCTTTCACAAACTAAAAAAGGTGCCATTTTGTTTTTTGCTGAAAGTAATGGCTTTCTTCTGGCCACTCTGCCATAAAGCCCAACTCTGTGGAGCATACGGCTTATTGTTGTCCTATGTACAGATACTCCAGTCCCTGCTGTGGAACTCTGCAGCTCCTCCAGGGTTACCTTAGGTCTCGCTGCCTCGCTGATTAATGCCCTCCTTGCCCGGTCCATGAGTTTTGGTGTGCGGCCGTCTCTTGGCAGGTTTGCTGTTGTGCCATGTTCTTTCCATTTGGTTATGATAGGTTTGATGGTGCTCCCTAGGAATCATCAAAGATTTGGATATTTTTTTTATAACCTAACCCTGACTTGTACTTCTCAACAACATTGTCCCTTACTTGTTTGGAGAGTTCCTTGGTCTTCGTGGCAGTGTTTTGGTTAGTGGTGCCTCTTGCTTAGGTGTTGCAGCCTCTGGGGCCTTTCAAAAAGGTGTATATATGTAATGACAGATCATGTGACACATCTAGATTGCACACGGGTGGACTTCATTTCACTAATTATGTGACTTCTGAAGGTAATTGGTTGCACCAGAGCCTTTTATAGGCTTCTTAACAAAGGGGGTGAATACATACGCACATGCCAATTATCAGTTTTTTTATTTCTGAAAAAGTTTTATGTATATATTTAACTTCACCAACTTAGACTATTGTGTTCTGATCCATCACATATAATTCAGATTAAAAAAAAAAATTAAACTAAAGACTGTAATGTAACAAAATAGGTAGAAAGCAAAGGGGATGAATACTTTTGCAAGGCACTGTAGTTTTCTATTTGAGATGCATTAATAATTTTAGTTTATTCAGCATGAAATGGAGCTTAGTTATGTAGCATGAGGCTGTATATTCTGCAATATTTTACATTTTTGGTAAACTCATGCAATGAATCCAAGCTCTGCAAGCTGAGATAACATGCACTGCATTGATCCAATGGCACAGTAACCACGAGATAAAACAAAGTTCAGGAATATTCCTTTATCCCATTGTTTTGCAAATCTATGTATACTTCAAACTGTATGATTGAATTGATATCGGTGTTTTGCTAACCTGACAGCTTATTATTCTAAATAGGAAACCTTCATTTTGTTTGCAAATATTAAAGATTCTAACTACCAGCGAGAATAAGTCCTTACGTTTTAAAGAGCGCCTGTCATTTCAGATCCATCATGGCAGCGCCTGTTAGCGGGCATCCACTCACCTGATTCCGCCACGTCCCTCACCTTGTTGTGTCACTGCCGCATCACCAGCCATCCCATTAAAGTGAATGGGACTGTCGGTGAGTCAACAGTGGGTCAAAGGAAGAGCTGCTGTGGGACTCGATGACAGTTGCTCTTTAAAAATTATGATTTAAATCAAGTTGATTTAAATCATTCCTTTTTACTAGTAATGTAAATGGCGATTTAAATCAAATCCACCCTGTCCGGTAGCAACGGAAACAGTCACCGATGCAAAGACCAGGTTGGTCAGGACAGGAGGGACAATAAAAGCAGATGTCACGCCTATATCTGCGTTTTCTGCAGACACAACATCTTCTTTGGGGTGTTCTTTGGGTAGCGGTACCAGGGAGGACTTCTGGAAAGTGCCTTTCATGCAACCGGCTCACTGTATTTGCATTGGGAAGTTGGGACACAGCACCGTCTGGAAACAGGCTGTAGTGATCTCTTCCTGGAATTTTAGGAAGGATCCAGTTCGTCCTGACGCTATGTATAGCACATAAGCGTTCAGCAGAGCCAATTGAAATAAGTATACAACCAATTTTTTATACCAGCGTCTGGCCTTACGGGCAATTAGGTACGGCGCCATCATCTGATCGGTGAAGTCCACCCCTCCCATGTTAAGGTTGTACTTGTGGACACAGAGGCTTCACAACAACACCAGTCGCCATTGGCATTTCGACTGTCGTATCTGTGTGAATGGAGGACCTAACGAAAATACTCCGCTGGTCCCTCCACTTTACTAGAAGCAATTTTATTACACTTAAAGCAGGCTCACTCCCCCCATCTAAGTCTGGAATCTACAAGCCATTGGGGGAAGCCCCGGCGATTAGATGGCGCAGTGCAACATACCCCAATTCCAGAATCCAAAAGGTGACTAAAAAATAGCACGCTTGTGTAATAATTGTCCATGTACAAGTGCTACCCCTATCCGAATAAGGGTGACACCAAGTCCCAAACAATCTTACCACTGCTCCCTATGTAGTCTGGGCAGTTGGGGGGCTCCACAGTGCTATCTTTTCGCGCGTAAACCAGAAAACTATATGTATAGCCTGTTGCCCTGTCATAGAGCTTATACAACTTGACCTCATATCTGGCACGCTTGCTAGCGAGAAACCGTTTGAAAGAATGGCGGCCAGAAAACGTAATCAGGGACTCATCAATGCAGATAAACAAAGCTTCAAACTGTTGGTTGAAGTGGTTTATGAAGGGCCAAATTTTATGGAGTCGGTCATATCCAGGGTCACCATGAGGGTGACTGAGTTCATTATCATTGAAATGCATGAACCACAAGATTTGCTCGTATTTAGTCCTGGTCATGAAAGCAGAGAACACGGGCATATGGTGAATTGGCTCAGTGGACCAATATGACCGCAACTCAGTCTTTTTAGTAATGCCCATGAGGAGGGATAGGCCCAGAAAGGTCTTTAAATTCAGGAACCATTATAGGTATCCAGCCAAATTCTCTGGCAAAGGGGTGAATTTGGGTTTGCTGCGATAAATTGACCAGCATATAAATTGCTTTGGTCCACAACAGATCTGTAGAGATCTTCCGTGAAAAACAACACCTAAAAGTCAAAGGTACTAAAATCCGCTGTTTCCACCTGAATTCCGGTTTGGCCAGTGAATGGGGAAAGTACGGGCACTGCAGAAGTGGTGGGCTGCCAGTCAGGATTAGCATATGCAGCAGGAAGGGCACTATGGGCTCTACGGGCCTGTATTGGAACTCTTGGTGGCTGCGGGGCACTAGCCAACGCACCAGCTTGAACTGCACCTATGGGAGTCGCCATGTCACCAAGTGATCCTGCAGTGCTGGTTTGTCTACGACCAGGATGTACTAGTCCGCTGGTCCTTGCCAGTTCACCAGAATGTTGAGCTGAACTAGTACTGGCTTTCTGCTCCATACGAGAACCCTGCGGTTGTTGCACCTCAATAACAGAACGGAGTCGGTTATGCCTGACCTAAGTAGGGGCCACTGCTACGTCGTCAGAGCTATCTGTCAGGGTGCCACTGCTCTCTACGGGTTTGTATACTGAGCCTAAATCTGACAGTGAGGCTTCATCTTCACTCTCATCTGTCATGCTCAGCAACGTATAGGCCTCTTCACTAGTGTACCTCTGTTTCGAAATTATGGCAACTAAATTTAGAGTTACAGCTAGTGTGACAACAGGCAAAAAAAAACTGGTCGTTAGCGACTGCTTGAATCGCTACAAAAAAATTAACTGTTAGCACTAGCAGGGATCAGGCCTAGTGGGGATGCTAGTATAGATCTGATCAGATCAAACATATTGATCCGTTCAAACACTATTCTAGTAAGGCAGGTGTATGGTGTGTGTTAGCGCTACTGGCAATCAAACAACTGACGCTGTCTGGGATTGTCACTACCTGACCCTGACACCTAACTGACACTAGTTAACCCGTGACACTAATACGGTGTTCAGAAAAGAGATCTGTACACTGTACTAATGCCACTGTGACAGGCGGTGGAAGGGTTAACTGGGGGGTGATCAAGGGGTTAAACCTTTATTAGGGGGTTAATGGGGGTACCCTAAACCTACCTCGCACTGGAACCGAAAAGGGGTTCACGAGGGGAGGTGACATCACTTCCTCTGCCTGTGTTTACATTACACATGCAGAGGACAGGACAGTCTGCCATTCGCCAGAACTGATCACCAGGTCTAGGTCAGAAATCATTAGCCTGGGCCTGCAGACTGATCGGTTCTGAAATGAATCTGATTGCCGCAGGGACGCCGGGTGCGTGCGCCTGTCGTACACCTACAGCGATTTTGCCCAGAAGAGCCGACCTGCCGCAGTATGACGGCGGCTGGTCAGCAACTGGTTAACCAGTTTTGGACCGCTGACCATATATATATAGATATATATAGATATATATATAGATAGATATAGATATATTACTGTGGCAGGGCAGCCCAGCTGTGCAAAACATACTGGTACGTTGTGCGTGCCTGCGACTATCGCATTAGTTTCTGAACCGTTTAGTCTCCAGGCCCAGGCCAATGATTTCTGGCAAATGACAGACTTTCCTTTGCTTGTGTAACGTAAACACAGCAGAGGAAGCAATGTCCTCTTCCCTCGTAGAGCCCTTTTCAGTTCCAGCGAGCGGAGAGAAAACATCTACAGTGAGTACACCAAGCACTACACTAACACCAGTGCACATAAGCACACTTTTCACCCCCTGATCGCCCCCCCCCCCCCCCCGGTTAACCCTTTCACTCCTATCACATTGTCACCAAGTGGGTTTTTTTGAGCTTTCACTGATCACTGCTTGGTGTCACTTGTGACACTAAACAGCGTTAGGGCAGTTAGTGGCAGGCCCAGGTAGGTTTAGGGTACCCCCCGTATATTTTTCAATAAAGGTTTAACCCCTGTATCACTACCTGTTCAGTGTCACTAGTATAGTGTACAGATCTATTTTCTGATCGCTGTATTAGTGTCACGTGTGACGCTAGTTTGTATCATTGTTAGTCTTGTATAGCATCAGGGTACCTGTCATATATTTCCTAATAAAGGTTTAACCCCTTGATCACCCCCCAGTTAACTCTTTCACTCCCTGTCACTGTGTCATTAGTATAGTGTACAGATCTATTTTCTGATCACCGTATTAGTGTCACAGGTAACATTTATTGTAGGTGTTTGCATCAGTTAGTGTCAGCGTTAATCCCAGACAGCGTCAGATTTTAACCCTTTGATTGCCAGTAGCGCTAACACACGTGCACACACCATACACCTCCCTTACTAGTATAGTGTCTGAACGGATCAATATCTTTGATCTGATCAGAACTGTATTCGCGTCCCCAGTAAGTATAGTGTTCCCAAAAACGTGTCGTTAGCAGGATCAGCCCGGACACCTGCCAGCACCTGTGTTTTGCCCCTCTACCCAGCCCAGCCCACCAAAAGTGCAGGATCAATAGATCACTCTCACTTTACAAAACACAGCACACAAAACTGCAGCGTTAGCAGAGCCACACCTGATTCCCTGCTAGCACTAACAGTTCATTTTTTTTGTAGCGATTCAAGCAGTCTGACAACCAGGTGCATTTTTACCTGTCGTTACACTAGCTGTACCTGTAAATTTAGTGACCAAAATGTCAAACGAAAGGTACACTAGTAAGAGGCCTACAGGATGCTGAGCATGACAGATGAGAGCGCAGGGGAAGCCTCACTGTCAGAATCACAATCTGATTCATATATACAAACCTGTAGAGAGCAGCGGCACCCTGACAGATAGCTCTGACGACGGAGTAAAGGTCCCTGCTAAGGTCAAGTGTACCCGACCCCATTCTTCTGTTACTGAAGTGCAACAACTGCATGGTTCTCGTATGCAGCAGAGAACCAGTACTAGTGCTGCTCAACATTCTGGTGAACTGGCAAGCACCAGCGGCCTAGCACATCCTGGTCATAGATAAACCAGCACCGCAGTATCACTTGGTGACGTGGAGAGTCCCATAGGTGCATTTCAAGCTGGTCTGGTGGCTAGCACAAGTGGTGCCCCACAGCCACCAAGAATTCAAAGAGCCCATAGTGCCCTTTCTGATGCGTTTGCAAATCCTGATTGGCAGCGCACCACTTCTGCAGTGCCCGTACATCCCCCATTCACTGACCGACCCGGAATTCAGGTGGAGACAACGGATTTGACTCTTCCTTGATGTTTACAAACCGTTTTTCATGGAAGATCTGTACAGATCTATTGTGGACCAGAGCAATTTATATTCTGGTCAATTTATCGCCGCAAATCCAAATTTGACCCTTACCAGAGAATTTGGCTGGAAACCTATAATGGTTCCCGAATTCCAGACCTTTCTGGGCCTATCCCTCCTCATGGGCATTACTAAAAAGAGTGAGTTGCGGTCATATTGGTCCACTGACCCAATTCACCATATGCCCTGTGTTCTCTGCTGTCATGGCCACGACTCGATATGAGCAAATCTTGCGGTTCACGCACTTCAACGACAATGAACTCTGTTGTCCTCGGGGTGACCCTGAATATGATCGGCTCCACAAAATTCGGCCTCTCATAAACCACTTCTTCAACCAACAATTTGCAGCCTTGTTTATTTACGATCAAGATGTCTGCATTGACGAGTCCCTGATTTATATTTTCTCTCCGCCTTGTGTTCAAACAGTTTCTCCCCAGCAAGTGTGCCAGATATGGGGTCAAGATGTATAAACTCTGACAGGGCAACAAGCTATACATATAGTTTTCTGGTTTACGAGGGAGATGGCACTGTGGAGCACCCCAACTGCCCAGACTACATAGGGTGGAGTGGCAAGATTGTTTGGTACTTGGTGTCACTCTTGTTTGGAAAGGGGTACCATTTATAGGTTGGCAATTTTTATACAAGCGTGCCACTTTTTAGACACCTTTTTCGATTAGGAATTGGCGCATGTGGCACCATGCGCTCTAATCGCTGGGGCTTCCCCCAACGGCTTATAGATGCATGACTTAGTGAGGGGGAGAGAGCCTGCTTGAGGTCCAATGAATTGCTTGCCGTGAGATGGAAGGACAAAGGGAACGTTTTCGTTCTGTCTTCCGTTCATGCAGACACTGCAGTCCAAATTAATACGGCGACTGGTGTTGTTGAGAAGCCCCTCTGTGTCCACGAATACAACCTTAAAATGGGAGGGGTGGACTTCAACAACCAGATGATGGGGCCGTACTTAATTGGCCCTAAGGCCAGACGCTGGTACAAAAAAAGGTCTGTCTACTTATTCCAATTGACTCTGTACAACGCTTATGTGCTATACAAAGCGTCAGGACAAACTGGACCCTTCCCAAAATTCCAGGAAGAGATGATCAGAGTCATTCTGTTTCCAGGAGGTGCTGTGCCCCAATTTTCCAATCCAAATGCAGTGAGCCGGCTGCATGAGGCATTTTCCAGATGTCCTCCCTGGTACCCTTACCCAATGATCACCCCAAAGCAGATGCGTCTGGAAAACACGGACATAGGCGTGACACCCCGCTATTTTTTGGTCCCTCCTGTCCTGGCCAACCTGGTCTCTGCATCGGGGACTGTTTCCGTCGCTACCACACACTAGTGAAGTATTTAGAATAGGGTACAGCACTGCACAGTCCTAGGGCACACTATCACACAGGGTCTCGAAAGATGAGATGGGCATTTTGAGATACCCTAACCTGAAACATTTACAGTTACAAATAAAAGTGTTGTCTCTGTCTCTCTTTTTTTTTTATTGTACGGATTGCAATAAAAAAAAAAAAAACGTTTCACCACCTCAGTTGAAAAAGAGCATATATGCCGAAGCATAGGGGCAGGGGGGGGGATCACCTGTATGCTTCGGCATACATTTTTATATTTATTGTATGCCCATTATTAGAAGTGGGTGGGTGCAGGGCGGTATTCTAATTGTGCGCATACCACCGATCAATCGATGTGAATGGAGAAATCTGTTTGGTTCTCTCTTTTTGTTCAGCCCACAAGCTGCATGAAAAAAAGAACATTACAATATATGCCCAGCAAGGACCAGCGATGTACTGGTATGTTGCTGGACCTTGAGTGGTTATACCGTAATGATGCCTGCAGGTTTAGGTATCATCTTGGTATCATTTTTTTCAGCCGGTGGTCATCTTCCATGGTTTTCTCAGGCTCTCCTGTCCCACTGGGGAACCCGAGAATGCAGCCGGTGGTTCCGGCAGCTGACCTGGTCTCCGATCAGCTCTATAAACGACTCCAATCATCTCTATGGCCTAAGAAACTAGAAGCTACGAGCATTTCATGACTTTGGTTTCGCCGGATATAAACAGCGCCATTGGGATATTGGGAAAACATCTTCTCACACCAATCTTTGTGTAGTCAGATGTTTTTAAGGGCTGAGGAGAGATCTAGGGTCTAATAGACCCCAGATTTTTCAAAAAAGAGTACCTGTCACTAGTGGTCGACCGATATATTGGCCGATATTTGTCCTTTTTTAAGAAATCGGACGATTTTTTTTTTTTTTTTTTTGTGCACAAAACGGCCAATTACCTCCCTTCCCCACACGCCACTGACAGTTTCACACACTGAGCGGCTCTGTGCTCAGTGTGTGAAACTGATTTGCAACTGAATGCAGAGAGAGGAGCTGTCAGAATTTAGCGTGACGTTGGGGTGGGCGGGACCCAGATATCAAACACCAGCCAATGGGATGGGATCTGGGCAGGCCGCTACGTGTATGTGGCCCAGCCCACTTTCTTAAGCAGCTCAATAATTGGCTGGTGTTTGATAGCTGCATGCCCCCGCCCACCCCAGACATCACGCTGAATTCTGGCAGCTGGTCTCTGCATTCAGTTACATATAGTGTAACTGAAACTGACAAATCGGCTCAGTGTGAAACCTGCCAGTGCCACCTGCCAGTGCCAACCAATGCCACCTGCCAGTGCCAATCAGTGGCAACCAGTGCCACCTGCCATAAAAAGAAAATCAGCTTAAAATATCGGCCGCAAAAATCGGTATCATATATCAGCCATCGGCCGGCCCGATTTCTAAATATCGGCATCAGCATCGGCCAGAGAAAAACCCATATCGGTTGACCTCTACCTGTCACTACCAATTGGGGATATTTACATTCCCTGTGATTACAATAAAGATGATAAAAAGCATAAAAAAATGAAAGGGCCAGTGTAAAAATTAAAATAAAAAAGCAAAATAAATAATAAATTTAAAAATTAAATCACCCCCCCCCCCATGCTTGCGCTCAAAGGCGAACGCAGGCTTCGGTCTGGCATCGTATGTAAACGGCAATTGCACCATGCATGTGAGGTATCACCGTGAACGTCAGATCTTTGTAAATCTAAAGTGGTAACCTGTAAAGGTTTTTAAAAATGTATGTAGTTTGTCGCCGATGCATAGGTGTGCGCAATTTTAAAGCATGTTGTGTTTGGTATCTATGTACTTTGGCATAAGTTCATCTTTTATATTGTACCAAATATTTGGCAATATAATGTGTTTTTTTTTTTTCCCCAAAAAAAATTGCATTTGAAAAATTGCTGGGCAAATACTTTGTGAAGAAAAAAAATTGCAACACGCACCATTTTAATTTGTAGGGTATCTGCTTTAAAAAATTATATATAATGTTTGGGGGCTCAAAATAATTTTCTAGCAGAAAGAAATGATTTTTTCATGTAAACAAAAAGTATCAGAAAGGGCTTTGTGGTTAGAAAAGTTAGTGATGTGTGGCATAAGCTAATGTTGGGCATAAAATGCCAGGACAGTTCAAAACCCCCCAGATGACCCCTCCTTGGAAAGTAGACACCCCAAGCTATTTGCTGAGAGGCATGTTGAGTCCATGAAATATTTTATATTTTGCCACAAGATAGGGAATTTTTTTTTTTTTTTTTTTACACAAAGTTGTCACTTAAATGATATATTGATCAAAAATGCCATGGGTATATGTGGAATTACACCCCAAAATACATTCTGCTGCTTCTCCTGAGTATGGGGATACCATATGTGAGACTTTTTGGCAGTCTGGCCGTGTACAGGACCCCATGAAATGCCAAGATTGCACAAAACACCCCCAAATTAACCACAATTATCTTTGTAAAGTAGTTCCCCATTGAGAATGTCCTATGTGACATAACGCGTATGAGAAGGTAACGTGCTGATGTCACCACGCCATCTCGTTGAGAAGGACGGGAGTTTGAATTGTAGCCGGCCGGCTTCGTTTTCCTATGTGTTTTTTAAAGATGTTTTATATGTAAGTGTGACTTTTTATGGATCTAAATAAATCGGGATAGAGACAATATTACGCTATGGTCCACTTTATCTCTTTTTTTGGGCTGATTGTTGATGTAATGTTCACGGAGCCATGGAGCATACGGTACCTGCCTGAGAACCCTATTTCCCATATCATCTTTGGGATCCGCTGTTGAGTAAGGACCTGGGCTGGGTTAAAGCCGGGTGTCTATCTCTGCGTGCTATCTGGTAAGTGTGCTCTCTGTAAGGTGGCAGTGCACTTGGTCAAAGATCACTGGGGTGTTCCGTATACAATGCAGTATCACGCTATGGTCTATATTATTTTTATCTTTTTTTGGCTGATTGGTAAATCATCTCCTATGGAGCTACAGATCTCATGGTATCTATTTTGAGTATCAACCTGTATGCAGAATCCTGATATATCATGGAAAGCAAAGGCCTGTGCTGGGTTAAAGCCATCTGCCCAAATTCGTTTGCTATCTGGTAAGCGTGTTTTCTATGAGGTGGTGGCACACTTATTTGATACTACTGGGGTGTGCTGCTTTGAAGTTTTTCAGCTACATACAACTATTGGAACGGTCATGCCCTGCAATCTGGTTTTACCCCTTCCCGCCGACCGTACGCATATGTGCGTACTCGGCTTTCCGGGGTTATACCGGGATGATGCCCGCAGCTGCAGGCATCATCCCGGTACCGTTGTTTTGAGCAGGCGATCGGCTACCCGTATATAACAACTGATGCGGCTAAAAGCCGCTTGGCTGTTATACCGGAGGAGCGGGAGGGGACATCCCTCCCCCCTCCCGCCGCCTCCCACTACTCTTACCGGGCCTCCCGTGCGATCGGGAGGCCCGGTGTCCAATCGGCTGCCTCCGGCGGCTGGGGGCGGGCTGGAACGAAGCTGTGGGCGGCTTCGTTCCAGCCTTCTCAATGTAAACGCGGAAGCGACGTCATGACGTCACTTCCCGTTTACTCGGCTGCCAATGGCACCAAATTTAAAAAGATACACGGTATTCGGAATCGCCGTTTTCGGCGCTCTGAATACTTTAAAGTGTAGAGGAGGGATCGGGGGTCTTTTAGACCCCCGATCCCTCCATAAAGAGTACCTGTCACCACCTATTACTGTCACAAGGGATGTTTACATTCCTTGTGACAGCAATAAAAGTAAAAAAAAAATATTTTTTTAAAAACACAATTTATAAGTCTAAAAATAAATAAAATAAAAAAAAAAAAAAAAAATTTTTTTAAAGCGCCCCCGTCCCCGCGAGCTCGCGCAGCAAAGAAAACGCATACGGAAGTAGCGCCCACATATGTAAACGGTGTTCAAATCACACATGTGAGGTATCGCCACAATTGTCAGAGCGAGAGCAATAATTCTAGCCCTAGACCTCCTCTGTAACTCTAACCTGGTAACCGTAAAAAAAATTTAAAGCGTTGCCTATGGAAATTCATAGCTACCATAGTTTGTCGCCATTCCACGAGTGCGTGCAATTATAAAGCGTGACATGTTTGGTATCTATTTACTCGGCGTAACATCATCCATCACATTATACAAAAAAATTGGGGTAACTTTACTGTTTGGATTTTTTAAAATTCAGGGAAGTGTCCCTTTTCCAAAAATTTGCGTTTAAAACACCGCTGCACAAATACCGTGTGATATAAAATATTGCAACAATCTCCATTTTATTCTCTAGATTCTCTGCTAAAAAAATATATATAATGTTTGGGGGTTCTAAGCAATTTTCTAGTAAAAAATATGGATTTTAACTTGTAAACACCAAATTTCAAAAATAGGCTTAGTCATGAAAGGGTTAAGGACTATAATTAGCGCAATTTTTCTCCTTTACATGATGAGTATTTTGCAGCTCTCGTTTGTTTTGGAAAATGAAGAAAGAGAAAGAAAAAGGAAAATATATTATTTTTATTTTTTCAATTTTCAAAACTTTGTGACAAAAAGCAAGATCTGCAAAATACTCCCAACATGCCTCTCAGCAAATAGCTTGGGTTGTCTACTTTGCGAAAAGGGGTCATTTGAGGGAGTTTTGTGCTATCTTGGCATTTCATGGCCTCCAAAACTTTGATAAATAGTGAGGAGTGAAATCAACGATTTTCGCCCTTAGAAAGCGTGAAGACGGTGATTGGTTTTCGGGGTCCTGTCAACGGCTAGACTGCCAAAAAGTCTCACGCATGTGGTATCCCTGTACTCAGGAGAATGTATTTTGGGGTGCAATTTCACATATACCCATGGCATGTTTGAGCAATATACCATTTAGTGACATCTTTGTGTGTAAAAAAAAAAAAAAAAATGTAATTTTCTCGAAACTTGTGGCAAAATATAAAATATTCCATGGACTCAACATGCCTCTCAGCAAATAGTTTGAGGTGTCTACTTTCCAAAATGGGGCAATTGGGGGGGTTGTGCTATCTTGGCATTTCATGGCCTCTGAATCTGTGATAGGTAGTGAGGAGTGAAATCGTCAATTTACCCCATTAGAGAGCCTGAAGATTTTCAATCACTTGTGACAAAAAAAAAATATTCAATGGGCTCAACATGCCTCTCAGCAAATTCCTTGGGGTGTGTACTTTTCAAAAAGGGGTAATTTTGGGGGGGAGGGGGGTTTGTACTGCCCTGCCATTTTAGCACCTCAAGAAATGAGATGGGCAGTCATAAACTAAAAGCTGCGTAACATCCAGAAAATGCACCATAGTTTGTAGGCGCTGTAACTTTTGCGAAAACCAATAAATATATGCTTATTGAATTTTTTTTTTTTTACCCAAGACAGGCTGATTTACATTTTATATCGCAAAAAATAAAAATCCCAGAGGTGGTCAGATACCACCAAAAGAAAGCTCTATTTGTGGGGAAAAAAAGGATGCAAAGTTCGGTTGGGTACAGCATTGCATGACTGCGCTGAATTGCTTAACTATGTGATCGGCTGTGTCCAATCACAGCCGGTAATCGTCTCTCATCGCCTCACACTGACAGTGTGTGGCGAGGAGAGCCGATCAGTGGCATAACCTTGCAGGGGACACCTGGACAGGTAATCGGGGCACTGATCATCAGTGCCCTGATTACAGTAAAGCCCCCCCCAGTGCCCATCAGTGATGCCAGTCAGTGCTGCCTTTCAGTGCGGCATATTGGTGCCTCCTCATCAGTGCCCATCAGTGCCACCTCATCAGCACACATGAGTGAAGGAGAAAAATTACTTATCCACTAACAGAAACTAAGAAAAACTTCTTTTTTTTTTTTTTTTTTTTCCCCCTACAAAATTTTTCGTCTTTTTTTCTTTTTTGTAAAAAATAAAAACCCAGCAGTGATTAAATACCACCAAAAGAAAGCTCTATTTGTGTGAAGATAATAAATAAAAATAAATAAAGATAATAAATAAAAATTAATTTGGGTACAGTGTAGCATGACTGCACAATTGTTAGCCGAATGACGGACCTACTTTGCCAGGAGGGCGTCAATAGACGTCCTCCCGTGCTCACGCGATGCGCTCTTGTTATCAGCGAGTCTGAGACTTGCTAGATCACAGATCGAAGGGAGCAATCCCGACCCCTTACCACGTGATCAGCTGTCAGCCAATGACAGCTGATCATGTGACGTAAACAGAGGCGGTAATCGGCTATTTTTTCTCCTCATGCTTATAGCGTGAGAAGAAAAAAAAAAAGCTGATTACCAGTGGCTGTCAGAGGGACATTGGTCCCGATCAAGGAGAGCAGCCGCGGAGTCTTCTGTGCCACTTGTCACTGTTGCCTACCAGTGCCCATCAGTGCCACCTATCAGTGTTGCCTTATCTGTGCCCATCAGTGCCGCCTCATCAGCGCATATCAATGAAGGAGAAAAATTACCTGTGTGCAACATTTTATAACAAACTATGAAACATGATTTTTTTTTTTTTTTTTTTAAATTTCCGTCTTTTGTTTTTGTTTGTTTTAGCAAAAAATAAAAACCCCAGTAGTGATTAAATACCACCAAAAGAAAGCTCTATTTGTGTGAAAAAAAATGATAAAAATTTTAATTTAGGTACAGTGTTGCATGGGCAGGAGGGTGGTTTAGGTGCCCAGTAAGCAAGTGGTTAAAAACATGACATACATGCATGGTAAACTAGCATATCAATCACATATTATTAACCAGATTCATAAAAAACAATCATAGCAACTTTGAGATGACATCATATTGAGGTGTAGGACAGTTGTCCATCATAAAAAAAAATCCCTTGAGAAGCAACATGGTGGGTTAACTTGGGAGTGGATGAAATAAAACCATCTAAATAGAAAATGGTGCATCAAAATTGGCCTGACGTACGCTTTGTGGTTTCCTACCACATCATCAGGGGCAAGTGCACCAATGTCTGTCAAAAAAACAAAACAAAAACATAAATAAAAGGATATGGTCCAATGTTACACCCAAACACGAGGGAGATTATATATGTAAAGGAGGGGAGAAATGAATTCATCCCACTAAGTACTTACATGTCAATTAAGTCTAAACCATGTGAACATGAACATTTCATATGAGTACAGTGCAATTGTCATTCAAAGTGTGACAGTACTGAAAGCTGAAAATTGGCCTTGGCAGGAAGGGGGTAAAAGTGCCCAGTATTGAAGTGGTTAGGGTGCGGTTGTGGTGATGTGTTTCAATAGAAGTTAGCGTTATTAAACCCACAACCGTAAAATCCGTCTGTATGTGCAGAATAGCATGCTTGTTATATTCCCTGTGGAACTTAATCCTCTGTATTGTGTACAAAGGCTCTTTGATCCTGTATGCACAGATCCTCCCCCTCCTGCAGGGTCCCTCTTGGCAAGACCAGATAAGACACAGTAAGGGTAGTACTGCTGCACATGCTCAGTTTTGTCTCTGTTGCTGGAGAGAATATTTCCTTGTTGATCAGAGCTAGCCAAGTCACATGATGTTGACATCACACACGTGGGCGTGTATACAGACCCTAAATGACAGCCCAGTCCCTCCCTCCTCCATGCCCAGTAACTAAAGAACACAGTGGGTGGGATGTCACATCTTGATGGATGAGCCGCCTGCTATAACAGCATGAGGACACAATCTATAGTGGAAGTCTCCTCCTACCTGAACACTCAGCACTGTGTGGCGGAGACGATCACCTCCTTTCCCGTGGATGCCTGGCTGCTGAGTGAGGGGAAGATGGCCCCCCGCTCAACTTCATAGCATGGGAGGGCGGAAGCAATGTCAAACTTCACTTCTGCCCATAGCTCTTAAAGGAATTTTTTTTTTTTTTTTTTCTTTCAAGTGACTTTTTTTTTTATTGCATTTTAGTGTAAATATGAGATCTGAGGTCTCTTTGACCCCAGATATCATATTTAAGAGGACCTGTCATGCTTTTTTTTCTATTACAAAGGATGTTTACATTCCTTGTAATAGGAATAAAAGTGACCCAAATTTTTTTTTTTTATTTTAAAGACAGTGTCAAAATAAAAAGTAAAATAAATAGGAAAAATGTGTGTGTGTATGTATATATATATATATATGTGTGTGTGTGTGTGTGTGTGTGTGTATATATGTATATATATAGACACACACACACACACATATATTATATATATATATATTTTTTTTAAAGCGCCCCGTCCCGACGAGCTCGTGCGCAGAAGGGAACGCATACATGAGTAGTACCCGTATATAAAAATGGTGTTCAAACCACACGTGAGGTATCGCCGCAATCGTTAGAACAATAATTCTAGCCCTAGACTTCCTCTGTAACTCAAAACTGGTAACCTGTAGAAATTTTAAAACATTACCTATGGAGGTTTTTAAGGGTAAAAGTTTGTCGCCATTCCACGAGTGGGTGCAATTTTGGAGCGTGAAATGTTGGGTATCAGTTTACTCGGTGTAACATTATCTTTCACAATATAAAAAAATTGGGCTAACTTTACTGTTGTCTTATTTTTTAATTTAAAAAAGTGTATTTTTTCCAAAAAAAGTGCGCTTGTAAAACCACTGCGCGAATATGGTGTGACAAAGTATTGCAACGACCGCCATTTTATTCTCTAGGGTGTTAGAAAAAATATATATATTATTTTTTGGGGGGTTCTAAGTAATTTTCTAGCAGAAAAAAAAAATTTTACTTTTTAATTAAACAGCAAGTGTCAAAAAGAGGCTCGGTCCTTAAGTGGTTAGTGGAGGCAGTTGCAAAGCGTCAATGCTTCCTAAACTCTGCAGGCAGTGGTATTTTTGCCCCACAGCAACGTTAACGCTGCAGTGTGAACACCTTAAATGCATTATATCAATTACAAGGGATGTTAACATTCCTTGTAATAGTAATAAAAGTGATTAAAAAAAAAAGAAAAAACATTTTTAAAGGGAAAGTGTAAAAAAATAAAATAAAAAAAGTTAAAGTGCCCCATCCCCGCAGAAGCAAACATATACGTACGTCACGCCCTGCATATGTACACGATGTTCAAACCACACATGTGAGGTATCGCTGTGACCGTCACAGGGAGAGCAATAGTTCTAGGGCCGCAATCCTTGGAGCGAGAGCAATAATTCTACCACTAGACCTCCTCTGTAACTCTAAACTGGTAACGTTGAGATTTTTAAGTGCCAAATTTTGCCACCATTCCACGAGAGCGCAATTTTAAAGCGTGACATGTTGGATATCTATTTACTCACTGTAACATCATATTTCACATTATACAGTGGAACCTCGGATTATGAGCATAATTGTTCCAGGACTATGCTCGTAATCCAATGTACTCGCATATCAAAGCGAGTTTTCCCATTGAAGTCAATAGAAACAAAAATAATTTGTTCCGCATTGACTTCAATGGGATGCAATACCGCATGCGGCCAGAGGCGGGACTTTCGGCTTTGCTCGGCTACGGCGCCCCCCACCTCAGGCCAAAAGTGGTACTGCACACCGCTTTTGGCCTGAATTGTGCTCGTTTTGCGAGACAACACTCACAAACCGAGTTAGGAATTTTAGAAATACAGTGCTTGGTTTGCGAAACGCTCGCTAACCGCGTTACTCGCAAACCGAGGTTCCACTGTACAAAAAATTGGGCTAACTTTAGTGTGAGTTCCCCCCCCCCCAAAAAAAAAAAGCGTTTGAAAGATTACTGCGCAAATATTGTGTGGCATAAAAAATTGCAACGACCTCCATTTTATTCCCAAGGGTCTGCTAAAATATATATATATATATATATATATATATATATATATATATATATATATATATATATATATATATATATATATATATATATATATATAAATTTGTTTGGGTTTCTGACTTTTTTTCTTGCAAAAAAATTATTTTTTACATGTAGGAGAGGAATGTCAGAATAGGCCTGGGCTGGAAGTGGTTAATTGAGATTTTTCGGGTTTACAACCACTTTGAAAATGCGACCCAAATGCCTATTTTCAGTGCCTGTGTGAAAGAGCCCTTAGGCTTAGGCCCCTTTCACACGGGGCTGTCCGTGTATGGACTCCGCTTGCTCAGCGGGAGATCGATCCGTTGATCCTCACTGAGCTGGCGGATGACAGGTCCGTCTCTGCTCTCTGTGGAGAGACGGACCTGTCCGAGCGCCGCTCTCTATGGGGAATCTGATGAAAATGGACCGCCTGTTCGTTTTCATCCGATCCAGCAGATGGATGGAAAATAGGGTTTCCATCCCTCCGGATTCAGCGGATTGGATGTCAGCGGATATGTCACTGCTGACATCCATCGCTCCATAGACCTGCATGGAGCGAAAGCCAGGGTGCTATGTGTAAACCTGGACACTGATCTGTCCTTTCTGCCCCAAATTCATTCTCTGTCCAAATCTTGCAAATGTGAATTCGCCTCTGTAACATCTCCACAATATGCCCCTTTTTAACCATTGAAACCACTAAGCAACTTATTCAATCCCTTATTATCTTTCGCCTTGACTATTGTAACTTCCTCCTCATTGGCCTACTTCTCCGCAGGCTATCCCCTGTTCAGTCTATCATGAATGCTGCTGCCAGACGTCTCCACCTTACCAACCGTTCAGTGTCCGCCACCCCTCTCTGCCAATCCATCGGCTTCCCATTGCCTAAGGAATAAAATTCAAAACGATAACAATAACCTACAAAGCCATTTACAACTCTGCCCTGAGTTAGATCACCAATCTTGTCTCCAAATATCACCCAAACCACCCTCTCCGATTTTCCTAAGACCTTCTGCTCCCTTGTCTCCTCCCATGCTCGTCTCTAGGACTTCTCCAGAGCCTCTCCTATCCTTTGGAACTCATTAACCCAATCTGTTCGGCTATCTCCTACTCTGTCCACTTCTAGGTGATCCCTAAAAGCTCATCTCTTCAGGGAAGCGTACTCTGCCTTCAGCTAATAGCCAAATCTTCTATGTCTCCCATCAGTTCATCCCTCACAGTACCTTTTTTCCCACCAGCCCCTCCTTTATTAGATTGTAAGCTCGCAGGAGCAGGGCCCTCCTAACCCTCTTGCATTGAATTGTATTGTCTCCCTTTTATATTTTAAAGCGCTGTGCAAACTGTTGGCGCCATTTAAATCCCGTATAATAATGTTATTATGGTTAAAGCGGTACTTCAGTCATTTCTTTAAAAATTACACGTCAGCAGCTATGGAAAAAATATTCAAAATATGGCAGAGGAAGAGGGGAGGAGGAAGAGCAAAACTTCTCCTTAGGTTCTGCGTTAACCACTTCAGCCCCAGAGGATTTGGCTGCTCAACGACCAGAGCACTTTTTACAATTTGGCTCTGTGCTGATTTAACTGGTAATTGCGTGGTCATGCAATGTTGTACCCAAATGAAATTTGCATCCTTTTTTTCCCCACAAATAGAGCTTTCTTTTGATGGTAATTGATTGCCTCTGCCATTTTTATTTTTTGCAATATAAATTGAAAAATACCGAAAATTTTGAAAATATATTTTCTACTTTTTGTTATAAAAAAAAATGAATAAACTCAATTTTAGTCATACATTTAGGCCAAAATGTATTCAGCCACGTGTCTTTTTGGTAAAAAAATGTCAATAAGCATATATATTTATTGGTTTGCGCAAAAGTTATAACGTCTACAAACTAGGGTACATTTTCTGGAATTTACGCAGCTTTTAGTTTGGCTACCTATCTCATTTCTTGAGGTGCTAAAATGGCAGGGCAGTACAACCCCCCCCCAAAATGACCCCATTTTGGAAAGTAGACACCCCAAGGAAATTGCAGAGAGGCATGTTGAGCCCATTAAATATTTTATTTTTTTGTCACAAGTGATCGAAAAATGTCAAAAAAAAAATTACACACAGTTATCACTAAATGATATATTGCCCACACATGCCATATTTTATATGTGAAATTACACCCCAAAATACATTCTGCTGATTCTACTGAGTACGGGGATACCTCATGTGTGAGACTTTTTGGGAGCCTAGCCGCATACAGGACCCCGAAAACCAATCACCGCCTTCAGGATTTCTAAGGGTGTAAATTTTTTATTTCACTCCTCACTACCTATCACAGTTTTGAAGGCCATAAAATGGCAAGATCGCACAACCCCCCCCCCCCAAATGATCCCATTTTGGAAAGTAGACACCCTAAGTTATTTGGTGATGGGCATGTTGAGTCCATATATTTCGCCACAAGTTGCGGGAAAATTAGAATTTTTTTTTTTTTTTTTTGCACAAAGTTCTCATTAAATGATATATCGCTCAAACATGCCATGGGCATATGTGGAATGACACCCCAAAATACATTCTGATTAGTGGTGCACTGAATGGGCTTTTTGGTGCCGAAACCGATACCAAAAATAAAGAATAATGATACCGAAAATATCTGTTTTTAAAAAATATTTTTATACAGGAGATGGTCAGAGACTGGGGACGTGGTACAGGAGATGGTCAGAGACTGCAGACGTGGTACAGGAGATGGTCAGAGACTGCAGACGTGGTACAGGAGATGGTCAGAGACTGCAGACGTGGTACAGGAGATGGTCAGAGACTGCAGACGTGGTACAGGAGATGGTCAGAGACTGCGGACGTGGTACAGGAGATGGTCAGAGACTGCGGACGTGGTACAGGAGATGGTCAGAGACTGCAGACGTGGTACAGGAGATGGTCAGAGACTGCAGACGTGGTACAGGAGATGGTCAGAGACTGCAGACGTGGTACAGGAGATGGTCAGAGACTGCAGACGTGGTACAGGAGATGGTCAGAGACTGCAGACGTGGTACAGGAGATGGTCAGAGACTGCAGACGTGGTACAGGAGATGGTCAGAGACTGCAGACGTGGTACAGGAGATGGTCAGAGACTGCAGACGTGGTACAGGAGATGGTCAGAGACTGCAGACGTGGTACAGGAGATGGTCAGAGACTGCAGACGTGGTACAGGAGATGGTCAGAGACTGCAGACGTGCTACAGGAGATGGTCAGAGACTGCAGACGTGCTACAGGAGATGGTCAGAGACTGCAGACGTGCTACAGGAGATGGTCAGAGACTGCAGACGTGCTACAGGAGATGGTCAGAGACTGCAGACGTGCTACAGGAGATGGTCAGAGACTGCAGACGTGCTACAGGAGATGGTCAGAGACTGCAGACGTGCTACAGGAGATGGTCAGAGACTGCAGACGTGCTACAGGAGATGGTCAGAGACTGCAGACGTGCTACAGGAGATGGTCAGAGACTGCAGACGTGCTACAGGAGATGGTCAGAGACTGCAGACGTGCTACAGGAGATGGTCAGAGACTGCAGACGTGCTACAGGAGATGGTCAGAGACTGCAGACATGATACAAGAGATCAGTGCAGCCTCACCAGTGCCTGTCAGATGCAGCCTGCCAGTGCCCATCATGCAGCCTGCATTTGCCCCTCAGATGCAGCCCACATGTGCCTATCAGATGGAGCCTCACCTATGCCCGTCATGTAGCTTGCCAGTGCCCGTCATGTAGCTTGCCAGTGCCCGTCATGCAGCTTGCCAGTGCCCGTCATGTAGCCTGCCAGTTCCCGAATCAGAGCGGCGATCTCCGTGTGTCACTTAGCTACATTTGAATTTCCCGGGTCGCAGTAACGATGTCCCGCCTCCTGTAATCGCGTCACACTGATTCAATATCCCACCATTTGATCAGTGTGCCGTCTGTCACAGGAGACGGGACTTTTTGGGAGCCTAGCCGTTTACGGGGCCACGAAAACCAATCACTGCCTTCAGGCTTTCTAAGGGCGTTAAAACGGTGATTTCACTTCCTCACTACCTATCACAGTTTCGGAGGCCATGAAATGACAAGATAGCACAACCCCCCCCCCCCCAAATGACCCCATTTTGGAAAGTAGACACCCCAAGCTATTTTCTGATGGGCATGTTAAGTCCATGGAATATTTTATATTTTGCCACAAGTTTCGGGAAAATTACAATTTTTTTTTTTTTTTTAACACAACGTTGTCACTAAAGGATATATTGTTCAAACATGGCATGGTTATATGTGGAATTACAACCCAAAATACATTCCTCTGCTTCTCCTGAGTACGGGAATACCACATGGCAGTCTAACCGCGTACAGGACCCCGAAAACCAATCACCGACTTCAGGTTTTCTAAGGGCGTACGTTTTTGATCTCGCTCCTCACTGCCTATCAGTTTCGGAGGCCATGAAATGCCCAGATAGCACAAAACCCCCCCAAACTACCCCATTTTGGAAAGTAGACACCCCAAGCTATCTTCTGAGTGGCATGTTGAGTATTTTGCAGATCTCGCTTTTTGTAACAAAGTTTTAAAAATTGAAAAAAAAGGAAAAAAAGTTTTCTTTTCTTTCATAATTTTCAAAAATAAATGAAATCTGCAAAATACTCACCATGCGTCTTAGCAAATATCTTGGGGTGTCTACTTTCCAAAATGGGGTAATTTGGGGCGGGGGGGGTTGTGGTATCTGGACATTTCAGGGCCTCCGTAACTGTGATAGGTAGTGAGGAGTAAAATTTAAAATTTTTGTTTACATGAAAAAATATTTTTTTTTCAAGAAAATTACTTTGTACCCCCAAACATTACATATATTTTTAAAGCAAAGGTCCTACAGATTAAAATGGTGGTCGTTGCAATTTTTTTTTCACACAGTATTTGCACAGCGATTTTTCAAACGCAATTTTTTTTTTTGAAAACGCACACTTTTTAAAAAAATTTGAATGCACTAAAACACACTATATTGGCCAAATGTTTGATGAAATAAAAAAGATGATTTTATGCCGAGTACATGGATACCAAACTCGACATGCTTTTAAAATTGCACACAAATGTGCAGCGACGACAAACTACATACATTTTTAAAAGCCTTTACAGGTTACCATTTTAGATTTACAGAGAAGGTCTACTGCTAAAATGACTGCTCTTGATCTGACCTTCGCGGTGATGCCTCACATGCATGGTGCAATTGCTGTTTACATATGACACCAGACTGACGCTTGCGTTCGCTTTTGCGCATGAGCACGGGGGGGACAGGGGTGCTTTTTTTTTTTTTTTTTTTTTTTTTAATTATTATTATTTATTTTGCTTTTTTATTATATTTTTTAAATTGTTCCTTTCATTTTTTATTTTTTAATCATTTTTATTGTTATCTCAGGGAATGTAAATATCCCCTATGATAGCAATAGGTAGTAACAGGTACTCTTTTAAAATGCTTTGCCAATTTCCCAATGGCGCTGTTTATATCTGGCGAAAATCTAAGTTATGAAATGCTCGTAGCTTCCGGTTTCTTAGGCCATAGAGATGATTGGAGCCGTTCTGGTCTCTGATCAGCTCTATGGTCAGCTGGCAAAACCACCGGCCGCATTCTCGGGTCCCTGAGAGCCAAAGAAAACCATGGAAGACAGTGGGGGGGGGGGTAGAGACGTTCCTTCCCACTGCTTATAAATGTCTAGAGGCTAATTAGCCACTAGGATTGCTTTTACATGAAAGCCGACTGCTGGCTGAAATGAATGATACCAAGATGATACCTAAACCTGCAGGCATCATTCTGGTATAACCACTCAAAGTCCAGCAACATACCAGTACGTTGCTGGTCTTTGTTGGGCATACATTGTAATGCTTTTTTTTTTTTTTTCATGCAGCCTGTGGGTATGCCCACCATTAGAATACTGCCCTTCATCCACCCACTTCTAATGATGGGCATACATGCACCATTATTTTTTTTAACTGTGGTCGTGAAATCGCCTCCGACATCGCTAGAGTCACAGCTTTATGTATCGTGGGAGCAAATGCTGTTGCTGGCAAGATAAATAAACCCGTGCTGCAGCTGAATGGCGTACCTGCTAAGCAAATGATGGTTAGCAATAAAACAAAGTAACATTACAGTATAACAGTAAGACTTGCCATACCTGCAAAGCAAATACAATAAAGCATAGTAAAAATAAAACAGAGAGAGAACGATAAATATAGAACAATAGTGAGCAGACATAAGAGAGAGAGAAGAAAAATACAACCACAAAAACAACTATTTATGGATTTTTTTTTTTTTTTCCCTTTTATAAAAACTGTAAAAAAACTGTAAACTGAACGTTGCAGATTAGGGTCTCTCAAACTGTGATGGCCATCACATCTTTCGAGACCCTGTGTACGTGTGCCTAGGACTGTGTGGTGCTGTACCCTACGCTAATACTCAACTACTGTGTGGTAGCATTCGAAACAGTCACCAATGCAAAGACCAGGTTGGTCAGGACAGGAGGGACAATAATAGCGGGTGTCACGCCTATATCTGCGCTTTCTACAGACACGACATCTTCTTTGGGGGTTTCTTTGGGTAGGGGTACCAGAGAGGAAATGCAGAAAATGCCTCTCATGCAGCCGGCTTACTGTATTTGAATTGGGAAGTTGGGCCAAAGCACTGTCTGGAAACAGAAGGGCTCTGATGAGCTCTTCCTTGAATTTAAGGAAGGATCCAGTTCATCCTGAAGCTTTGTATAGCAAAAAAGCATTCAGCAGAGCCAATTGAAATAAATATACGGACACTTTTTTGTACCAGCGTCTGGCCTTACGGGCAATTGGGTACAGTGCCAACAACTGGTCATTATGGTCCACCCCTCCCATATTAAGGTTATATTCATGGACACAGAGGGGTTACTCCACAACACCAGTCGCCGTAGGAATTTGGACCGTCGTGTTTGCGTGAAGGGAGGACAGAACAAAAACATTCTTATTATCCCTCCACTTCACAGCGAGCAAATTGCGTCTCAAGCAGGCTCACTCCCCCCATTTAAGTCTGGAATCTACAAGCCGCTGGGGAAAGCCCCGGTGATTGGATCGCACAGTGCTACGTGTGCCAATTTGATGATCGAACAAGTGACGCTTGTGTAATAATTGTCCACATACAAGTGGTACCCCTTTCTGAATAAGGGTGACACCAAGTCCCACACAATCTTACCAGTGCTCCCTATGTAGTCTGGGCAGTTCTCCGGCTCTACGCAACTATCTCCTCCCTCGTAAACCATAAAACTATATGTATAGCCTGTGGCCCTGTCACAGAGCTTATACATCTTGACCCCGGCACGCTAGCTGGGAAGATACTGTTTGAATGACAAGCGGCCAGAAAACGTAATTGGGGACTCATCAACGCAGACAACTTGATGGGGAGTAAACAAGGCTGCAAAACGTTGGTTGAAGTGGTTTACGAGGGGCCGAATTTTGTAGAGCCAATCAAATTAAGGGTCACCCCGAGGACGACAGAGTTCATCATCGTTGAAATGCATGAACTGCAAGATCTGCTCCTATCGTGTCCTGGTCATGGAGGCAGAGAACACGGGCATATGGTGAATTGGGCCAATGGACCAATATGACCGCAACTCACTCTTTTTAGTTATGCCATTGAGGAGGGATAGGCCCAGGAAGGTCTTAAATTCGGAAACCGTAATTGGTTTCCATTCTCTGGCAAGGGGGTCAGCTGGGGATTAGCGGCGATGAATTGACCAGCATATAAATTGCTTTGGTCCACAATAGATCTATAGAGATCTTCGGTGAAAAACAGCGAATAAAAATCAAGTGATGTAAAATCAACTGTTTCAACCTGAATTCCGGGTTGGCCAGTGAATGGGGGAAGTAAGGGTGCTGCAGTGTGGTGGGTTCCCAATTACGTTTGGCGAATGCAGCAGGAAGGGCACTATGGGCTCGACAGGCCTGTCTTTGTCTTCTTGGTGGCAGCGGGACACTACTCGTGCTTGCCACCTCTCCAGCTTGAACTGCACTTATGGGACTCGCCACGTCACCAAGTGTTACTGTAGTGCTGGATGCATGACCAGAATGTACTAGATCGATGGGTGCTTGCCAGTTCACCAGAAGGAATAGCGGCGCTAGTACTAGCTCTCTGCTCCATACGAGGGACCTGCGGTTCTTGCACCTCAACGACAGCAGAAGAACGGGATCTGGTATGCCTGACCTTGGCAGGGACCACAACTCCGTCGTCAGCGCTATCTGTCAGGGTGCCGCTGCTGTCTACAGGTTCGTATTCTGAGCCTGAATCTTACAGATGAGTGACTTCCTTTTCACCATCTGTCATGCTCAGAAACGTGTAGGCCTCTTCACTACTGTACCTTCAATTTGACATTTTGGTCTCTAAATTTAGTGGTACACTAGTGAGACTCACAGGTAAAAAAAGTTCCTGACTGTTAGCGACTGATTCAAACGCTACCAAAAAAACTGTTAGCGTTCGCAGGGATCAGGCCGGACTTTGCGAACGCTGCAGTTATGTGTGTTGTGTTTTGTAAGTGACAGTGATCGATTCATACTGCACTTGGGTGGGCTGGACTGGGTGGAGGGGCTAAACGCAGGTGCTATCAGGTATCTGGGCAGATCCCGCTAAGACTCAATTTTTGGGAACCCTCAACTGCTGGGGACGCTAGTATACATCTGATCTGATCAGATCAGATATTGATCTGTTCAAACACTGTACTACTAAGGGAGGCGTATGGTGCGTGCGTGGGCGTTAGCGCTATTGGCACTAATCTGACACTTCGTGGGGCGACGCAGACCCTATCTGAAGCTAAAACCTAACTTTGATCACCCGCCGGGTGATCAGGGGGTTAAACCTTTATTGGGTAAAATACGCCGGATGCCCTGACAATATAAAAAATAAACTAGCTAAACTGAGTCGCCCATGACACTTATACAGTGATCACTGGTTACGGGGTAATCAAGGGGTTAAACCTTTATTGGGAGGGTTAGGGACATCCCTAGACCTATCTGGGCCTAAGACTAATCACCCTAACGCTGATTTTTGTCATTACAGCGATGAAAAAAAAATCTGTATGCTGTACTGGGTGACAGTGACAGGTGGTAAAGGGGGTTAACTGGGGGGGGTAATCGGGGGGTGAATTGTGTGCCTACGTGACCTGGTGTCAGTGTAGTGTTGGTGCAACTCGCTGTTAAATGTTCTCTCCTCGGTCTGGAATGGAAAAGACAAACACGAGGAGAGATGACATCACTTCCCCTGTCAGTGTTTACAGTTACACGACGGGGGAAGGATCTCATTCGCCAGGACGGATCACCAGGTCCAGGCCAGATTTCATTGGCCTGGTCCTGGAGATCGATTGGTTCTGGATCGAATCCGATCGTCACGGCCGCCGAGGGGGCGTGCGCCCGATATAGTATGACAGCGATTTGCCTGCCCGTGCCATTCTGCAGTAGTACAACTGCGGCGGCTGGTCAGGAACAGGTTAAGGTTAAAAAGAAAAGTTGGGTAAATATGAAATATTGTGTATTAATATTATAGTTGTATTTTCAGCCGTCAGTTGAAGCTTTTGTATTCTGTAAGCTGTTTTCAACTTTCAGCGGCTCTGAAAGATGCTGTTTGCTGACAGAACTAAAATGATTGAATGAGTCACCACAGCAGTTGCACGTACCTTATTAGATGGTTTTGTTAAACAGGGAGCTTGCAAAGTAAGCTGCTAGTCTGTGCTGTCCAGTAGTAGTTTGGTTATTCTTTGTCTCAATTTGTAAATTAAATTTACAGTCATGGCCAAAAATATTGGCACCCCTGCATATCTGTCAGATAATGCACCACTTCGCCCAAATTGTTGCAATTACAAATTTTTAGGCATTCTCATATTTATTTCTTTTGTTTGTATTGGTATGATGCAAATAGCCAAATCTGACACGTTCCAACCAAAACTCCTTAAGTCGGCTGGACAAAATTATTTGTACCCTCAATTTAATATTTGGTAGCACACCCCTTGGAAAAAATAACTGAAATGAATCGCTTCCTGTAACCATGAGTTTCTTGCACCTCTCTACTAGAAATATGGACCACTCCTCTTTCACCAACTGCTCCAGGTCTTTCAGATTAAAAGGGTTCATTTTCCCAACTGTTGTTTTGAGATCACTCCACAGGTGCTCTATAGGATTTAGATCTGGACTCATTGCTGGCCAGTTCAGTATTCTCCAGCACTTTGTCTTAAACCATTTCTGGGTGCTTTTTGACATGTGCTTTGAGTCATTGCCCTGCTGCAAGACCCATGACCTCTGATAGAGACCCAACTTTCTAACACTGGGCCCTACATTGAACCCCAGAATTCTTTGGTAGTTTTTCAGATTTCATAATGCCATGCACACGGTCAAGGCATCCAGTGCCTGAAGCAGCAATGCAACCCCAAATCATCAGTGAACCTCAACCACCTTCTTTTTTTTTTTCTTTTAAAGGCCTCTTTTTTCTTTTTCTGAAAAATGGTAGAATGGGCTTTACCAAAAAGCTGTAATTTTTTTTCCTCTGTCTACAGCACATTTTCTCAAAAGGATTTTGGCTTCCTCGGGTAAGTTTTGGCAAATTCCAATCCTGGCGTTTTTATGTCAACAGTGGGGTCCTCCTGGGTCTCCTACCATAGCATCGCTTTTCATTCAGATAGTGACATATAGTGTGAGCTGACACAGTTGTACCCTGTGCCTGAAGGTCATCTTAAATTTTTCTGGAAGTTGACTGAGGTTCTTTATCCACCATTCGAACAATCCTTTGTTGCAATCTTTGTTCAATTGTTCTCTTTCCTCCATATCCAGGGATATTAGTTACAGTGCCATGGGCTGTAAACTTCTTGACAATGTTGCGCAAAGTGGACCCAGGAACATTAAAATCTCTGGAGATGGACTTGTAACTAGGGATGCACCGAAATTTCGGCCGCCAAAACATATCGGCCGAAAACGGCCTTTCAGCAATTTGCCGAAAGAAAATTAACGCCGATAATGGCGCAAAAAATGGGGCTGGGCCTGCTGGATGGGGCTCCGCCCCTGGTGCCGCCTATCACGGGGGTGTCGTTCTGGAGCGCCCATCCTTGCTCTCTCTTCCTCCCCTCCCTCCTCACCTATGCTGCAGGCGGTCGGTGGGGTCTCCGTGTAACGTCCCCCTCTCCCCTAGCGGTGGCTGCATATGGATCCTCAGCCGATGTGTAAATGGGCTGTGCAGGAGCTTGGTCACTCTGTTTACTCTGAAAGTGAAAGCAAGGGAGAGGTGTCTATTAGTGTGTGCTGTGCTCTCTGCCTCCCCCTACAGTGCAGTACAAGGCATGGAGATTGAAGGTACAGTGCTGCAGCTGCCAATTTTTAAAAAGGCTGTCTATATATGTTTGTATGCGTGTGTGTTATATGTGTGTGTGTGTGTGTGTGTGTTTATTTGTGTGCATGTGTGATTTATGTGTGTGTGTTTTTATATGTGTATATTTATATGCACTGGTGAGGCACAGGCAGGCTGCATGATGGGCACTGGTAGGCTGCTGGGCACTGGCGAGGCACATGCAGGCTCCATAACACGCTCTAGTAGGCTGCTGGGCACAGGCAGGCTGCATAACGGGCACTAGTAGGCTGCTGGGCACTGTTGAGGCACAGGCAGGCTGCAAATGATGGGCACTGGTAGGCTGCTGGGCAATGGCAGGCTGCATATGATGGACACTGGTGAGGCTGCATTGATCTCCTGTACCATGTCCCCAGTCTCTGGCCATCTCCTGTACCATGTCCCCAGTCTCTGGCCATCTCCTGTACCATGTCCCCAGTCTCTGGCCATCTCCTGTACCATGTCCACAGTCTCTGGCCATCTCCTGTATAAAAATATTTTTTAAAAACAGTCACTTTTGGTATCGGTGCTGTTTCGGTTTTCGGCCTAGTGTATTTTTCATTTTCATTTTCGGTATCGGTTTCGGCACCAAAAAAACCCATTCGGTGCATCCCTACTTGTAACCTGGAGATTTTCCATCCTTTTCCACAAATTTTGTTCTCAAATCCTCAGAAAATTTGCTGCATTTTCTATTCTCCATGCTCCATGTGGCACACGGAGAACAGAAAGGTTGAGTAAATTTTTTACCATTTTAACTTGTTGCCATTGTGATTTCTATATTGTCAGCATCTGTTTCTTGATACCGGTGAGTTTAATTACAAATTAGAGGAGCATCACAAACTTGGAATGCAATTATTTCTTACAATTTTGAGAAGGTGCCAATAATTTTGTTCCGTCCGTTTTGTGGAGTTTTGCGTGTGTTAGATTTTGGCTTTTTGTTTATCCACTTTTTTTGTGTCATACCAATACAAACAAAAGACCTAACATGAGAATGCCTAAACATTTGTAATTTTCTGAGCAAAGTGGTGCATCATCTGACAAATACAGGAGTGACAATTATTTTTGGCCATGACTGTATACAGTTGTGCTCATAAGTTTACACACCCTGGCAGAATTTATAATTTCTTGACCATTTTTCAGAGAATATGAATGATAACACAAAAACTTTTCTTTCACTCATAGTTAATGTTTGGCTGAAGCCATTTATTATTAATCAGCTGTGATCACTCTTTTTTTTTTTAATCATAATCGGAACAGAAACTACCCAAATGACCCCGATCAAACGTTTACATACCCCAGTTTTTAATACCATGTATTGCCCCCTTTTTTTTTTTTTTTTTTGAAAAATTGACAATTTTTATTAAATTTTCTATAAATGAACACAAATAGAAGATTACAGGGTGATACATAATAAATTGCAGTAATTATTTCCAGAAAAGAGCCCAGCTCTAATAACAATCATAACATGAAGCAGGGATCCACAAACTACGCCCTCCAGCTGTTGCAGAACTACACATCCCATGAGGCATTGTAAAACTCTGACATTCACAGACATGACTAGGCATGATGGGAATTGTAGTTCCTGAACACCTGGAGGGCCGCAGTTTGAAGACCCCTGACATGAAGCTATTGTCTCTGTACATATCTGCTTGAATGAATGAAGAATAAGAGAAAATTATACTAGGTGGACAAACTTTTGTTATATCCCACTGGTTGTATACCCTGTACAACATAACAAAAAAAAAGAGGTTGATAGAAGAAGGTATAAGATTAGGAAATATAGAGAAGAATTGAGGAGAAGGGGGGTTAGCAGAGAGTCCAGGATGGGATGAGTAGAATTGGGTAGGGAAGTAGGGAAAAAGAAGAATGAAGGCACTGGAATCGCGCCCCGCCCCAGGAGCCCAGCCCCCCCCCACCAGAGGAAAAGGCCAACCCTCCCGAGACCGTCTCGGGACGGTTTAGGTTATGGGATTTTCAAAAAGGACCCATAGTTCCCATACTTGACTATGTTTCTCAAGATTGTCAGTTAAGGAGGCCGTGAGGTACTCCATCCTCTTGACCTCCCTAATCCTGGAGTGCAGTTCCGATACCGAAGGTGGTTCCCTCTGTTTCCATTTTAATGCCACCAAACAGTGTGCGGCAGTTAGTATATGTGATAGAAGTTTCTTGGATCTTTTAGGGAGGGAGATTGGTGGGAGACCTAGCACAAAAACCTTCGAATCGAAGGGCACCTCCGCACCAAGGATGGCCCCTAGGAGGGAGTGAACCATTTCCCAATACGGCACAATCAGGGGACATGTCCAATAAATATGGTATAGCGTCCCCTTGTCCTTATGGCACCGCCAACAGCGAGAGTCAGACAATGGATACATGGAGTGGAGCAAGTCAGGGGTCTGATACCAATGGAACAAAATCTTGTACTGGTTCTCTTTATATAGCGTACACATGGAGCTTTTAGTGGCTTGAGACCAGATAAGCTGCCATATGTGGAGAGGTAGGTCCACACCCGGAGCTCGCTCCCACCTCTGATGAAAAATCATGCGTTAGGAGCTGGTAGGTTTGTGAGATCATGCCTTTATGGGATAAGCTCTCTAAACACAGCTTTTCAAACTCGGTTAGCGGGGAGAAATGAAGGTCAGGGACTAAGGATTGTGCATAATGTCGTATTTGTAAGTAGCTAAAGAAGGCCTGTTTGGGGATGTCAAATTCTCTTTGCAGATCTTGAAATGACCTTAAAATGCGGGTCCTGGGGTCCATCAATTTGCCATAGCGGAATAGGTTCTTTTCCATCCAGAAATGGGACATCTGAGAGGTCAGACTGTCCGGGATGTTGGGAGTAAATAAAAAGGACGTGACCGGTGATGAAGAGGTGGTAAGTGGGTATGTCGATTTTTCACGCCTCCATAGCTGACGTAGGAGGGACATTGGCCCCAGTAAGTGCAAGTTTTCGGGGGCTACATCAGAACTCCACAGCAGTGAATTCGGATGTATCGGGGCTAACCATAGCTTTTCGATTTGTGTCCAGCGGCTGAAGGCATGCAGGGTACACCAAGAGGCTACAGGGCGTAGTTGAGCTGCCAAGTAATATTTGGGATGTTAGGGAACGCTAGGCCTCCCTGATTGCGGGGAGCATAGAGAACCGATTTAGCAATCCGGTGTCTCTTGTAGTTCCAGAAGAAGTTAATCAGGTCGCCCTGCAGTCTCTTTAGGTGTGTGGCTGGTATAGGTATCGGAAGCGTCTCAAATAAGTATAGAAGTTGGGGTAAGATCATCATTTTAAGGGTAGCTAGTCGCCCAAAAAGGGACAATTTCAGGGGTTTCCATTTAGTCAATGAGGCTCTAATAGTGATATATATGTGGGGGAAGTTAGCTTTATATAGGGAATCATATGTAGTAGTGAGATGGACTCCAAGGTATTTTAAGAAGGAAGTTTTCCAAGAGTAATTAAATACTTGCGAAAGGGCCGCTTGTGTTTGAAGAGGCATATTGATAGGGAGGGCCTCCGTCTTAGAGTTGTTTATCTTGTTGTTTATCAGGGCGCTGTATCTATCCAGTTCTACATGTAGATTCGGCAAGGAGATGTGAGGTTGCGTGAGTGTAAGGAGAACGTCATCGGCATATAGGGAGATCTTAAAGTCTCTGGTTCGGACTGGGATACCATGTATATTTAGGTTTTCCCTAGTGTGGGCTGCCAAAGGTTCTATGCAAAGGGCGTAAAGGAGCGGTGAGAGCGGGCATCCCTGTCGAGTTCCATTTGAGATTGAAAAGGTATTAGAAGTTGCGTACTGGGTGCGCACCATGGCTGATGGGGATGAGTATAGGTGATAAATGGCTCGCAAAAAGGGGCCCGTAATTCCGGCTCGCCGTAGGGTCGCAAACAGGAAAGGCCAACTTAGCCTATCAAAGGCTTTTTCTGCATCAAGACTGAGCAGAAGTGCCTCTACTTTAGTCCTGTTTGCTACCTCTACTAAGTCAATAACCTTACGGGTATTGTCCCCTGCTTGCCTCATGGGTATAAAGCCTACCTGGTCTTTATGGATCAGTGATGGCATAAAATTGTTTAATCTGTTAGCTAGTAATTTCGTAAAGATTTTAAGATCAGCGTTAAGTAGCGCAATAGGTCTATAATTTGAAGGTAAGCTATGGTCTTTGCCTGGCTTGGGAATCAGCGTAAGGTAGGAATTTTGCATATCTCGTGGTATAGGTGTCTCCGACAAAAATGAATTAAACAGTGTTGTCATATAGGGGAGTAGGTGCAGTAGGAAAGTTTTGTAGTACTGATATGGAAGCCCATCGGGGCCTGGGGCTTTATTGTTTGTAAGCGATTTAATTGTATCCGTGATCTCCTCCTCCGTAATGGGGGAGTTTAGGGTGGTCAAGGTGGAGGGGGTGAGTCTCGGTGTGTCGCATTCCTCTTGAGTAGGAATGAATTCTTTGGGAGAGGTCTTGTGGGGGGGTTGTGTGGAACGTCCGGGTTATTATACAGGGTCGAGTAATAGTCATGGAAGATCTGAGCGATCTTAGTGGGATGAGTTTGGGGAGTGCCCCTTCCATCGTTAAGATGGGTAATAGAGGCGGTCGCTATTTTATCCCATAATTGTCTGGCTAATAGTGTACGTGGTTTGTTTGCCTTGTTATAGTAGGTTTGCCGTAGTCGTGTTAGCGCCTTCTCAATTTTACCTACGTCTATATCGCTGAGACCGGCCCGTACCTGTACAATCTCTCTAAGCATTTTTAAGGACGGAGAGGAAAGTAACCGTGCTTCCAATTGTTTGAGCTTAGCCAATAGGGCTACACGAGCCGCATTAGCTTTCCTCTTGAATGCCGTGGATAGCGAGATACATTGGCCTCTGAGGACAGCCTTATGACCCTCCCAGAGAGTAGCAATGGAAACCTCTGGTGAGCTGTTTTCTGCAAAATATAATTTCATTGTTTTTTCCAGGTCCTCTCTGGAGGGGTCATGTTTAAGCGGAAAATCGTTCAAGTGCCAATGACATGTACGAAGGGTTCCCGGGGACAATGCCAGGGACAGGGTTATTGGGGCATGATCCGACCATGAGAGAGCCTGAATATCTGAGCTCTCGTGTGCTCTCAGGGTTGGGGCATTCACAAAAAAATAGTCTATGCGCGAGTGGGATGCAGGTGGGAGTAAAAAGTGAATTGTTTAGCTGAGGGGTTTGCAGTTCTCCAACAGTCAAACAAGGCGTATTTCCTGGTCAATTGGCGGAAGAGAGAGGACATTCTCTCGAGGGCTTTGGGAGCCTGTCTCTGCCTGAGATAATATCTAGGCAGGAGGAGAATGCCAGGTTAAAATCTCCGCCAATGACCAGGTACTGGTGGGGAAATGCAAATAGTCGTTTATACACTTTAGATAGAAAGGAAGTTTGATTAGTGTTAGGGGCATATATATTACAGAGTGTAAGGTTAGCATCCTTCCACATGCCTCTCAGGATGATATAATGTCCTAGGGGATCTGAAATTAGTGATTGTAACTTGAAAGGGAGTCTTTTTTGAACAGAATAGCCACGCCTGCTCGTTTACGAGGATTAGAAGCTAGGTATATCTGGGAATAATACTTAGTGGCAAATGCCATATTATCGGTCTTAGTGAGGTGTGTTTCCTGAGTGAAAATAATGTCACCTTTTAGATCTTTTAAATTCCCTTAGGGCTAGGCTTCGTTTGGTGTTGGAATTGAGACCTTTCACATTTAATGATATGTCAATCATTGGGTGATAAAAATGTAAGGAGCGTTAGCTTACCAAGATGAATGGAACACACTTGGGTGCAGAGGATGATAAGCGACTTAACTTTCAAATAAGGTACATACCCGACCAGAAACATGCTCCTATGGGCCGGACCCGGGCTCCAGAGGCGGGGAGCGCCCACAATACGGCAGATTAGGGGGAAAGAGAGAGGAGAGAAGCCAGAAGCGAGAGGATAGGAGGAGAGGTGAACAACAAAAAAAACAGAGATTAGTACAAAATCAAGTAGTAACCAAATGAAGTTTAACCCACTCGAACCGAGTGGTGGGTTGGAAACCCCCGGAGGGCCCCCCCCCATGTGGGGAGTAAAAACACTACTCTCCACAAGGGTTATAAGGGAAGCCATCCGAAGGTCTCCCGGGGGAGGATAGGACAGTTCCAGACCGGCCGCTATCCCCTCCCAGACCCGCCTGCAGTTAAGTAATTATGCAGCACACCGTGGTGAAGCAACAAAATTAAAGAAAAACTTTCGTTTAACAGCTATTAACCAGAAAACCATGTGGTCTAGACCAAGGCAACAGATAAATTCAGCTAGTGCTGTTTATACTCAGTGATGGACCGACCAAACTAATATAGGGGGTGTAGGCAGGGTAGGGGTCCAGCGGCCCTTCCCAATAGACCTTTAGAAACCCGGGAAGGGCGAGGGCCGATAGGTACATATGTTAGTACACTCTAGTGGGGTACAGGGAGGGAGGACAGGGAGGGATGGGGTAGGGGGGGAGGGAAAAGGGACAAGGATGGTGGGATGGAAGGGAAGGGGGAGTAATGGAGAGAGGGACCCCGTTAATAGTTTATGAGAGTTAAACCATAACCGTGATATATCAACAATAATATTGTACCTTAAAGTTGTATAATTGCTAAACCTTTAACCCGTATTCCCACCTAGTGGAAATGAAAAGTTGGAAATTACGGTCTGACCCTCTATAAAGGGAACAAGAAAAACAGATTATTTCCTGAGTTCTTAGCATAATAAATAATATTTGTGACTTCTCTGCTAGTATCTTATCCTGATCTGGAGCCTCTCAGTCAGCAAAAAGTCATCTCTGGTGGGTGTTTGCCGATGGGCTATTGGAATGCGGCCTCTGTCGCTTTCTCCCGTTCACCTGAACCCAAGGCTCTGGGCGGGGTGGTGGAGTGGGTAGGGGGTCCCACCCTGGTGTGGGGGGAACCGGAATGTCTAAGTCCTTGCAGAATGAGTGGAGGTCCTCCGGGTATTGCAGTGTGGTGGATCTCCCATCTTTCTTTGCTGTGAGGCTAAAAGGGAAACCCCAATGGTATCGGAAGTCATGTTCTTTCAGTGTTGTGAGGAGTGGCTGTAGGGAGCGCCTTTGCTGAAGGGTGATCCAGGACAAGTCGGGTACAGCTGTATAGGGGCACCATCAAAATCTATGGTGCGCATGTTGCGAGCTTTTCTCATTATGTCTTCCTTCAAAGCGTAGTTATGAACCCTGCAGATTACATCTCTTGGTCTTGGGCCTGGCCCTCGGGCTCTTTGGTTTTCCGGGCGACCCAAAACGTTGTTGAAAATAGCTTGCAGTGTAACTTGTAAGTCCTCGTCCTGGGTCGCTTCTGGGAGGCCACGGACTCTAATATTGTTACGTCTGCCTCTATTGTCAAGATCCTCGAGATGGCGTTGAAACTCTCTGAGGGCCGAGGCTTGCGTGGACAATCGATCATGTATGTGGGAGACTTCCACCCTTGTATCATATGCTGCTTCTTCTATAGAATGGACCTTGCAGACAGATGATGTAGATCAGTGCGTAGCATATTAATTTCAGATCTACATGTGTCACGTACCTCTTGGATGAGCATACGAAAGTCCTGTTTTGTAGGCATGCAACGGACATAATCTCTCCATGAAGTACATGCTTCAGGTTCAGGGTCAGGATCCATTATGGTGTGGGCATGTGGATCCCTCATGGTGATGGAGGAAGTGCCCAGTGCGGAAAATCCCCTCTGCACTGCATGTGGAGGGGTCTTGAAATTAGACTGTCTTGCCGGGTCACTGGTATGTACTTGTGCTACATGAGCTCCATGTGAATAAGCCCCCTGCAGCTCTTCAGGCCGCTGCGGTGAGGAAGGCCTTGCCGCTATGTTAGACTCCTTGTGCTGCAGGGATGAGAATGATGACTTGTCCCTTGTGGCCTGGGATCTTTGTGGCAGGGAACATGGATCCCATTCCTGTGCTGAGGACTCCCACAGAGGAGAGTCTTGGCCTGGGCTCGGTGGCAGTGCAGGCCCTATTAGGCAGGGAGGAAACGGCTGAGACAGGCTGCCTAGTGTGCCCCCCACATTGGATAGTATAGGGCCGGCCTGGGTACTAGTAGGTGGGAGCGGCGGGCGATCGGGTAACAAATCCCCTTCAGAGGCATACCCGTCCGTTCGCTTTCCCGGGGAGAGCCGCTGAGGAGAGGAGGAGAGAGCCGCTGCATATGACGGTGGAGCCGGCTCCATCTTGGCCTCATGGTGACCCGCCGGAGCCCCGAAGCCAAAGTACTCCGTTATGAGAGGCGGGGGAGCTGAGGAAGATCTTGTGGCGTGTCCCTTGGGTTCTAGGTCTTTAGCCTTTCGAGGTTTGCCCATGTTAACGGTGCTTTTTAGCTGCTTTTAGCTGTTTGCAGGCGGATCTGGTCGGGAGCTCTAAGGAGACACGTCCGCTCCGGAAGCCATCCAAGCCACGCCCCCTTATTGCCCCCTTTAACATCAGTGACAGCTTGAAGTCTTTTGTGGTATTTGTGGATGAGGCTCTTTATCTTCCCAGATGGTAAAGCTGCCCATTCCTCTTGGCAAAAAGCCTCCAGTTCCTGTAAATTCTTGGGCTGTCTTGCATGAACTGCATGTTTACCCAATAACAGGTTTACTTGGCCTTGTGTTTTGGATCATTGTCGTCATGTTGGAATGTCCAAGTATGTCCCATGCGCAGTTTCCTGGCTGATGAATGCAAATGTTCCTCCAGTATTTTTTGATAACGTACTGCATTCATCTTGCCATCAATTTTGACCACATTTCCTGTGCCTTTGTAACCTTTTCCTGTGCCTTTGTAGCCAAAACATCAGCGATCCACCTCTGTGTTACACAGTAGGAATGGTGTTCCTTTCATCATAGGCCTTGTTGACTCTCCAAATGAAGCGTTTATTGTGGCCAAAAAGCTCAATTTTGGTCTCATCACTCCAAATGACTTTGTGCCAGAAGGTTTGAGGCTGGTCTCTGTGCTGTTTGACGTATTGTAAGTGGGATGCTTTGTGGCATTTGCGTAGTAATGGCTTTCTTCTGGCGACTCGACCATGCAGCCCATCTTTCTTCAAGTGCCTCCTTATTGTGCATCTGGAAACAGTGACACCACATGTTTTCAGAGAGTCCTGTATTTCACCTGAAGTAGGGCTGGGGGAAAAATTGATTTGAATCCTGAATCGAGTTGAGAGGTCAAATCGATTCAAATTTTCAGCAAATCGATTTTTTTAGATTTTGTTTTTCTTCACCAGGACCGGCGCTGACACCGCGCTGGTCCTGAGGAGCTGCGGACAGGAGTTTTTAGGCGAGGCCGCGGCTTCGGCCTAGTCCACGAGGCCAGACGCCGTGGACTAGGCCGAGTCCGCGGCCCCGCCTAAAAACTCCTGCCCGCAGCTCCTCAGGACCGGCACGGTGTCCTTCAAAAAAAAAAAAAAACTCATCTAATCATGAATCGAGTGTTTTTTTTTTTTTTTTTTTAAATCGATTTTTTTTTTTTGGGAGAAAATCGCCTAGCTCTATTTGTGGGTTTTTCTTTGCATCCCAAACAATTTTCCTGGCAGTTGCGGCTGAAATTTTAGTTGATCTACCTGACCGTGGTTTGGTTTCAACAGAACCCTTCATTTTCCATTTCTTGATTAGTTTGAACACTGCTGATTGGCATTCTCAATTCCTTGGATTTCTTTTTATATCTCTTTCCTGATTTATACAATTCAACTACCTTTTCCCGCAGATCCTTTGACAATTTTTTTGCTTTCCCCATGACTCAGAATCCAGAAACGTCAGTGCAGCACTGGATGAAAGTTGCAAGGGTATGTCAGGAGTCCAGAAACTCATTGACCTTTTATACACACACACTAATTACAAGCAAACAGATCACAGGTGAGGATGGTTGCCTTTAATAGCCATTCAAACCCCTTTGTTTCAACTTGTGTGCATGTTATCAGGCCAAAATCACCAGGGTATGTAAACTTTTGATCAGGGTAATCTGGGTAGTTTCTGTTGTGATTTATGATTTAAAAAGAGTAAACCGTTGATTGATAATAAATGGCTTCAGCCAAACACTAAAAATGAGTGAAAGAAAAGTTTTTGTGTTATCGTTCATGTTCTCTGAAAAATGGCCAAGAAATTGTAAATTCTGCCAGGGTATGTAAACTTATGAGCACAACTGTGTAAGTGTATATGAATGTAAGTATGTATATAATAAAATTATAGTTTCCCTTTAAATATTAGGAGTTTTCCAAACACTGGGACAAGAAAGGAGCTCAGGGCGGGTACAACACTAAACAGATGCAGTCTTCTGAAGACCCAGGCATTCATTCTTATAAATGCACTGCCAACAACAGCAGACTTCTGCTGACAAATGTGAAAAACAACCCTACTCAATGCCATCCAGGACTCTGCCACTTAACTTTTCACGCGTGGCTTGTCTCTAGGAAATGCAGCTTCTACCTTTTGTATGTTGAACTCCAGTGACCAGTGTCAGGGATACGTGCACCCACAGCGACTAGCTAACTGTGACATAGTTATGTAACTGGGGGTATAAGGGAATAAGGGGGAACTTACACTGAGCAAGACTGGCTGTAATTCACAGCACGCACTACCTTTGACCACCACTAGAGGGAGACTCCAATCCAGCTGACTGACCACATACAGACAGATACGAATCTTGCATACATTTGGTGCACTCTAAGAGTTCGGGAGCACTCTAGCAATTAGCACACACTTCTAGGTTTCCCCAGCTATTCTACAAGCTAGAACCCCAGTGTTAATCACTCTTCCCATACACCAGACACACAACAAATGATAGCCTGCCACCACCCAACAGTTTGTCCGCAGACTGGTCTGGTGGGCCACCACACACACAGATCTCCGTCTGGCAGATCTGTTAGCTTACAATCTGCATTGCCAACACGCAGTGCAATTGCATACCGATTGGCACGTAACTTAGAACGAGTACTTAGGCACTAAAATACAACAATTTCTCCAGAGATAGGAGTCCCAGCTTAGTACACAGAAGTCACTTATTCATTTTATCATTTAATATCCCGAAAGTGGGCAGTGCATAAAAGATATACAAAGAAAAAGGAGTTACCAAAAAAGCTACAAAAAAATACAAAGAGAGATACAATTGGCAGTTTACTATGAAAATAAAAAGGGATAAAAACAGAAACTTTACCAAAGTCTATCCTTTAGTCAAAGCATACAGGAACATGTGGGAACTCCCCAGTTTCAAACTGGCTTTGTGGAAGAACAACGTAAATATCTCAGGTTCCCCAATTTATTGAAATGGGCCCAGAACAGCGCTGATTGCTGGGTCATGAATAGGATTTCGGATCGCGACAGTACCAATCACTGCCTGCATGCCGCAATCAGGTGCCATATAAAGGTTGCTTTAAAGCATGAATAACAGCACAGTGCTTGTGCTGTATAATTTGGCCCTTTGTATCATCTAAAATAACTGGCTGATCCTGCCTGGTGCTCCCCTCCCATCTGTAAACTGACCACGTTTATCATGGCTGCTGATCCCCCTAATACTGTGGTCAGTTTACATGCCTCCATCATCCGCTGTCTCTCCTTGCTCCCTCAGTCCCTGTCAGCTCCTGTCAGTGCTCGCCCTCCCCGCTTGCTGCTAAAATTACTTGGCAATTTTCATACAATTCTCTGTGTTTGATAATGTTATGTACCCAGTGTTTGTGCTTTTATAAAAAAAAAATTCTGAAAAACCTATATTTCAGAGCGCAAGTCGGCGCTAACATGACCTCCTCTCCTCCACATTAGCGGTGGATTTTCAGCCCCTCTCGCTGTAGCTGTCAGATTCGGAAAGGAGAGAGATGGACAGTCCAGTGGTGCTCAAATAAGGTATAAAGCGGCTTTTTTTTTTTTTTTTTTAGGAACGGGCACATAATATTATCTGAGACTAGGGGTTTCTATGAAGAGAACACAGTGGCTTCACAACCATTTTTAAGTAGTTCTAAAGGCTGAAGATTTTTTACCTTCATGCATTCTATTCATGAAGATAAAAACGTGTGCAGCTGTCAATCACAGCCAGTGAGCCAATCAGGGAGAGCGTGGGATGAGCCGTGGCTCTGTGTCTTATGGAGACATGGAGCTGCGCCTCGGGAGCCCTCAAGGTAAGCTGCTTTCTGTGAGGGCACTGCTTGAGGAGGATGAGCCAGGAGCATCGGCAAGGGACCTGAAAAGAAGAGGATCTGAGCTGCTCTGTGCAAAACCACTGCACAGAGCAGGTAAGTATGACATGTTTGGTATTTAAAAAAACAAACAAATAAGCTTTAATAATACTTAATGTTTTATTGCTATTGGTATTCAGATATTGAGAGGTGTTCATTTTTTATAAACTCTTGTATCATTAACCAATCAGCCTGATTTGGAACTGTAAGGATAGTTAGGCTTTCCAATACAGAATTTAGAAAAAAATTGTCTTGCAACTTATCTGTAATTGTTTGTTTTTATTTTTTAGGAAAAGGAAGTATCTGTCCTTATCCATGTATAACCATCAAAGAAGTATTAAAAACAATACGGACTACAGTACACGGACAACCCGGGATGTCTGTATGTGCTCCTGTTTCAACACTGAAGAAGAAGCAAATCATTACTGAGAAACAAAAACAACAAAAAAGCAGAATTCAATGTTGTTCAAAGGCTTGTCATTCTCCAGGTTTACCAAATCCAGCGGTAATGTTGCTCAATTGTGACAGCCTCCCTAGAAGACAGGCCAAAAAGGTGTCTGAGCCGAAAAGTTTGGTGTCTGTTAAAAAAACAAACTTGGAGCAATTGGTCTCTATGGGTGACATTGCAGCAACTCATAGCACGAGGGTTTCTGCATTAAAGAACTTAAGTTTGGAAATCCCTTCTCGTCAGAAAAGACAAAATCAAAGGAAAAGGTTGGTTAGGGGGAATATTGACTTTGAAAAGAGACCAAGAAAAGTGACCTTAAACCGTATAGGTGCTGATACAGCAGAGAAAGATAAAGACCATCAATGTAATGTGCAACATACAGGAGATTTTTGTGATAGTGCTATGCAGGAAGAGTCAAACAATAATACTTGTATGCCTGTAAATTTCGATTTAATAGATGAAGATCTGCAACAGAACACATTTCAAAGACATGTACCTTCCACTTTTTGGAGTAGTTGGCGAACTTCGCCATATCTTGTTTCAGAAGAGGAATATAGTGATAACTCTCTTCCAGGCATGCATTCCCCTTTTACAAGTATGTCTCCTTGTTTAACACATTCCCAACTACCTGAAGTTGTGGCCGAAAACATTTCATGCCAACGCGTTGAACCATTTACAGGAAAAACTGTATGGAAATGTACTTGCGCTCGAACAAGCATTTGGACTTTTTCACATAAGAGACGTGACCATAAAAATACAGAGATTAATGCAGATGATCAATCTCTGAATTGGAGGACAGAAAATGACAATGAAACTCTATGCAAAAAGAGAAAGTTGGATTTGCTGTTAGATGATTTACCACCACTTAGTTTTTACCCTCCAGCTCCTGATTTGGAAGAATTTATTAGCAGCTCATGTAGTGAGACAATCAGTAATGTTCCATTAGACAGCAGAGTAGCAAATGAAAGGATTTCTAAACCCTTTTTACATGAACATGATCATGATCATCAAAATCATCCCATTTTGGACACACCATCTAAAACGTTTACTATTCCAAAAAGAAACCGAATTATAAAAATAAAGCCACCAACTTTCAGGTATCCTTTAACATATGGAGTTGAGAAGGAGCCAAATTTGAACTCTGTTTCTTTGTTAAATGTTAAAGAAGACTGTGACATGTCATACCGTAGCCCTCCAATTCTGGATTATTTTAGCAAAGTTTTACCAAGTGAAACACGTTCTTCCCCATCCAGTGGAAGTACTTCAGATTTTGGTGAGAGATTTCTCGGTAAAGATTATGCTTTACATTATACAGATGCAAGTGACTTGCACTCAGAACTTGAGCAATCATCAGGAAATAAACTTGCATTGAATGACAACTCATCTGATGCATTAAATGATGCCGCACCTGTTGTCCTGAGTGACACTGCACCTGTTGTCCTGAGTGACGCCGCACCTGTTGTCCTGAGTGACGCCGCACCTGTTGTCCTGAGTGATGCCGCACCTGGTGCCCTGTGTGGCGCCACATCTGGTTCCCCAAGTGACGCCACGCCCTTTGCCCTGAGTGACACCACGCCCTTTGCCCTGAGTGACGCCACACCCTTTGCCCTGAGTGACACCACGCCCGATTTGCTGAGTATTGCCGCACCCTTTTCCCTGAGTGACGTTGCACCCTTTGTCCTGAGTGAAGTTGCACCCTTTGTCCTGAGTGAAGTTGCACCCTTTGTCCTGAGTGAAGTTGCACCCTTTGTCCTGAGTGACTTTGCTCCTGGTGTCCCGAGTGATGTGTTACCTAGTTCCCCAAGTGATGCCTTACTCAATGGGCTGAGTGATGCGGCACCCGTTGCCCCGAGTGATGCGGCACCCGTTGCCCCGAGTGATGCGGCACCCGTTGCCCCGAGTGATGCGGCACCCGTTGCCCCGAGTGATGCGGCACCCGTTGCCCCGAGTGATGCGGCACCCGTTGCCCCGAGTGATGCGGCACCCGTTGCCCCGAGTGATGCGGCACCCGTTGCCCCGAGTGGTGCGGCACCCTGTTCCCCGAGTGGTGCGGCACCCTGTTCCCCGAGTGGTGCGGCACCCTGTTCCCCGAGTGGTGCGGCACCCTGTTCCCCGAGTGAGGCGGCACCCTGTTCCCCGAGTGAGGCGGCTCCCTGTTCCCCGAGTGAGGCGGCTCCCTGTTCCCCGAGTGAGGCGGCTCCCTGTTCCCCGAGTGAGGCGGCACCCTGTTCCCCGAGTGAGGCGGCACCCTGTTCCCCGAGTGAGGCGGCACCCTGTTCCCCGAGTGAGGCGGCACCCTGTTCCCCGAGTGAGGCGGCACCCTGTTCCCCGAGTGAGGCGGCACCCTGTTCCCCGAGTGAGGCGGCACCCTGTTCCCCGAGTGAGGCGGCACCCTGTTCCCCGAGTGAGGCGGCACCCTGTTCCCCGAGTGAGGCGGCACCCTGTTCCCCGAGTGAGGCGGCACCCTGTTCCCCGAGTGAGGCGGCACCCTGTTCCCCGAGTGAGGCGGCACCCTGTTCCCCGAGTGAGGCGGCTCCCTGTTCCCCGAGTGAGGCGGCTCCCTGTTCCCCGAGTGAGGCGGCTCCCTGTTCCCCGAGTGAGGCGGCTCCCTGTTCCCCGAGTGAGGCGGCTCCCTGTTCCCCGAGTGAGGCGGCTCCCTGTTCCCCGAGTGAGGCGGCTCCCTGTTCCCCGAGTGAGGCGGCTCCCTGTTCCCCGAGTGAGGCGGCTCCCTGTTCCCCGAGTGAGGCGGCTCCCTGTTCCCCGAGTGAGGCGGCTCCCTGTTCCCCGAGTGAGGCGGCTCCCTGTTCCCCGAGTGAGGCGGCTCCCTGTTCCCCGAGTGAGGCGGCTCCCTGTGCCCCGAGTGAGGCGGCTCCCTGTGCCCCGAGTGAGGCGGCTCCCTGTGCCCCGAGTGAGGCGGCTCCCTGTGCCCCGAGTGAGGCGGCTCCCTGTGCCCCGAGTGAGGCGGCTCCCTGTGCCCCGAGTGAGGCGGCACCCTGTTCCCCGAGTGATGCAACTGAAGATGATGTATTGATTATAGATGTTATTCCAGATGATCCAGATCTTTTTGGCTGTTTGAATGAAGAGATAACATCTCCACAGTTTTGCAGTGCAAAGAGCAGTGCTGCTAATCTTGTACCAAAAGAGAAACCATTAATGAGGAACATTCTACCGGAAACAATATCTCCTGAGCATAGCAGGTATTGAGACTTTTTTTGGTTACTTGTTTTATCATTCTAATTTTAGCTTTGATACATACAAAGGTTTAGACCATTAAAACTTGATTTATTCAGTTTCATTTTAAGTTTAACAAGCTCAGTCATATGGTTTGTTTTATTTTGAAGACTTAAATAGAACTGCCAGGTTTACTCTCCACTACCACCACCATTACAAAAAATGATCTTCCTCTCCCTATGGTTACCTTGTAGCATAGACTTTGCAAATAACCTTCAAGTTCAGGTGCAGGAAAGTCCAAACTGTTTGCATGAACTTGTGGGGATGGCAGTCTCTGTCAAGTTGCTGGACAATTCAGCATTAATATTTAACCACTTCAGCCCCGGAAGGATTTACCCCCTTCCTGACCAGAGCACTTTTTACAATTTGGCACTGCGTCGCTTTAACTGCTAATTGCGTGGTCATGCTGTACCCAAACAAAATTTGCGTCCTTTTCTTCCCTTCTTCTTTTGATGTTATTTGATCACCTCTGCCATTTTTATTTTTTGCGCTATAAACGGAAAAAGACCGAAAATTTTGAAAAAAAATGATATTTTCTACTTTTTGTTATAAAAAAAATCCAATAAACTCAATTTTATTCATACATTTAGGCCAAAATGTATTCAGTCACATGTCTTTGGTAAAAAAAATGTCAATAAGCGTATATTTATTGGTTTGCGCAAAAGTTATAGCATCTACAAACTAGGGTACATTTTCTGGAATTTACACAGCTTTTAGTTTATGACTGCCTATGTCATTTCTTGAGTGCTAAAATGGCAAACCCCCCCCCCCAAATGACCCCATTTTGGAAAGTAGACACCCCAAGGAAATTGCTGAGAGGCATGTTGAGCCCATTGAACATTAATTTTTTCTGTCCCAAGTGATTGAATAATGACAAAAAAAAAAAAAAATACAAAAAGTTGTCACTAAATGATATATTGCTCACACAGGCCATGGGCATATGTGGATTTGCACCCCAAAATACATTCAGCTGCTTCTCCTGAGTATGGGGATACCACATGTGTGGGACTTTTTGGGAGCCTAGCCGCATACGGGGCCCCCCGAAAACCAATCACCGCCTTCAGAATTTCTAAGGGCGTAAATTTTTGATTTCACTCCTCACTACCTATCACAGTTTTGAAGGCCATAAAATGCCCAGATGGCACAAAACCCCCCCAAATGACCCCATTACTTTATCGTACATCACGGGACACAGAGCACCATAATAATGACTATGTGGGTTATACGCTTACCTTTAGGTGATTGGACACTGGCAACCAATAGTTAGACTGTTCCTCCCATATAACCTCTCCTATACCTGAAGTACCTCAGTTTTTTTCGCCAGTGTCTTAAAGGTGATGGTCATGGCTGTTGAAGCTCTTCAAATTTCTTCAAAAATGTCCCACTGAGGACGTTCTAATCGGATTCATTCGGAAGGCTTAACAAAGCTAAAGTGGATGGTACCCGAACCTCGATTCAAGAACGAGGTATTGCTTGTAACGTGTTCTATATAGGCGCTGGACCCTTGTTAAGTTGGTATTCCTGGTCAATCTTGCCCAAGGTAAAACCAGAAAGGGTGCTTTACAGGTCCAATATATGGGGGACCCGGTCCCTGAAGGTCCTTAGAGGCGCTAACCGCCGTGATGGGGGAAGATTGGGCCTGGTAAGACAGGCCCTGCTGCTTGGGATGGTGAGTACTCCCTTTGGGGGATATATATATATATATATATATATATATATATATATATATATATATATATTTCCCTTTGAAACTGCTGGTAACCTTGAGCCTGTGTCTGGGATTACAGACGGTCGGTTTGAATCGCATTTTTGAATACTGGCGTGTGTGCGCCCCCCTGGTGTGCGTCAGGTCGGCGCATGCGCCGTGCGGTGGGCGTGCCACTGGTCGCTGATGCGTGCGCTCACTCTCAAGCTAGTGCTTATAGGCATGGAGCTCCTGGCGTGCGCGTGGACAACACAGAGCGATAGTTGGGCACGTGAGTCTGGTGGTCTTGGACACAGTGGTGACAGGTTAAAGGCTGGTTATAGTTTGTGGGGAGTACTCCTTTTCTTCCTCGTGTGTAAGCAGTGTCTTCCAGAAAACGAGGTATAGGTAACAAGGCAAGCACAGGGGTAAGAGTACCTCCTTTAAAAACAGGAGACCAACCCCATGTTGATGCAGCCTCAGTTTCTCCTGAAAGACCTGCGGCATCTGGCCTGGCTGAGCTATTGCAATTGTCAGGCATAGTGGCCACTTCCAATATCCCTGTCTCGGCTTATGTTACAAAGGATGATTTGGCATCTGCCTTAACGGGCCTTGAGGGCAAAATAGCTGGCATGATTGCCTCTGTAACACAGGGGGGAAGAAGCGTAATAGATCTCCCTCCCCTGAGCCTGGGCCAAGTGGAGAGTCACTAGAGCACCAGGACTCTTATAGCCACATGGGTCCAGGTGACCTGGAACCAGCATGGGCAGAGGATTTGGAAGAGGTGGTCATAAAGGACAGAGAGGAAGGAGAGGCTGAAGGATCCTCGGCTGAGGACTCTGGCTCTGAAGAGCCAATTTCTGCCTCCCATTCCCAAAAATTGTTTATCCAATCTCTAATTGAGATGGTACGAATTGGGTTTAAGTTACCCCCGGTTCAGGAGTCTGCACTCTCCTGTTCTACTTTGGGATCTTTGCGACCTCAGCAAATTTCCCAAGCGTTCCCTTTGCATCCGTTATTGGAGCAGGTGGTTTACGCGGACTGGGAGCACCCTGACAGGATATACTTACCTCCAAAAAGGTTTTCTATCTTATATCCTATGGAGGAGAAGTTCAGGAAGAAATGGAGCACACCGTTGGTGGACGCTGCCATATCTTCTGTAAACAAAAGTTTAACCTGTCCAGTGGATAATGCCCTTATTAAAGGCCTTTTTTTCGGTGGCTGGTGCAGCAGTTCAGCCAGCAGTTGCAGCTATTGGGATTTGCCAATCCCTAAAGGATCGCTTTAAAAGGTTGGTAAAGAACATACCTTGCCAGGAGGAATCTGCCGAGGAGTTATCGGAGATTCCTCATGCCCTATGTTTTGCAATAGACGCATTGAAAGACTCAATCCAACAGATGTCTCGTTTTGCGTTACTGTCGATTCATATGCGCAGAGTCTTCTGGCTAAAGAACTGGTCTGCTGAGACGCCATGTAAAAGGCTACTCGCAGCTTTTCCATTTCATGGAGAGCGCTTGTTTGGCGAGGATCTGGATAAATATATCCAAAAGATCTCTGGAGGAAAGAGTGCCCTGCTCCCTATTAAAAAGAAGGAGAAGCAACCCTCTTATAAAATTCCTAATGCTCCAGGACCTGGTGCTTCTTCCCCTAAGCGGTATCAACGGCCTCAGCCGTCTGGGTTTAAAAGACCCCAGGGTCAGAAGAAACCCTGGACCCAAAAGACACCCAAGCCCAACTCCAAGTCTACCTTGTGAAGGGGCGCCCCTGCTCTCACGGGTGGGGGGCAGGCTTCAGCTGTTTGGGGAGGCCTGGGAAGAACTGGTTCAAGACAGATGGTCATTTCCACTGTAAAATACGGTTACAGAATAGAGTTCCGGGAGATCCCCCCGAATCAGTTTCTGTACTCAAGGGTTCCGTCGGATCCAGAGAAAAGAAGATGCCTATTCCTAGCTTTACACCATCTGCTGATGCAGGGGGTAATTGTAAAGGTTCCGCACGAGGAAAGATTCAAGGGGTTTTACTCAAACCTATTTACCGTGCCAAAACCAAATGGGGAAGTAAGGCCCATTTTGGACCTCAAGGCTCTCAACTTCTTTGTAGACGTCCGATCCTTCTGCATGGAGTCGGTTCATTCAATAATAAAATCCCTGAGAAAGGGAGACTATTTAGCGTCCATAGATATCAAGGACGCGTACCTGCATGTGCCGATCTTCAGGCCTCATCAAAGGTTCTTATGCTTCGCTGTAGAGGGCAGTCATTTCCAATTTGTGGCACTACCTTTCGGTCTGGCCACGGCCCCCAGGGTTTTCACAAAGATTCTGGGCCCGGTGTTGGTTTCCCTAAGGTCTCAGAAAATCTCCGTAGTAGGATATCTGGACGTTCTTCTTCTAAGGGAATGCTCTCGCCCCATACCGGTTCAAAACGTGTCAAGAACAGTGCGGGTTTTACAACGCCTAGGTTGGATGCTAAATATGGACAAGCCAGCTCTTTGTCCGACCCAAGCCTTGGTGTATCTAGGTATGGTCTTGGACACCGCCCAAGAAAAGGTGTTTCTTCCTCCCTTAAAGGTTGCCTCCATAGTGGAACTTGTACAAAAGGTGAAAAAATAACTAACACCTTCTATTCGGCTGTGCATGAGGTTACTGGGCAAGATGGTGTCATCCTTCAGCGCAGTACCATATGCAAAGTTCCACTTCAGAGTGTTCCAGAACAGTATTCTAAAAGCCTGGGACAAGTCAGCTTGAACCCTGGATCAGCCTATGGTTCTATCTCCACAGGTTCTATGGGACCTCTCTCGGTGGTTAAGAACCAGCAACTTGAAAAGAGGGAAATCTTTCCCACTGGTAGCCTGGAAGGTCGTGACCACCCACGCCAGTCTTCTCGGTTGGGGAGCAGTCCTAGAGGAAGCATCTGTTCAGGGAGTATGGTCCCAGACAGAAAGGACCCTGCCCATCAATCTATTGGAGATTCGGGCAGCTCGTTTGGTTCTGCGATTCTGGACATCCAGATTGCGGGGTCTTCCTGTCAGAGTCCAGTCCGACAACTCCACGGTGGTGGCATATATCAACCACGAGGGAGGTACCAGGAGTCGGGCAGCCCAAAGAGAAGTAGATCGTATATTGACTTGGGCAGAAAAACATGTGTCGTTTCTGTCGGAAGTGTTTATTCCGGGGGTGGACAATTGGCAGGCGGATTTCCTAAGTCGCCCAAAATTGTTACCAGGGGAATGGTCACTGCATCCCAAGGTTTTTCTACAGATCTGCCAATACTGGGGGACCCCAGTGGATCTGCTGGCATCCAGGTTCAATGCCAAGCTGGACAGGTTTGTATCCAGGACCAAGCATCCGCTGGCTGTCGGGATAGATGCATTAGTAGTTCCTAGGTCCTGGTACTCAGAGATTGTGAAGTTGGCAGTAGGGGACCCATTGGTCCTTCCTTGCCGTCCAGACCTGTTGTCTCAAGGGCCCATATTCCATCCTTCTTTACGGTTGCTGAATTTGATGGCCTGGCTATTGAGACCAGACTATTGAAAGACCGTGGTATTATGGGTTCAGTCTTGTCTACTTTGATAAACGCTAGAAAGTCAGTTTCTAGAGCTATCTATTATAAAGTCTCGAAGTCATACATTTCTTGGTGTGAGGAAAGAAAATGGAACCCTCGTAGGTATACGATTGGAAGAGTTCTCGCCTTTCTTCAAGCAGGAGTAGACTTACAGCTCGCTTTAGGGACAATTAAAGGACAGATTTCGGCCTTATCGTTTTTTTTCCAAAGACCATTTGCATCCCATTCTTTGGTGCGAACCTTTGTCAAGGCAGTAACACACCTGAGGCCGCCGCTTAAACCACCTTTATGTCCCTGGGATCTAAATGTGATACTGTCAGCCTTACAGAGTCAACCGTTTGAACCTATTAGGCATATTCCTTTTGTCCTATTGACCAGAAAATTCGTTTTTTTTTGTGGCTATAACATCGGCTAGAAGGGTGTCAGAATTGGCCGCCCTTACCTTTTATGATTCTTCATCATGACAGAGTGGTCATACGCCCTCGTCTGGATTTTCTACCGAAGGTGGTTTCCAAATTTCATTTGAATCAGGATAACATTTTACCTTCCTTTTTTCTAAACCCTAGGACTAGGGAGGAAAGGTCGCTTCACTCACTGGATGTGGTGAGGGCGATAAAACAGCTTATCTGTAAAATCCTTTTCTTGGAGTACATCACGGGACACAGAGGTCCCTCCCCTCTTTCTGGGATCGTCATTGCTTGCTACAAAACTGAGGTACTTCCAGTATAGGAGGGGTTATATGGGAGGAACCGTCTAACTATTGGTTGCCAGTGTCCAATCACCTAAAGATAAGCGTATAAACCACATAGTCATTATTATGGTGCTCTGTGTCCCGTGATGTACTCCAAGAAAAAGATTTTACAGGTAAGCTGTTTTAAAAATCCGTCTTTTAGAAAGTAGACACCCCAAGCTATTTGCTGAGAGGCATGTTGAGTCCATGGAATATTTTATATTTTGACAGTTTATGCCCTTAGCCTGAAGGCGGTGATGGGTTTTCGGGGTCCCGTACGCGGCTAGGCTCCCAAAAAGTCTCACATGTGGTATCCACGTACTCAGGAGAAGCAACAGAATGTATTTTGGGGTGTAATTTCACATATTCCCATGGCATGTTTGAGCAATATATCATTTAGTGACAACTTTGTGCAAAAAAAAAAAAAATTGTCGTTTTCCCGCAACTTGTGTCACAATATAAAATATTCCATGGACTCGACATGCCTCTCAGCAAATAGCTTGGGGTGTCTACTTTCCAAAATGGGGTCATTTCGGGGGGGATGGGTCTGAACTTTCCTGGCATTTTATGCACAACATTTAGAAGCTTATGTCACACATCACCCACTCTTCTAACCACTTGAAGACAAAGCCCTTTCTGACACTTTTTGTTTACATGAAAAACATTTTTTTTTTTGCAAGAAAATTACTTAGAACCCCCAAACATTATATATTTTTTTAAAGCAAATGCCCTACAGATTAAAATGGTGGGTGTTTCATTTTATTATTTCCACACAGTATTTGCGCAGCGATTTTTCAAGCGCATTTTTTGGGGAAAAAATGCACTTTTTTAAATGTTTATGCACTAAAACACACTATATTGCCAAAATGTTTGATGCAATAAAAAAGATGATCTTAGGCCAAGTACATGGATACCAAACATGACATGCTTTAAAATTGCGCACAAACGTGCAGTGGCGACAAACTAAATACATTTTTAAAAGCCTTTACAGGTTACCACTTTAGATTTACAGAGGATATCTACTGCTAAAATTACTGCCCTCGATCTGACCTTCGCGGTGATACCTCACATGCATGGTGCAATTGCTGTTTACATTTGACGCCAGACCGTCGCTTGCGTTCGCCTTTGCGCGAGAGCAGGGGGGGACAGGGGTGCTTCTTTTTTCTTTTTTTGCTTTTTCATCTTTTTTTTTTTAAACTGTTCCTTTCATTTTTATTTCTTTTAATCATTTTTATTGTTCTTTCAGGGAATATAAATATCCCCTATGATAGCAATAGGTAGTGACAGGTACTCTTCTTTTTTTTTTTTTTTTTTGAAAAAATTGGGGTCTGTTAGACCCTAGATCTCTCTTCTGCCCTCAAAGCATCTGACCACACCAAGATCGGTGTGATAAAATGCTTTCCCAATTTCCCAATGGCGCTGTTTACATCCGGCAAAATCTAAGTCATGAAATGCTCGTAGCTTCCGGTTTCTTAAGCTATAGAGATGTTTGGAGCCACTCTGGTCTCTGATCAGCTCTATGGTCAGCTGGCTGAATCACCGGCTGCATTCTCAGGTTCCCTGTTGAGACAGGAGAGCCAGAGAAAAACATGGAAGACGGGGGGGGGGGGGGGGGGATTCCCTCTCACTGCTTGTAAAAGCAGTCTAGAGGCTAATTAGCCGCTAGGATGCTTTTACATGAAAGCCAACCGCTGCCTGAAAAGAATGATACCAAGATGATACCTAAACCTGCAGGCATCATTCTGGTATAACCACTCAAAGTCGTATATGGTGTACCTGAAGACAAAAAAAAGGTTAACAATAAAACACAGTAAAGTGTAAAAAATTGCATACCTGAAAAGCAAACATGATAAAACATATTAACAATAAAACATTGCAGAATAGAATACAGTAAAAAGAGCAAAACAATAGAGAGAGAGAGAACAATATGACAACTATTTTTTTTTTTTTTTTTTATATATTTTTTTTGTTTTTTTTGTTTTTTTTTTTACACTTTTTTTTGTAACTATAACTTTTATAACCTTAACCGGTTCCAGGTTCGGGTCTCTCAAAATGCGATGGCATCTTGGGAGACCCTGTGTTAGTGTGCCTAGTCTGTGCAATGCTGTTCAAAACGTTCAAAACATTCACCAATGCAAAGACCAGGATTGTCAGGACAGGAGGGACAATAATAGCGGGTGTCACGCCTATATCTGCGCTTGCTGCAGACGCAACATCTTTTTTGGGGGGGTTCGTTGGATAGGGGTACTCGGGAGGACATAAAGAAAATGCCTCTCATGCAGCCTACTGCATTTGGTTGGGGATGTGAATGAGGAGAGTACCGGCGCTGCAGAAGTGGTGGGTTTCCAATTATTAGGATTGGCGAATGCAGCAGGAAGGGCATTATGGGCACGACGGGCCTGTGTTTGTCTTCTTATTGGTGGCAGTGGGACACTACTTGTGCTTGCCACCTTACCAGCTTGAACTGCACTTATGGGACTCGCCACGTCACTGCAGTTCTGGTTTGACTATGACCAGGTGTACTAGGCCGCTGGTGCTTGCCAGTTCACCAAAACGCTACCAAGCGATCGCAGGGATCAGGCCTGACTCTGCGAACACTGCAGTTCGGCGTTTAGTGTTTTGTAAGTGACAGTGATCGATCGATACTGCACTTGGGTGGGCTGGGCCGGGCGGAGGGGCAAAACGCAGTTGCTAGCAGGTATCTGGGCTGATCCCACTAACACTGCGTTTTTGGGAACCCTAAACTGCTGGGGACCCTAGTATAGATCTAATCGGATCAGATATTGATCCGTTCAGATACTATGCCACTAAGGGAGGTGTACGGTGCGTGCGCGGGCGCTACTGGCACTAACCTGACTCTGCCTGGGGCTGGTGCTTGCCAGTTCACTAAAACGCTACCAAAAAAACTGTTAGGGCTCTTTCACACGGGGCGGATCAGTGGTGATCCGCCCCGTGAACATCCGCTTGCTCAGCGGGGATCGCTCTGCCGGGGATCCGCTTGCTCAGCGACGGACCTGTCAGAGTGCCGCTCTCCCCTATGGGGGATTGGATGATGACGGACCGTAGACGGACGGACATATCACCGCTGACATCCAACGCTCCATAGGGATACATGTATGTCCGTTTTTCATCTGAAAACGGAAGGATGAAAAACGGACATACGGATCGTCCATGTGAAAGAGCCCTTAGCGATCGCAGAAATCACACCTGACTCTGCAAACGCTGCAGTTATGTGTGTTTAGTGTTTTGTAAGTGACAGTGATCGATCGATACTGCACTTGGGTGGGCTGGGCTGGGCCGGGCGGAGGGGCAAAACGCAGGTGCTAGCAGGTATCTGGGCTGATCCCGCTAACACTGCGTTTTTGGGAACCCTAAACTGCTGGGGACGCTAGTATAGATCTGATCGGATCAGATATTGTTCCGTTCAGATACTATACCACTAAGGGAGGCGTATGCTGCGTGTGTGGGTGTTAGCGGTACTGGCGCTAACCTGACACTGCCTGGGGCGACGCAGACCCTATCTGACCCTAAAACCTAAGTTATATCACCGCGGGGCGATCAGGGGGCTAAACCTTTATTAGGTAATAAACGGCGGGTGCCCTGACACTATAAAAAATAAACTAACCAGCGTCACCCGTAACAGTTATACGGTGATCACTGGTGAAAGGGTTAACTAGGGGGCAATCAAGGGGTAAAAACCTTTATTAGGTAGTATATGGGGGTCCCTGACGCTATTAAACGCTGATGGCGAACCTATGTATTTACCTCCCTAACTAGCGTCGCCAGTGACACTAATACAGCGATCAGAAAAATTATTGCTTAGTGACACTGGCGACGGGGGGGTGATCAAGGGGTTAAAACTTTATTAAGGGGGTACCCTAGACCTAAAGGGGGCTAACACTAACTGCCCTACCACACTAACTGTCACAAACTAACACCAATGCAGTAATCAGAAAAAAAAACAAAAAAACCTACTTGGTGTCAGTGTGGTGGGGGGTGTAATGTGTGCCTGGCGTGTTCTACTGTGTGTGTTGTGTTGTGCAACTCACTCCGATGTCTTCTCTCCTCGGCGCCGAAACGGAAAATACCGATCCGAGGAGAGATGACATCACTTCTTCTGCTGCTGTTTACTATACAGCAGCAGAGGAAGAATCTCATTGGCTGGGAGCGATCGCGAGGGGGGGGCACAAATCGATGGTCTCCCCCTCACCTCTGATCGCTCCCTGACAGAAGTCGACCACTTCAGGCACCCGCGGGAGGCAGATCACGTACCAGGTACATGATTTTGCCTGCCCGTGCCATTCTGCCACAGTATATCTGCGTGAGGCGGTCGGCAAGTGGTTAACCAAATTTTGTGACCAGGGGTCACTTATGAATGAAAGTATAGACAGTGCTTGCTCCTCCTTAACACTAATTCCTCTTATAAATCTACCCAGTTGGTATAGTTAAATGTAATATTAACCTAGGATTATTGGATACAACATATGACTATGTATCAACATAATTGATCCATTACTTAACCCCCGCTAGCAGGCGAAAAAGGGTTCAAAGCGCCGCTACCGAAGGAAGCACTTTTCAGGCGCTTGAACAGCGCTGGCCATTGATTTCAATGGTAGGGGCGTTTTGGGAGCGGTATATTCACCGGTCCCGCAGTGCCCCAAAGATGCTGCTTGCAGGACTTTTTTTTTCCCGTCCTGCAAGCGCACCGCTCCAGTGTGAAAGCACCCGGGCTTTCACACTGGAGTGACAGGAGAGGCGTTTTACAGGCGCTATGCAAGTGCTATTTTTAGCGCTAAAATGCCTGTAAAGGGCTTCAGTGTGAAAGTGGCCTAAAGATAAACTCCCAAGAATTCTCATTTATAAACTTACAATAGACCAGCCTTGTTTTATGTAATTTACATGTGCAAAACATCCCAGGATTACTGGGGATGCTGAAATTGACTGTAGTAGTTTCTGCTATGCTATATAGTAGTCCGTTTTGTGGTCCTAGAGGTAGCAGCAGTAGAATCCTAGCAAGAGTAAATAAAATATGTAATATGTCCTTGGGGCAGCTTCTTATCAGATTGAAGGGGTTATCTGCAATTGAGGAAACACAAGAGAGTACACCTATGTGCAGCAATTAAAGATTTATTGATTAAAAGCATAAATATCCACTCACATTTTCTAGGATATATAAACTGTGAGTGGATATTTATTCGTTTAATCAATATATCTTTCTTTGCTGCACTTAGAGGCTCAGTCTGTGCTTCTGAAATGACTTGCTGTCGCTACACTGAACACAGGGAGTCGCTCGCTCCCATATTTAGCAAACATCTTGTGAGTGTTCTCTGATTGAGGCGTGGCAGATGGCATCATGATCACCACTTCATCCATTCGTATTGATGTGGCGTGTGGATAATTACATGTAATCAATCTGGCACAATGTAAGTTTTAAAAATAGATAATTCCCGGAGTTCAGCTTTTAAAAATGTTTCTTTTTATTTTGGAAATTTTGAGTTTGTGTTATTTTTGAAAGTGCAACTGTGTTTGACAGCTGGTGCTTGTTCACTGCTCCTCCTGTAAAGTGATCCGCAGTAGATGCTGCTTTAATTAAAAAAAAAAATCTGTTGTGCATTTATGTCAGCCTATAATAAAAACCTAATTTTTTATTTTATTTTAAAGAGAAAATGCAGTCTGCTCACATAATTTTTTAATAAAAACCTCTTTGCCATTCTGAAGCTTCCCTCCAACCACTTTGCATATTTTATATATTTAGTGATCCTGTACTTGCCAGATATGCTGCAGAAATCTCCCTCCACAAAGTCTAGCTGCAGCCATTTTAACTGTGGGCAGCTGAAGCTGCTGCCTGTTCACTTCCTGGATTTGCACAGACACACAGTGGCACACCTCCAGCTCTGCAGCCCTGTAGCTTTAATTGGCCTGCTTATGACCCCCCCCCCCCCTCCCTTCCTGGTAAACTCTTATGACAGTGAGAGAGAGAGCGCTGTGCATGATGTCATAAGCCTAGGCTAATGACCAGACAAGAAACAGGAAGTGGGCTGTATAAGGTGTTTACTTGCAGAAAAAAAAAATGTTTTACTATACAAAGTTAAAAGGGCAGAAGGTTTAATAGATGGAAAATTGAAAAAATGACTGAAGGTCCGCTTTAACCACTTGACGACCGCCTCACGCCGATTTACGTCGGCAAGGTGGCACGGACAGGCAAAATCATGTACATATACGTGATTTGCTTTCCGCGGGTGGGGGGTCCGATCGGACCCCCCCCCCGGTGCCCGAGGCGGTCGTCTTTTGTCCCACGGCGATCGGAGATGAGGGGGAGGCCATCCGTTCGTGGCCCCCCCCTCGCGATCGCCGCCGGCCAATCACATCATTCCTTTGCTGCTGTATGCTAAACAGCAGCAAAGGAAATGATGTCATCTCTCCTCGGCTCGGTAATTTCCGTTCCGGCCCGAGGAGAGAAGACAGGTATGTGAGTGCACAACACTACACACACACAGTAGAACATGCCAGGCACACAAAACACCCCGACCCCCCCCCCCCCGATCGCCCCCCGATCCCCCCCCAATCACCCCCCCCCCCCCGTCACAAACTGACACCAGCAGTTTTTTGTTTTTTTTTTTTTTTCTGATTACTGCATTGGTGTCAGTTTGTGACAGTTACAGTGTTGGGACAGTTAGTATTACCCCCCTGTAGGTCTAGGATACCCCCCTAACACCCCCTAATAAAGTTTTAACCCCTTGATCACCCCCTGTCACCAGTGTCGCTAAGCGATCATTTTTCTGATCGCTGTATTAGTGTCGCTGGTGACGCTAGTTAGGGACCTAAATATTTAGGTTCGCCGTCAGCGTTTTATAGCGACAGGGACCCCCATATACTACCGAATAAATGTTTTAACCCCTTGATGGCCCCCTAGTTAACCCTTTCACCACTGATCACCGTATAACTGTTACGGGTGACGCTGATTAGTTTGTTTATTTTTTATAGTGTCAGGGCACCCGCCGTTTATTACCGAATAAAGGTTTAGCCCCCTGATCGCCCGGCGGTGATATGCGTCGCCCCAGGCAGCGTCAGATTAGCGCCAGTACCGCTAACACCCACGCACGCAGCATACGCCTCCCTTAGTGGTATAGTATCTGATCGGATCAATATCTGATCCGATCAGATCTATACTAGCGTCCCCAGCAGTTTAGGGTTTCCAAAAACACAGTGTTAGCGGGATCAGCCCAGATACCTGCTAGCACCTGCGTTCTGCCCCTCCGCCCGGCCCAGCCCAAGTGCAGTATCGATCGATCACTGTCACTTACAAAACACTAAACGCATAACTGCAGCGTTCGCAGAGTCAGGCCTGATCCCTGCGATCGCTAACAGTTTTTTTGGTAGCATTTTGGTGAACTGGCAAGCACCAGCCCCAGGCAGCGTCAGGTTAGCGCCAGTAGCGCTAACACCCACGCACGCACCGTACAGCTCCCTTAGTGGTATAGTATCTGATCGGATCAATATCTGATCCGATCAGATCTATACTAGCGTCCCCAGCAGTTTAGGGTTCCCAAAAACGCAGTGTTAGCGGGATCAGCCCAGATACCTGCTAGCACCTGCGTTTTGCCCCTCCGCCCGGCCCAGCCCACCCAAGTGCAGTATCGATTGATCACTGACACTTACAAAACACTAAATGCATAACTGCAGCGTTCGCAGAGTCAGGCCTGATCCCTGCGATCGCTAACAGTTTTTTTGGTAGTATTTTGGTGAACTGGCAAGCACCAGCCCCAAGCAGCGTCAGATTAGCGCCAGTACCGATAACACCCACGCACGCACCGTACACCTCCCTTAGTGGTATAGTATCTGAACGGCTCAATATCTGATCCGATCAGATCTATACTGGCGTCCCCAGCAGTTTAGGGTTCCCAAAAACGCAGTGTTAGCGGGATCAGCCCAGATACCTGCTAGCACCTGCATTTTGCCCCTCTGCCCGGCCCAGCCCACCCAAGTGCAGTATCGATCGATCACTGTCACTTACAAAACACTTAACGCATAACTGCAGCATTCGCAGAGTCAGGCCTGATCCCTGCGATCGCTAACAGTTTTTTTGGTAGCTTTTTATTGAACTGGCAAGCGCCAGCGGCCTAGTACACCCCGGTCGTAGTCAAACCAGCACTGCAGTAACACTTGGTGACGTGGCAAGTCCCATAAGTGCAGTTCAAGCTGGTGAGGTGGCAAGCACAAGTAGTGTCCCGCTGCCACCAAGAAGACAAACACAGGCCCGTCGTGCCCATAGTGCCCTTCCTGCTGCATTCGCCAATCCTAATTGGGAACCCACCGCTTCTGCAGCGCCCGTACTTCCCCCATTCACATCCCCAACCAAATGCAGTCGGCTGCATGAGAGGCATTTTCTTTATGTCCTCCCGAGTACCCCTACCCAACGAACCCCCAAAAAAGATGTCGTGTCTGCAGCAAGCGCGAATATAGGCGTGACACCCTCTATTATTGTCCCTCCTGTCCTGACAATCCTGGTCTTTGCATTGGTGAATGTTTTGAACGCTACCATTCATTAGTTGAGTATTAGCGTAGGGTACAGCATTGCACAGACTAGGCACACTTTCACAGGGTCTCCCAAGATGCCATCGCATTTGGAGAGACCCGAACCTGGAACTGGTTACAGTTATAAAAGTTAGTTACAAAAAAAAGTGTAAAAAAAAAAAAAAATATATAAAATAAAAAAAAATAGTTGTCGTTTTATTGTTCTCTCTCTCTCTATTCTCTCTCTCTCTTGTTCTGCTCTTTTTTACTGTATTCTATTCTGCAATGTTTTATTGTTATTATGTTTTATCATGTTTGCTTTTCAGGTATGCAATTTTTTATACTTTACCGTTTACTGTGCTTTATTGTTAACCATTTTTTTGTCTTCAGGTACGCCATTCACGACTTTGAATGGTTATACCAGAATGATGCCTGCAGGTTTAGGTATCATCTTGGTATCATTCTTTTCAGCCAGCGGTCGGCTTTCATGTAAAAGCAATCCTAGTGGCTAATTAGCCTCTAGACTGCTTTTACAAGCCGTGGGAGGGAATGCCCCCCCCCACCGTCTTCCGTGTTTTTCTCTGGCTCTCCTGTCTCAACAGGGAACCTGAGAATGCAGCCGGTGATTCAGCCAGCTGACCATAGAGCTGATCAGAGACCAGAGTGGCTCCAAACATCTCTATGGCCTAAGAAACCGGAAGCTACGAGCATTTTATGACTTAGATTTCGCCGGATGTAAATAGCGCCATTGGGAAATTGGGGAAGCATTTTATCACACCGATCTTGGTGTCATCAGATGCTTTGAGGGCAGAGGAGAGATCTAGGGTCTAATAGACCCCAATTTTTTCAAAAAAGAGTACCTGTCACTACCTATTGCTATCATAGGGGATATTTACATTCCCCGAGATAACAATAAAAATGATTAAAAAAAAAAAAAAAAAAAAATGAAAGGAACAGTTTAAAAATAAGATAAAAAAGCAAAAAAATAATAAAGAAAAAAAAAAAAAAAAAAAAGCACCCCTGTCGCCCCCTGCTCTCGCGCTAAGGCGAACGCAAGCGGCGGTCTGTCGTCAAACGTAAACAGCAATTGCACCATGCATGTGAGGTATCGCCGCGAAGGTCAGATCGAGGGCAGTAATTTTTGCAGTAGACCTCCTCTGTAAATCTAAAGTGGTAACCTGTAAAGGCTTTTAAAGGCTTTTAAAAATGTATTTATTTTGTTGCCACTGCACGTTTGTGCGCAATTTTAAAGCATGTCATGTTTGGTATCCATGTACTCCGCCTAAGATCATCTTTTTTATTTCATCAAACATTTGGGCAATATAGTGTGTTTTAGTGCATTAAAATTTAAAAAAGTGTGTTTTTTCCCCAAAAAATGCGTTTGAAAAATCGCTGCGCAAATACTGTGTGAAAAAAAAATGAAACACCCACCATTTTAATCTGTAGGGCATTTGCTTTAAAAAAAATATATAATGTTTGGGGGTTCAAAGTAATTTTTTTGCAAAAAAAAATAACTTTTTCATGTAAACAATGAGTGTCAGAAAGGGCTTTGTCTTCAAGTGGTTAGAGTGGGTGATGTGTGACATAAGCTTCTAAATGTTGTGCATAAAATGCCAGGACAGTTCAAAACCCCCCCAAATGACCCCATTTTGGAAAGTAGACACCCCAAGCTATTTGCTGAGAGGCATGTCGAGTCCATGGAATATTTTATATTGCGACACAAGTTGCGGGAAAGAGACAATTTTTTTTTTTTTTTTGCACAAAGTTGTCACTAAATGATATATTGCTCAAACATGCCATGGGAATATGTGAAATTACACCCCAAAATACATTCTGCTGCTTCTCCTGAGTACGGGGATACCACATGTGTGAGACTTTTTGGGAGCCTAGCCGCGTACGGGACCCCGAAAACCAAGCACGGCCTTCAGGCTTTCTAAGGGCGTGAATTTTTGATTTCACTCTTCACTGCCTATCACAGTTTCGGAGGCCATGGAAAGCCCAGGTGGCACAAAACCCCCCCAAATGACCCCATTTTGGAAAGTAGACACCCAAAGCTATTTGCTGAGAGGTATAGTGAGTATTTTGCAGACCTCACTTTTTGTCACAAAGTTTTGAAAATTGAAAAAAGAAAAAAAAAAAAGTTTTTTCTTGTCTGTCTTCATTTTCAAAAACAAATGAGAGCTGCAAAATACTCACCATACCTCTCAGCAAATAGCTTGGAGTGTCTACTTTCCAAAATGGGGTCATTTGGGGGGGTTTTGTGCCACCTGGGCATTCCATGGCCTCCGAAACTGTGATAGGCAGTGAAGAGTGAAATCAAAAATTTTCACCCTTAGAAATCCTGAAGGCGGTGCTTGGTTTTCGGGGCCCCGTATGCGGCTAGGCTCCCAAAAAGTCCCACACATGTGGTATCCCCATACTCAGGAGAAGCAGCTAAATGTATTTTGGGGTGCAATTCCACATATGCCCATGGCCTGTGTGAGCAATATATCATTTAGTGACAACTTTGTGCAAAAAAAAAAAAAAAAAAAAGTGTCACTTTCCCGCAACTTGTGTCAAAATATAAAATATTCCATGGACTTAATATGCCTCTCAGCAAATAGCTTGGGGTGTCTACTTTCCAAAATGGGGTCATTTGGGGGGGTTTTGTGCCACCTGGGCATTCCATGGCCTCCGAAACTGTGATAGGCAGTGAAGAGTGAAATCAAAAATTTACACCCTTAGAAATCCTGAAGGCGGTGCTTGGTTTTCGGGGCCCCGTACGCGGCTAAGCTCCCAAAAAGTCCCACACATGTGGTATCCCCATACTCAGGAGAAGCAGCTGAATGTATTTTGGGGTGCAATTCCACATAGGCCCATGGCCTGTGTGAGCAATATATCATTTAGTGACAACTTTTTGTAAATATTTTTTTTTTTTTTTGTCATTATTCAATCACTTGGGACAAAAAAAATAAATATTCAATGGGTTCAACATGCCTCTCAGCAATTTCCTTGGGGTGTCTACTTTCCAAAATGGGGTCATTTGGGGGGGTTTTGTACTGCCCTGCCATTTTAGCACCTCAAGAAATGACATAGGCAGTCATAAACTAAAAGCTATGTAAATTACAGAAAATGTACCCTAGTTTGTAGACGCTATAACTTTTGCGCAAACCAATAAATATATGCTTATTGATATTTTTTTTACCAAAGATATGTGGCCGAATACATTTTGGCCTAAATGTATGACTAAAATTTAGTTTATTGGATTTTTTTTATAACAAAAAGTAGAAAATATCATTTTTTTTCAAAATTTTCGGCCCTTTCCATTTATAGCGCAAAAAATAAAAACTGCAGAGGTGATCAAATACCATCAAAAGAAAGCTCTATTTGTGGGAAGAAAAGGACGCAAATTTCGTTTGGGTACAGCATTGCATGACCGCGCAATTAGCAGTTAAAGCGACGCAGTGCCAAATTGGAAAAAGACCTCTGGTCCTTAGGCAGCATAATGGTCCGGGGCTCAAGTGGTTAAATGCAGCAGATTCTGACAAATCCACTATTAATAGATGGCACCGCAGATGTATACTGCAGCCTGAAGGCTTTCTTTTGTTGAATCCTACAGCCTGCATATGATCACAAGGTCTGTGCTGACTAGAGCTGCACAATTAATCGTTAAAAAATCGCGATCTCGATTCAACCCCCCTGACGATCTCTGTTACAGTTTGCCAATTCTTTCATATAACAAGTGGAGAGACTTATCTGCTCACTCAGCTGTCAAAAGAAAACATCCGAGGTAGTCTGCCAAGTTTTTAATATCAAACATTGTAACTAACTCTTCCTTCTTAGATCAAAGGGATACACTTCTGTTTGTAAAGAAAAAATCCAGGCAGTCTGCCAAGTTTTCAACAGTGTAAATGCAGGAAGTTTAACCACTTAAAGTCTAAATCTTTTTCTAACACTTCTTTCTTAAAGCGGTGTTCCACCCAAAAAAAAAAAATATGTGAATGTGCCTTAAAAAAAAAAAAAAATTTGGAAAATTTTCTTTTTCGTTCATCGACAGACAGTTCCATTAATCTTGACTGTAGGGTTATTACGCCACCCATCTTCAGGAGAGGACTATGCAGAACATGTATTACATGTGAAAAACAACAGAACTGTACAGCTCTGCCCAAGGGGCGGTCCCTCTGGCAATAACCCCTCAGCCTGCTTCCTGCAGCTCAGTTTTTTTATGCCTAGTGAAGAAGGACCTAGGCTCCCTGTCTGGACCATCGGTCCTGGGGATTTTTTTCTGGATTTTTGCCTTTTGCGCAAGATTTTAAGATCCTGTGATCTTCTATCAACAGCCGGCTGGGTGACAGGCTGGATAATATAGATCATTGTAGTCTCCCCAGCCTGGCCATCGAGCGTGTGCGGGCCCTAGCTACGCGCTGGGTCGGCCATGACATGCCCCTTTAGGCTCCAGGGGCGGCCGGTGAGCGCAATGCTCCGGGGCACACATATGACCGGACTACGGATCTCTTTGTCACAGTGTGCCGTGGGCCGCAGCCACCCCATACTGCTTGGGTGTGGGTCTGTGATAGGATGCCACCAGCTCGTCTGGATGGTAAGTACAACTCTTCCTGTCTCGGCAGGACAGAGCAGCTGGGCATTACCTGGGAGGTCGATTAGGGGGTCCCTCTTCTCCCTTTCTTCTCTCCCTGTCCCCCCCCCCCCCCGTGGGGGATGCTGCATGACTGGGCTGTAGTGCAGTGTGTGTACCTGAGCCAGGGTCTTCCAGGGGGCTCTGATCCTTGATTGGGGGCTGCGCTGGCTGTGTCCCTGTACTGTCATCTGTCTCTCTGGATGTCTGTGGGCTCTGCATGTGCTGCCGCCATAGCGCTGACCGCCGCCATTATCTGTGCATTTTCTGTGTAGAGCAATGATCGTTGGCCTCTGTGAGAAGCATGGTCGGCGGCCATTTTCTGGGAGTTCGGCGGCCATTTTCCCTGCGCTTTTTTCTTTCTGTACATGGCGCCTGGCGGCCATTTTCTTGTAGCCTCGGCGTGCTTTTTCCCCACAGCGCGGGTACCCTATCGACAGGAGGGCCGAGGCAGTGGCCCGGTCCATCTTTATGATAGCGGGGTCAGCGGTACGACCGGTACTGGCCATGGCATTAGTGTCGCAAACCCTTACTGAATGGGCAAAACTATTGCACCGTGAATTGGAGAAGCAGCAGTCTCCTCCAGTCTGCGTGGAACTAGCAGACCAGTTGGTGCACGGCCTTAAGTATGTCTGTAATGCGGCCCTGGATACACTTCCCTTGCTCTCCAAGAGCATCAGTATCAGCAGTGGTGCTGCAACGCCTGATCTGACTGAAATGCTGGTCTGCGGACCAGGCATCTAAAAAAGCCCTGACGGATTTGCCCTTCCTTGGTGAGCGGCTATTTGGAGTCTCGCTGGATGAGATTATTAAGAATGTCACAGGTAAGAAGAGCACGTTGCTCCCACAGTCCAGGAAGGGTAAGGAGCCACGCCGCAGGCAAGGGCCCTCCTTTTCCGCTCAAAAGAGGCTTTTTCGTCCGCCCGGGACCTCAGGTAAACGCTCCCAGTTCGACACGGCGACTACTGAGGCACAGAAGCATCCCTGGCCTCGCAAGCCCAGCAAGCTCGCGAGCAAGAGTGCTACCGCATGAAGGTTGGCCCCCGCCCAACACACGGGTCGGGGGGTCACCTTCGTGAGTTTGCAGTTCGGTGGGCCTCTTGGCTGTCCGACCATTGGGTCTGTGAACTGATTTCATCAGGCTACAAGATAGAGTTCCTCTCTTGGCCACCAAACAGATTTTTTCCCTCCAGCATACCCTTACTCCCGGCTCCCTGGGAGGCCCTGTTTGGGGCAGTAATGGACCTGCTCAGCCGCGGGGTGATAGTGCCTGTTCCAGAAACGGAAAGGTTTCAGGGGTTCTATTACAATCTGTAGTCCCCAAAAAGGAAGCGGTATGTCCAATGCTGGACCTGAAAGCCCTCAATTGCTTTGTGAAAGTACAGAGGTTCAGAATGGAATCAGTTTGCTCCGTAGTCGCTGCACTCCATCAGGGGGACTCCCTGGCGTCTCTGGATATCCAGGACGCGTACCTGCACATACCCATATGCCTCAGGTATCAGAGGTTTCTGCGATTTGCAGTAGGGGAAGATCACTACCAGTTTGTGGCTCTCCCCTTTGGTCTGGCTTCAGCACCCCGAGTCTTTACCAAGGTATTGGCTCCAATTTTGGCGTTGTTGTGAAAACGTGGGATCGCAATCGTGGGTTACCTAGACGATCGCCTTCTGAGAGCAGCTTCTGCCTCAGAATTAAGGGAGGATGTGGCGATCACCATGCACACTCTACAAGAGTTTAGGTGGGTGTTGAACCTCAAGAAGTCGGTACTAGTGCCAACTCAACGTCTGGAGTACCTAGGCTTATTGCTGGACTCCATAGAAGCGAGAGTGTTTCTCCCTTCGGACAAACTGCAGCCTCTCAGGACCGCGGTGAAGCTGTTGAGGAACCGCAGGTGGTCGTCGCTGCGTTTCTGCATGCGAGTTCTGGGCCTTATGGTTGCCTCCTTCGTGGCGGTTCCATACGCCCAATTTCACACCAGAGTCTTGCAGAAGGAGATATTGTCCAAATGGGACAAAACTCTGTTATCCCTGGATCGGTAGATTCGGGTGAGCTAGTTAGTCAGGGACTCTCTTCTCTGGTGGCTGAGATCTCCGGCCCTTCGGTCCGGGAAATCGTTCTTACCTCTTCATTGGACGGTGATCACAACGGACGCCAGCCTGACCGGCTGGGGTGGAGTATTGGGAGTACAATCGACCCAGGGCCTCTGGTCGAGGGAGGAATCCCAGTTACCAATCAATGTGCTTGAGCTTTGAGCGATCAGGCTATGCCTCTCCACATGGTCGATGAGACTACAAGGACGTCTGATCAGAATTCAGTCAGACAACGCCACGGCGGTGGCATATGTCAACCATCAAGGAGGAACAAGAAGCTCGGCTGCAGCACGGGAGGTCGCTCACATCCTTCGGTGGGCAGAGCGACACGTACCGGCCCTGTCGACCATATACATCCCAGGAGTAGAAAACTGGCAGGCGGACTATCTAAATCGTCAGATGCTGGACCCAGAAGAATGGACTCTGCATCCGGAGGTGTTCAGGCTTCCTTGCCTGCAGTGGGGCACACTAGATGTGGACCTTCCGGCCTCTCGGCTCAATTGAAAGGTGCGGAGGTTCATGTCCAGGACAAGAGATCCTTGGGCCGTGGGGGTTCCATGGGAGCAGTACTGGCTGATTTACGACTTCCCTCTGCTCAAAATGTTACCCCGTCTGCTCCGCAGAGTGGAGGCCGAGGGGATTCCAGTAACACTGATTGCCCCAGATTGGCCTCGGTGTCCTTGGCACGCCGACCTGGTACGCCTGGTGGCGGATGCTCCTTGGCGGTTGCCGATGCGGGAGGACCTCCTATCGCAAGGTCCGATACTCCATCCTGCTTTACCATCGCTGGTTTTAACGGCATGTCTGTCGGACTCGGTAATTTCCACTATGCTGAGGGCACAAATCTTCTTCCCGGAAGATATACCATCGTACGTGGAAGGCTTATATCTCCATGTGTGAGGAGATGGGGTGGTGCCCACGCACTTATTCTGTGGCCAGGATCCTGCTGTTCTTACAGCAAGGAGTGGACCAAAAGTTAGCCTTGAGCACCGTCAAGGGACAGATATCAGCCTTGACTGTTTTTTTCCAACGACCCCTGGCGTCTCTCTCATTGGTGAGCACTATTGTGCAAGGGGTTCGGCATGTAGTCCCTCCGGTACGTCCACCCCTACCTCTGTGAGATCTGAACCTGGTGCTATCAGCGCTTCAGAAACCGCCGTTTGAAAACATCAGGTTAATTCCTTTGTTGACTCTTTCTCAGAAAGTGGTCTTTTTAGTGGCTATTACATCTGCCAGGAGGGTTTCTGAGCTGGTTATTGGTTATTCATAGGAATAAGGTGTTGTTGCGTCCGCAACCTTCCTTTCTGCCGAAGGTGGTTTTGGCCTTCCACCTCAATGAAGACATTGTGTTACTATCTCTGTGTCCTAAGCCGACACATCCTAAGAAGGTGGCCCTCCATTCCCTGGACGTGGTCCGGGCTCTAAGGGTATATCTGTCTGCCACGGCTCCCTTCCGGAAGTCAGATTCTCTGTTCGTTTCGGTGGCTGGTCTGAAAAAAGGGCTGGCGGTCTGGTCATTTGGACCATTTGGATCACCAGGTGGATCAGACAGATCGCGGTCCAGGCTTACGCCTTGAAGGGGCAGGTGCCCCCCTTTCTTGTCACGGCCCATTCTACCAGGGCAGTTGGGACCTCTTGGGCTTTCCGACATCAAGTGTCAGTCTCCCAGGTGTGTAGGTCGGCGACTTGGTCGTCCGTTCACACTTTTACAAAGTTCTACAAAGTTGATGTAAACGCATATTTTCGGATGCCTGCTTTGGCCGCAAAGTTTTGCAGCCGGCCGTGTAATGGTTGCAATTTACATCCTTTCATTTTGTTAGAGAAAGTTACATTTTCATTGTCCAATACATTCTGATGCATATGTTGACCGCAAGTTCTGCTGCGGTTGGTTCAGGTGGTGACTCCTGCGTTGGGGAGTACCTCTGGTGGTGGATGAAGTTATGTTTGCTGTTCCCACCCCTCGTTATGACACTGCTTGTGGACGTCCCTACTGTCAAGATTAATGGAGCTGTGTCCGTCAATGAGCGAAACAGAAAATAGGATTTTTGTACTCGCCGTATAAAATCCTTTTCTCAGAAGTTTGACGGACACAGCACCCACCCCTCCTAATAGTTTACGTTATACTGCTTGTTGACGTACTGAGCTGCAGGAAGCAGGCTGAGGGGTGATTGCCAGAGGGACCGCCCCCTGGGCGGAGCTGTACAGTTCTGTTGTTTTTTCACATGTAATACATGTTCTGCCTAGTCCTCTCCTGAAGGTGGCATAATAACCCTACGGTCAAGATTAATAGAGCTGTGTCCGTCAATGAACTTCAGAGAAAAGGATTTTACGGTGAGTACAAAAATGCTATTTTTTTTTTTTACTCACCTCTAAATGGCTTTTGCTAGGGGGTCCCTCATAGTCTGCCTCCTTCAGTGCCTGGGCTCTTGACATCACTTCCCCTCAGCACAGGAAGGGCTCAGCTCTGCCCCCTCCCTCTTGTCCATCATCTGGGACACGTGATAGGTCCCAGATGATTGCGCGGCCAATCACGGCGCCGAACGGAGGGGGAGACGAGCGGGGCTTCGATCCCCCACATCGCTGGACCCTGGGACAGGTAAGTGTCCGATTATTAAAAGTCAGCAGCTGCAGTATTTTTTTTTTTTCATAATGGGAACACCACTTTATGTTAAAATCAATATTTTTTGCTAGAAAATTACTTGGAAACCCCAAACATATATATATATATATATATATATATATATATATATATATATATATATATATATATATATATATATTTTAGCAGAGACCCTAAGGAATAAAGTGGCAATTGCTGCAATATTTTATGTCACACTGTATTTGCCCAGTGGTCTTTCAAACGCAATTTTTGGGGAAAAAATACACTTCAATGAATAAAAAAACGAAAACGCTGCGAGAATCGCGATCTACCTTCTAAGCAAAAAATCGTGATTCTCATTTTAGCCAGAATTGTGCAGCTCTAGTGCTGACTTAGTGGTCACATGATCCAAAAACAGTTTGATTTGTTCCCGATCATCACTGCAACCCTAATGTGTTGCCTGCTTGCTCTCAAAGAGGAGGGTATTTATTAACGGAGTCTAGGCACATGGCATTATGCTGGGAGAATGGTGAAGGATAAGTTCACCTTTGGGAACATGTTACCCCCCCCATGTCTAAATAAACTACAAGCCCGTCATCCTTAGCGGCTGTCAGCTTGTAGTTCTCACTAGACTACTACTGCGCTGTGGAGCGCTATGGCAGTTCATTGAGTCTGCCTGTCAGGTAGTACCGGCTTATCCGTATAAGATGTACGGGCAAGCAAATACACTGACATCAGTGATCTGCTGAATGCTCGTGCAATGCTTTCCAGGCTCCTACTACAAAAAATAATAAATGCACATTTTTTTTTTTTACCTGCAAAAAATGTGCATTTAATTTATTTTTAAAGTGAACTTCTCCTTTAAAAAAAACAAAACTGTGGGCCAGGAAGCGTTGAGCATGTATTTTTGTGCACATTATCAAATATACGGTTTTAATCTAAGGTTTGAATTTGTTTTACAGTATCGATTCACCAATGGAGATTTGTACTCCAGAGCCTACTCCAGTACTAAACTGCTGCTTGTTTGGGCAGGACCAGAAGGTTTCAGGTAAGGGACATACTTTATGGTGATTAGTGTTGCTAATCAATATTTACATTCAAACTGGTAGGATAAAACAAAAGCAATTCGGTTTCGACAACCAATGTTAAAAACACACTGACATGTTCATAAAAACCACACAATTATATATATTTTTTTTCTGCTTGTTGCAAATTACTTTTTTAACCACTTCAGCCCCGGACCATTTGGCTGCCCAAAGACTAGAGCACTTTCTGCGATTCGGCACTGTGTCGCTTTAACTGACAATTGCGTGGTCGTGCGATGTGGCTCCCAAACAAAATTGAAGTCCTTTTTTTCCCATAAATAGAGCTTTCTTTTGGTGATATTTGATCACCTCTGCGGTTTTTATTTTGTATGCAATAAACAAAAGGGCGACAATTTTGAAAAAAAAGCAATATTTTTTACTTTTTGCTATAATAAATATCCCCCAAAAATATATATAAAAAAATATTTTTTTCCTCAGTTTAAGCCAATATGTATTCTTCTACATATTTTTGGTAAAAAAAAATCGCAATAAGCGTATATTGATTGGTTTGTGCAAAAGTTATAGCATCTACAAAATAGGGGATAGTTTTATGGCTTTTTTATTATTATTATTTTTTTTTTAATACTAGTAATGGTGGTGATCTGCGATTTTTATCGGGACTGCGACATTATGGCGGACACTTCGGACAATTTTGACACATTTTTGGGACCATTGTCATTTTTACAGCGATCAGTGCTATAAAATTGCATTGATTACTGTAAAAATGTCACTGGCAGTGAAGGGGTTAACCACTAGGGGGCAGTGAAGGGGTTAAGTGTGTCCTATTGTGTGTTCTAACTGAAGGGGGGATGGGACTGTGTAGGGGATATGACAGATCGCTGTTCATACTCTGTATGAACAGACGATCTGTCTGTTCTCCCCTCAGAGAACCGGAAACTGTGTGTTTACACACACAGATCCCGGTTCTCCATGTGCCCCGAGCGATCGCAGGAGCCCGGTGGTGAACGCGACCGCCGGGCACTCGCATGGGCTCCGTGGGTGAGCAGGGGGCACGCGCACCTCTAGTGCCCGTCTATGGTACCGACGTACCATGACGACGATTCGCACAGCCGAGCCATGTTGCCGCAATATAATTGCAGCGGCTGGTCGGCATGCGGTTAATCTATACATGGAAGCTGCTTGCACACTGGGCTTAAAAAAAGTCTGTTCTCTCGGGAGTAAAAAACTCATATAGAGCATTTGTTGTACAAAGTTTAGACGAGATTAGGAGAGTTTTAAGTTTTTTCTGCCTCCAAGCTCCAATCAGAAACAAGAACCAGGAGGTTTTTTTTTTTTTCTGCCTCTAAACGTTAAACTAAAAATATGCCTCTTAACGTCCTAATGTGCATGGACACATAGGAGCTGCTTCTACAGGCAGAACACAAAACTCCTGTAGGAGCAACGTTTTTTTAAGCCAGTGTGCATGGAGCCTAAAGGACCTTAGTCTTAGACCTCTGGGTTGTTTAACTATCTTCAGGTGCTTGGGCATTGGCAAACAAAGTTGCAAGGATAGCTGTAACATAAACCGTTCCTTTCTCTGCTCTGAGAGAAGCAAAGAGTTTTTTTGTTTCTTCACAAATTTTTTGTTTTAAGATTCTTCCATCAAGCGTCAAGCTGCTCATAGCCACTACAGCTTCCATTTAGCAGGTTCTCTGGACCAGTTGACTCCTCAGATGAATCTTTGGAGGTCTGTTCCCAGACCCTACCAGGGAAAGATGTGGGTCTGGCCAGTAATGTTGCTTTTGGTACTGGATTTTGCATGGGCGCTCACCTAGGCACATGGTACAATGTGATGCTTTAGCTACAGTATAATAGGTTTCAGGGAGTGGTCATCTGCTGGTGCAATCCTGACCCTGAAGACCCCCGTAAGCAGTTATGCCTACCTGGGGGGAGGACTTGAATAGAGATTTCCCTAATATTTGCTGAGCTGCTGGGATTTCAAAACACTCTATTGTTAGCGCTATGGCCATCCTGGGAGCCAGAGTGCTGCTGCCTTAGGGGTTAACTATAGGGTGCTGTGGTTTAAAGTGGTTGTAAACCCTTCCATATACCCAGTGAAGTGACTGGCCTCAGGTGATAGAGAGATTAAACAAATCCTTCTACATAAGTTGTACTTTTATATCTGCAGCCCTTTCTTCTATATATCCATTCAAATTTCAGAATTTTAAAGCTTGACTGAGAATTCAGAAAAAAGGGTACAGAGGGCTGAAGTTACTCTACAGAGATCAGTAAAGAGAGCAAGCTGTGGCAGTTGATTGGAAGAAGGGGACACAACACCCTAAACACAGCACACAGGAACAGAGCTGATGCTGGCAATCAGCTGGAGCTCCCTCCTCTGTCACTATTTTTCTCTTGGTGTCAGGAATACTTATCCAAAGTGGTTCATGCTGTAAGCATAGGAATAAAGGAGCAGACAAAAGTGACACTTAGAGCTCTTAATTGAGACAAGCACACACTATAGAGGGATATGCTATGTTCATATTTCATGTCTGAGGTTTGCAACCACTTTAAAATCTATGCCATTTTCCCCCTGCTGTATTTAATGCTTCTGTGTGATTTTAGGCCGCTCCTGCACCTGTGCAACTTTCTTGGGGAGTTACTGTGAAGGCAGGTGCCATTTTCATTTTTTGGGCACGCAGTGGGCCTATGCATTCATTCCCTGCCTCCTCCTGGCCACTCAGCACAATGGTCCTTGGACGCTCTATGACCAGATCTCTGTAGGCAGTGGGAGCACAGAAGGCATAACCTTTTCTGCTCTGATGCACCATTTGTAAGAACCCTGCGGGGCTAACGCTCACTGCATGTAGCAAATTGTAGATGCAGGGGGAATGGGTCAGTGGGCCTTTCCATCTCACACTTGGTGAAAGGGAGGTCTGCAGCATCTTTCCTAACCTTCTTGATTCTGATAGTTCTGACTAGGGATGAGCTTCGAGTTCGTGTCAAACTCATGTTCGACTCGAACATTGGCTGTTCGCAAGTTCGCCGAACAGCGAACAATTTGGGGTGTTCGCGGCAAATTCGAATGCCGCGGAACACCTTTTAAAAGTCTATGGGGAAATCAAAAGTGCTAATTTTAAAGGCTTATATGCAAGTTATTGTCATAAAAAGTGTTTGGGGACCTGGGTCCTGCCCCAGGGGACATGGATCAATGCAAAAAAAAAGTTTTAAAAATGTCCGTTTTTTCAGGAGCAGTGATTTTAATAATGCTTAAAGTCAAACAATAAAAGTGTAATATCCCTTTAAATTTCGTAGCTGGGGGGTGTCTATAGTATGCCTGTAAAGAGGCGCATGTTTCCCGTGCTTAGAACAGTCAGACAGCAAAATGACATTTCAAAGGAAAAAAGTCATTTAAAACGACTCGCGGCTATTGCATTGCCGGTCCGACAATACACATAGAAGTTCATTGATAAAAACGGCATGGGAATTCCCCACAGGGGAACCCCGAACCAAAATTAAGAAAAAAAAAAAAAAGACGTGGGGGTCCCCCTAAATTCCATACCAGGCCCTTCAGGTCTGGTATGGATTTTAAGGGGAACCCCGCGCCAAAATAAAAAAAAAAAAAACGGCGTGGGGTCCCCCCAAAAATCCATACCAGACCCTTATCCGAGCACGCAACCTGGCAGGCCGCAGGAAAAGAGGGGGGGACGTGAGAGCGCCCCCCCCCCCTGAAACCTACCAGGCCACATGCCCTCAACATTGGGAGGGTGGTTTGGGGTAGCCCCCCAAAACACCTAGTCCCCATGTTGATGAGGACAAGGGCCTCATCCCCACAACCCTGGTCGGTGGTTGTGGGGGTCTGCGGGCGGGGGGCTTATCGGAATCTGGAAGCCCCTTTAACAAGGGGACCCCCAGATCCCGGCCCCCCCCGTGTGAAATGGTAAGGGGTACCCCTACCATTTCACTAAAAAACTGTCAAAATTATTAAAAATGACAAAAGACAGTTTTTGACAATTCCTTTATTTAAATGCTTCTTCTTTCTTCTTTCTTCTATCTTCCTTCATCTTCTTCTTCTTCTGGTTCTTCCTCCGGCGTTCTCGTCCAGCATCTCCTCTGCGGCGTCTTCTATCTTCTTCTCCTCGGGCCGCTCCGCACCCATGGCATGGGGGGAGGCTCTTGCTCTTCTCTTCACCTTCTTCTCTTCTTCATCTTCTTCTTCATCTTCTTCATTTTCTTCTCCGGGCCGCTCCGCACCCATGCTAGCATGGTGGGAGGCTCCCACTGTGTAACTCGTCTCTTCTTCTGACGGTTCTTAAATAACGGGGGGTGGGGCCACCCGGTGACTCCGCCCCCTCTGATGCACGGGACATGACGGGACTTCCCTGTGGCATTCCCCGTGACGTCACAGGGAAGTCCCGTCAAGTCACCCGGTGACCCCGCCCCCCGTTATTTAAGAACCGTCAGAAGAGGAGACGCGTCATACAGCAGTAGCCTCCCTCCATGCCAGCATGGGTGCGGAGTGGCCCGGAGAAGAAAATTAAGAAGAGAAGAAGATGAAGAAGATGAAGAAGATGAAGAAGAGAAGAAGATGATGAAGAGAAGAACGGGAGCCTCCCCCCATGTCATGGGTGCGGAGCGGCCCGAGGAGAAGAAGATAGAAGACGCCGCGTAGGAGATACTGGATAAGAACGCCGGAAGAAGAACCAGAAGAAGAAGAAGATGAAGGAAGATAGAAGAAAGAAGAAGCATTTAAATAAAGGAATTGTCAAAAACTGTCTCTTATCATTTTTAACATTTTTGACAGTTTTTTAGTGAAATGGTAGGGGTACCCTTACCATTTCACACAGGGGGGGGCCGGGATCTGGGGGTCCCCTTGTTAAAGGGGGCTTCCAGATTCCGATAAGCCCCCCACAACCACCGGCCAGGGTTGTGGGGATGAGGCCCTTGGGGACAAGGTGTTTTGGGGGGCTACCCCAAAGCACCCTCCCAATGTTGAGGGCATGTGGCCTGGTACGGTTCAGGAGGGGGGGGCGCTGTCTCGTCCCCCCCTCTTTTTCTGTGGCCTGCCAGGTTGTGTGCTCGGATAAGGGTCTGGTATGGATCTTTGGGGGGGACCCCACGCCGTTTTTTTTTTTTTTTTTTTTATTTTGGCGCGGGGTTCCCCTTAAAATCCATACCAGACCTGAAGGGTCTGGTATGGAATTTAGGGGGACCCCCACGTCTCTTTTTTTTTTTTTTTTTTTTTTTTTTAATTTTGGTTCGGGGTTCCCCTGAACTTTTATGTGTATTGTCGGACCGGCAAAGCAATAGCCGCGAGTAGTTTTAAATGACTTTTTTTCCTTTGAAATGTCATTTTGCTGTCAGACTGTTTTAAACACGGGAAACATGCACCCCTTTACAGGCATACTATAGACACCCCCCAGCTACGAAATTTAAAGGGATATTACACTTTTATTGTTTGACTTTAAGCATTATTAAAATCACTGCACCTGAACGGGCGTTTTTAAAACTTTTTTTTGCATTGATCCATGTCCCCTGGGGCTGGTCCCAGGTCCCCAAACACTTTTTATGACAATAACTTGCATATAAGCCTTTAAAATTAGCACTTTTGATTATTCATGTTCGTGTCCCATAGACTTTAACGGTGTTAGCGTGATCAAACTTTTTTCCTATTTGCATGTTCTGGTGCGAACCGAACAGGGGGGTATTCGGCTCATCCCTAGTTCTGACTAATGTCCTCAGTCTGATCACTACCCCCTGCAGAGGCCTCCCTAGCTCCTGGCGTACCCACTCTTCCTTTCATTTTAGTTAGGCTTTCTAAACGAATATGTCTTCTTTTTCTTGGACTAGCTGCCTTGTTAGATGCCTCCTATCGCAAGGGGTGTAAGAGGGCTCCATCTAACTCTACCCCAGAGTTTGTTTCTGTTTCTCCTTTTACAGCTTCTGTGCTCTCTGAGGAATGGGAGGGTTCCTCATATGGCTTAGAGGACTCTGCTCAGCAGGATACCCATTTAGCTGAGTGTCTCTTAAGCTTAAAGGGGTTGTAAAGGTGTTTGTTACTTTTATTAAAAAAAAAAATGTTATACTTAGCTGCTCTGTGCAAGGGTTTTGCACAGAGCAACCCCGATCCTCCTCCTTCTGGGGTGCCCCGCCGGTGCTCCTGACTCCCCCCCTTCACAAAGCTGCTTTCCAAGGGGGCACCCCAAGTCCTGCTGCTGCTTCCATTGATGCAGACAGCGGGACTCGGCCCTGCCCCCCTCGCTCCTGTGTCACTGTATTTAATTGACAGCAGTGGGAGACAATGGCTCCTGCTGCTATCAGTCTGTCCAGTGAGGACAGGCACGTTGCTGGATCGGATGGGCTTGGGTAAGAAAAAGGGTGGGTCTGGGGGGGAGCTGCAGCAAAAAAGGTTTTTACCTTAATGCATTAAGGTGAAAAACCTTAACACATTACAACCACCTGCCACCCAGGCCAATTCTGACACTTCTCTCCTACATGTAAAAAATGACTCAGAACCCCCAAACATTATATGTTTTTTTAGCAGAGACCCTAGGGTTCATCATTCATTGTCGAGCGCTCTCTCCTATTCCTTGCAACCAGATGCTGACTGACACAGGGAGGATTAGGTGACCAGACCGGAGCAGCATGAACACAGGTAAGTACGCAGTTCCTTTTTTTTTTTTTTTTTAATTTATTTTATAGGTTGGCAAGCATAGATGTTAGGAGGGGTGAGGAAGTAATTTTGGAATTCTATTTTAACCCCTTCCCGCCGAGCGTACGCAGATGTGCGTACTCGGCTTTCTGGAGTTATACCGGGATAATGCCTGCAGCTGCGGTACTGTTTTTTTAGAGCCGGCGATTCAGTTATAACAACCGATGCGGCTAAAAGCCTCTCGGCTGTTATACCGGAGGAGTGGGAGGGGACGTGTGTCCCCCCCCCCCCGCCGCCTCCTGCCGCTCTTACCAGACCTCCATCGGGAGGCCCGCTGACCAATCGGCCGCCTCCGGCGGCTGGGGACGGCCTGGAACGAAGCCGTGAGCGGCTTCGTTCCAGCCTCCTAATCATAAACACGGAAGCGACGCCATGACGTCACTTCCCGTTTACTCGGCTGCCAATGGCGCCGGTTTTAAAAAAAATACACAGTATTCAGAATCGCCATTTTCGGTGATCTGAATACTTTGAAGTGCAAAGGAGGGATCGGGGGTCTTTTAGACCCCCGATCTCTCCATAAAGAGTACCTGTCATCACCTATTACTGACACACGTGATGTTTACGTTCCTTGTGACAGCAATAAAAGTCATAAAAAAAAAAAAAATTTTTTTTTAAAACACGATTTATAAATATAAAAATAAATAAGAAGAAAAAAATAAATTTTTAAGAGCTCGCGCAGCAAAGAAAACGCATACGGAAGTCGCGCCCGCAACGGTGTTCAAATCACACATGTGAGGTATCGCCACGATCATCAGAATGAGAGCAATAATTCTAGCACTAGACCTCCTCTGTAACTCTAACCTGGTAACCGTAAAAAAAAACCTGTCGCCTATGGAGATTTTTAGGTACCATAGTTTGTCGCCATTCCACGAGTGCGTGCATTTATAAAGTGTGACATGTTCGGCATCTATTTACTCGGCGTAACATCATCTTTCACATTATACAAAAAAATTGGAGTAACTTTACTGTTTGTTTTTTTTAAATTCATGAAAGTGTCCCTTTTCCCAAAAAGTTGCGTTTAAAACACCGCTGCACAAATACTGTGTGACATAAAATATTGCAACAATCGACATTTTATTCTCTAGATTCTCTGCTAAAATATATATATATTATGTGTTTGGGGGCTCTAAGTAATTTTCTAGCAAAAAATATGGATTTTAACTTGTAAACATCAATTTTCAAAAATAGGCTTAGTCATGAAACAAGACCTTAAAGTGGTGGTTGTAAAGGGTTTTTTTTTTTTTTTTTTATATTAAAATAACAAATATATACTTATCAAAAGCATTGCACAGAACAGCCACGATTCCCTTCTTCTGGGGTTCCTCGGGTGGCGTTCCAGGCCCCTCCTCTTCATCGGGTGCCTCCATGGAAAGCCGCTTTCTCTAGGGGCACTCGAGCCCTGCTTCTGTGTCCATTGACAAAGACAGCGGGACTCGGCCTCGCCCCCTGCTGCCGTGTCACAGGCCAATAGCTGCAGCTGCTATCAATCTGTCCAGTGAGGAGAGAGACAGCGGCGGGAGCCACTGCGCTCATGCATATCACTAGATCAGATGGGCTCAGGTAAAAAAAAAAAAAAAGGGGTGGGGGGTGGGGGGTTCTGGGCGGGAGCCATATCACAGAAGGTTTTTGAACTTAATGCATAGACTGCATTAAGGTCAAAAACCTTAAGGCTTTTGAACACCTTTAATGATTCCTGCTAAGGATGTCCCTGTTTTCAAGGACCCAGTGGGGTTAGCAGCTAGCAGCCTCCGTCAAGGCACTATTTTCTTTGACTGTCCTGCTATTGCAGCCTTACTTGTCTATCAGACCCGGGCTCGACCAATCCAAGGCGCTAGGTAGCCATGGTGACTAAAAATTGCGTCCTATTTATATTCAGCAGAGACCCTAGAGAATAAAATGGTGGTCGGTGCTATATTTTATTTCACATTTGCGCAGCGGTCTTTCAAACGCAATGTTTTTGGAAAAAATACACTTTCATGAATTTAAAAGTAAAGTTAGCCCAATTTTTTTGGGGGAAAGCTGTCTCGTTCAGTAGCATTGTAATTAGGGAAGCGGCCCTTGTTCTCGACAACAATCGTAACTCGTTGTAACTCAATAAGACGGCTGTCTGATTTTTGAATAAATTATAGCCATTAATTACTTAGAATTGCCCGCCTCATGGTACTGGCAGGATAAGTATAAGTAATAGCTTTTATTTTATACTCTGAACAGAAAATAAAGCTTTGTTGGTTAAAAAAACTGGCTCCTATATGTTTTAGCTGTCTCCTAGATTCAAAGCAAATTTGTTAAGCCCTGCATCAGGCCATTGTGTTAATACTCTGCCCTAAGTTGAATTATTTTACAACATTATCTAGTCTTTTTTGTGATAGATATTGCAAAATATTTGAGTCCATCCAACTGTTTCACTTAAAACATTATTCATCAATATGTTCCTCTCCAATCTCCCTTCATTGAAGATGTACTCTCACCTTAACTTTTGGAATCCACTACAAGTGAGGTTTTGACAGGTCCTAAGGCTGGGTTCACACTTGTACAACAAACGCTCCGACATTGGGAGCTCATGACGTGTGAAAATCAATAACAAACAAAAAACAAAAGAACAATCAGCACAAACACAATAAGAGGACGTGAGAAATGCAAACTGAACACTATAGTCCAGTAATGGCGAACCTTGGCACCCCAGATGTTTTGGAAATACATTACCCATGATGCTCAACTACACTGCAGAGTGCATGAGCATAGTGGGAAATGTAGTTCCAAAACATCTGGGGTGGCAAGGAGCTCCTGTCCAGCAGTGAAATCCAGTAACAGAAGGAGAGACCTCCAAAGGCCGGTGTAAATGATGGTAAAGAGCGTTCCAAAAAGATAAAGGAAACACTCTAAGTGTACTCCGTTTATTTAAGCAAAGATGAGAGTAAAAATACAGTGCTAGCTAGCGCAATCCATAAAACAGTAAAATGTAATATAAAACAATCCACAGATCAGCAGCATAGAGGTGGCAGCAATGTGACGTCCGCAGAACAAGCTCCGCCCCCCGTACGCGGCGTTACGTCCCAACGGGACTTCTTGCTTCCTGGTGATTTTCCATCTGGATTGGACTTTTTCTTTCTTTATATTTATTTTTATGTGCTGCACTTATCTTTGTTTTAGTGTGAAAATCAATGTTTCCCTATGAGAGCCATCTTAACTGGTCCGACATAAGTCGGTCCGACTTTGAAAATGCTCCCTGCACTACTTTGGTCTGACTTTGATCCTACTTCAGCCCATTGAATATCACTGAAGTCGGATCAAAGTCGGATCGCCATCTTAACTGATCCGACTTTGGCATGTGACTTGTGTTCTGATGATCTTGAAGGGGAACTCCACGCTAAATAAAAAAAAAAAAAAAAAACGGCATGTGCTCCCCCTCCAAGAGCATACCAGGCCCTTCGGTCTGGTATGGATTTTCTCTTTCAATGGTTTTTATTGAAATCAAGTTTTAACCACTTCAGCCCCGCTCACTGTATATATACGTCATTTTTTTGAAGATGGATATCTCGGTAACGGCAGCAGCTGCTGCCACAACCGAGATATCCATCTTTTCAGTGAGCGATTCTGTACACGATAATGGTGGTCTCAGCGGCGGGTTCGCCGCGAGATCACCGTTATCGGCGGCGGGAGAGGTGCCACCCCCCCTCCCGCCGCTCTCCCGCACCCTCCGCCGCTTACCGGAGCCGTCGGTAGCGGCGGAGGCGATCGGGGCCTTTCCCTGCTGAGGTATGGAGACAAGTGAGGCCAAGATGGCGCCTACCCGTCTCCATACCATGTGACGGCCGGAGCGACGTCATTACGACGGCTCCGCCCACTCTCTTAAAGGCACAAATTTTTTTAGTGTCATTTTTTTAAACGACTTTTTTTTTTTTTTTTTTTTTTTTGCATTTTAGTCTAAATATGAGATCTGAGGACTTTTTGACCCCAGATCTCATATTTAAGAGGACCTGTCATGCTTTTTTCTATTACAAGGGATGTTTACATTCCTTGTAATTGGAATAAAAGTGATCCAAATTTTTTTTTTTTTTAAAACAGTGAAAAAATAAATAAAATAAAATAAAATAAATAATAAAAAAAAAAAAAAAATTTTTTTAAAGCGCCCTGTCCCGACGAGCTCGCACGCAGAAGCGAACGCATACGTGAGTAGCGCCCGCATATGAAAACGGTGGTCAAACCACACATGTGAGGTATCGCCGCGACCGGTAGAGTGAGAGCAATAATTCTAGCCCTAGACCTCCTCTGTAACGCAAAACATGCAATCTGTAGAATTTTTTAAACGTCGCCTATGGAGATTTTTAAGGGTAAAAGTTTGACGCTATTCCACGAGCGGGCGCAATTTTGAAGCGTGACATGTTGGGTATCAATTTACTTGGCGTAACATTATATTTCACAATATAAAAAAAAATTGGGCTAACTTTACTGTTGTCTTATTTTTTTTTTCAAAAAAGTGAATTTTTTCCAAAAAAAGTGCGCTTAGAAGACCGCTGCGCAAATACGGTGCAAAAAAAAGTATTGCAATGACCGCTATTGTATTCTCTAGGATGTTAGAAAAAAAACAATATATAATGTTTGGGGGTTCTAAGTAATTTTCTAGCAAAAAAACCTGTTTTAAACTTGTAAACACCTAAAATCCAAAACGAGGCTGGTCTTTAAGTGGTTAACAGAGAACAAGGGCTCACATTGATTGATACAAGTTTTGTGTCAACAGTAATGTTACAATAGTGGGTCTCGAATTAGCACGAATGGCTCATTGTATAATTGTACTAGAACTAAGGTACCAACCCTGTCCATTCCTGTCCATAAACAAACTGATGGTTCATTAGATGCCTAACACACACTATCGATACAACTATTCACTGTATACCTAGCAATAGTATTAATAACCTTTATAACAAGTCAAGGGTATTCTGGTGTAACCCCAGGAGGCCTTGCAAAAAAAGTAATAGGGGAGGGGGGGAGATAGTACAGTGAAATTCCCTGTAGAAGGACTATTGTGTGGTGGACTTCGATTTCCCAGCTTGGAGTTATAACAGAAAACCTAGGTATTAAGTATACGCTGGGCTTAATGTACTGTAGAGCCCACTGTCAAGCATGTGGGAACCCAACTATGGGGAGAAAGTAAAAGATTGAAGAAATGAAAGAAAAGGAAATGAGGAAAAGAAGAGAGAGAGAGGGAGAGAGAAAAAAAAAAAGAGGAGGAAGGGAGAATGTGCAAACGATCTCCACGCTACTGAACCCCCCGCCCCTCACGGCGACTGGAGATACTTAATTCAAGGGTTCCAAACCCTTTCGAATCGATTTTGTTGGTCACGAAGAATACTGGTTAATTTTTCATTTATCATGATCCAAGAAATTTTGTTTTTAACTAATGCCAAGTTTTTTAGGGGGGTTTTCCATGCTCGCACTATGGCGATCTTAGCTGCCAAGAGGATAAAAAAGATGAGGGATCTGAGGTGCCTGGGCAGTTCGCTCGAAAGGTCAGAATATAAGGCTGTCTTAACATTGTTAGGTATGTTCACTCCAGTCACCGAGTAAACCAAGTTAAAAATTCTTATCCAAAATCTCTTGACTTTCGGACATGTCCACCAGGTGTGGAGCATTGTGCCCTGTTGACCACACCCCCTGAAACAGAGATGCGATGCACCTAGGTGGATTTTGGCTATCCGCACCGGAACGAGGTACCATCGCGACAATACCTTATAGTTCGCCTCCACCAGGGAAGTGTTCGGAATTCCCCTGTGCACCATGGTCGACCACTTGGACCAAACGTCCTCACAAATCATCTCCCCTAGGGCCACCTCCCAAGCTAATTGATAGGAAAGTTTGAAGCCCTGGTCTGTTAGGATAACATACAACTCCGAAATACTACCTCGTGTCCCAGGCCCTCTTAAGCATTTCTTTTCGTAGAACGTTCTAGTGGTGATGTCCCCCTGGTCTCTACATAGCGAACGTAAATATTGAGTAATTTTGGGAGAGTCGAAACGTCTCTGTCGGGGGCATGTCTAAAGTGTCTCGAAAGTAGGAGGGTTTTCTGATGCCCCTATGATCTATGAAATGTGCTATCTTGTACAAGCCTTTATTGATCCACCATGCAAACTGTTGTGGATGCTGACCTGGGGGAAAGTGCAGGTTTTCAAAAATGGGGGGCCGCTGGAGTATGTGGTGACCTTAGAGAGTATACTTTGCACATCCTGTCCCAAAGGCCCAGTGAGCGAGATAGAGAGGGGCTCAGAATGGCTCTTCGTTCCTTAGAAGGAAGCCACATTAGGAGGTCCATAGGGAGAGGAGAACTCGCCTGTGCCTCTAGGTTAACCCAGTCACGGCGATAGGTTGTAGAATAAATTTGATAAAGTTGTACCAACTGGGCCGCTCATTAATAACGCAAAAAGTGTGGTACCCCTAATCCACCCTGCCCCTTTGAGACATACAAGGAAGATCGAGCCACCCTGCAACCTCCCTGGCTCCAGATGAACTTGAAAATTAATGATTGGAGTTGTTTAAAAAATGTTGTGGGAACTGAAATGGGTAGGGACCTAAAATGATGACTCTTCCCAGAATTCTTTATTATTTTAACAGCACTTATTCTGCCCATCCAAGAAAGACTATGGTTCTGTCAATTCTTTAAATCTTCTGTCGTGGATGAGAGAAGAGGGGTGTAATTAGCCTTATATAGGGTAGATACATCTGGGGTGAGTTCTACTCCTAGGTAGGGAAGGGCCTGTTTACACCACCGAAATGGAAAAGAAGTGCGTACAGAGGTCAGGGTTGAGGCAGGTAGATTAATATCCATTGCTTCTGATTTACTTTAATTGACCTTCAGGCCTGATACTGTTCCAAATTCAGAAAGAAGTGAAGCCAGGTTAGGCAGGGTCGTGATAGGGTCTGTGATGAATAATAAAAGATCATACGCAAATAATGCGCATTTATGATGTCTGCCTCCGCTGAATAGATAGGTAGAGTACAGTACAGATAATAGAGAGAGGAATTTAGGTCCAAAATTCCATTGCCTCAAAATATGGAACAGAAAAGGCCATGAAGGCCAAGAAAGGGAATCAAAGGCCTTATGAAGGTCCAATGATAACAACATTCCCTGTCTGGTTCCTAAGCCATCCAAATTAGAGTGGAGCAAAGATATAATGTCCACGGCCCTGCGGATTTGATCTGCCGCCTGTCGTCCTGGGACAAAGCCCACCTGATCCTATATGGACATATTTTGCTAGGAAGGTATTAAGTCTATTAGCATAAATTTTCATTAGTAGTTTCAAATCCACATTAATAAGCGATATAGGGCGATAATTTGTCACCTCACTGTGATCTTTGTCAGGCTTTGGTATTAGGCAGATGTTAGCTCTAATTAGGTCCCCCCCCAAGTGAGCCCCATCGCGCAGGGCCATGAAAAATTCCAATAGGTGGGGCGCTAATATCTGGGCAAATTTCCTATAATAAGAGGCGGAGAATCCGTCTGGACCCGGAGTTTTTGAAGCATGAGCTTGTTTTATTGCAGACATTACCTCTTCTATAGTGATAGCCTCATCCAATATCTCCTTATGGGAGTCAGAGAGGGATGGGAGAGGCAGATCCTTAATGAAATCATCTATAGCACCAGGTTGTAGAGTCTCTGGCTCTTTATATAAGGAGGTAAAATAGGAATGGAAAAGATTCAGTATCTTTTGCGGGTTTTGTGTAAAGGACCCATCCGGCTGTCTAATCTTTGGGACTGTCCTGCGACGGGGCCTGAGAGTCAATCTGCGTGCTAACAATGTTCCCGGTTTATCTACTTGGGTATAAAATTTTGCCTGTGTCTATCTAAGGTTTTTTTTCTGCCCTGGTTGTTAAACAGAGGTTTAGTTCCAGTCTAGCCGAGTCAATCTGAGCCCTCAGGTCCAGATCAGAATTGTCCTTGTGTTGGGCTAGCAGGTTGGACAGCTCGCGATCCTTTTGGCTAATTATTGAATCAGAGGTTTTCTTCAGCCTTGAGGCAATCTGAAAGATATCCCCTGATAGTCACTTTATGTGCCGCCCAAGTATTTACCACAGAAGTTTCCAAAGGGTCATTCTGAGCAGAATACTCCATGAGCTTTTGTTCGATATCAAAGCAGGCCGAGGGGTTACTAAGTAAGGAGTCATTCAGTCTCCAAGGGGCCGGGCCTGAATAACATTGTAAGGAGTCACATGCTGTCCAAACCGCTGAGTGATCAGACCACGTCACGTCTATTGTTTTGCTAGTGTGGAACAAGGAGACTGCCGATGGAACCGTGAAAAAGTGATCTATTCTAGAATAGGTGTTATGGACATCTGAGTAAAAGGTATAGTCTTTCTTGGACGGATTAAGTTCCCGCCATAGATCAATTAGATTATCATAGTGTAACGTTTTAGCCAGCTTAAAGCCGATTTTTGGGAAATGGCTCCGGGTCGTTGAGAGCCGTCTCGTCCTATCAAGTATGGAGTCCAGGGCCACATTAGAGTCACCCCCAAACAGGACAGTGCCTTGTAGTTCCGGGGTCGCTTTGTGCAAAAATTTCCGAAAGAAGGGTAATTGCCCTATGTTCGGGGCATAATATGAAATTAAAGAAACCAAGTTGCCCTCCAGACGACCCACCACCAATAGGTAGCGGCCCTTTGGGTCAGCCACGAGTTTCTCCAATGAGAAGGTCACTCATTTAGAAAAACAAATGGCCACCCCTCCAGTCTTTCCAGGTCCGTTCGCTAAGTAGAATTGGGGGTAGTAATGGTGTAAAAAAAGTAGGGTTATAAGTAGAGGTCGACCGATATATCGGCCGATGTTTGGTGTTTTTTACTTAATCGGCATCGGCCGATTGTGCTGATTAAAAAAGGCCGATATCAGTGGACTTGCAAATGACTTCTGTAATAGAAGTCTATACAAGTTGCCTGAAAACTTCTGTGAAGAGACTTCTCCCCTCCTCTGGGCAGCCTGCCAGATCTGATAAAAAGAACCTGAAGGATACAATGTTTACACTTATGAATGAACTAAATTCTGTGTGTAGAAGCTCTCAGTTTAACCATTTAAAGACTAAATCTTTTCTGACACTTGTTGCTTACAAGTAAAAATCCTGTATTTTCTGCTAGAAAATCACTTAGAACCCCCAAACATTATATATTTTTTTTTAGCAGAGACCCTAGGGAATAAAATAGCCGTTGTTGCAATATTTTATGTCACACGGTATTTGCGCAGCGGTCTTTCAAACGCAATATTTTTTGAAAAAATACACTAATAAATTAAAAAAAAAACTAAGCAGTAAAGTTAGCCCATTTTTTTTCATCCAAAAGTTTTGATTACCTGTTTTTGTGTATTTAATATTTAAGATATAGTTTTTAAAAATTTTTTTTTAATCTAAATTCTACATACAAGTGAACTGATTGGAGGTTTGTTTTGTTTAATAAATGTTTAAATGTAAAAAATTTTCTGTATCATTTAAGGTTGCTTTCACACTGGAGAAGGCATGCGTTGACGGTAAAACGCTGCTAGTTTTAGCGGCATTTTACCGTCATTTTAGCGGCGCTATTCGGCTGCTAGCAGGGCGCTTATAACCCAGCTAGCAGCCGAGGAAGGGGTTAAATGCGCCCCTGAAGCGCCGCTGCCGAAACGCTTTGCAGGCGCTTCGGCAGCGGTGCGCATTCATTTCAATGGGCAGGAGTGGTGGAGCAGCGGTATACACCGCTCCAAAGATGCCGCTTGCAGGACTTTTTTTTAACATCCTGCCAGCGCATCGCCTCAGTGTGAAAGCACTCAGGCTTTCACACTGAGACTGCAGGGGAGCCATTTTACAGGCACTTTACAGGCACTAATTTTAGCCCAAAAGCGCCTGAAAAACGCCCCAGTGTGAAAGGGGTCTAACTGTTAGATTTTATGAGATGAAGGGAAAAAAAAAAATCGGCCTAATATATCGGCCCAAAAAAATCGGCATCACATATCGGCCATCGGCCACCGCGATTTCTAAATATTGGCATCGGCCAGAGAAAAACCCATATCGGTCGACCTCTAGTTATAAGTTGGAGAGAAGTGCGTTTCTTGGAGAAATAGCACATCGGCCCTTTGAGATTTATAATGTTGGAAGGCCATTTTACGCTTAACTGGCGAGTTCAGGCCCTGCACATTATGGGAAACAAATCCAAAAGGGTGATTCTGATTAGTGGTTGCCATGATGCACAAGGGAAAAGAGGTTATCACTTACCAGTTCCCAGAAAGTCATGAGGCACCGTTCCTCGTGAGACGGAGTCAGCAGGGCGGCCAGAGCCCGGAGCCATGGGATCGCAGCAAAGTGGAAAATAAGCCCAGAAAAATTAGTGAAGAAATCAGTGGAGAGAAGAAATTAGGGTGAGTGACCCAAGAGAGAGTAGCCCAACAAGAGTAGAGAAATAATATACAATTGTATCAGTCTTAACTGTAGAAACATAATAAACCAATGGGGATAATTCACCTACTCCTTTCGGAAGTAGTACAGGGTCGATAGGGCCCTGTACCCAGTTTGGTTTCGGTCCCGTCACACAGTGGGAGGACTGAAATCACACAAGGTGAATGACCGCCACTACCGGCCTCCGCCAAACCTTTCAATACACATATAAATGATCATAATACATAATAATATATCAAGGGAGTCCCAAAGACCATATTAGTAAACTAGAAGATGAAGTGCAGTGGAGAGTCAACTTGTCACTGTTGTAGGTAAGGTGATAACTCACTACTGGGGTGTTCCCATAAAGTTGGCCTGCGACTTAACCAAGGGAGTTCCGTAACTGTAAAGTCAAAATGTTATATAGAGGATCATTAAAAGGATCCAACTTTTGATCCCGCCCATGGATCAGCGTAGAAAATAAAGGGGTGACAACTGTCACAAAGGTAGGTTTATGAAACAGAGGTACCCATATTTCTCAGGGGGGTTTTACTTTCAACTTGGCCTTGCTTCTAGTTGAGCGCCAGATTAGTGAGAGGGGGCACTGGGGTGACCTGTCCGGGGGAGTACGAGGTTGTGATGGATGTGGGGATTCCTTATGCTCCACGGAAATCAGGCCCAGCTTCTTCAGCATCGCTTCGACCTCTTGAAAAGTGGAAAATGAGTGTTTCTTGCGCTGGTAGGTGAATGCCAGGCGGAAAGGAAAGGCCCAGTGGTATTTAATGCCTTTTTGTTATAAGAGGTTGTAGTAGCGGTTTGAGTACCCTGCGTTTTTGGACGGTAGTGGGAGAAATGTCTGCGAAGATTTGGATAGGGTGTTCACGAAGGTGTAGATTCGTTATTTCTCTGGCTTTGAACATGACCTGTTCTTTGACCGAATAATAATGTGGCTTCACGATGATGTCGCGTGGCAAACCATCAGCACGGGGCTCAGCCAAATCCCTGTGAGCCCTATCCAACTCTAATTTATGGGAAGGAAGATCCGGTAACAGGTGGGATATCAGTTCTTTGCTCACCGCCATTGAGTCCGCAAAAGACCCACGTACTCTAAAATTGTAGCGGCGTGAGCGATTTTCCAAATTGTCAATTTTATTAAGGGCTTCTTCCAATCGTTGTACAACCTCAATGCAGTTGGTATTCTGGCTCTGGCGATGATCTCATCTAACTTGGACTCTATAGTCCCTATGCGTGTTTCCAGCTCCTGGAAATCACCTTTCAGATCAGACGTGATGGGTTTAGTCGCCCTCTCTAGCCTTTGGTCCAATAATGCAGAAAAGCAAGCTATTATGGTTGGGTCCCCTAGATATTCTATTGGTGAGGCAGTAGAGGCATGGGATGAGGGGGGCGGGGGCTGGGGCTATCTTCCAAGTTCCCCTGGCTGAGCATTGCCTCACAGAAGGCTTTGTCCATATCAGAACTCTGGGAGGAAAATAGATCAGGGGATGGTATAGAGTGTTGGGTGGTGTAATTGACCAGCTCACCTGTCCCAGCTGTTAGCATCGCTTCTCTGGGCTGGATGTGTGAGGAGTCCTGTGATAGCAGCTGTGCACGCTGTGTCAGCAGTGGCCTTGGGGCCATCTTGGCCGTCTGTGTGCACTCTAGGGCTTTCCTCCTGTAGCGGCTATAAAGCAGGATACAGTCTGTTTCAGGGCATATACCGGGTCCCGAATGTGTGGGGAGCCAGATCGGGTCTGCAGCAAGTGCGGGTGCCCGGGTCGGTGCATTTATGCCAGCGTGGAGCGGAGCTGCAGATTCAGGCGTCCGCCATCTCCAGCCGCGCACATGTGTCCTGGTCTGGTATGGATTTTAAGGGGAACCCCAATGCCGAAAAAACTGCGTGGGGGTCCGCCCAAAAATCCATACCAGACCCTTATCCAAGAACACAGCCCGGCAGGTCAGGGAAGAGGGTGGGGAGGAGCGAGCCCCCCCCCCCCCCCCACACGAACCGTACTAGGCTGCATGCCCTCAACATGTGGGGGTGAGTGCTTTGGGGCCCTGCGCCCCCCACTCCAAAGCACCTTGTCCCCATGTTGATGAGGACAAGTTGCAGGGCAAAGTCGGATCCACAGTCGTACGACTGTCGTGTCGTACCAGTGTGAACCCAGCCTAAGCCTAGGTTCACATTGGAGTGATTTGTCATGCGATTTGAGAGATCAAATCACATGACAAGTTGCAGCCTATTGGGGGGCAATGACACTGTTCCAGTTTTGACTGCATGTTTGCATCCATTTGAAGCGCGCTTGAATGTGTTTTGCCCTGCATTTGCAATGCATTTTTTTTTCTATACATTTTTGGGCTTGCCTTTCTTGGCTTAAAGGGGTGCAGTGCATTTGAAGCACATTCCCTGCATTTGCAGTGCAGAAAAATGCAGCATGCTCTACTTTTTTTTTTTTTTTACTGCGCTGAACTGCACTACGATGATATGAACTATGTCCATAGGATTACCTTTGTTTTGGCCTGTCTATGCAGTTGGCGTGCAGTTCAAAATGCAGCCAACTGTGTTCAGGGCTCTTTCACACCAAATGCAGTTGGCTGCATTTTGAACTGCATAGACAGCCCAAAATCAAGGTAATCTTATGGGCATAGTTTACATCATTGCAGTGCAGTTGAGTGCAGAAAAAAAAAAAACAGTAGAGCATGCTACATTTTTTTGCACCCAAATGCAGGGAACGCGTTTCAAATGCACTGCACTGCTCCCCTTTAAGCCAAGAAAACCAAGCCCAAAAAAGTATAGAAAAATGCACTACAAACGCAGCACAAAATGCAAGCAAAATGTCCTCAATCGCGTGTCATGCGCTTCAAATGCATGTAAACCTGCAGTCAAAAACAGTTATTTGCAATTTCTGGGGGCCCATTTACACCAGACAATGCACATAACTGCGTGTTTTTGACTGCAAGTTTACATGCATTTGACACGCAGTTCAATGCGTTTTGCACGCGTTTTTGTGCTACGTGTAGCACTACATTTGCAGTGCATTTTTCTATACATTTTTGGGCTTGGCTTGATTGGCTTAAAGGGGTGCAATGCAGTACTTTTGAAGCACGTTACCTGCATTTGTGGTGCAGAAAGATGCAGCATGCTCTACTTTTTTGAACTGCGCTATGCACATAGGATTTCCTTGATTTTGGGCTGTCTATGCAGTTAGAGTTCTGTTCAAATATAGCCAACTGCGTTCTTTAAGAAAGGGCCCTTAGATTTAATAATTAGAGATTGGGCAGCGCAGAGGAAAAGAAAATATGTCTACTCCAAAAACATGGCTAGGAACCCTGGGTCTTAACTCCATCTGTCCTCCATCAGCTGGAGCTCTTGCTTATAGCCTTGAGCAACTGTTTGGAAGAACGTTATAAAAGCAGGGACTTTAAAGGTGCCAAATCCTTACTCCACAAAGACCATTTTTGTGTATAATAACAATTTTATTCAGTTACAAAACTTTAAAAACAACATCATCATAGTGTTCATTTTAAGCCATCACACAGAATATCCATGCTGCTTGAGCATATGTGCAGTAACCTCCGCTCTACATGTTTCACCAAGATGTGGCTTCTTCAGGAATCCTATGAGTAATGCATGAGCTATCACTATGAAAAGAATATACAGTACAATACTTGAGTAAATCAGCAAAGGAGAAAATGAATGTCTACATTATAATGATCAAAATGGCAATAACAACAAAAAATACCCATTCATATGAATATAAAATAGGTCATGTTGGAGGATATAGAATAGAAACTGGGGAAGATGGGTCCAGCACAAGGCACCTATATATGGTGCCACCTGAAGGGGTGGCAACCCAAGAGACCCCAACACCCCAAAGGGGGGGCATCTGTATGGTCACCCATCCACCAAGGCACAATCCCAAACGAGATGTTAGAGCAAAAAAAATATATAAAAATAAAAAAAAAGAGAAAAAGTTCTTTTAATGACAAACAAAAACCAAACCACAAAAATTACACAAAAATATGCACAAATTGTGGTTTGGTTTTTGTTTTGTTGGTCATTGATATACTTTTTTTCGTTTTTTATTTTACTTTTATTTTTGTGGACATTTTATTCTGCACATACAACAAGCTACCTCTGTATCCAGAACCAGTGAAAGAAATTTGATTACGGGGCGTGGCCTGACAGCGAATGGAGTAGGACGCTTTCACGAGGAGCTCCGTCCATTACTCCTGCTTTATAACTAGTGGATATGAAGACAGGGGATTATAACGGTGCTAAGGTGAAGGAATATAAAGAGAAAAGGAAAAGTTTTAAAAGGCACAAAATTACAAAGTTTATTGATAATAATACATACATAGAAAAATACACTTAGATCGATTAACATTTAAAATGAATATGTATACTGCATATGACCCAGGGTATGATGGAATAGGCCAGATGGAGGTGGCCGGCGAAGTGGGGGCTCAATTTCCTACATGTTTCGCCAAGGCATTGGCTTCCTCGGGGAACAAGAGCTCGAAATTGAAAATATAAAAGGGTCTGTATATGGAGATACGGAAAACATCAAATAAGCAAAACATGTTAAGCAATGCAGTATTTTAGTACAAGCTCGAATAAATCTATATTGTGGCTGGACAATCATGCACCCAGGCGGCCCCACCAGTCACGGCAGCGCAAACGTACCTGAAACGCCGACACCCAAGGAGGGGGCGCGGAAGGCGTCACCACAGGGGAATAACGGGCAGGCCGCGCCGTGTATTGTGCCTGCAGGGGGCACACAGTAAACCTGACAAAGGAATGTATTGAGAATATGTGAGTAGATGTAAAACATTACATGTAAGGGACTAAAGATGATGCAAGTATGCATCAATTGCATAAAGCAAAAAAAATTCCTCCTGCTTTATACCTATCCTGAGCCCGCAGACTACTCTAACCACGTCTGCCGGCTTCCCTCTTGTACACATTGAGAGCCCGGTCACGATGTCTTCCACGAAGGCGCAGAAAGCCGCGACGGCGGCGAAGCTAGTCCAGTACCGTCGGCAGGAGGGAGAGGAGATGGAGGAAAATGGCGCCGCGGAGAAGCCCGAGGAGGAACGAGCGGCGGGAGACACAGAACGGCTACTTGAGGCAATCACCTTCTGCCGAACCTCACTTACTGCTCAAATAGAGGAGGTTAAGGTGAATATAGCCATTATCAGGCAGGATTTACACAAACTCCGGGACCAGAATTAGCAGCGTGGAGGACGCCATCCTCTACAAGAGGGGACAGACCGCATGCAGCGCCAGATCCAACAACTGTTCTCCAAGCAGGACGACATGGAGAATAGGCTGAGGAGATGCAACCTGCGACTTATTGGCCTCCCTGAGGGTGCAGAGGGTAAGGACCCTACCACATTCCTGGAGCAGCTGCTCATTCCAACCTATGGCAGGGAGGCCTTCTCCCCTTTGCTTGCTGTGGAAAGGGCTCATCGTATGCCTGCTAGACCACCCCCGCAGGGAGCACCCCCACACACCTTCATAGCCAAGCTCCTTAATTACAAGGATCGGGACGCGGCCCTGAGAATGGCTCGAGAAAAGGATAATATCTAACTGGGAAACAACAAAATTGCCATATTCCCAGATTTCTCGACAGAGGTCCAACGCCGCAGACAAAGGTTTACGGAGGCCAAACGCAGGCTGAGACTACAACACATCAAATATGCCATGCTGTTCCCGGCCCGGCTCAGAGTGGAACAAGATGGCCGAGTCGTCTTCTTCGAGGACCCTGAGGAGGTGACAACCGGGCTAGAACGCCGTGCAGCACCGGAGAGAGCAGACTGACACTGCTGTAAGTACATTTCTTGATAATCCTTACTACAAACATTACAGCGTGTAACCTTCATTGCCTGTTACAGGCCTGTTTAGAGCCTATACGCCATGTATTGAGCATTGACGTGGACATACTGTACACAGCACCAAACTGCAGATTCAAATGCTCTTCACACTAGCCCATTGCTCTATTGAACATGCCTGAAGAGGGAGCAGATAAGGAGCCCAGATACAAATACATTGCTACGAGAGTCAAGTCAAGACTTTAATGTCAACTGTTTGGAAGGGCTTTTGTATATTTTTTTTCTTTTTTCCTACCTTATTTTTTACTTGTTTTCTCCTGGGGTCCTAAGTGGCACACTATGCTTTCTTAAAGGACGGAGCCCCAGAATTGTCACAGTCCTACCCCCTAAACGCAAAGTGCAGCAAGACTTTCTCCCACCTCACATCAGAGAACATGGTTGTGAAATTGGGTGCCACTGTAATGAACAAACCTGTGCTACTTAATGCGGAGCCTACTCTGACACTGTTCTTCAGTGCAGTGGTCCCAAATATTCACTCGCTCTTGGTTTTACTATGTAAAGTTTTTTCTTCTCTTGTTGGGGATGTTCAATTGCTTTGGGGATGATGCCCGCAACAGTTGGTGAGGTTGTAGGGCGGGGTGGGGGGTGGCAGGGGGGATAGTTCACCCGTTGAACAGATTTGCATATGATGTATCTCGACCACATACAAAGCAAAGTACATTAATAATGATTCAGGTATTAAATGCAATGTTATACTTAATGTTGTGTATGCTGACTATATTGTTGTGTATGCGAACACTATCCAAGGGAGCTGACAGACACAAGGTAGCCAGAGCACGTTATTTTTTAATAATAAAAATGGCTTAAATCTATCCCTTATTTTGTAGACGCTATAACTTTTGCGCAAACCAATCAATATACACTTTATTGCGATTTCTTTTTTTTTTTTTTGCCACAAATATCTAGAAGAATATCTGCCTAAACGGATGAAGAAATTTATTTTTTTTTGTTTATTTATTATATCAAATAGTATAAAAGATTTTATTTTTTTTTTTAATCAAAATTCTCTTTTTTTTTTTGTTTATAGCGCAAACAATAAAAACCGCAGAGGTGATCAAATACCACCAAAGGAAAGCTCTATTTGTGGGGAAAAAAGGACGTCAATTTTGTTTGGGTACAGCGTCGCATGACCGCGCAATTGTCAGTTAAAGCGACGCAGTGCCATATCGCAAAAAAATGGTCATTAAGGGGGAAATTGTTTGGGTCCTTAAGTGGTTAAAGCGGAACGTCACCCAAAAAGGAAGCTTTCTGAGCAGAAGTTTGGGCCTTTGCCCGCAGCCTTCTGGGACCCATCAAAGGTCCCAGAAGGCCGCAGAACTTTTCACAAAGTGTAAGGGGAAGCCGGCTGTGAAGCCCCAAGGAGTCACAGCCACTTCCCACACTAAATATGCTGGTGCTGGATACCTCGAAGACTGGTGAAAAAACAGCTCGGGTGAGGACTGTGCTGGATCCTTGGAGACAGGTGTTCTTTTATTAAGTATTTGTAGCTGCTGAGTTAAAATTTTTTATTCCTAGGGTATGAAGATCTATAAGTTGTACTTTAAGTGATCTGTTTTCTGCCCCATTTGGTAAGCTGGATATCTGTCATAAAGGTGGTATAGAAGCCACCAGTAGGAGTGCTTATTGTCAGAATGTGAAAGTCTTAAGCGTATACACGTTGATTTAAAAACAAACACTTTTTTAGTTTCTTTGTTCAACCAGTGAAAAAAAAAACAAATCACAATCACAAATCAGCATCAACACAAAGTGTATGCAGGGATTGCCCCCCCACGCTATTGTATTCTGACGGGAAACTCCACCCCATCAGATTACACTGATCAGTGCCATTATTGCTGAACCGGCCGACTCTCTGTACGCCTATACCCAGCTTTACACAGAAGACCCATGCATTGTATACAGTGATAATTGATCTAAATATTAAAACAGAATGTCTGGGCTTATACATGTGCATTGTGATTCATGACATGTGGACATGCTGCATTGTTGTTGTTAACACATAATGTGATGCATTGTTGCTTTAGGAAACAGATGGAATTGGACACGTGCGCTAAATTCATTCTCTGAAGGGTCTGGGAGACCTGAACATCTCACTGAGCTGGAGGACCAAGACCCCCTACAACTACCAAACCAGGTGCTTTGATTTTCTGAAATGTCTGTAAAAAATGCAAACATAATGACCATACTGCACATAAGTAACTTAACAATTCTAAATAATATACATATTTAAATGAATGAATTTGTACTGGACAATTAACAGACGAGTTTGGGGCATGAGGAGAGAGGTACCCGTTAACCCCTCTTTCTGCAGCTGGTCTGTGAATAACCATTGTTGGTATAGTCTCACTTTACGTATTATCTGTAGAGCACAACTGAAGTGGTCCTGTGGGCTTTTCCAGGTCACAAGTCATTAACAGCCCCTAGATAGTTTGCAGTGTTTTTCCTAAAAGACCTGACACCAATAGCTTGAATCACGGTTTCCTGCTTGAGTCCACGCTCTCCTTGGAGTCTTCGTCGGCTCTCCCTCAGGCACAGCTCTCTACCCTATTTAGGAAAGCATTTTCTGTGACCATGTTGGAATTTGAGTGAGATCTCCACCATGTTAGCTGACTCAGGGGTTTCAAGTGTACTTTCACATTCTCTCCCCCAGAGTCCATCTCTGTTTAGCTTACAGCTGCGGCTGCTTCTGTGCACTCAGCTGAGAATGTTGAAGAGTGTAACATATCCTTTTTGAGGCCCGGTTCACACTGGTGCAACATACGCTCAGACTTTGCGAGTACATGTCGTATGATGTGTATAAATCAGTGGTTCCCTATGAGAGCCGTCTTAACTGGTCCGACACAAGTCGGTCGGATTTTGAAAAAGGTTCCTGCGCTACTCTGGTCCATTTTCAGCCCATTAAATATCATTGAAGTTGCATCCAAGTCGGATCATCATCCTAACTGATCCGACTTGTGGCATGCGACTTGTGCTCTGAGGATCTTGAAGGGGAACCCTACGCCAAAATTTTACAAAAACTTTGTAGGGTCCCCCCCAAAACCATACCAGGCTTTTTGAGTCTGGTAAGAATCTTGAGAGGGAACCCAACGCCAAAACTAAAAAATAAAAACGGCATGCGGTCCACCCCCAAGACCATACCAGACCCTTCGGTCTTAATATGGATTTTGAGGGGAAACCCCATGCCAAAGAATAAACCGCGTGGGGTCCCCCCCAAAATTCATACCAGACCCTTATCCAAGCGTGCAGCCTGGCAGGTCAGGAAGGGAGGGGGTCGCTCGCTCCTGGACCATACCATACCAGGCCACATGCCCTCAACATGGGAGTGGATGGGGGTGGGGTGGGGGGGCACCCCTCACCCTTGTTGGGGACAAGGCCCTCTTCCCAACAACCCTGGGTGGTGGTTGTAGGGGTCTGCAGACAGGGGGCTTATCGGAATCTGGAAGCCCTCTTTAACAAGGGCAAAACAGATTACAGTGCACACAGACAAAAATGACATTTATCCTGCAAAGCTAGGTTAAAACACCTGAACATATTCAAAAATACGGGGGTTTGGTCACACTATATGGTCATATAGTGCTAAGCCCACTTACTGCGACAAAGTTCCCCCGAATTAGTGGGTCCTACCCTAGTAATAGAATGAAAGAACCTGTGTCTCAACTATGGGAGATCAACTCCTCTATGTGGGAGAACTGAAGGGATTCCTCCTATGCACTGTTGGCCACGAATAATAGGTAATGAGGAGGGGGAGGGGTGCTCCAGCCCAAGAGACCTGGTCAGGGTCCATTAAATATACAAAAACATACTTGGGGGGGGGGGGGGGGGGCACACCCTAAAATGCTTTACATTCAAGATGGTACTGCTATAAGACCAAAAACAGTACAAAACAGATTACAGAGCAAAAATGACATTTATCCTGCAAGGCTAGTTAAAAACACCTAAACATATTCAAAAATACGGGCGTTTGGTCACACTATATGGTCACATAGTGCTAAGCCCACTTAGTGCGACAAAGTACCCCGAATTAGTGGGTCCTACCCTAGTAATAGAATTTAAGAACTTTTCACAAGGGTCCCCCTGATCCTGGCTGTCCCCCCCTATGTGAATGAGTATGACGTACATTGTACCCCTACTCATTCACCCAAGTGTCAAAAATAAAAACGTCCTTTATTAAAAATGAAAAATGTCCCCTGTCGTAGCTCAAACGTGTCTTCTTTCTCCGGTGATGTCTTCTTCCTTCGGTTCTTCTCCCTCCGCTGATGTCTTCTTCCTCTGGTGGTTCTGCTGGTTCTTCTCCCTCCATTGATGTCTTCTCCTGACGCTAGCTCCCGCTGTTGTTAGCTCCGGTGTCTGGCATTTTTTATATAGCCATGGGGTGAGGCCTTCCATTGACGTCGTCCAGAGACCCTGCCCCCTTGTGATGTCCCATCATGCCCGGAGCGGTGATGTCACAAGGAGGAGGGGTCTCCGGCTAAGGTCACTGGATGACCAAGCCCCATGGCTATATAAGAAATGGCAGATGCCGGAGTGAACACAACAGTGGGAGCTAGCGGAGGAAGAAGACCTCATTTGAGAAAGAAGACACATTGGAGCTATGAGGGCGGACATTCTTCATTTTTAATAAACCACTTTGTCAAAAACCTGTGTACTGTTTTTATTTATTTTTGACACTTTTTTTGGGTGAATGAGTAGGGGTACAATGTTGAGGCGAATCTCTGGTGGAATCGCCTAGGCCAACGGAATGGAACTGGGAGTGGTTAGCGGCCAAAACTAGGTGCCCACCCCCCCCCCCCCCAAAAGAAAATGTCCAAAAGTGTAGGGGGGTGGGAGGACATAAAGCAGGACTTCCCTTTTTAGTTTAAAGTTCTGCTTTAAAGATTCTCTTGATTATAGACTGGAAGCTTTTTTTCAAAGCCTTCTCCTCAAGCTGGCTATATCTGACCCTAAGAGCTGCAAAATCCACTTCCCATCGCACTTGGAAGGCATATTTCGCATGGTGCATTTGGAATTTCTGTCCCAGGAGATAATCTGTGGGATGCATCCTGACCTTCTAAAATCCGGTCTGAATTAATGTTTGGCCTTGAGTACTCTCCAGGGTCAGATCTCGGCTCTAATGATTCTCCTTAAAGCCGGCTTGCCTCTCATTGCCTGTTGAAAGCCTTTGCACAAGGTGTTGCTCACATAATTGTGCAAAGAGAAGGAGGGGGGAGAGAGAGGCAGCTAATAGTGCAGTGTGTAATTTATTAGGAATCAAGTGAATAAAAACAATATAAGTTGCACTCACAAGCTTCCTAGAAACCAGGCTTATCTCAGAAATGCACTGTACAGGTAAGCAGAGGGGAAGTGTCTCTAAGCACCGCTGGAGTAGTCGAAGCACACTGTTGCCAAAGTAGCAATCAGAGCCGCTGCTGATGCCTTTCAGTGAACTGTCAGGAGTACTGTTGAGGTCACAGGAGCCTCAAACAGATGCATTTCAAAGGCAAAATCCCACTGTCTTTCTCTGTCTTAAAGCAGAACTCCGGGCAAAAATTTTTTTCAATGTCCTTGTTGCTGATCTCCTACCTTCACCAACTTTGCCATCCATGTTCTTCTGAGCTCTGTAGTTCCTCTGTAATAGGCTGCTGAACTTACTGAAAAACCGTTATTGGCTGCTGACGTCCTGTCAGTGTTTAGTCGAATAAAACATTTTAGTCGAATAAATGACTAAAACATTTTAGTCGACTAAAATACGACTAAAACTAAAAGCCATTTTAGTCAAAAGACTAAAATGAGACTAAAATTAAAATGCCATTTTAGTGAAAAGACTATGACTAAAAGTAAATTGCAATTACTGAAATGTACTGGAGATTTTAGTCGACTAAAACGTAGGACATTTTAGTTGACTAAAATGTACTTCAGATTTAGTCAACTAAATAGGACTAAAACTAAAACAATTGCAGAAGACTAAAATGGGACTAAAACTAAAATGCCATTTTAGTCCTAAGACTAAAATTAACACCGCATCCTGTTTGTAAGACCGCTGGCTTCTATCCCTCTCCTGAGCTCAGCCAGTGGTCTGGCATGCTCCCTTGTAGTCCTCTGAAAGACGAGCAGGGAGTTCTATTTCCTGTAGTGGGCGGAGGGGGTCTGTGCCGCCTCTCTCCTCCTCTCTCCTCCCTGCCTGGTGGTCTGCTATCTCTGTGCAGAGCGGGGATTATCAGTAATCAGTTGTATGACACAGCGGGGATCTTCCACTGTGTCAGGTATAGTATACGAGAATCCCCGCTCTGCTCGGAGATAGCAGGCGGGGGGTGGAGTGGAGATGCTCCTAGAAAGTATTTAGCAGATTTAAAGGGTATCTATACTGATAAAAATCCCCGCTCTGCACTGGTGGGATTGATATGAGGCACTGACATTCGGCTCTGGTGGTCCCTGACACGTTGCACTGGTTTGCATTTATATTAAAATGCTTTTTATTTAAAAAGGCTGTAACCTGTAACCTATCATACCGTGTGTTATGTATAGCTTGTTGACTGCAGAATGAGGGGTGTGATTTATGTTGAAGTGGGTGAGTTCATATTTATATGTACAAGCCTAGTGTACCTCGCACATTCACTCCTGTCCCAAAGATTCATGGGAAATGTAGGCTGATTACAGTTAGATAGAGAGAAGAGGATATGATGCAATCGCTGTTCTAAGAGATCCTCCCTGCCAGAATACAGGCTGCATTTTTTTGAATCACAAAACTGACTTCCTGAAAATTCAATCAGTCATATCTCTTAAATGGTAAGTAATTTCACAAATGTAATAACTGTTTAGTGTTTTGTGTGTGTGTGTGTGTGTGTGTGTGTGTGTGTGGGGGGGTGTGTACTAATGGGGGCTTTTTTTTGAAAATCCCGGAGTACTGCTTTAACCTGTTACGTCTGCTCTCCAAAGCGCCTTTTGAACCTATCAGAGATATCCCTCTGTCCACTCTCAAACACAAGGTATGCTTTTCCTCATTGCAATGACCTGAGTTTGAGTTTCCGGCTCTCTTGTAGAAAACCCTTTTTGTGTCCTACACCAGGACAAGGTTGTCTTGAGGCCTAAGGCCTCCTTTTCTTCCTAAGGTGGTCTCTGTTACATTATTTTGAGGATATTATTCTTCCATCCCTTTGTCCTGTGCCTGTACATCCCAAGGAGATTTAAAGAGGAAGTAAACTTCCACCTTTAAGCCTTGCCTATAGGTAAGCCTATAATAAGGCTTACCTTTAGGTGGTACATCATCACGGCTCTGGCCAGTCATAGAGCCGGAGTCCGCGAAACCGGAAGGAAGACCGGGTGAAGATGGACGCTGTCTCCAGGGATGCAATGTCATTCGTTTTGAGGGAAATTTAAAATAGTGTTCTAGTATGTGATGCATACTAGCACATTATACCTTTACCTTGCAGGTAAGGAAGAAAAAAAGTGCAGCGGTTTACAACTGCTTTAACTCCATTGTTTAAATGTGTTGTGAGATGAAGCTCATCTCTCAGCCATGTCTTCTTTTGGGCTAACTGACTCTATCATTCCCCAGGTTCTTTTTAAGGGACAACCTGCTTCTCAATACATGTTTTCTTAGCTTAGGCAGCTTATCATTCGAATGGAAAAAAGAAAACTGCGCTAATAGCAAAAAGAGATCAAGCTGCAACTCAAGATGTTATATAACATCAATCAAATATATAAAAAAAAGGGGGAAGTTGCGCTAATTAGATTGACCTATGAGGCAATTAACCATTATATTAAGCACTCACAGTGAATATTGTATGTGTGAAAGAAAATTGTGAAAAAACACAATACAAATGTAAATAAACTGCCACAATATAAGTGCACAGATGTGCCAGTGAAATAACAACACAATAATGTGATAAAGTGACAAGAAAAAATGAATACACATAAATCACATAAAAAAATATTTTTGCACAGAAAATGTCAGTAAACCAACTGGCTAATCACAATAGAGTGCTGAACCATAATGAAAAATTATTAAGAATGAGTCCATATGTAGTGATGATCATAAACAATCAAAAAATTATCAAAAATTGAATGAGATAAAAAGTCCGTGCAACTGGTTGACTCATTAACTTTGACACCAAACACAGCACCACAGTAACCATGAAGTAATAGAAAATGCCTACACCACAGCAAACATTGCTGCTTACCAGATCACTATGGTCCCTTATTACAGGGGAGCGCAGATAGCTGATAACAGAGCCTGGGATCTTTATGCAGACACTGAACTCCTTAACTTCTACGGTACTGGTCCTCACACAGATCAGGCACGATTGTGAATCCCCATGAAACAAAGGCTCACATAGTATATAATCTTCACATTTATTGCGTACTTTAGAAAGACAAATGACCACTTACACTTAAGTAGATTAAAATCGCATGTAAAAAAATCAAGCCGACCGACTCTCAATAACAGCCCATAGTTTCCAGTACTAGCATAAATTGCGGTGACGTCAGTGAGTCGCTCCTCCCTACGCATTTCGTCACACCATAGGATGTTGTCACAGAGCTAATTTTCTTTCACACAAACAATATTCACTGTGAGTGCTTAATATAATGGTTAATTGCCTCATAGGTCAATCTATTTAGTGCAACTTCCCCCTCCCTTTTTTTTTTTTTTTTTTAATATAGCTTATCATTCGAGACAATGATACCATTAGATCAGTAAGTGCCTTTTGAACTTTTGCAGCAACAGGCATTTGTTTCCTAGATTTACAAGGCTGCCACCTGGTCTTCTGTTTACACTTTTTCCAGGTTATACAAGGCAGATTTTCAGGCCACAGCTGATGCAGTCATGGGACGTGGGGTCCGTCAGGCAGCGTTTTGGGCTGCAAATAATCCCCCTTTACCCTATGATTTGGGGCTTGTTAGCCTTGTGTTGCCCACTTCTCAGTTGGATTGTTTTTGCATGTCCCATATGTCTCAGAATTATACCCTGTGTACATTAAAAAATAAGGATCTCTTAATCGTAGAGTACAGGACACAGGCTAAGTATTCATAAACCCTGGGTTATAGGCTAGTACCTTCAGGTGTTTGAACACTGGTAAACTTTTCAGGACATGCTCCCCCTATGACCCTACCCAACTTTGTGAATCTCCAGTTTTTTTTGCTTGTTTTCCGAAGGTGATGGATCTCTTATCTCTTAGGGAGAAATCACGTTTGGCGTAACTAGTTTTTCTTGTTCAATCAACTCTACACAGTTGAATACGAGAACAAAAGCCATGCAACCTCAGTAAAAACCTTGGGAATTGTACCTAGGCCCCACGCTGTAGGAGAAAGTGTGTAATGTTGCTTTGGGCGCTGGATCCTACATGGTCGCTCACCTTGGCACCTGTAGGGTGGTGTATACAGTTGTGTTCAAAATAATGGCAGTCCAACATCACTAACCAGATCAAATCACTGTTTTTGGTATACATTCTAATTTTACATGGCAAATAATTTACTAGTAGGTGTAGTAGAGTAATAGAAAACCAACAGTCATGACATGTCATGTATGCTGCTGGTTCTGTGTAATTGAATCATTAATTGAAAGGGACATGTTCAAAATAATAGCAGTGTGGAGTTCAATTAGTGAGGTCATTCAGTCTGTGAAAAAACAGGTGTCAAACAGGTGGTCCTTATCCCCTTAGCGCCCACCGTATGCACATATGCAGCCTCGGCTTGAAGGGGCTATACCGGGGTGATGCCTGCAGCTGCAGGCATCGCCCCAGTACCATTTTTTAGAGCAGGCGGTCAGCTCTTTAGGGATTACAAACGATGCGGCTAAATGCCGCTCGGCTGTTATCCTAAAGCCCCCCTCCGGTTGCTCTTCCCGGGTCTCCCGTCCCACTGGGAGACACGATCCGGTGCTTCCGCCGGCTAAAACACGGAAGCGACGTCACAATGTCACTTCCGAATTACTCGGCTGTCATTGGTGCCGATTTAAAAAAAAAAGACAGTATTCAGGATCGCAGTTTTTGGCGATCTGAATACTTTTGAAGTGCAAAGGAGGGATTTGGGGTCTTTTAGAGTACATGTCACTACCTATTAGTGTCACAAGGGATGTGTACATTCCTTGTGACAGCAATAAAAGTGATCAGAATTATTTTTTTTAAAGTAACAATGTAAAAAAAAAAATTTTTTTTTTTTTTAAAGCGCCCCCTCCCCACAAACTCGAGCAGCAAAGAAACCGCATGCGTAAGTCGTGCCCGCATATGTAAACTGTGTTCAAATCACACATGTGTGGTATCGCTGTGATCCTTAGAGTGAGAGCAATAATTCTAGCAAAAGAACTCGTCTAACTCTAACCTGCTATTTAACCGTTAAATTTTTTTAAAGCGTCACCTATGGAGATTTTTAGGTACCGTAGTTTGTCGCCATTCCACAAGTGTGCGCAATTTCAAAGCATGACATGTTCGGTATCTATTTACTCGGCGTAACGTCATCTTTCACATTTTACAATAACATTGGGCTAACTTTACTGTCTAGGTTTTTTTAAATTTATGAACGTGTATTTTTTCCCAAAAAAATTGCGGTTGAAAGACCACTGCACAAATACAGTGTGACATAAAATATTGCAACAATCGCCATTTTATTCTCTAGGGGGTCTGCTTAAAAAAAAAATAAATAAAATTTTATATATATATATATATATATATATATATATATATATATATATATGTGTGTGTGTATGTACTGTGTGTGTATGTATATATATATATATATATATATATATATATATATATATATATATATAGCAAAAAAATACGGATTTTAACGAGTAAGCAACAAATGTCAGAAATAGGCTTAGGCATGAAGGTCAAAGGCAGCAAATGTTGTACATGCTGGGTATAGTGCATTTCTCTCTGACAATCTGAGTAAAATGGGTCGTTCCAGACATTGTTCAGAACAATGTACTTTGATTAAAAAGTTGATTGGAGAGAGGAAACCTAAAGAAGTGCAGAAACAGATGGGTTGCTCAGCTAAAATGATCTCAAATACTTTAAAATGGCAACCAAAACCCAAAGGATGTGAAAGGAAATGGAAAATTCAAATGGATCGAGAAAAAGCCAAAATGGCAAAGACGCCAATGATCAGCTCCAGGGTAATTAAAGAAGGTCTAAAGTTACCTGTGAGTACTGTTACAATTAGAAGACGCCTATGTGAAGCCAAGCTATCGGCAAGAAGCCCCCGCAAAGCCGCAAAGTCCCATTGTTGAAAAAATGACGCACCGAAGAGGTTACAATTTGCCAAAGAACACATTAACTGGTCTAAAGAGAAATGGCGCAACATTTTGTGGACTAATGAAAGTACGATTGTTCTGTTTGGGTCTAGGGACCATAGACAGTTTGTCAGACGACCCCCAAACACTGAAGACCGTGAAGCATGGTGGCGCAAGCATCGTGATATGGGGATGTTTCTCATAATATGGTGTTGGGCCTATTTATCGCATACCAGGACCATGGATCAGTTTGAATACATCAAAATATTTGAAGAGGTCATTTTGCCCCATGCCGATGAGGAAATGCCCTTGAAATGAGTGTTTTCAACAAGACAACGACCCCAAAAACACCAGTAAACGAGTAGCATCTTTGTTCCAGACCAACAAGATTAATGTTATGGAGTGGCCAGCCCAATCCCTGGACCATAATCCAATATTAAACTTGTGAAGTGAAATAAAAAATGCTGTATCTGAGGTAAAACCAAGAAATACAGAGGAATTGTGGAATGTTGGGCAATCGTCCTGGGCTGGAATACCTGTTCACAGGTGTCAGAAGTTGGTCAACTCCATGCAACACAGACGTGAAGCAGTTCTCAGAAACAGTGGTTATACAACTACATTTCTTTAATCGTACATGACGGGACACAGAGCCATAGTAATTACTATGTGGGTTATAGTCCACCTTCAGGTGCTGGACACTGGCACACCCTAAACAGGAAGTTGCCTCCCTATATAACCCCTCCCACTACTGGGAGTACCTCAGTTTTTTCACCAGTGTCTAAGGTGTTGGTCACAAGTGAAGATGTGCTGTGCTGAGCTACACTGGAGCAATCCTTGCTGGGGCTAGCCATGCAGCCGGATCCATTCCGCTGTATGGAGCACGTACTTTCTCATGCTTTGCTCAGAGTGGCTCTGTGTCACAGAAGCAGCAGACTTTTTTCCACCGGCTAGCAGGCAGACCACCGGTAAGTTTGGGGGGTTTGCTTCCACCCTACACCCCCCACCTGGGCTTAACCCTTTCCCTCTTCATGAGGCTGAGTATAAGGAAGAACTGAAAACGAGCTGCAATGCCGTTTTTTTCTTTCACTGCCCCTGCTCGGCGGCGGCTTCCAGGTCTCCTCCACGCCATCCCTCCCTCACTCAGAAAATTGTCGAAGAGACATAAGAGCAAAGAAGAGCATGAAAGAAGTTTTGGTGATACAGGCATTTCCTATTTTACACATTTACTATTTGCATCAGGCAGAGCATTAATAGCAGCGGCAGTGGCTGACTATTGCTCAAGCAGTGGATACGATTTCTTCTGGTAGTACCTCTGCTTTGTGCATCGAGCTATGGTCAGAAGGGAGGGTTGAAACACCCCCCAAAAAAAGCGAAAAGGGTCTCCCTCAAGCTCTGGAAAGCCTACTCATCTCTACGAAAGGCATCCTCACCTGTGAGGGGGTGGCTGGTCAGAGTGAGCATCAGGGCCATGAAATGTCTGCAACTGTTTTTAACACTGCTGTCCCTTTTTATTTTATGATTTTTAAAAATAACAAGTTTAGCGACTTTAATCGCATCCCAGTTTGGTTTAAAATGCGACAGGTTCTCTTCCATTACCCAGGAGCCTCAAACTGAGGAACTAGAGGCAGGAGAAGACTAATTCCCTCAGGGGACCGTGGTGAGGCTGATTACTCCTCTTCTGTGATGTCAAATGGGGGAGAATCAGCTGTTCCAATCTTAAGATTGATGGTGCAATTTCTTGCTGAATGATCACTCCACATTTATGGACCCTTAACTGAGTGTTTGGGTTCACTAAAGCCTCCTCAAGCTGTGCATGCCTTTCCTGTCCATTCATTGCTGAAAAAGCTTTTTTGTATCTGAGAGGATCACCCAGATAAGCATTTTTTTCCTTCCTAAAAAGTTTTCACACTTTATCCTATGGTGGCGGAAGTTCACTAGGTAGGGCAGGGCTCAAAATTTCAAGTCCTGAGCTACTAGCCAGGCCTCAAAGGTTACTCGCCACCAGTGCCCCACTCAATCCCTACCCTGCCCCTAATTCCGCCCCTAGACACGCCCTCATAAATTATCTCATAAATGAAATGACACTTAAATGTTTTATGCAAAAATAAGTTACAAAAATATTATAAATATTAACAACAGCTTTATCAGTTCAACCTCCTGTGCCCCTCAATGCAGCCACGCTGTGCCCACCATTGCGGCCACACTGTGCCCTTGCAGGCACTCTGTGCCCATTTCAGCCTTACTGTGCCCATTTCAGCCTTACTGTGCCCATTTCAGCCTTACTGTGCCCATTTCAGCCTTACTGTGCCCATTGCAGCCATACTGTGCCCATTGCAGCCATACTGTGCCCATTGCAGCCATACTGTGCCCATTGCAGCCTTACTGTGCTCATTGCAGCCTCGCCTGGGCAGAGGAATGCATGGCTAGAGGAAGAGGAGAACCGTGGGATAGCACGCTGTTACCGGCGCTTACATTATAATTGTCTCCGCTCTGCTCGACACAGCCCCGCCTCCTGACCCGTGCCTGTGATAGAACGCATCGCAGCATTGTACTGGCGTTCTGTCTATCATAGGCGCAGGTCAGGAGGAGGCGGGGCTGTGTCGAGCAGATTGAAGACAATTATAATGTAAGCGCCGGTAACAGCGTGCTATCCCGCGGCTCTCCTCTTCCTCCCCGGGGAGATCGCTGGGAGAACGGCTCCCGATCAACCCCGCTGGCGGTGCTCTCCCCCCCCTCTCCCAGGCAGCCAGCCCATCTCGCAAGCCCTCATTTTCCACTCGCAAAATGCGAGTAGGCAAGTGAAAAATTTGAGGGCTGAAGTAGGGTATACCAGCAATTAACGCTGCTATATCCTCTGCGAATAAGTTTGACTTGTCCGGCAGACAATGCTCAAATGCTTAGGGATCCAATGGATAAAAAGGTGGAATTCCTATTGGAAAAAAAAAAAAAAAAAAACAAACATTTTTTTTCTCTGGCAGATTAAGTGTCTCAGCCTGCGCTGACAGTAATTGCTTAATCATTGAGAGACCAGTTTAAACAGGTGTTCAAGGTTATCCTGCTCAGCAGGCCCAGGAGGCAGCTTTAAGTTTGCAGTAGTTGCTATGAGAGATTCTATCCTTCCGGCCTTGCGCCCTTCGCTAAGCACCTTGTAAGAAGCTCCTGGCTAGTCTTCCTTTTTGCTGTGAAACAGCTATTTGGGGAGGTTTTGGATAATACATCCAAAGAAATTCTAGTGGAAAGCACCCCTTTTGCCATTTAAGTAAAGGAGTAAATGTATTTTCGTTTTAAAGCTCCTTCTCCTGTGCCAGAAGCATCAGCCTCCAGGCAGCCACGGCGGCTTCCACGGTCAGGTTCAATCGAATAGGGGGAATTCTTCTGAAGTTCTCAAGGATCTGGCAGGAAGAGTGTCAAGACAAATGGGGGACTTTCTCAATAGCTCCAGGGTACAAACTGGAGTTCCAAGAGTTCCTGTCTCCTCGTTTTCTCAGATCAAACGTTTCTAAGGATCCAGAGAAAAAAAAAAGTGATCATGGGGGTCCCCATGTAAGAACAGAGGTTGGGGTTTGATTCAAACCTCTCTTTTTCACGGTGCCAAATCCGAATGCAAAAGAAGAAAGGTATTGCCTGGATCAACCAATTAATTAATTTTATAAATGGTCGTTTTAACGGGTGAGTATCAAACAATCATGCAGGCATAAGTCTGCATGCAGTTCCAGTTGCCCTATGTACCAAATTGCAAAAAACAAAAGAGAAAGGATTCTCTTAAAGAGGGTCAGCAAAGAACACTGATGTTGATACAAAAACCAGCTTTATTAATTACCTAATTATAAACCAAATTGAAATACAAAAAAGTGAAAAATCAGCAATGAAGACTGACGGTTACCACAAACCAATTAAAATTGGACAACGTTGTCACAGGGGGTGATTTAAAAACATGTGGGAGCCGCGGTTACACATCCACTCATACACATCATACACACCACTTGTATACTGATAAGGTATAATAAACAATGAAATTAGTCCTGCCCAATTGGAGTATCAATTGTAAGTAACAATTAGCAAAAATGCAGTGTCCATTATGGTAGGGGCGGATCATATACCAATATCTGGGATGTGGGTGGATGGACGATCTGGCTATGGGTTGGGTGTAATGTTGTTCTACACAGAAGGATCGATCTTATGAAGAGTTAGCCTTACACAGATATTGCACAAACACTGTATGCATGACAGCTGTTAAGTAGGTTGCAGATCTAACCATGTCCAGGTTCCAGTAAGGGAAGATATAGATTATGCTGCACAAGCAGCAAAATGTATGTCCATGGAGACAAAAATAGAAAGGTGCAAGGAAAACTGACATACGTTTTGAAGGTGCTGAATGAAGTGGAAGGGTCTCACCAGCCGCAGTAACACCATCGTCAGATTTGCAATAAGTCCTTAATTCCTGAGTCTCTACATGGATAGGTGTCGCTGTGATGGTACAAGTGAATTCCAGAGTAAGGAACCGTTGCTTGTTGTAAAGCCACTGTAGGGCGGATGTCTCAGTATGATGAGATGTTAGTAGGGGAGACAGGCATCAGCTGTTGAGTTGTGCAAACATAGGCCGGATCGAATTGCAAGATCGAATTGCGCGCGGCTCCCGGTGATGTGCTGACGTCACACCGCTGACACGTTTCACCAGCCAATGGACGCTGGTTTCCTCAGAGCGAGGAGGAGTCTATGGTGAAAGGCTTAAATAGGTACTGGAGTATGCAATTCCTGCTTCTATCCACTAGATGTCACCATCCAAACCCCTCAATAGTGAAAGACTTAAATAGGTACTAGAGGATGCAATTCCTGCTTCTATCCACTAGATGTCACCATCCAAATCCCTCACGTGTAAGGCATTCAGCAAAGGAAAAAACGTACATATTAAGCACAGAAATAAACTAATAGGGATAGCGATTGAAAGAGATTGTGATATAATGACTTGTAAAAAATAGCCATAGAAAGAGTGGAGAAGTTGAATATACATGATAATGACTGTATTGAAAGTTCACCCAAAAGTTTAGGGAAAAGCTATTATTTCTCTAAAAAGGGTTGGAAACTACATTCTGTGTTTAACCCCTTAGGGGCTAAAGAATCTAAATAGTACGTCCACATTTTCTCCTTTTGAAGGAGAATAGTGTCAAAATCCCCTCTTCTAGGGGGTAAATTCAGCACATAAATCCCTTTAACTTTAAGGCCCCTTGGATTACTGTCGTGGAATTTGGCAAAATGTACTGGAATAGGTCGGTCATCTTCTTTTTCTTATTCCTAATACCACTGATGTGCTCGCCAATCCGGATTCTGAGTTGGCGTTTAGTCTTTCCTATGTAATTTTTATTACAAGGACACGTGAGCATATATATGACACGTGTCGTTGAACAGTTGATGAATTGTTTAATTTGATAATGCCTACCTCCTCTCGGGTTGGCGAACTCATCAGTGTGATGCACATATTTGCATATGTTACAATGTCCACATGCATGCATACCTGGAGGGGGTTTTCTCTCGGTAAGCCAATTCTTATTGATGGTTCTGGTGTATTCTGAATGGACTAGAACATCGCCCAAGTTCAAATCCGAATGGACATTCTGGATCTCAAAAATCTAAATTCTATTCCTGAATATAACCACTCTTTTTTTGTATGTAGTCAATCCAAATCAGTTATCTCCATCCTACAAGGAGGAGACCTTCGGGGCGTCAATCGACATCAAAGATGCATACCTCCATATGCCTATTTCCTCGCTCACTAGTAATATCTACTTTTCAAGGTGGAAAATCTTCATTTTCAGTGTGTAGCTCTGCTTTCCGGTACAGCTACTGCACCTTGAGTGTTTACAAAGGTTCTAACCCCTCTTCTAGCCAGATTAAGGGCCCAAGGTATAACGATTATGGTTTACCTAGTCGATCTGTTCTTGATAGACCAGTCAGTAACCCGCTTAGACCAAAGTATGGTCACCACATTCAACTACCTGGAATATCTAGGTTGGTTTCTCAACCTAGAAGAAATCTTCTTTAAAACCATGAAGAAGGCTAAAATACTTGGGTCTGATCATAGGTACACCCAAAAAAGGGTATTTTTACCCTAGGCAAAGATCAGCACCATAAAGGAACTGATTTAGGTGGTGAAGCAAGATGAATTTCTTCTACTCAACTTTGCATGAGGTTATTGGGAAAGATGGTGGCTTCATTCGAGACCGTTCCTTATGCTCAGTTTCATTCGAGACTGCTGCAAAACAGTATCCTGTCGGCTTGGAACAAAGGGTTCAAGCTCTACATTCCCAGTGTGTCTGACTCCAAAGCCTACGGCTACATCACTCTGATAGCGCCCGATCTCGTCTGATCTTGGAGGTTAAGCATGATCGGCCCTGGTTGGTACCCAGATGAGAGACCACCTGGAAATACCAGGTGCTGTAGGCTGGGTGCACCGGAGCCTCCGTTTATGGTTAACATCCAAAAATCTACTAAGGGGAAAATCCTTCCTTCAGTTACCTGGGAAGTGGTAACAACATATGCCAACCTTTTTGTTTAGTTTGGGGAAAAGTCCTGGAAGAGGCAACTGTCCAAGAGAAGTGGCCCAGATCAGAAATGGCCTTGCCCATTAACATTTTAGAAATTCAGGCAGAGCTCTTGGTCCTGAGGGCCTGAACGTTCAGTTTACGGTATTGTCCTGCCAGGATTTAATCCGACAATGCCACAGCAATGGCCTATATTAATCACCAAGGGGGCACAAGAACTTGTGCGGCCCAGAGAAAGGTGAATCATATCCTATCTTGAGCAGAAAACAATGTACTTTGCCTATAGGCAGTCTTCATTCTAGGAATAGAAAATTGGCAGGCGGACTACTTGAGTCACCAGCAGTTGTTCCCGGGAAAATGGTTCCTTCACCCCAATATCTTCCTGTCAATATATCAAAAATGGGGGATCCCAGACATAGATCTGTTTGCGTCCAGGTTCAACAAAGAAATCGACAACTTTGTGTCAAGAACAAAGGATCCGCTAGCATGCGGAACAGATGCCTTGCTATTTCCGTGGAATCGGTTCTCACTGATTTATGCATTCCCTCCTATTCTGCCTGCGTCCACAGCTTCTTCGCAGGATCAAGCAGGAAACGAAGTCGTTGATTCTTGTGACCCCCAGGAAATCTTGGTATGCAGAGATCGTAAAGATGGCAGTAGGGGACCCATGGACCCTACCAATACGGCCAGACCTGCTCTCGCAAGGTCCGGTGTTCCATTCTACTTAAACGCTAAATTTAATGGTCTGGCTATTGAGACCCACACTCTGAAGAAGCGTGGGCTGTCAGGTTCAGTAGTTTCTACCTTGGTTAACGCAAGGAAGCCGGCCTCCATAATTATATATTATGGAGTCTGGGAAACATATGTCTCGTGGTGTGAAACCAGGAGTAGCACCCCAGGAAATAGGTCAAAGGTAGAATCCTTGACTTTCTGCAGATGGGGTGAGAAATAAGGCTGGCCTTGAGTGCTTTCTAAGGATAGGTCTTGGCCTTATCGGTATTATTTCAACGACTACTTGCTTCAAATTCTTTGGTTCGTAACTTTATTCAGGGGGTAACACAGCTTAATCTCTGGTTAGGTAACCCTTGGGACTTGAATTTGGTTTTGTTGACATTACAAAACAGCCTTGTGTTGGGCCGATACGACATATTCCCTTGGTCCTTTTTTGACAAGGAAACAATTTTTTCTGGTAACCATATCTGCTGCAAGAAGGGTATCGGTATTGGCTGCTCTTTCTTGTAAAGAGCCATATTTTTATTGTTCACAAGGATAAGGTAGTATTGTGTCCTCATCCTAACTTTTTACCGAAATTAATATCAGGTTTTTATCTAAACCAGGATATTGTTCTACCTTCATTTTTTCCAGAACCCTGTTCTATGGAAGAAAAATCACTACATGTGGTGAGAGCAGTCAGTCTACTTAAAGGCGACTGCTCAGATTCGAAAAACGGATGTTTTGTTCGTGTTGCCTGAAGGTCTTAAAGGCAGCATCGAAATCTACTATTTCTAAATTAATTCGGCAAGTAATCATTCAAGCTTATGGTTTAAAGAGGTAGTTCTACCCTCTCAAATCAAAACGCACTCCTGTAGGGCTGTTAGAGCTTCGTGGGAAGTGCACCACCAAGCCTCCATGGCTCAATTCTGCAAGGCCACAACTTGGTCTTCAATCCATACATTTTCCAGATTCTATCTGGTGGATGTAAAAAGACATGAGGATATCGCCTTTGGGCGCAGTGTACTGCAGGCAGCAGTATAAATCCTCTGATCTCATGGTGCCCTAATTCTGGTGTCTCCCTCCCCTCAGTTGGCATTGCTCTGGGACATCCCACATAGTAATTACTATGGCTCTGTGTCCCGTGATGTACGATTAAAGAAAATAGGATTTTTATATCCACTTACCTGTAAAATCCCTTTCTTTTGAAGTACATCATGGGACACAGAGGTCCTGCCCCTCTTTCTAGTATACACGTGTATTGCTTTGCTACAAAACTGAGGTACTCCCAATAGTGGGAGGGGTTATATAGGGAGGCAACTTACTGTTTAGGGTGTGCCAGTGTCCAGCACCTGAAGGTGGACTATAACCCACATAGTAATTCCTATGGCTCTGTGTCCTGTGATGTACCTCAAAAGAAAAGGATTTTACAGGTAAGCTGATATAAAATCCTATTTTCAGTTCAGTGATTCACAGGAAAGCTAAATCTTCAAGCATTTTTCAGTCTATACAGTAAATGTTTGAGTTTGTAAAGAAAAATGCAGACACTGCTATTTTTTTGGAAAAGCTTAATATTCCTTTTTCTTTCTTTCTGTAAAGTAGTAAAAAATTTGAAACATTTTTCTTCATGTTTTGATTTGGAATAGACTGTGCAGTGTTTCCAGTGCATTTGCGTGTATGGAAATAAAAGCTATTAGAAGGATTTTGAGCTTTACTCACTTTTTTAATCACACTGCTATTATTTTTAACACAACTGTAAGTCCAAATGCCGATCAGTGTATTCTGACAGCGGCGAAGTCTCCCACTGTCAGAATAAAAAGGCTTGGGGAGGATTCCCCCATCTACATAAAGTGTGTGGATGAGGGATTCAAATCACTTTTTTCTTTTAACCTTCTGATTGAACAAAAAAAATTACTCCTGCATGGCCAGCCTAAGGCAGACTTTTTGCTACTATGACACAATTCCCTGGAAAACTAAGCCTCGCCTAGGCCAGGCCTAGAGGAGTAGGGCATAGAAGGGAATAAAAAGGGACCTGGACACAGTGTTTATAGAAGGCAGCAGAAGATTAGTCACACCTAAACACCTGATGTTTTGTCTTCATGCAATTTGTTTTCTAGTGTAGATATACTCAATTCTGCTGTACACAAAAAAGTTTCAGCACTGTTGCACTTGAATCTCCCTTGTCTTTCCATGCCACTTTATGTACAAATAGTCCTGCAAATCTGAAAGGCCTTTCCCATTTATGAACTAATAAAATTAAGGCTTTGTTTTTTTCCGCTCTTAAAAGCATTTTACAATTTGCAGGCCCAGCTCTGCAACCAACTTTTGCTGGATTTTCTGTCTGTCAAACTGCAGAACTAGGGCAATGAACAATCAACATGATCCTATATTCCAGGACCGTACTTTACTATGCATGTCCAAAGAGTGATGGTCTAATCACAAGCTGTGCCCCTTTTTGTTCAGCCTGTTCCCAGCTTGAAAGTAATGCAGTGGCTGTCTAGAGGCCTGTCACTTTTACAGTCTAGGTCAGGGGTAGGCAACCTTTCAGAGTTTGAGATCTACCTGGACAACATGTCCTTAGTGTGTCACAGTAATGTCTTTTTTTTTTTTGTGCAAATATAATTTTTATTGATGTTTTATAAAAGAAAGAAGGGGCAAAGCCCTGAACATACCAGAGCGGTATATAACAGTTCAAGGGGGTCGCAGCCTCCCGACAGTATAGCATTACATAAGATAACATATATATAGAAAGACTTAGGAGATCCAATCCGTTAACATGTGATTGCTACTAAAAGGTATATTTTCCTGTGAAGACATGTAGGAGTCTTCTAAGTAGGTTTTCTAGCTGAATTCCAAGTCTTTCTTAGATATTCATTTATTTTAATCAGAAGGTAGCTACCCAAAAGGAAGGCAGAAAAGTAGAGAAGTTAGTAGTAGATAAGAAAGAGGAAAAAATAGATAGGAGTGAGAGGGTAGGGAAGGGGAGGTGTGGAAGGAAATAGGGGAAAGTATTGAGGGATATTGGGGGATGGGATGGGGGGGGGGGAGTATCGGCGGAAACCTATATTTAAATAGATCTTTTATGTCGGAGATGTTATGTGATTCTTTAATGGTCTGGATTACCGAAAAGTGCTTTCCCTTCCTCAGAATATTTAAACATATTCCACAATGTCCAAGTTTTTGTATAACTTGCTTGTCTGTTTTAAGCTGTCAATATGAGGTCTTCCATCTTGTTACCATCTTCTACTTTCTGTAGCCACATTGAGGTGGTCGGTGGGGTTTGCTGTTTCCAGAGCATGGGGATGCAGGCTTTGGCTGCATTTATTAAGTGACGTAGAATGGACTTTTTATATGTTTTAAGTGGTATGGAGGATATATGGAGTAGGAAAAATGCTGGGTCATTTGGAATCTGAAAGTCCGTGAACTTTTGGGAGATAGAGCGGACCTTGGACCAGAAATCTGTCAATTTAGAACAGGACCAGAACATGTGAAGTATCGTTCCCACCTCTTTGCGACACCTCCAGCAAATATTTGACGTATTGGGAAACATCAAGTGCAGGCGACTGGGTGTTAAATACCACCTAGTCAGGATCTTATAGTTTGATTCCTGCAGTTTAGTACATATTGAGGATTTAAGGGAGAGAGCAATCATGTTCTGCTTCTGTACTGTCGTAAAAGAGCGTTGAAGGTCAGTTTCCCATTTAGTAATGCATGGCAAGTTAGGCAGTTGTGGGGGTGTGTTTAACAAGGTATACATCTTAGATAGGACCTGTGGTAATGGTTCTGTGTCTACGCAAATTTCTTCAAACGTAGTCAAAGGTCTAGAATAAGATTTAGGGTTTGGAATGGTCTGAAGAAAATGGTGTATTTGTACCGCACTCCAAAAAGGCAGATTAAACGGACCCGTCGAGTCTACTAATTCTGAAATGGAGGACCATTTGTCTTGGATCACAAAATGTGAAGCACTAGTACAATTAGAGCTCTTTAATGATTGGAATTGTCCAGGTGTGAGTCCCGAGGGAAATTTGGGGTTCCCCAGAATCGGGGTCAGGGGAGACTCTTTAGTCGTTAAAGAAGCCTGTAACGTGGCATGTAGTCCTTGCTTAATAGTGTTGCCTATGAGGGGGTGAGATCTCAACTCCAACTGAAGGAGGTCCCAACACCACATTGCTGTCCGTAAAGGTATTTTGGTTTGATGTTGCTCTGTTTGTGCCCATAATTTAGTTTCCTTATGTCTATTCCAATCGACTACTCTGCCCAAGTGAGCTGCCAGATAATATTTCTTTATATCCGGAAGTGCAACACCTCCATAATGTTTTGGTAGGAATAACTGTGATCTCAGGATGCGCGGTTTTTTTATGTGCCCAGATAAATTGCATAAAGAGATTTTTCACTCGTTTAAAGTATGTGGTGGGTATCTTAATGGGTAAGGTTTGGAATAAATATAAAAATTTGGGTAATATACTCATCTTGATTAAGTTACACCTCCCAAACCACGAATGTAACCCAGTATCCCAGCCATCCATTAATTTTTTGATCTTATCTAGTAAGGGGGCGAAATTGTTGGTATATAGTAGGGACAGATCTGACGGTATTTTCGTACCTAGGTAGGTCAAGACTGTGTTAGTCCATCTAAATCTAAAGCTCGACTGCAAGTTTGAGAGGGCATTGGTCGGTATTGAGATTCCCATCGCTTCGGATTTGGTAAAGTTAATTTTTAAGTTTGACATTTTCCCATAAGTTTCAAATTCCTTTAAGAGGTTGGGTAGGGACACCCCCGGGTTGGTCAGGGAGAAAAGTAAGTCATCTGCGTAGGCAGAAAACTTATGTTGCATGGGTTCCGCCAAAACTCCTTGTATGTCGGGATTTAATCTTATCCTGGAGAGGAAGGGTTCCAGGGAGAGGGCAAAAAGAAGAGGAGAGAGGGGGCACCCCTGTCTTGTCCCATTCGTTATTGGAAAGGGATCCGACAGGACTCCATTTGCCTTCACCTGCGCTGTGGGATTGGAATATATACCGGCTATTCTGCTGAGCATCACCCCCCCAAACCTATATGTCTGAGCACTGCGAACATGTATTGCCAACTCACCCTATCAAACGCTTTTTCCGCGTCGGTATTAAGGAAGACACAAGGTATTCCTCTGGATCTGGTGATATGGATTAGATTTAGCACCTTTATAGTGCCGTCTCTAGCTTCCCTAGATGGAATAAATCCAACTTGGTCTAGGTGGATAAGCTGTTGGAGGTGATGCGCCAGCCGAGTCGCCAAAATTTTAGTGAACAGCTTGAGGTCGAGGTTTAAGAGTGAGATGGGTCTGTAGCTACCGCAAGCCGCTGGATCCTTCCCCTCCTTATGAATTACCGAAATATGGGCCCCCAGGGTTTCTCTAGCAAAAGCTTTACCCTCTCCTATTTTGTTAAACAACGTGACCATACGGGGTCCTAGTGTAGGGAAAAGTGTTTTATAGTATTGCAATGTGTAGCCACCGGGGCCTGGGGCTTTACCTGGTTTCATCGTTTTAATGGCTGTTTGTAATTCCGTCAAAGTTATAGGAGATTCTAGGTCATCTCTAATCTCCTGAGGGAGAGATGTCATTTGGGAAGACGTGATATAGTTTTCTATTTCATTTATGGAAGAGGTTGCCTGTGGTAGGTTGTATAATCTAGAGTAAAACTGTCTGAACTCTTCAGTGATTTGTGTGGGGAAGGTTGCTCTTGTGCCTTTAGAGGTGGAGATGTGCGGGATGTAAGTCGCTGATTTGTGTTGTCTGACCATTTTGGCTAAGAGTTTCCCACACTTGTTCCCCGATTCATACGTCTGTTTACGACATATCTGTATGGCTGCTTTCGCCTTGTATTGTAAGAGGTCTGTTATTTTCTGTCGAACGGTTGTCAATTCTGTCTCAGAGGTCACTACAGGGGCATGTTTGTGTCTGGCTTCTAGGGTGGCTAGTTTGAGTAGCAATTGGGATAGCTGTCTGTTTCTCTCTCTTTTGATACGGGCCCCGTGAGATATGAGAATTCCCCTAAGTACCACTTTGTGAGCTTCCCATAATATTCCCGGGTCACAGTCTGGTTGGTCATTTTCTTGAAAGTATAAATTAACTGCCTTCGTTACTTCTGTCAGTATTTCCGGGTTTTGTAGCAGACTTTCATTTAGACGCCAAAAGCGGTGTTTCGGAGAGAAAGTCTCCGATAAGCGATAGTTCAAGAACACCGGTGCATGGTCCGACCATGTCCTGTTGCCTATAGAAGTTTGTTCCACAGCATGTAGCTGCGTATGGGGGATCAGAAAGTAATCAATCCTAGTGTATAACTGGTGTACATTTGAATAGAATGTAAAGTCTCGTTCTCCTGAATGTTGTAAGCGCCAGACATCAATAAGCTGAGATTTATGTAGTGTTTGGGCTATCTTTTTCAGCTGGTTTGGTGGGATCGAAGATTTACCTGACGATGTGTCTGCTGATGGGATTAGAGGTGTATTTAAATCCCCTCCCAGTATCAGTTGACCTTCCCTAAAGTCATTTAGCTTCTCCAAAGTCTCTTTCAAGAATTTGGCCTGTTGTTCATTAGGGGCATATACAGTTGCTAGTGTTACTTTAGTCGTACCAATTAGGCCTTTAAGAAATACATATCTCCCAGTTGGGTCTATTTTTGAGTCTTGTAATTGCCAATGGGTCTTACTCGAGACTAAAATAGAAACTCCTTTAGATTTAGAATCCGGGTTCATGGAGTGGTATGAAACTGGGAAGTATCTATTTTGTAGGTATGGTAATTTATTGGTCTTAAAGTGTGTCTCTTGGATAAAAGCGATATCCGTATTAGTTCGCTTTAAGTCATCTAACAACATGCGTCTCTTCTCTGGTGTGTTAAGACCTTTCGCATTTAGGGACATTACTTTAATTTTGCTAACCGCCATCTTGCAGTGGGATAGGGGAAGGGAGTGGAGGGGGAAGGGAAAACTGAGGGAAAGGTGAAGCGTGAAAAGAGGAAGAGAAGTAAGAATAGAAAGAAAAGAAATAAGAGTATCAGTACACAAAGAAGATACAGACCAGGCCTAGTGCCTTGTCCGTTTCAAAACCCCAAAATAGGGTACGTAGTTTGCATATGTCCCCCAAAAGGCACAATTTGTACCCCAGGAGGATATGCTACTCTAGGTGGGAGAGAGGAAAGACAAGGCTCGAAAAGGTGAGACTCCCGTCTTCCCCCCCACCCCAGCTTATCTAGAAAAAATCATTAAAGTATTAACTATGCATTTCTTCAAGGTAAGACCAGTCAAACCAGTCAGCCGATCAACCCAACAGGATTGATTATGACTAGGTAAGTAAACATTGTGAGTCTTCTTAATTAACGTCTGAACTCATCCTTTGGATCAGTACACTGCAAGCATCTAAGTTATTCAGTAACTCTGCCCAATTCTGCCTAACCGTATTGTAGAAGGAACCTGGAGCTATAACTCAACATAACTATCGTCTGAACACATCAAAACTTATTGGACTTTATTATACAACCTGACTCTTGATTCTTCTGCGACATCTAGCGTGATGTGTGACATCTGCTGGGAGAGCATTCCATAACTCCACTAACCAGTAGCCAGAAAGACCACTCCCTTAGCCATTAAAAACTGGCTCTGCAGGTCACTACACGCATCAGGTCCCATAGTGCTAGTGTCTCACAGATTCTCTGTTATCCTGAGGTGTCTGCTTCTGTGTTCGCATACTGGTACAAGTCACCTATTTGAGCTTGTATGACAGGCAGACTTATACGTTTATGGGATAAATCCTTTCAGGTAACATGGAACTGTCCAGGTCTGTCGTCATATAAGTTCCATACACTAAAGTTAGTGTCACATGACTTTGTGCTTCCTGCAACAGGTAGTGGACTAGTTCAAGTAGTGGGCTCCATCCACAGCAAACAAACTAATTTAGTGCATCCCTGGCAATAACAGAAATAACCAGGAGCAGATTCCGCTGTTCTTCGTTCCAACAGAGATAAAAGAAATGTTCACTTTACCACAGTTATGGCATGGTAGGATTAACTTTTGGGTAGAGGGAACAGTCTACCTCAAACAAAGGGGAACAAGAATTCCGAAGCAGCATTCCTTCATGAATAGCTATGGTGTAAGTAAATTTATGACTTAGGACTCACGTGTGTCTTCCTGAGAGGATGCCCTGGGTCGACGTCGGTTCCGTTGTTGCCTTGGTGGGAGATTACTTCCCAGTCCTGAGGAAGTTGGACAACCTTGTGTTCGCGGGAGATGTCCCAGCCAGTTCGGGATGTCAATAGGGTCAGTGTCCAAGAAAGTAAATAAGGCAGGTAGCGCTTCTGGATTGCGCAGGGTGAAACTCCTCTGATCCTTCCTAAACGTTACCGACAGTGGGTACCCCCAACGGTATGTAGCTCCCTTCCGTCTGGCGAGGTCTAGTAGCGGCTTCAGAATCGCACGCCTCTGTAGGGTAGCGCGTGATAAATCCGGAAAGATTTTGATTGTGGCACCATCTAGTTCGGGATCCTCCGCTTCCCAGGCCTTACGTAAGATCTGTTCTTTATGTATGTAGTGATGTACCCTACAAATGACATCTCTTGGTCTTAGGGGATCAGTGGGTTTAGGGCCCAGTGCATGGTGTATTCTGTCAATGACAATACGATCGGGCAGCTCAATACCTGGGAGGCTGCGAAAAATGGCGATCGCTGTGTCAGCTAAATCTTCCGGTCCTGTGGCCTCTGAGAGTCCCCGGAGGCGCAAATTGTTTCTGCGACTCCGGTCCTCCATTTCTTCTAAGCGTAGCTGTTGTTCTTGTAACGCTTCTGCCTGCATATTCTGGTTTTCCTCCATAGCTGACATTCGGCGTTCTAGTACTGACAAGGAACTCTCTCCTGATTCTATTCTCACAGCCAGGGCGCTGACATCCGCCCTCACTGCTTTCATTTCTTTGCGGTGTGCAGCCTCTACTGTAGCTATAAGAGCTGCAATATCATTTTTAGTTGGAAGTGCCTGTAACAGAGCACGGAGCTCTGTGTCTACTCCAGGAGATTGACCTGAGGGCTGAGAAGGTTCTCCAAATGTAGAGCGGAGGTCCGTGGGGAAGCCGGCAAAGCTGTCTGCCGCTTGTGTGTCTCTCTGTAGTGGCGGGGAGCTGTTCATCTCCTGTCTCCCTGTATGTCCTGCACGTGCCGCTGCCATCGTTAGCTCTGGGGAGCCGAGGAGAGATAGCTGGAATCTCCTCCGAAGTTCACCCGAAGTGGGTGGCTGAGGGGTAGACTTGGTCGGCTTGCTGCTCTTTTTTGTGGATTTCCGTCTGGCTGAGTGCATAGTTTAAGATCGTAAGCTAAAATGGTAGGGGTAGAACGGCCGGGAGCTCAGCAAATGCATGTCCAGGCCATGCCCCCCTAGAAGCGTGCCTTTAAAAAAAAAAAAAAAAAAAAAAAAAGGGGGGGGGGGTAAAAAAGCGTCCCTGCCACCAGATGATGGTGACCTCTGAAGATAGTCTTTCAGTCTAGGTTATTTTAACTTCAATGTAGGGAGCAGATCGTTTGCAGAGATGTAAGGGAAACTTCTATAATGCTGAGGTAGGGTGTAGCAAGATGGCCGCCTTGTAAGATGATGGGATCCGGGCTGCCGCTGCCATCCACAGCAGTCATAGAGATGAAACCCACCTCAGTCCTCTGCTGGAACACCACTCTGTCTGGTAAAGGGGCTCTGGTGGTGGGATGGGGTCCTAATTGAAAGGATTGCAGGCCTTGGGTATCTGCTGAGGTGTACCAAGATGGCCGCACTTGCCAGATATTGGAGACACCAGGGCCTGGATCACAGTTCCGGCAGGCAGTGTTAAACAGCTCCCTGGCCGTGGCAGGGCCTTGGATGAGTGACAGGCAGATGCTAAAAGGAGATCTACGCCTCTGAAGCCGGGTCGGACCGGCCGCGATGCACTTCCACGGGGCAGCTGGCGCAGGAAATACAATAAAGAGACTGCGCTTAGGACATGTATAAAGGTGTGCAGCCCCCCTAAAGAAACTCCACAGGTGTTTCAGAAATAGCTGTATATATATATATAAAAGTGGGGTAATGGCGCTCCCTCGAGTTTAATCGGGCAGATATGTGGTGTGCTAAACCACCAATAATTAAAAATATATAAACTCCACATACACCCTCCACGTCCGTGAGTGTGCAAATAAAAAATATATGAAATCTAATAATATTGTAGTAGTGTGATAAGAGGGTTATCCTGTTAAGCCCTATTTAGTGTAAAGTGGTAGGTACTTAATTAAAAAAACTCAACATATATGTGTGCACATTCCAAGTAATATTCCGAAATAACCCTAAGTGCCAATAAACAGGTTAATTACAGGCTGGTTGAACACCCAATCCCGCATTAGGCCTTTACCATAATTAACCCTATGCGTAAAACAAAAACAAAAGTGCTGGTTACCACCAAAAACCTTATATTAATTACTAAGCATATTCATAAATAGTCCAAAATGTGTAAACCAGTCCGTGATTGTGAAGTAAAACTCCAGTACAATGTGGAAGCACCCCAGCCAAAAAACTTGGAAACAGACTTAAATTTGTGACTTCAGTGCGTTCAGCGTTCTTGGTGACTTGGTGCTCCCTCTCAAGGGTCCCCACTCACCAGATCCATCCACCCCAGAGGGGTAACTCGCATAAGGAATGTGGTCTCTGCGATCCTCCTGCCGCCACGATAGGTAGGTTTCCCAGGAAAGTCCTCAGCATATGCAGATGGAGAAGTTTTAATCACTCATGCAGAAAAAAGAGGAAAGATGGACTCCCATGGTGTAGTAATTGGATTTAATCCAAAAAGAAAACTTTATTTAAAACTTAAGAATAAAAAACTATAGTCCAGATCAACTGGCTATAGAGTTGGGCATCATACAAATAAAAGCAAAAAACCATGAAGTAATAGGCCCACCGTTAGCCTAAGTATGCAGCAAAAAATGTGCCTTACACAACCGCTCACCAAAATCCTGGCCGCGTATGCATACGCTCTTCCTACTTCCACCTTGGGATACGAGCTACCCGGCCTGGATTTTGGTACATATATGTGAGCGGTTGTGTAAGGCACATTTTTTGCTGCATACTTAGGCTAACGGTGGGCCTATTACTTCATGGTTTTTTGCTTTTATTTGTATGATGCCCAACTCTATAGCCAGTTGATCTGGACTATAGTTTTTTATTCTTAAGTTTTAAATAAAGTTTTCTTTTTGGATTAAATCCAATTACTACACCATGGGAGTCCATCTTTCCTCTTTTTTCTGCATGAGTGATTAAAACTTCTCCATCTGCATATGCTGAGGACTTTCCTGGGAAACCTACCTATCGTGGCGGCAGGAGGATCGCAGAGACCACATTCCTTATGCGAGTTACCCCTCTGGGGTGGATGGATCTGGTGAGTGGGGACCCTTGAGGGGGAGCACCAAGTCACCAAGAACGCTGAACGCACTGAAGTCACAAATTTAAGTCTGTTTCCAAGTTTTTTGGCTGGGGTGCTTCCACATTGTACTGGAGTTTTACTTCACAATCACGGACTGGTTTACACATTTTGGACTATTTATGAATATGCTTAGTAATTAATATAAGGTTTTTGGTGGTAACCAGCACTTTTGTTTTTGTTTTACGCATAGGGTTAATTATGGTAAAGGCCTAATGCGGGATTGGGTGTTCAACCAGCCTGTAATTAACCTGTTTATTGGCACTTAGGGTTATTTCGGAATATTACTTGGAATGTGCACACATATATGTTGAGTTTTTTTAATTAAGTACCTACCACTTTACACTAAATAGGGCTTAACAGGATAACCCTCTTATCACACTACTACAATATTATTAGATTTCATATATTTTTTATTTGCACACTCACGGACGTGGAGGGTGTATGTGGAGTTTATATATTTTTAATTATTGGTGGTTTAGCACACCACATATCTGCCCGATTAAACTCGAGGGAGCGCCATTACCCCACTTTCATATATATATATACAGCTGGCTCAGGAAACACCGGGGATTCACAGGCTTCACAAGGCCGCACTAGGCCGCGGCCACCAAGGGATCCACAATTCAGGCTGCAATCAAGTCAGGGGAAGCCCCGGGACCTATGGGACAGACCTAGAGGCTCACAAGGTTAGTCAGCGGAGTGGATGGCAGCAGATGGCGTGGGGGATGCAGGCGGCCTCGTAGGCCACAAGATGGCGGCGGGCCGCTGTTGCGGCGAGCAAGTCCCTGGGGATCTACAGGCGGCCTTCTGATGGCTCACTCCCAGTCCACCCCCTCTGGAGAAGCTGCCCTAGATGGATGATGGTGAAGCCGCCGCTTGCGGCACTCTAGTGTGGAGGATGAATGTGGTATAATAGGCCGCAAGATGGCGGCGGGTCCTAGCTGTGTGGAGCCGGCCACGGGCCAGATAATGACACCAGCGGCCAGCCGGGATCCACAATATAGGCTGTGATTGTGGCAGGGGGTGCCCAGGGACCAATGGGGCTGATGTGGAGGCTCACCAAGTTGATTAGTGCAGAGGATGGCAATAGATAGTTTCTGGATATGCGGAGCTCCACAGCAACACGTCTTTCTCGGCTCACGTCCGGACACGCGCCCCCCCCCTACAGTAATGTCTTTTGCCCCGCTTCAAATTACTCCCCCCCCTCTCCCAGAAATATACTATGCCCCCCCAATGTGTCCGCTGCCCCCCCTCAACACGCGGTAGTATCCCCCCCCCACACACACACACACACACACATACACTGTAGTGTCTTCTGACCCCCTTCCCTTATCAGTAATGTCCTGTGCCCCCCTCTGCCGCCCCATAGCAGTATCCTCTGCCCTGTACAGAAAGTAACTGAAGAGACAATGATTTCATCACTCCTGGCTTCACATCCACCATTTCCTGGCCAGTACAACTAGGGACAAATTGAACCAAGTAGATCTGTGTTCAATTACATGCATTGGAGGGCAAGTGAGACATTGAGGTCTATTTGACCCCTAATGTCTCCAAAAAGAGTATCTGTCACCTGCCCAATGCTATCACATAGGTGTTTTTTTAACCCCTTGTGACAGCAATTAAGCAAAAAAAAAAGTGGAAAAAAAAAATTACAATAAAATATATTAAAAAAAAAACAAAACCTTAACCCCGGTTTCCCTGCACACACTTAGAAACACACACCCAGGGTGTGCACGTGTAATTTAACCGTGGTCGCACCACATATGTGAGTTGTCACCGTGAATGTCTTGAGTGAGAGCAAAAATTCTAGCACAAGAGCTACTGGTAAACTGATGAGCTATAAGCCTGGGTTCACACTGTTTCAGTTCAGACACCGCATGTAATTCACAAAGGAATCAAAGCCCGTTCCTGTGCAAATTACTTGTGATGTCTCTGGGGTGCGATTTGAGCTATGGATATTTATGGCTTAAATTGTATTGTATGACAATTTTTTGTCCGCACCAGAATCGGACCGCATGGGTGTGATTCTGCAAATCGTGCTGCGTTTTGCAAACTGATTGCGGGGTGTCGTTAACTTAACCTACACTCCGCAGTCGGTTCTCATAGATGGGATGCGATTTTTAGATGCAGTGTCGAGTCCCCAACGAAGTGGCGCCGCATCTAGTGTGAACCTAGGCTAAAGGTTTTTGCAGTGTCCTCCACACCTATAGAGATTTTGGGTACCATAATTTTTTTTTTTTTGCAGTATCGTAGGTTACACACATTTAAGACATGACGTGTTTAGCATCTGCTTACTTGATGCAACATTTTTTACCCAAAAAATGGGTATTTATATTCTGTGTTTGCACTAAAATTTATTATATTTTTATTTAATGAAAATGCTTGTTTGATAAAGTTCTCTATAAATTTGACTTGATAAATATCATTTGAAAGTACCGTATTTATCGGCGTATAACACACACCTTTTCCCCCTTAAAATCAGGGGAAAATCGTGGGTGCGTGTTATACGCCGATCCCTGCTAATTGTGATATATCAGAGCAATCGCCGCGATCGCTGACGACATTTACATAGCGTGTAGTTTTAAATATGGCGCAGCGGAGTTCGGAGGGACTCGGTGGAGCTGAACGAGCGCCGCCGGGATCACAGTGACTGGGCGGAGCCGAGATACACATAGTGTTCTCGGCTCTTTCCGGCGCCACTCACAGTCACGCCCAGTCCCACCATTGGTCCTGTGTTATGTCCATCATAGGGTGGGATTGGGCGTGACTGTGAGCGGCAACGAGAAGAGCCGAGTACACTCGGCTATGTGTATCTCGGCTATGTGTATCTTGGCTCCGCCCAGTCACCGAGTCCCTCTGAACTCCGCGCGCCGTATTTAAAACTACACGCTTTGTGTATGTTGGCGGCGATCTGTCCAAGGCAAGCATGTAATGGACACTGGGGCAAAGCTGCACTGACAAGGCTGCACTGACAAGGCTGCACTGGGGCAAAGCTAACTGACAATTCTGCACTGGGGCAAAGCTAACTGACAATTCTGCACTGGGGCAAAGCTGCACTGACAATTCTGCACTGGGGCAAAGCTGCACTGACAAGGCTGCAATGGACACTGGGGCAAGGCTGCACTGAAACTGAAAAGGCTGCAATGACACTGACAAGGCTGCAGATGGACACGATAAGGCTGCATTTATGGGCATTTAAATGTAAGTTTTTTTTCCTTAAACTTCCCTCCTAAAAGTTTTTTTCCTTAAAATTCCCTCCTAAACTTGGGGTGCGTGTTATACGCCGATAAATACGGTAATTAAAAGTTGGCTGCTTTAAACAATCGACTTTGAAATGTATTTCATTTTCCAAAAGAAATCACATTCACCGATGAAAAGCAGAATTTTTTTTTTTTTTTTTTTATATCCCTACGGTTGAAAATGAACATATATTTGACCCCACCTAACTTTTAGATAATAAAATGAATGTTTTTAAAATTAAAAGTTCATAATGAAATTCTACGTGTGTGTGTGTGTGTGTGTGTGTGTGTGTGTGTGTGTGTGTGGCCAACTTATGTGTGGGGTGATGTCTGTTACAGTTTGCCTCTCTCTGGGTCACAGATGTCCCATACCTGTGCATTCAATCAGTGGTTTAAAAGGGATACAAAATAGAGTTGAAAATACCCCTTCACCACTTTCTTCTTTCAAACCAACCAAAATCTGCTCAGACAATGAGATTTGCAGAAAGCCCTGAATCATCCCAGGATGTAGTTGTGGCAGTACACCTACAGGACAAGTTCAAAGGATTTTGTTCAAACCTGTTTATGGTACTAAAACCGACTGTGGGTATTCTCCCTATCCTGGACCTGAAAATCCCTAAACAAATTCTGATTCTACTGGAATCTGCAAGGTCAGTTAATGCCCCTCTGAGACATGGGGAATATTTGACATCCTATCAGCATATTCCAATGTATTCATCTCATCAGCACTTTCTACTCTTCTCAGTAGCAGTCACTTCCAGTTTTACGCACTGTCATTTGGCCCTTAAGCTTTCGGTTGGATGATCAATTTCTATAAATACGTGTCTTCACCAGGACCTACCCATGCTCCTGCCCAGCCAAGCAAGGAAATCCCTGGTGGATCTCCAGCTCAGCCTTAGCAATAGGGTTTCTTCTGTATCGTATTCAAAACGGAATGGCTTCATGGAGCTCTGATTTCATCTCCTGGCTGAAGTGTTGTGTGCTCTCTGTGCCTTTTTTCCGACCATTAAACATTGAGAGCATCTCCCTGCTGCTACTCCTGCTTTGCAAATAGGATTAGAAAACTAGTGTCTCTTCTTCCTGCCCATCTACAGTGACATTGGTCACCTCTGGCATCAGACCCTCACTGACTGTCAGCTCTCTGGGTTACCCATGCCCTTGTCTTGTACCCTGAGCTTAGTTGCATCCCTGCCAGGTGGTCAAAATATGTCTGTATCTCGACACTGCTGTAACAGGTGACCTCAGCTCCCTTTTCCCTGATGGTTTTCTAGGATGTTTAATATGTAGGCACTGACATCCGGAATCTGGTTTCCACATAGGGTATCCCTCATCGAAGTCCTCTTTAGCTTTGCTGGGTGAGGCAGACTCTCCTGTCTTATTGTCAGGGGCCTCTATGGCAGTCACAAGAATGTGTGGCCAGATTCACCCAGTTCCTCCACTGCTGACTGCTAAAGCTCTGATTGTGCTTCCACATCTTTCCCTGCAGAGTTGATTTCTGATCTCCATCTTACCTTAGAGGCTCGATCATCAGTCATCGTCGCCATCTCTGACTCAGGTATTCAGGGTCCTGTAGATATGAGATTTCATTTAGAGGAATTGGAGTCTTGTGTCATTAACTCAAATTGGCTAGAGATCATTTCGGCCCTTATTGACGTGGTACATACTATGCATCTGTAAAATCAGCCTACTGTTTCCATTTTTGGGTCTTTCAGATCTTCTACAGCTGCAAAGATCTTCCCATTGCCCCCATTCTTCAAGGTGTTCCTCTGAGGTTTGGAACCACCTTGAGGGGTCCTGGACACCCCTGAGCACTTACTAGATTTGTGCACATTTGGGAAATATTTTGTTAAGCAGTGCTATAAACCCACTATGGATCTGCCAGTGATCCACGATAACAGGGACACCATTAGACAGAGGACATTCTCAGAGGATATACTGTTCTTTACCTACTTTTGAGATGGGCATGACTAGGGTCTGTCTCTAAGCCTGGATCTGCGTTTAACCGCACATTGAAAGCAAAATAAAACTTGCTAAACCCCCAGAGTAGCCTTCACCATGGAGGTGTACCCTAATTTTGTAGAGGGCTTTTATTAACTATTCCAGGCTCTTACGTAGTTTACCTTCAGGCATAGAGATTGCCCCCTTTGGGTTTAGAAAATCTCTTGGTTCTCGCACTCTCTTCAGCTACTCACCCTGTTTACTGTGCCACTACAAAGATCTCAAGAACCCAAACATTCTTTTTCTAACCCCTGTGGTAGCTTGGTCCCAGAAACTGTGTGGCCTTCAATTGGGCCTGGTGTCTGTCAAATGCAGCACCTCTGTCCCTCCCAAAGGGGACCATCTGACCTGCAGAATCAAATAGGACAAATACTCACTGATCACTGTCCCACCAGGGATCTGACTCATTAATCTAATTCCTACACACCTAGTGTTCTTCAGGCAGTTGGCTCTATTGTCTGTTCTAGTGTCTTTTCATGGCATCCCCATTGTGGGTCATTTAGATCATTTAGACCTGTGGAAAGATCAGTCTTGGGCCTTAGTAGATAACACCTTTCTGATTGACTTACTGCCTCTAAGATTCAGCTGGAGCATACTTCAAGCGGGGTTCCACCCAAATTTTGAACAATATCTGTATGTATTCTCTTCCTTGCCTAGATGCTGACATGCCGTTTAAAAAAATTTAAATCGCCGTAATTACCTTTTATTTTTCTATTCTTCTTTGCACTTCCTGGTTCTCCTCCCGTGGGAGTAGGCGTGTTTCTAGCCTCTCCCAGACTCCTGGGAGCTAGTCTCAGGCTTCCCAGAATGCCACTGAGCATGTGCGGGAACGAGCGGTGAATGCTGGGAGCACAGCATTCACCACATCCAGGAAATAAATGCTTGTGGGCTTCAAATGCCCACAATGAAGATGGAAACCGCCTGCAGTGAATAATATAAGTTATTCTTTCCGACGAAATCTGACACAGGAGGACATATTACACACAATATGTGAGTATGTAATGCTGAGAAGAAAAGTTTGTGAATGAACTCAAAAAAAAAAAAAGATAGGTGGACCCCTGCTTTCACTAAGAGTCAGCACTAGAAACTTCTTAAATGGCAGATTGTTTTCACTAGTTTGCCCTCATTCCCCTCTCTCTTGGCCAAGGAGTTACCAGTTCCTCAATTATTGCAGGAGAGTGCGTTGTAGAGGTGCCTCCTTTTTCACCTGTCTTTTATTGGACTCCTTCAGCCCTCCTTGCTTCTGCTGTGGATCCAGTTCCTGAGCACACCAACCTGTCTGCTTCAAAGAATCCGGTAGCTCCTAGCCTGAAGAACCAGCCCTCCAGTTCTGGAGCTTGTATGACCTACTCTCCATTGTTCAGAAGATCCTGTCATTGGATGATTCTTGTCTGCTGGGCTACATTGTGTTTTTTTCAGATGAGATGTTTCCTCTTACTTCATGACATCATTACCTGGGCAGGTCTCAAGGAGAACAGCATAGAGGTACCTACATGCTGTTGTATAGGAAGAATGGGAGCTTTTGTTGTAAGAGTTGGTTTAAATCCTGACTTGTACGAAAACCTGTGCTCTAATCCTGCTTGCCCTGTCTTCTGGACATGGAACCAGTGCATTTCAGATTGAGATGCACCGGAAAAATTGTATTTCTTTATTGTACATCATAGGACACAGAGCCTCAAGTATTTACTTAGTGGGTTATAGCTACCTTCAGGTGTTGACACTGGCACGCCCAATACAGGACGTTGACTCCCCTATATAACCCCTCCTCCTTCCAGGAGTACCTCAGTTTTTTCGCCAGTGTCTAAAGGTGTTGGCACGAGTCAAGATGTGCTCTGCGGATCCCCAGGAGGGATCCATGCTGGTTTTAAAAAGCCTCCACAACCGGATCCATCCCTCCACTGCGGCTCCAGGATGGTACCCGGGCCTCACATAGAAGAACAGGGTTTTGCCTGTAATGCTCTTTTTTGAGGGCTGGACACTAGGAACCAGGACTCTTTTTGGTCTTGCTACATTACCTAAAGTTGTCCTGAGGGGTGCTGTACAAGGTCCAAAGGAGTGGAACCCCTATTAAAGGGCCTCAGTGTTTGAAGGTTTAACCACGTTGCCCGCCGTGATGGGTGAAGTTTGGATCTGTCTGTTTACAGCAGTATCCTGCAGCAGTATCATACAGCTGATAAAACTGCTGTATAAAAGTTCTTAGAGTGCCCCTGCTTTTGTGCTTTGCACTATGGCTTCAAGGCTTACTACTAATACACCAAAACCACCCCCAGGCGCTGGGAACTCCAGTCATGCCTCCACATTGTCATCCTCTCTGGAGATACCTGACATGGCAAGCCAGGGTGAGTTATTGGAACCGGCTGGTGGTGCAACTGCTTTTCACACTTCAGCCCCTGTATACGTGACTGAAAATGTATTTTCCTCTGCCCTGCAAGTCTTAGAAGGAAGATTAGCCGCTTTAATCACATCCTCCATTGATGGGGATAGAAAGCATGCTAGATCCCTCTCTCCCATTCCAAACCCTTTACCAGGGCAACAGTGGGGACAGGATGAGGTATTACCCTCAAATGATCGGGAAAAACAAACTGATTATTCCTCTGCAGAGGAAACAACAGCTGATGTTTCAGCTTCAAAATCTGAGGTACAAATCCTTACGGACGTGGTTCGCTCCACTTTCATACTACCCCTAACAGAGTCAGCTGAAAGTCTGTTTTCTTCTTTGGGTTCTTTGAAACCTTCACAACCAGTGCATGTGTTTCCTGTCCATGCATTACTAGAGAAACTTATTTATACCGAATGGAATCATCCGGATAAGCATTTTCTCCCTCCAAAGAAATTCTCATTTTCTCTATCACATGGAGGAAAAATTCACCAAAAGATGGAATATTCCAGCAGTGGATGCTGTGATTTCCAGTGTGAATAAAAGTTTGACTTGTCCAGTGAAGAATGCGCAAATGCTAAAGGATCCAACAGATAAAAAGTTGGAATTCCTGTTAAAATCCTCTTTTTCTTTACCAGGTACTGTTGCTCAGCATGCAATTGCAGCTATAGGCATCTGTGAGTCCTTAAAGGACCAGTTCACAGAGGCCCTTAACAAGATCCCTGCACAACAGGCCTATGAGTTGGCAGAGTTACCAAAAGCTTTGTTTGCCTTAGATGCTTTGAAGGATTCTATTCACCAGGCGTCTCGCCTTGCGCTTGTGCTAGTACACATGCGTAGGACCCTTTGGCTAGAGGGTTGGTCTGCCGAAGCACCCTGCAAACAGCTTCTGTCTAGTTTCCCATTTCATGGGGAGCAACTATTTGGTGATGATTTGGATAAATACATCCCGACAATTTCCAGTGGAAAGAGTACTCTTTTGCCAGTCAAAAGAAAGTATAAACGTCCTTCATTTAAATGGACTTTCTCTCCTGCGCTAAGCGCATCCGTCTCTAGGCAGTGGCGACGGCTTCCACCATCAGATTCCAGAGGAAAATCGCAGGGTCAGGCCCAGGCTCAAAGGAAGACCTGGAGCTGCAAAACTGCAAAGCAGAATACTAAAGCCTCTTCATGAAGAGGCGTCTCCCCTCAACATAAAACCGAATGGAGATGTCAGACCCATTCTGGAGCTAAAAAATCTAAATTGGTTCCTGAAAATCCGCTCATTTCGCATGGAGTTGATCAGGTCAGTGTTCTCCATCCTACAAGGGGGAGAAATCTGGCAGCCATCGACATCAGAGATACATATCTGCATGTCCCTATATTTCCCGCTCAGTAGAACAGCAGCACTTTCAGTTTGCGGCCTTACCCTTTGGGCTAGCCACAGCCCCACGGGTATTCACAAAAGTACTGGCCCCACCTCTAGCCAGGTTAAGGGCACAGGGCATAACAGTGTTGGCATACCTAGACGATCTATTGTTAATAGACCAGTCAGTGAATCACTCAAAGCAAAGCGTACGCATTACAACCAGTTACCTGGAAAGTCTCGGTTGGATCCTAAACCTAGAGAAGTCTTCCCTAAAACCAGTAAGAAGGCTGTAATATTTAGGCCTGATCATAGATACAGCCCATAAAAGGGTGTTCTTGACTTGACAAAGATCAGCTCCATAGGAGAGCTGGTACGGATGGTCAGGTCAAAAGCAAATCTTTCAGTTCGCCTTTGCATGAGGTTGTTAGGAAAGATGGTAGCTTCATTCGAAGCAGTTCCCTATGCCCAGTTCCATTCAAAACTGTTGCAAAACAGTATCCTCTCTACTTGGAACAAGATGATCCAAGCTTTGGACTTGCCAATGCGGCTGTCCCTAAGAGTGTCCCAAAGCCTCAGTTGGTGGTTATGAAGCCAGAATCTGCTGAAAGTGAAATCCTTCTTCAGACCAATTATCTGGAAAGTAGTAACGACAGATGCCAGCCTCTCAGGCTGGGGAGCGGTACAAGAAAAGACGACTGTGCAGGGACAGTGGTCAAAACTCGAAAGAGCCCTGCCCATCAACATCCTAGAGATTCTGGCAGTGTGTCTGGCTCTGAAACCTCCAGGTTAAAGAATTGTCCTGTCAGGATCCAATCCGACAACGCCACGGCTGTGGCATATATCAGTCACCAGGTGGGCACCAAGAGTCTCTCAACTCAGAAAGAGGTGAACCATGTTCTAACTTGGGCAGAAAGGAATGTCTTTTCATTCCGGAAGTAGAAAATTGGCAGGCAGACTATCTAAGTCGCCAGCAGTTATTCCCGGGGGAATGGTCTCTTCACCCCGATGTTTTTCAGGCTGTTTGCCAAAGGACTCCAGACATAGATCTTCTAGCGTCCAGATTCAGCATGAAGTTAGTCAACTTTGTGTCCAGAACAAGGGATCCACTCGCGTACGGAACAGATGCGCTGGTAACCCCGTGGGATCAATTTTCACTTATCTATACTTTTCCCCCCGATTCAGTTGCTGCCTTGACTTCTTTGCAGGATCAAGCTGGAAAGAAAGCCGGTAATTCTGGTAGCACCAGCATGGCCCAGAAGGTCATGGTACGCAGAGATCGTAAAAATGGCAGTGTAGGGTCCTTGGCCTCTCCCACTAAGGCCAGACCTGCTCTCGCAGGGGCTAATATTCCATCCTGCTTTACGAACGCTAAATTTAACGACTTGGCTATTGAAACCCACATTCTGAAGAAACATGGACTTTCCAGGTCAGTTATCTCAACTTTAATCAATGCAAGGAAACCAGCTTCCAGAGCTATATATTATAGAGTTTGGAAAACTTCTGTTTCCTGGTTTGTATCCAAGGGTTGGAGATATATTATAGGCAGAATCCTTGCCTTTCTACAATTGGGCGTAGAGATGAAGTTGGCCCTAAGTACTATTAAGGGCCAAGTCTCAGCCTTATCGGTTTTATTTCAAAGACCGCTTGCTACGCATTCTTTAGTCCGGGGTTTTATGCAAGGGGTGATGCGGATTAATCCGCCAGTTAAATCACCTTTAACCCCTTGGAACTTGAATTTAGTTTTGCTAGTGTTACAAAAACAGCCATTTGAAACATTACAGCATATTCCCTTAGTTCTTATGACTAGGAAGCTGATATTTTTGGTTGCTATATCCTCAGCAAGGAGGGTTCAGAATTGGCTGCTCTTTGTTGTAAAGAGCCATATTTGATTATTCATGAGGACAGAGTGGTGTTACGCCCTCGTCTAGGCTTTTTGCCAAAAGTGGTTTCAGGCTTTCATTTGAACGAAGATATTGTCCTGCCATAGTTTTTCCCAAAACCATGTTACAGGGAAGAAAAGTCATTACATTGTCTTGATGTAGTGAGAACAGTGAAAATCTATTTAAAGAAAACTGCTCAGATTCGTAAGACTGATGTCTTTTTTATTCTGCCAGAGGATCCTAAGAAAGGACAGGCAGCATCGATAACCACTGTTACTAAGTGGATTCAGCAAGTTATAATTCAAACTTATGATTTAAGGGGTAAGATTCCCCCTTTTCAAGTTAAGGCGCACTCTACCAGAGCGGTTAGTGCTTCTTGGGCAGTGCGTCACCAGGCCTCCTTTGCTCAGATCTGCAAGGCCGCAACTTGGTCTTTGGTCCATACATTCACAAAATTTTATCAAGTGGATGTAAGAAGGAATGAGGATATCTCCTTCGGGCGCAGTGTGCTGCAGGCAGCAGTATAAATCGAGAGGGCTCTGACCAGAAGTAGCAAACAAAAAAGGTATGCCACATCCCATAACAAAGAAAAAGAACAAGGGGTTCCCCTAGGGTGGGATTTTGGGGGCATTACCGTAAAAGGCTGCAGTATAAGTCCTCAGGTCTGGGGGTGCCCTACAGGTTGTGTCTCCCTTTCCTCAAGTAGCATTGCTATGGGACGTCCCACTAAGTAAATACTTGAGGCTATGTGTCCTATGATGTACGGTAAAGAAAATAGGATTTTTATAACAGCTTACCTGTAAAATCCTTTTCTTGGAGTACATCATAGGACACAGAGCTCCCGCCCCTCTGTTTTATGGGGTGTAAGTATATTGCTTGGCTACAAAAACTATAACCCACGAAGTAAATACTTGAGGCTCTGTGTCCTATGATGTACTCCAAGAAAAGGATTTTACAGGTAAGCTATTATAAAAATCCTATTTTTCTGCATTTTGCTAATAAAGAAAAAAGTGCTGATAATGGCGCCAAAAACGCACAAGATTTTGCCACAATTTTACTTTGCTTATGGTGTGTTTTTCATAGGTCATGTGTCTCAAAAAGAGCACCAAAACGTATCACAGGTGTGTTATTAATGTGTTCTTGCTGCATTTCAATGAGGTGGTGTGTTTTTTCAATTGAAATTGCTGCAAAATTCAGCAAGCAAGATTTTTAACACCACAATGGAAGTGCATGTGACCAGTGTGAAGAAATACATAGAATTTTTAAAGGGATGCATTTCTCTTGAGCTTTTCTTGCACTAAAGGTCCCAACAATAATTTCATATTCATTTAAATTAATGATACTAATAAAAAAGTTGAATATAAATATACAATTCTATATAAAAATGTATATATTTTTTTAAAACTCACACCTCTAATTTCAGATCCTACTTTCTGTGGAAGGCAGAGAGAATCCAGAGAAGGGACAACTTCATACCTTTGGCTATCTGTATGCTAGTTTCCTGATGCAGATATCCTCTAACAGTAAAAGGGAATGCCTTAATGACCCCTTGGGATCTGTTAATCCTTGGCGTTACCTCTAAACCAGTCATTCTCTGGTCTCCCCTTATCAGAAAGTTGTTCAGTTCCTCTGTCAGGTTTCAATCCATGGAGAGGGATTTATTTTCCATGTAACACACTTATGTCGCGTACACACGAGCAGAATGTCCGACAGAAAAAGTCAGACGGAAGCTTTTCATCGTCTATTCCGATCATGTGTATGCCTCATCTTACTTTTTTGAAAATTCTGACGGACCTAGAAATGGAATGTGTTCTAAATATTTCTGACGGAACCAATTCCTATCGGGAAAACCGTTCGTCTGTATACTGTTCCGACGGACCAAAAATGACGCATGCTCTGAAGCACGTACGAGACGGAAGCTATTGGCTGCTGGCTATTGAACTTCCTTTTTCTAGTCCTGTCTTACGTGTTGTACGTCAGCTCGTTCTGGATGGTCGGACTTTGGTGTGACCGTGTGTATGCAGGACCGATTGAGCAGAATTCCATCGGAGTTCCGTTGGAGAAACCTTTGGAGTTTATTCCGACGGCAAAACCGGTCGTGTGTACGCGGCATTAGGCTGCAAAATACTTGTTTTTTTTTTTTTTTTTTTCTCCTTTCAGTGTCAGTAACCTTACCTTGGGATGGCTCTTCCACATGGGGATGGGGTCGTCTGATTGCTTGAAATCTAGATTTCCTTCCATTTCCCTCTGGCGCGGCATGACATCTTATCTTTTTGATCCCCTTATGGTCAAGCATGGCATCTGTGGCTATTCATCATGGCTCTATTGGAGCCTTCCCTCCTTTTTTCTTCATTCCCTATTGGAAGGTTCTACTTTCACCCGCATGGGTGGTCATTTTACCTCCTTTTTTTCTTTTTTTACTGGACTTCTACCCTCTGGGAATGAGTACCTCCTTCCTTCTCTGAGCCCATGCCCCAGTTAATATCGGGTCCTGGGGCTTATACACCACCTAGAATCTGCCCTCCTCCTTTAAGTGGAGCTACCGACTAAATCCTGTTTTACCTCTCCCCAATCGGTTGTCTGCTAGGCAGCGCTTGTGTGTCAGCGAGATGCTTTTACTGTTAACATTTTGTTTTAGGCCTGATGGCCCACCTTTCACCTACTGCTTGGCAATGTTCCATGGTCTTATCTGTACAAAAAAATTGGAGGAATTTTGAAATGCCTATAAATTCTGTGTCTTGAAGAAAAGTACAGGACATACAATGGCAAGAAAAAGTATATGAACCCCTTGAAATTAACTGATTTTCTGCAGTAAATAAAAAAACTTTGCGCCAAAGAGATAATAAATAATAACATAAATCAATTGCCAGCAGCAGTGTAAATGTGAGCTGACTAGCGTCACTGAAATGAATTAGTTAAATATGGCACTTAGCTGTTACAAATTCAAACATGATTAACGTATATAAGTGAATTAAACATTTCAATTGTTGTAAATGTCCCACTTTTGTGAAATAAAGTGCTTGTGCGTTGATAAATAATCCGCGCTCCAATACCCCGTGTTCAGACAGAGGTGCCCCACATGGATGTGCACTCACCCCTCAATGTTGACCAGCTATCGCTAGAGTGATCACTTGCGCTTTGTGGGGAATAGAGACTTCTAGAGGGTTAATTCCAAGGTCAGCTGTATTTAGGATGATCCTTAATGGATGGGGAGAAAAAAATTACAGAAGGGGGACACCCATAGTGTAAAAACGTAATTTATTTAAAAAATCCAAAACAAAACATGGGATGCACTCACGTGGTTTGGTTCCTGGCACCCGGTGTGATCAGCATGTGTTTTTAGAGGGTGATCTGGCAACTCCCCTTTGGCCGCTGCTCTGTTGCAGTGAGGCTCGGTCCCCTGTACTTGTTTTCCGGGGGGGAATCTGGTGTCGCGATGACGCAATCAAGCCTCAACGCCTTCCAGCCAATAGGAGAAGCAGTCATCAGGAAGCTCTGAATCCGCCATTTTAGTGTGGGCTTATATACCCATATGGGCAGTAGCCTTCTTTTTGATACATGATAGTTTACTAATTGGTTTACACAAGCTTTGCACTTCTGGGCGCTTACAATATAAACATAAAACATGTACAATTCAAGAGAAATTATTTCAAATGATAAGGGGTAAATGAAAATACCATTGTTATGTTATAATGTTTTACATGCCACCATCTAGTGGTGGGCCAATGGTAATTGCAAGTAGAATTTACACTACAAGCTTGAAGGACAAGACTCCATCTTGTGGTCAGACTGAAAACAACTACATCTATTTGAACTAAAAATTAAAGATGGAAAATACAAAATAAAACTAAAATAAAATAAGTAATGCTAATTAAAAGTCTAGATTAAATTGACCATAAGTAGTTAATTCAAATAGGAAGAATATTAGATAAATTGGTATTTGTTATATAGTAATTTAATAATTTGTAATAAAACTATTTAGGTCTAACGCAATGTTTAACCCCTGAGGTGTCAATGTTTGGAGTTCAAATATCCATCTGGTTTCATTTTGGGATATTAATCATATTGCAACCCCTCCAGTGTCCCTCAACACTGTCAATGGTGAAAAAAGTAATCTCAGCAGGGTTTTTTGTTTTAATCTAAAATGGTTAGAGACACTACGTTTTGGGAACCCTTTACGTATGTTTGTTATGTGCTCGCGAATTAGTTTACTCAGGGTTCTGGACGTTCTTCCAACATATTGGTACCCATAGGTACATTCCATGACATATGTAACGTTCCTTGTTCCACATGTAATGACATTTTTAATGGGGTATTATTTGAATGTCTGGTGGGAGATGAATGTGGTTCTCTTCCTGGGTGCTGGTTTAGTACTTCTGCAGGGGCCACATCTGCCACAACGATAAAAGCCTTTAAAATCGAACATGGTTTTTCCTTTTTTGGAGGGTCAGGGATATTGTGAACAACTTTGGTTCTTTGTTATGCTATAAGGTTTTAAATGCCACCATCTAGTGGTGGGGCAATGGTAATTGCAAGTAGAATTTACAGTACAAGCTTGAAGGACAAGACTCCATCTTGTGGTCAAACTGAAAACTACATCTATTTTAACTAAAAACTTAATATAAAAATTAAAAATAAAATAAGGGAGTAATGTTAGTTAAAAAAGACTAGTTTAATTTGATTGACCTGGTTGGCCATAAGTAGTGAATTCAAATAAGAAGAATATAAGATAAATTGATGGTACTTATTAAACAGTAATATTAGACAAATTGATGGTATTTGTTGATGTTTTAATCTAAAATGGTTAGAGACACTATGTCAACGATAAAAGCCTTTAAAATCAAACATGTTTTTTCCTTTTTGAGGGTCAGGGATATTATGAACAACTTTGGTTCTTAGTCCTGGTGCCCAGCGATAAATGAAGGAAGGATTGTTGGGTAAGAGATCCCTCAAAATGGGGTCTCTTTTTAAAATTGGCCATTGTTTCCTAATGCTTTTTTCTAAATGCTTGAAATGTTTATTAAAACCTGTAATGAATTACATATCATAAGTTTTTTGTTCTGTGACTTTATCTTCCATGGTTTTTTATGGCCAATGAAGTTATGAGTGCTTTCTGTTCCCTGCCAAATTATTAAAATATCGTCTATATACCTTCGATATATTTGGCCTCCATAGACACTGTCTATCCCTGTGACTATCCCTGTCTGCTCGTTGCCCCGACCTTTTGGCTTTTCTCCTGACTATCCCTTGTTGTCCCAGTCTGCTGCTTCCTTTCTATCTTCCAGTAGCCTACCGTGAGCTGGGAGACCCTGAGGGCTGCGACCTGGAGCCAGTTGCAGGGAAGTCCACCCCCACCATCAGGGGCCCTGGTGAACACCTGGCTCTTAGACTCCGCGCCCTGGGGAATTTCATGCTCTATCTGCCAGTGTGATCAGCTTTGGTGCTCCAGAGGACCTGCTTTCCTGAACCACCCAGAGCTCCATCCGCAGCAGTCAGCCGTAGGGTCCACTACATTAGCGGCGCACTCCTGACCCTGACGGTGTTCATCTGTCACCTGGCCTCGGGTGACCTGACACCCCAAAACTTCCACCCACTAATTTATTGATGTTTTCAACAAAAAGGTGGAGAAAGATATTAGAAAAATTCCCATTAAAAAAAAAAAAGATTTTAACCCCTTCCCGCCGACCGAACGCACATATGCGTCCTCGGCTTTCCGGGGTTATACCGGGATGATGCCCGCAGCTGCAGACATCATCCCGGTACCGTTGTTTTCAGCGGGCGATCGGCTACCCGAATATAACAACCGATGCGGCTAAAAGCCGCTCGGCTGTTATACCGGAGGAGCGGGAGGGGACATCCCCCCCCTCCCGCCGCTGTTACCGGGCCTCCCGTGCGATCGGGAGGCCCGGTGTCCATTCGGGAATCTCCGGCGGCTGGGGGCGGGCTGGAACGAAGCTGTGAGCGGCTTCGTTCCAGCCTTCTAATTGTAAACGCGGAAGCGACGTCATGACGTCACTTCCCGTTTACTCGGCTGCCAATGGCGCCGAATTTAAAAAAGTACACAGTATTCAGAATCGCCGTTTTCGGCGATCTGAATACTTTGAAGTGTAAAGGAGGGATGGGGGGTCTTTTAGACCCCCCATCCCTCCATAAAGAGTACCTGTCACCACATATTACTGTCACAAGGGATGTTTACATTGCTTGTGACAGCAATAAAAGTAAAAAAAAAAAAAAAAATTTTAAACACAATTTATAAAAGTACAAAAATAAATAAAATAAATAAAAAAAAAAAAAAAAAAATTTTTTAAAGCGCCCCCGTCCCCGCGAGCTCGCGCAGCGAAGAAAACGCATACGGAAGTCGCGCCCACATATGTAAACGGTGTTCAAACCACACATGTGAGGTATCGCCGCGATCGTCAGAGCGAGAGCAATAATTCTAGCCCTAGACCTCCTCTGTAGCTCAAACCTGGAAACCGTAAAAATTTTTTAAAGCGTCACCTATGGAAATTCATAGGTACCGTAGTTCGTCGCCATTCCACGAGTGCGTGCAATTATAAAGGGTGACATGTTTGGTATCTATTTACTCGGCGTAACATCATCTTTCACATTATACAAAAAAATTGGGGTAACTTTACTGTTTGGTTTTTTTAAAATTCATGAAAGTGTCACTTTTCCAAAAATTTGCGTTTAAAACACCGCTGCACAAATACTGTGTGATAAAAAATATTGCAACAATCGCCATTTTATTCTTTAGACTCTCTTCTAAAAAAATATATATAATGTTTGGGGGTTCTAAGTAATTTTCTAGCAAAAAATACGGATTTTAACTTGTAAACACCAAATTTCAAAAATAGGCTTAGTCATGAAAGGGTTAAAGATAAAATATGGGAAGGAATTGGAGCTATTGAAAATCGGAAGACTATAGTGATCTGCTCAGCACATAAAACAACCCCACCAAGAGTTTGAAAATATCATTGCAGGAATTGATTAACCAAGCCAACACAGATGGTATACTCTGTGATAGAGAAAAGAGATATTTGGTCCCTGATGCACCAGTTATGCCAGTGCTGTATCAAGTACCGAAAGTACGTTAAAAATAGTACTAAACCACCAGGAAGACTCATTCTGAGTGGCATAAATTCTTTGTTCTCCAGATTAGGAGAGTATCTGGATATTTATCTCCAACCTCTTGCAGCCAATAGTCCAACCTATCTTAAGGATAGTAAGAACGTTTTGAATAGCCTAGAAGATGTTGGAGTGGATGAACAAAGTATGTTGGTGACAGTGGACGTGGAGTCACTGTACACCAACATACAACAAACTGTCATGAATGCAGTCACATGGGCATTAAATAAACACAACAACTTAAAATTGAAACAAAAATGGTTTATATTGAATAGTTTGAAGTTGGCCATGACCTATAACTTCTTTTGGTATAGTGGGCAACACTGTAACCAAATAAAGAGTGTCTCTATGTGGGCCAAATATGCCTCAAGTGTTTCTAACATCTTCATTAACAAATGGGAGAATGAAGCAATACATGGCAAAACATGGCCGACACCTTCGCTTACATCGAAGGTATATAGACGATATTTTAATAATTTTGCAGGGAACAGAAAGCACTCTTAATAACTTCATTGGCCATATTAATAACAATGAATATGGTATCAAATTTACAGTTAATGCGCATAAACAACAAATTCACTTTTTGGATTTAAACCTCTTCAAAAATGGAGATAAACTTGACACCAAAACACACTTCAAAAGCACTGACAGGAATGGGTACATCCCTGTCAGAAGCTGTCACCATCCGAAGTGGAAGATGGCCATTCCAAAGGGTCAGTTTATGCGCATAAAAAGGAACTCTTCTCGTATCAATGACTACATGGAACAAACTGATGTATTGATTAAAAGATTCACAGACAAAGGATACTCCCATGACAATCTACAAATGGTAAGAAAAACAGTAGGAGAAATGGATAGGAAAAAACTCTTGAAAGATAAAATCAGAGAATAAAAATCTTATATGCCATTCATTACAGGTTTTAACCACTTGCCGAACACCGCACGCCGATGTACGTCGGCACAATGGCAGCGGTGGGCAAATGGGCGTACCTGTACGTCCCCTTTAATTGGCGGGGCTAGCAGGTGCGCGCGTACAGCGTTACCGGGACCGGTGGACTCCATGTCCGCCCGTCTCCCGGCGATCGTGTCACGAAGCCGCAGAATGGGGAAATGCCTATGTAAACAAGGCATTTCCCCGTTCTGCCTTGTGACATGACAGAGATCACTGCTCCCTGTCATTGGGAGCAGTGATCGCTGTCATGTGAGTTGAAGCCCATCCCCCTCACAGTTAGAATCACTCCCTAGGACACACTTAACCCCTTGATCGCCTCCTAGTGGTTAACTCCTTCACTGCCAGTGTCATTTACACAATAATCAGTGCATTTTTATAGCACTGATTGCTGTATAAATGACAATGGTCCCAAAATAGTGTCCGATGTGTCCGCCATAATGTCGCAGTCACGATAAAAATCGCAGATCGCCGCCATTACTAATAAAAAAAAAAAAAATTATAATAAAAATGCCATAAAATTATCCCCTATTTTGTAGACGCTATAACTTTTGCGCAAACCAATCAATATACGCTTATTGCGTTTTTTTTTTTTTTTTTTTACCAAAAATATGTAGAAGAATACATATCGGCCTAAACTGATGACATTTTTTTTTCAAAATTGTCGCTATTTTTCTGTTCATAGCGCAAAAAATAACCACAGAGGTGATCAAATATCACAAAAAGAAAGCTCTATTTGTGGGAAAAAAAGGACGTAAATTTTGTAATTTTGTTTGGGTGCCACGTCGCACAACTGCACATTTGTCAGTTAAAGTGATGCAGTGCCGAATCGCAAAAAGTGCTCTGGTCAGGAGGGGGGTAAAATCTTCCGGGGCTGAAGCGGTTAATAAACATTTCAAGCATTTAGGAAAATGCATTAGGAGACATTGGCCGATTTTTAAAGAGACCCCATTTTGAGGGATCTCTTACCCAATAATCCTTCCTTCATTTATCGCAGGGCACCAGGACTAAGAACCAAAGTTGTTCATAATATCTCTGACCCTCAAAAAGGAAAAACCATGTTTGTTTACCATCAATTTGTCTAATATTACTGTTTAATAAGTACCATCAATTTATCTTATATTCTTCCTATTTGAATTCACTACTTATGGCCAACCAGGTCAATCAAATTAAACTAGTCTTTTTTAACTAACATTACTCCCTTATTTTATTTTTAATTTTTATATTAAGTTTTTAGTTAAAATAGATGTAGTTTTCAGTTTGACCACAAGATGGAGTCTTGTCCTTCAAGCTTGTACTGTAAATTCTACTTGCAGTTACCATTGCCCCACCACTAGATGGTGGCATTTAAAACCTTATAGCATAACAATGGTATGTTCGTTTACTACCCCTTTTCATTTGAACTAATTTCTCTTGTATTGTTTATTTTTTATGCTTATATTGTAAGTGTCCAGAAGTGCACAGCATGTGTAGACCAATTAGTAAACTAATCACGGCAACAGAGCGGCGCCCAATGGGGACTGGCCGGATCACCCTCTAAAAACATATGCTGATCACATAGGGTGCCAGGCACAAGCACCAAACTATGTGAGTGCATCCCATATGTTTTATTTTTGAATTTTTTAAATAAATTACGTTTTTACACTATGGGTGCCCCCTTCTGTCATTTTTTTTTCTCCCCATCCATGGAGGATCATCCTAAATACAGCTGACCTTGAAATTAACCCTCTAGGAGTCTCTATTCCCCACAAAGCACAAGTGACCACTCTAGTGATAGGTGGTCAACGTTTAGGGGTGAGTGTAAATCCACGTGGGGCATCTCTGTTTGAACACTGAGTATCGGAGCACGGATTATTTATTAACACACGAGCACTTTACAAAAGTGGGACGTTTACAACGACTGAAATGTTTAATTGACTTATATATGTTAATCATGTTTGAATTTGAATCAGCTAAGTGCGGTGTTTAATCATTTAATTTCTGCAGTAAATGCCATAAAATGTGATCTGTTCTTCTAAGTCACAACAATAGACAAATCGTGTGGTTCACCTGATAACGCACCAACAAATCAAATTTCTCATGTCTTTATCAAAGACATCAATTAAGACCCCTTTTACACTAGGGCTACGTTTGCGGTAAAGCACCGCTCGTTTTAGCAGCGATTTACCACTGTTTGAGCGGCACTTTTGCAACGTTTTCCGTCCGCTAGCGGGGCTCTTTTAACCCACCCCAAAGATACTGCTTCCATGAATTTTTCACGTCCTGCAAGCACACCGCTCCAGTGTGAACAGACACACTGCAATGAATAGGTGATGGTTTTCAGGCGCTTAGCAGAGGCTATTTCTAGCGCTAAAGCGCCTGAAACCCACCCCATTGTGAAAGGAACCTAAACATTCACAGTGCTGGAGGAAAAAGTAGGTCAACCCTTGGAGTTAAAGTGGTTCTAAAGGCAGAATGTTTTTTACCTTCATGCATTCTTTTCATTAAGGTAAAAAAAACTTCTGCATTTAGCTCCCCCCCTTATATTTAGCGGAGCCTGATCCAGCGATGTGCACGAGAGCAGAGGCTCTCTCCCTCCTCACTGGCTCATACACAGGAGCCAACAGCTCCTGCTGCTGTCAATCACAGCCAGTGAGGATGTGGCGGGGCCGAACCACGTTTTGTGTGTCAATGAACACACAGAGCGGGGCTTGGGAGCGAGTGCGCATGAGTCCTCCCGTAGGAAGTGCCTTGCAATAGAGGCACTCGACTTGGGAGAGAAGCCAGGAGTGCCAGCAGGGGACCAGAGAAGAGGAGGATTGGTGCTGCTCTGTACAAAACCATTGCACCGAGCAGGTAAGTCTCTTTAATAGCTGATCGAACCTCTTTTGGCAGCTACGATTTCAAGCAAGCTCTTGTGGTAGCTCTAAATCAGATTTTTGACCATTCCTCTTTACCAAACTGTTTAAGCTCAGACACATTTTGTAGAATGCCTTGTGTGAAAGGCTCTCCTGAGGTCATTCCACAGTAGTCCTATCAGATTAAGGCCTAGCTTAGGACTGGGCGATAATATGGCGCCAATATGCGTTATTTTAAAAAAAAATTATCTGAAGTCTGTGGGGGATTTACTTTGATGCTTAGTGTCATTGGCTGGTGGCATCACTTAATTTTGTCTAAGTTTCAAATGATGGACAGCCACCCTGACATTATCCTGTAGGATATTTTGGTAAACTTGGGAATTCATTTTCCTCCTTCACTATTTCAATTGATCTAGGCTCCAAGGCAGTGAAGCAAGACCAAATTTTGTTCCCTCCACCATACATCACCGTTGGGGTGATTTTTTTGATGTTTGTAAGCTGTGCCCTTTTTGCACCATACGTACTACTGAATGACCGATCCAACTTTTGTTTAATGAGTCCACAAAACATTTTCTCAGTAGCATTGCGATTTGCCAAGGTGCCCTTTGGCAAACTTCAGGCACCCAGCAATTTTTTTTTTTTTTTTAGAGTAGCCTGTTTAAGCCCCGGAAGGTTTTACCCACTTGATGACCAGAGCACTTTTTGCAATTTGGCAATGCGCTGCTTTAACCGCTTGCCGACCAGCCACCGTCGTCATACTGTGGCAGGTCGGCTCTCCTGCGTAAACTGCCGTAGGTGTACGTTGGTCTTTGCACAGGAGATAGCAGGCGTGTGTGCCCCCATCGCATGCCCGTGGGTCTGGCGGACTCAATCTCTGCCGGCGACCCACGATCGCGGTATTCAGAGCCAGAAAGGGGATCTGCCTATGTAAACATGGCGATTCCCCGTTCTGCTAGATGACGTGTCAGAGATCTTCTGTTCCCTGTGATCGGGAACAGTATCTCTGTCATGTCCCTGGTAGCCCATCCCCCCTACAGTTAGAACACACCCAGGGAACACCCTTAACCCCTTTATCGCCCCTTGTGTTAACCCCTTCCCTGCCAGTGTCATTTATACATTGATCAGTGCATTTTTATAGCACTGATCAATGTAATAATGTCACTGGTCCCCAAAAAGTGTGAATTGGGGTCAGATTTGTCCGCCGCAATGTCGCAGTCCAGCTAAAAAGTGCAGATCACCACCATTACCAGTCCCTAAATCTATCCCATAGTTTGTAGACACGAAAATTTTCGCGCAATCCAATCAATATATGCCTATTGCGATTTCTTTTACCAAAGATATGTAGAAGAATATATATCGGCCTAAACTGATGAATAAATTGGGTTTCGGGTATGTATTATATCAAAGTAAAAAAAAAAAAATAATTTTTTTTTTTTCAAAATTTGTGGGTCTTTTTTTGTTTATAGCACAAAAAATAAAAACCGCAGAGGTGATCAAATACCACCAAACGAAAGCTCTATTTGTGGGAAAAAAAGGACATCAATTTTGTTTGGGTACAGCATCGCACAACCATGCAATTGTCCGTTAAAGCGACGCAGTGCCGTATCTCAAAAAATTGCCTGGTCATTAAGGGAGAAAATCCTTCCGGGGCTTAAGTGGTTAACTGGTAAATGCGCGGTCATGTAATGCTGTACTCAAACTAAATTTTGCGTCTATTTTTCCCACAAATATAACTTTTTCTTTTGGTGGTATTTGATCACCTCCTGGGATTTTTATTTTTTGTGATATAAGCCACAAAAGACTGAAAATTTTGAAAATAAATGATATTTTCTACTTTTTTGTTATAGCTGTAATAGGTCAGAATTGAACAGTAGACACATGGAGGAGCCTGATGATTGCGCCAGTTAGGAGCCAATGCTGAGCCTGTGAAGCCCGTGAGGCCCCTACTCGTATGTGGCTTACAGGCTATAGGCTGCCTAGGTTCATCTTGAAACCCCCCCTCCACCCCACCTCTGGAGCTTCTGCATCTTGCCACCCCCCCTCCCCAGGAGGATGGCGGCTCTTACCGTCATCTGAAGCCCCTGGGATCTGGTTGGTGAGGGGCGGGCTGCAAGTGGGGGGCGGAGAGGGCTAACAGTGAAAGTGGAGAAAGCGTCCACCCGAAGGGGGAAGTAAAGAGGCAGAGCGGAGGGTGCTGGGAAACCCAGAGCACAGAGAAGGTCTCAGAGCTGAGAGAGATGCCGAGAGTGAGGAGAGGAGCATGCGGACACCGACGGTGGCAGTGAAGGAGTGGGCAGGTACAACCCCTGGCAAAAATGATGGAATCACCAGTCCCTGAGGATGTTCATTCAGTTGTTTATTGTTATAGAAAAAAAGCAGATCACAGACATGGCCAAAAACTAAAGGCATTTCAAATGGCAACTTTCTGGCTTTAAGAAACACTAAAAGAAATCAAGAAAAATAATTGTGGTGGCCAGTAACAGTTAGATTTATAGAACAAGCACAGGGAATAAATTATGGAATCACCCTGTAAATTTTCATTACAAACACTAACACCTGCATCAGATTAAATCTGCTTGTTAGTATGTAGGTAAAAAGGAGTGATCACACCTTGGAGAGCTGTTGCAACAAGTGGACTGACATGAAGCATGGCTCCAACACCAGAGATGTCAGTAGAAAAAAAGGAGAGGATTATAAAACTCCTTAAAAGAGGGTAAATCATCCCGCAGTGTTGCACAAGATGATGGTTGTTCACAGTCGGCTGTGTCTAAAACATGGACCAAATACAAACAACATGGGAAGGTGGTTAAAGGCAAGCATACTGATAGACCAGGGAAGACATCAAAGCGTCAAGACAGAAAACTTAAAGCAATATGCCTTGAAAACAGAAAATGTACAACAAAACAAATGAGTAACAAATAGGAGGAAACTGGAGTCAACATCTGTGACCGAACTGTAAGAAACCGCCTAAAGGAAATGGGATTTACATACAGAAAAGCTAAAAGAAAGCCATCTCTAACACCTAAACACAAAAAACAAGGTTACAATGGGCTAAGGAAAGGCAGTCGTGGACTGTGGATGATTGGATTTCTGTCTTGACACTTAGATGTCTTCCTTGTGACATGGACTGCACTCTGGCAAATATCTACTGCCCCAATAAAAAACCCAATAAAATACAATGAAAAAAATAAATAATGAATAATTTTCATGAATAAAAATGGAGAAACTAATGGAGTTTAAGAAAGGAGGAGTAATCATGGCAGATGTGCTAACCTAAGTTAGATAGCACATCTCAGGTACAGGGGACTGGAAGTGTACAACTGAAGATGTTAAAGAAGTTACATCAGAATCAATTGATGGTTGTATGGAGAATACAGCATTCTAAAATATGAGACTATACATTCCACCACCCTGTGCACGGAATGTACTCAAGAATCGATTATTGGTCGAACATAGGTTATTGGAATCAGTGATTAGTACAAACATAGTTACAACATTTTTAGACCAGGGAAGTACTAACGAAAGAAATCTACGAGTTAGAACAGCAGCATAAAAAAGAGGGGAGCGAGAAGTATACCATGCTGTCACGCTAAAAAGGGACGAATTAAAAGAACTAACAGAACAGGAAACATGAAAGATCATTTTTTTTTTTTGTAAAATTCTTTTTATTTATTTTAATATAACATACAGTAGAAAAGTGACTCAGCACAACACCGAGCCACACATATGGCCAATGTGGCCAACCGATACAATAACATACAGACTGACTAACAGACGTACTATGTAGACATTTACGCCTTTTACCCCCCTCCCTCCCCCCACCCCCCAACCCCCAACCCCCAACAACTTAAGACTCAGTTCTCCACACTCCTCTCAGAGACCTTGTATCTGGACCTTAGTGCACCTAGTATTCAATACACATCTCCAGGAGTATTTGTGCAGCGCCCAAATATCTCCAGTGTTTAAACGCAAACATCAATTATGGCTGAACTCCCCAACCATATAAGCAAACTAGAGTATAATGAGCCTCTGATACCTTCCATGCCCGTCTAGGTCATCAAGAGGATGTACACTTAATAGTGTTTAGGTCACTGGGACTCTTACCCCACCGTGAGTTATACCACACCTGCCACACCTTATCAAATTTCTTTCCACATCCCCTTGACAAATATGTTGCTTTATAATATGGCATCATTGAATTGACCAACCCCTTCCAAAGGGGCAACGATGGGGCCTCCGGTTTCTTCCAGTGTAGTAATATAGCCATCCTACCATAAAACAGTAGGATATTGATCAGAGTTCTATGAGTGAGATGGGACCACCTCTTCCACCAATCCCAGGAGACACACTCTAATTGTCTGAGGGACAGGGACCACCAGGACCTCTGCTATGCAGGAGGTAACCTCAGTCCAAAACTGTTGGACTTGAGGGCACCCCCAGAAAATATGGTCGGCAGCCGCCGGCGAAAAGGTACAACGCTAACAATTCTGCTGCAACGTTCAGGTATATGGCCGCTAGTCTAGCCGGTGTATAATACATTTTGTGCAAAAATTTAAATTGGATCAGCCTGTCCCTCGCCGCTACCAAGTGCTGAAAGAGGTGATCCCACATGTCATCCCACTCCTCACCCTGGATGTCAGAGACCTCTGCTTCCCACCTTTTCCTACATTTAACCACTGCCAATGAACTTTTTTTAAATAACTCCTTGTATGTAACCGATAGTGTTTTGGGAAGATTGTCAGATGTGAGCAGGTTTTCTAAGTCTGAGGGAAAGGACTCGATAGCACTATCTTTAAACTGGGCCTGGAAGACGTGACGCAGCTGGAGAAATCTGAAATAGTGCGAATTGAGAAGGTCATGTTTACTTTTGAGCTGGTCAATGGTCAGTAATTCCCCCTCTCTAGTTATGTCTTTAAGAAGTTTAACCCCCCTAGTTACCCACGCCATGGGGTCCTCGAAAGAGAGGAAAAGAGGGGCAGTTTGGGATTCATCCACGAAGGGGTTGTTGGAGAAAAGCTTAAATGATTAGGGCAGGCCAGTCCAACCGCCTCTTCCCATGCCTTGATGGTGGCTTTCATAAACATCATAAGAGGAAGATCCGACTGAGAACCTCTATGAATGGCCAATCTTAGACTCATACAATCCCAGGTGTGCTGCCTCTAATGCCGTGGCCCCAGCATCAGAGATCAGCCAACAAACACCATCTGGCTTGCTATGTAGTATTTCCACCAATCTGGCAAGGCTAAACCTCCCTGACCCCAGGGTTCCGGAAGTACCTTCAGTCCTATCCTGGGTGACTTAGGGGACCACAGAAACAAACTGGTGATGCTATCCAACTTTTTAAAGAATGATTTAGGTATCCATATGGGTGTGTGTCTTAGAAAATATAATATAACCGGGAGAATTTTCATCTTAAGCAGGTTGATTCTCCCCATTAATGATAATGGAAGTTTTTGCCTCGCTTGGGCCTTCTGTTTAAAGAGAGTCAATAAGGGTGTCAGATTGAGGGGCAGATAGTCGGCAGTATTTGCTGTGACTTTGACTCCTAAATATGTAATTGTGGACACCCATTTCAATGGCAGATTTGGGTCCGCCGCCTCCTTTGCACCTGAATCCAGTGGCAGGATAGATGATTTGTTCCAGTTAACCCTCAAACCCGAGAAAGTAGTGAAGTTGTTTTATAATCTGCAAAGCCGCAGTCAGCGACTCTCGGGTCTCGCAGGAACAGCAACAAATCATTGGCATAGAGTGCTAGGCATTCATCAGTGGTTCCTACTCTGTTCCCCCCAACCTTCGGTGACAATCTTAGGGCAATCGCCAATGGCTCCATCATGAGAGCAAATAGGAAGGGCGACAGAGGGCAACCCTGCCTGGTGCCTCTACCCACCGAAAAGAAAGGAGACGTATTGATGCCCAGATAGAGAAGTGAAATCCATGTTCTGAAGAATGGGCCTAAGCCCATTTTCTCCAGAACTGTGAGCATATATTGCCAGTCTATAGAATTGAAGGCCTTTTAAATATCGATAAACTATGATTCTAGTAGGGGAGTCAAGGTTAGGTAATTGCATGTGCGTAAAAAGTCTTCAAGTTTGTGTCAGTAGACTTGCCAGGCATAAAGCCCATTTGATCAATATCTATCAGAGAGGAAAGCTCCAGCAAGTCTATTAGCCAACTCTTTCGTTAGAATTTTCAGGTCCATATTTAGTAGGGCTATAGGCCTGTAGGAAGAGCATTTAAGGGGGTCCTTACCTGGTTTCAATAAGAGAATCATATATGCCTCAAGTATTGAGTCAGGGAACCTATGTTGCAAGCAGTAATGTAAAAGTGCAGTAAGTCTGGGGGCCAACTGGTCCACATACTACTTGTAAAAGTCAGCAGGAAACCCATCTGGCCCGGGAGCCTTGTGGGGTGGAAAGGCAAAGATGGCTGAAACTACCTCTTTGGTAGTGATCTTGACGTTCAGAGCCAGCCAGTCTGAGTCCGACAAACTTGGGAGTACAATACCCTCCAACAGTGCAGTAAGGGCATTCTGATCATATTTCGGAATGGGTGCATATAGATTGGAAAAAAATTCCCTAAATTCATCCATAATACCAGAAGGGTCATTAGCCAGGTCACCATTCCTACGTCTGATGACAGGAATATTCGCAATCTGGCTATAGTCAGTCACCAACATAGCTAACAATTTACTATTTTTATCACCCTCCACAAAAGGAGAATTGGCTCTGTGACCAGCGTCCGTATGTGTCAAGTTATTGAAATGTAGTGAGAGCAGACGCCTGGCCTCCAGTAGGGCAGAGTAGGAGGAGTCCAATGGGTTAGTAGCATTGCTCTCTGCACATTTGTTGGCCTCCCAGTATGTTGTGATTGAGTCCAACACATGAGAGGACACACCTCTCATGTGTTGGACTCAACCAGGTAACCAACCAGGAGAGAGTTTCCAGCTCCGTGACCCCCTCCCAGCTGGAAATGCTAAGGAGAGGGAAAGCGGATTATGGTCTGATATGGCCCCCCGCTAAATACTCAACCCCCTGCAGAAATGGCATCAAGACTGGGTTGCCAAACGCCAGATCTATCCTGGCCGATGAGCGATGGGACTGTAATAGATACGAGTAGAATCTATCAGTGGGATTTTTATAACGCCATAGTTCAGTCAGCCCAGTCACCAAGGCCCAGGATAGAAGCTCCACAGACCCCATTCTACCCGGATTGGATGAGTCCAATGCATCCAAAGTGGCATTGAAGTCCCCCATCAGCAGCAATGGGAGATGGGCATGAGGAGCCAGCTTAACAAACAAGTCATATAACAATTGCACAGTAAACGGGGGAGGTAAGTAAATATTCACCAACAACAGCTTATAGTAGCAAATATCTACCACTGCCACATAGCGCCCCCCCGATCTGAGAACACCTGGTGGATAGTGCACGGAACAGCCTTTCTGACTAGAATAGATACTCCCCTAGCAAAAGTGGAGTAAGTTGCATGAAATGTCCTTTGTATCCAGGGCCTCCGTAAGGCAAGAACCCTGTTGCCATCCAGGTGTGTCTCCGGCAGGAGGACGACATGTGGCCTAGACTTCTTTAGATACTGAAGCACCGTGGCCCGTTTGAATTTGTTATTTAGCCCCCGTACATTCCAAGTTACCATTTTAATTTGGTTAGACATGACAATAGAGTATAAAAACTTTGTTGCAGGAACCCGAGAGCCCAGGCAAAAACATTGTCACAACGTGAACTAAAATAGGAGGACACCACCGCCCTATATAGGTGCCAAAATACCCATGAGAGCTGGGAACTGAGCTTGAACAAACAAAACCCCCCCTGCCATTATACCAGAAACAAAAAGGAAAGGAAAAGATAGAAAAGAAAAACAGTCTGGTATGTAGCTTTAGTCCCAGACATAACTATCCAAAAATTTCTTGGAAGTTCAACCGTTGTTCAAATGTTCGACAGTTCAAGTAGTTTTCCTGTGTGTACCAGAAGGCTCCACTTACAACAGGACAAGGAGCATTGCATAGCAAGAAACAACTGCATGTTGTAACAAAGAAAAAAAGAGAAGAAAGGGCAGTAGTAGGAGTCCTGATCATCTAACGCCATCTATTGACGTTTAGCAGGTAAAACATGTAGATTCATACAGTGGACATGTAATTAAGGGAGATTCAAAATATATTTCCAACAGTACTCTTGAGGACCTGGATAAAGGCACAACAAGGTAGAAAGGCAATACTTATTAGAGCCCAGGCAAGCTTCATGGGATCCTGTCCAGCCATTCACAGGCAGGTTGTCAAAAAATGTCACAGCTCCGTTGTGCTGTACTCGCAGTCTGCTGGGATATAGCATGCTGTATTGTATATCCTTAGCTCTCAATCTTTTCTGGATATTGAATGAGCATCTCCTTTTTCTGGGTTTCTGCAGAGAAGTCAGGAAACAACATCACACGGGCATTTTCAAAGCGCAGCTCCTGGTGCTTCCTGGATTCTGCTAAAATCATGTCCCGGTCCCTGTAGTTCAGGAATCTGACCAAGAACGGCCTGGGGAATTCTCCCGGCGGACGTCTGCCCGTGGGGACTCTATGAGCCCATTCAACCACATAAGTGGGGGTGGGCCCCAGTACTAGGAGCTGTTTGAAGAATTGTTCCGCAAATGTGGCCATTTTTTCTCCTTCTGCCCCCTTAGGCAACCCCACCACTCTCACATTGTTCCTTCTCTGCCTGTCTTCTGCGTCATCAGCCCTGTTTTGCAGCAATTTCACCATTTCTTCCAACTCAGATAGTTGATTGCCTTGGGAATGAGAGGCATACTCCACCTCAGAAATCCTGTCCTCAGCTACTGTGAGCCTACCCCGGATTTTGTCCATGTCATGCCTTATCAGTGTGCACTCATTGGCCAGATGGTCTATGCTTACCATCACCACAGCTTTACTTGCATGGATCGCCTCCGTAATGGGTCGAGTAATGGCATCCTGTGGGTTTTCCTGCTCCTGAGAGGCAGACAGGGAGTCTCCAGGCTCCGGATTCTGCATATTCACCGCCTGTGCCATACTCTTGGCCTGCTTCTTGGTGCTCTTTCCTGTGTGAGAAGGCAAGATGGCAGGGGTGGGGCCTACCTCCGGGCCACAGGTGGAGCGAGTCTGGCGCTGACACTTCTGCACCTGGTGCCCTGGCTTGGAATGCCCCTTTTCTCATGTACCGGAGTACAACGGCAGAACCCGGTACCTCTGGTACTGGATAGCGGTCAGGGAACCTCCTAAAAATGGATATATTTGCAGGAGAAGTGTGGAGCTCTAGTGAAACAAGTCCTGCCTGGTTCACATCCGGTCACACCCCCCTCCTCCCCCCCCCCCCCCCCCCTCCCCCATGAAAGATCTTTAATAGAATTAAGTATAGTATCAATGGGGAAACAAGACAGGGAAGTATTTAGCTAAAATATTAAAAAAGAAAAATACAGCAAATTATATAGAGAAAACCCAAAATGGCACTGGAGAAATGGTATACACAACAACGGAAATAGCAGGAGTATTTCAGAAATACTATGGGGAGTTGTACTCAGTTAAACAGAAGGAGACACAAGACTTGGAAACGGAGAGGATAAAATAAAAACCTTTTTAAAGGAAGTGAGTCTAAATAAAATTTCAGAAGAGAAACTAAGCGCCCTAGAAGAACCTATAACAGAAGAAGAGATTAGCCAAATCCTAAATTCAGCATCTGGGAAATGTCCAGGCCCAGACAGGCTTACGACATATTACAAAAAGTTTAAGGAAATTTTAATCCCCAATTTATGCTCCTACATAAATGGGATAGGAACAAGCTGGGAGATGAGAAGGGAAGCTCTAACAGCCGCCATCACAGTTATCCCAAAGGAAGGAAAGGATGTTGCTCTATGCTCAAGTTATAGACCCATCTCGCTATTAAATGCAGACACGAAATTATTTGCCAAGGTATTAGCTAGTAGGATGAAAGCTGTAATGAATGGCTTGGTACATGCGGACCAAGTCAGATTTACCCCAGGAAGAGAAAGGAGTGATAATGGGGTAGGAACGTTACTACTATTGCAGAAAATGAAAGAAGCTAAATCCCCAGGGCTACTACTTTTAATAGATGCCAAAAAAGCATTTGATAGGGTAGACTGGGGATTTATGATGAATACTTTGGAGGTAATGGGAGTAGGCCCAAAGATGACCGACTGGATTAAAGCATTGTATAATCATCCTACACCTCGGGTAAAGGTTGACATCCGTGTTCTTTGAGATGTATAACTGAACGAGACAGGGGTGTCCCTTGTCCCCCCTATTGTTTGTACTGTCACTGGAACCGCTTTTGGTGGGGATCAGACAGAACTCGGATATAGGGGGGATTAAGATAGGGGACAAAGAGCAAAATTTGCGGCATATGCCAATGATTACTACGTAACCAGGCCCAGGGTAACTCTGCCCAACCTAATAAAGCTATTAAAATCCTATGGAGAAATATCAAACTTTAAAATGAACCCCTCTAAATCAGAGATTCTAAATATTAATCTGAGGAAACAAGAGGAGCAGATTCTACAACAAGAGTTCCGATTTATATGGAGAAAAACAGAACTAAAATGTTTAGGAATAAAAATAACAGCATCCATTGAGATAATATAACAAATTTTATCCCGCTATTGAACGAAATAAAAATGGAAATAAATAAAACTGCAACAAGATATCTTTCCTGCATAAGAAGAATAAATATTTTTAAAATGGTAATTTTGCCAAAGATTATGTACAAGATGCAAATGCTACCGATTCCCCTCCCACAGGTATATTTTAAGACATAAAAAACAAACTTATTAGGTTATATATGGCAGAAAAAGAAGCCAAGAATATGTTTTTTTGGTACTGAATACAGATAAAACGCAAGGGGGACTGGGTGCCAGTACTTGGGGGAATGAAGGGGCCTAAAATACCGCCATCCATAGTAAAGTGGGAAGAAGAACTGGGAAAGTGAGAGACCAAGATCTTGGGAAAATACTGAAGATGGTACATAGCACGACAATAGATAGTAACACTACAGAAATGAATTATAAATGTCTAGCACGTTGGTATATAACACCTGATAAGGCACATAAATGCCAAAACGAGGTTTTGCCGTTTTGCTGGCGTGGGTGTAACGCAGTGGGAACCATGGCCCACATATGGTGGACATGTCCAAAAATTAAAAAAATATATTGTGCTGCAGTTAATAAAGGAGATTACTAATATAGAGATACTAGAGGAACCTTGGAGGTGTTTGTTTCATGGGGTTAGAATGTCAACAAAACAATATATGAGAACCTTGGTGCCCTATCTACTGAACACAGCCAAAAGCTTAATACCTCGTCAGTGGCAGGAGTCAGCCCCAGGATGGGGAGTTGGTGTAAAAAAATAAAATAAATATTTAACATGGAATATTTAAGATATATCGGAGAGGAGGGAATGGAAGGATTCGAAAATAAGTGGAAAGTCTGGACAGAGTTTAAGCAGACAAGGAGATTCAGTCAGGTCCATAAATATTGGGATAACAACATAATTCCAATCTTTTTGGCTCTATACACTAGAGCTGAAACAACTAATCAATGAATTGATTACTATTTTCATAATCGATTAATCGGCCAGTAACATAATGTGGTTAAAAAACAAACTGAAATGAGCCCTTTATAGTACAAAAAGAAAATAATCGCTACTGTAACCATTTCTCTCAGTTCTACAGTAAAAAAAAAATGAACCCCTTACAGTAGTGATTGTTTGCTTTTTTGTACTATAAAGGGCTAATATTAGTTTTTTTAACCCCATTATGTTACTAAACGTCTTAGACCTGGTTCTATGTGTTTTTTGTTGCTTTTTGCAGAAACGGACTAGAGTTCATTTACATGATTTCCTATGGGATACGTTCACATCTATGCTTTTTCAGCCGCTGCGTATTTGGAAAGCGTCAGTGACTTTTTTTTAACGCAAAACAGTGCTTTTTTTTTTTTAATATACTTCAATGGAGAAGCTGCAGAAAAGCATGTAATGCATTTTTGCAGCAATTTGTGTTTTTTAATCTGCCCAACAACAAATTGGCCAAAAAAATGCAAATTGCAGCAAAATCACATGCACAAAAATCAAAACGCACAGCAAAAAGCACCGCAGAAACAGATCAAAAGCAAACTGCATAGGTGTGTACTGTGCCTTATGCTGGTCACACGGATCAATTTTCAGATGAGAATATTCAGATGAAAAATCTTTGTACATTCGATGAATGAAAGAATGTTTGAAATTTTCACTTGTTTTTAACATTCTGTTTTTAAAATAATTGTAATTTCTGAACGAAAACCACATACTCTGTCTGAAAATTCCTTTCACCAAGAAGTTTTCTATTTCCAAATTTTCCCATCACTGTGGTTGAAAATGAAAGTCGATTTGACCCCACTAACGATTAGAAAATCGAATGAACGTTCTTATCTCTTCTCTAATAGTATATACAGTATATATCCTCTTATAGTATATACAGTATATCTCTTCTGTCTTATTCTCAGAGTGGATTAGATATTTTGCTCCCTAACCATATAGTTGGTTATTTTTATTTACCACTGCATAGAGATATTTAAGAATAAATTGCCTTTTTTTTAAAACTTTACATATTAACTAAATTATACACCACACTTTTTTTTTTTTAAGGTTATTAACCGATTAATCGAAACAATAATCGGCCAACTAATCGATTATGAAAATAATCATTAGTTGCAGCCCTACTATACACCACCACAATGGATTTGAAATTAAACAAACAAACAAGATGTGCTTTAACTGCAGACTTTCAGCTTTAATTTGAGGGTATTTGTATCCAAATCAGGTGAACGGTGTAGGAATTACAACAGTTTGTATATGTGCCTCCCACTTTTTAAGGGACCAAAAGTAATGCTCAGTCGGATTCAGGTCAGGTGATTGACTTGGCCATTGCATAACATTCCACTTCTTTCCCTTAAAAAACTTTTTGGTTGCTTTCGCAGTATGCTTCGGGTCATTGTCCATCTGCACTGTGAAGCGCCGTCCAATGAGTTCTGAAGCATTTTGTTGAATATGAGCAGATAATATTGCCTGAAACACTTCAGAATTCATCCTGCTGCTTTTGTCAGCAGTCACATCATCAAATACAAGAGAACCAGTTCCATTGGCAGTCATACATGCCCACGCCATGACATTACCACCACGCTTCACTGATGAGGTGGTATGCTTTGGATCATGAGCAGTTCCTCTCCTTCTCCATACTCTTCTCTTCCCATCACTCTGGTACAAGTTGATCTTGGTCTCATCTGTCCATAGGATGTTGTTCCAGAATTGTGAAGGCTTTTTTAGATGTTGTTTGGCAAACTCTAATCTGGCCTTCCTGTTTTTGAGGCTCACCAATGGTCTTGTGGTCTGTATTCACTCTGGTGAAGTCTTCTCTTGATTGTTGACTTTGACACACATACAGCTGCCTCCTGGAGAGTGTTCTTGATCTGGCCAACTGTTGTGAAGGGTGTTTTCTTCACCAGGGAAATATTTCTTCGTTCATCCACCACAGTTGTTTTCTGTGGTCTTCCAGGTCTTTTGATGTTGCTGAGCTCATCGGTGCGTTCTTTCTTTTTAAGGATGTTCCAAACAGTTGATTTGGCCACACCTAATATTTTTGCTATCTCTCTGGTGGGTTTGTTTTGTTTTATCAGCCTAATGATGGCTTGCTTCACTGATAGTGACAGCTCTTTGGATCTCATATTGAGAGTTGACAGCAACAGATTCCAAATGCAAATAGCACACTTGAAATTAACTCTGGACCTTTTATCTGCTCCTTGTAAATGGGATAATGAGGGGATAACACACACCTGGCTATGGAACAGCTGAGCAGCCAATTGCCCCATTACTTTTGGTCCCTTAAAAAGTGGGAGGCACATATACAAACTGTTGTAATTCCTACACCGTTCACCTGATTTGGATGTAAATACCCTCAAATTAAAGCTGAAAGTCTGCAGTTAAAGAACGTCTTGTTCGTTTCATTTCAAATCCATTGTGGTGGTGTATATAGCCAGAAAGATTAGAATTATGTCGATTTCCCAATATTTATGGACCTGACTGTATGTAGAAGTGGTGGGAGCAGAAGAAGGGGAGAGGCATGGAGAAACGGTAGAGGCCAAGCAATAAAAGGTTGGAAGAGAGAGGATAAAGAGGGGGGGGGGGAACATATGTAAAATGTGATATATATTTGATATAAAGAAATAAAAAAAAAGTAATAAACAAAATCCAATAAACTCAATTTTAGTCATTCATTTAGGCGCAAAAGTTATAACGTCTACAAACTAGGGTACATTTTCTGGAATTTACGCAGCTTTTTGTTTGACTGCCTATCTCGTTTCTTGAGGTGCTAAAATAGCAGGGCAGTAAAAAAAACAAAACAAAATTACCCCTTTTTGGAAAATAGACACCCCAAGGAATTTGCTGAGAGGCATGTTGAGCCTGTTGAAGATTTAATTTTTTTGTCACAAGTGATTGAAAATTGACAAAAAAAAAGGTAATGCCTTTTTTTTTTTTTTTTCCCCCCTGATATGATGTATTGCTCACACATGCCATGGGTATATGTGGAATTACCCCCCAAAATACATTCACACTACCTATCAGTTTCGGAGGCCATGAAATGCCCAGATAGCACAACCCCCCCCCAAATGACCCCATTTTGGAAAGTAGACACCCCAAGCTATTTGCTGAGAGGAATGTTGAGTCCATGAAATATTTTATATTTTGCCACAAGTTTCAGGAATATTACCAATATTTTTTTTTTTACACAAAGTTGTCACTAAATGATATATTGCTCAAATATGCCGTGGGTATATGTGGAATTACACCCCAAAATACATTCTGCTGCTTCTCCTGAGTGCAGGGATACCATGCATGAGACTTTTTGGGAGCCTAGCCCTGTACAGGACCCTGAAAACCAATCACCTCCTTCAGACTTTCTAAGGGCGTAACTTGTTGATTTCACTCCTCACTATCACAGTTTCGGAGGCCATGAAACGCCAAGATAGCACAAACCCCCCCAAATGACCCCTTTTCGGAAAGTAGACACCCCAAGCTATTTGCTGAGAGGCATGTTGAGTATTTTGCAGATCTTTTTGTCACAATGTTTTGAAAATTGAAAAAATAAATACATTTTTCTTTTTTCTTTCTTCATTTCCAAAACAAATGAGAGCTGCAAAATACTCACCATGCCTCTTAGCAAATACCTTGGGGTGTCTACTTTCTCGAAAGGGGTCATTTGGGGGTGTTTTGTGCTACCTTGCATTTCATGGCCTCCGAAACTGTGATAGGTAGTGAGGAGTAAAATCACCATTTTACGCCCTTAGAAAGCCCGAAGGCGATTGGCTTTTTGGGTCCTGTATGCGGCTAGGCTACCAAAAAGTCTCACACATGTGGTATCCCCGTACTCAGGAGAAGCAGCAGAATTAATTTTGGGGTGTAATTTCACGTATACCCATGCCATGTGTGAGCAATATATCATTTAGTGACAATTTTGTGTAGAAAAAAAAAACTTGTGGCAAAATATAAAATATTCCATGGACTCAACATGCCTCTCAGCAAATAGCCTGGGGTGTCTACTTTCCAAAAAGGAGTCATTTGGGGGGGTTTTACTGTCCTGGCATTTTATGCCCAACATTAAAAGCTTATGCCACACATCACCCACTCTTCTAAACAAAGCCCTTTCTGACACTTTTTGTTTACATGAAAAAATCTTTTTTTTTTTTTTTTTGCTAGAAAATTACTTTGAACCATCAAACATTATATATATTTTTTTTAAAGCAGAGGCCCTACAGATTAAAATGGTGGGTGGGTGTTGGAATTTTTTTTTTTTTTTTACAAAGTTATTGCGCAGCGATTTTTCAAACGCAATTTTTTTTGTTTAAAAAAAAAAAAACACTTTTTTGAATTTTAATACACAAAAACACACTATATTGCCCAAACGTTTGGGAAAATATAAAAGATGATCTTATGCCGAGTGCATAGATGCCAAACATGACATTCTTCAAAATTACGTACACCCGTGTAGCAGCAACAAACTACATTCATTTTTAAAAGCCTTTACAGGTTACCACTTTAGATTTACAGAAAAGGTCTACTGCTAAAATGACTGCCCTCGTTCTGACGTTCGCGATGATGCCTCACATGCATGGTGCAATTGCTGTTTACATTCCACGCAAGACTGATGCTTGCGTTCTCCTTTGCGCGTGAGCACGGGGGACAGGGTTGATTTAATTTTTTTTATTATTTATTTTGCTTTTTTATTTTTTTTACACTGTCCCTTTTCATTTATTTTTTTGTATTTTTATTTTCATAATTTTTATTGTTATCACATGGAATGTACATATCCCCTATGATAGCAATAGGTAGTGACAGGTACTCTTTTTTTTTCCAAAAATTTGGGGGGTCTATTAGACTCTAGATCTCTCCTTAGCCCTTAAAGGGCGGTGTGATAAGATGCTTTCCCAATGGAACTGTTTATATCAAACAAGATGCCAAGATGATACCTAAACCTGAAGGCATCATTCTGGTATAACCACTCAAAGTCCAGCAACATACCAGTACGTCGCTGGTCCTTGTTGGGCATATATTGTAATGTTCGTTTTTTTTTTTTTCAACAGATTTCTCCATTCACATCGATTGGTCTGTGGTGTTTCCACCATTATAAGACCACCCTGGGGGGTATATGGGGGGTACCTAAACCTACCTGAGCCTACCACTAATTGTGATTAACTGCCCTAACGCTGTTTACTGTGTGATGAAAACTGCACTTGGTGACAGGAGTGAAAGGGTTAACTGGGGGGAGAGGGGGGCGATCAGGGGTTTAAGTGTGCCTGCGTGTCCTGATGTCAGTGTAGAGTTGTGTACTCACTGTGGCTGTCGTCTTGCTCGCTGGAACCGAAAAGGGCTCCACGAGGGGAGATGACATAACTTCCTGTGCCTGTGTTTACATTACACAGGCAGAGGACAGTGTCCTTTTGCCAGAACTGATCTGCAAGTCCAGGCCAGAAATCATGGGCCTGTAGACTAATGGGTTCTGAAACAAATCCGATTGCCGCGGGGGGCGCGTCTGCGCCACCTACCTGCTAGCGCGCACAACATACCAGTTAGTTTGTTTCAGTGATGTCTTCAAGTCATTAGTAGTTACTTGTGCATTCTTTATGCATTTCTCCATTGAGGATTCTACATTATGCCTTGGTGGTCATCTTGGCTCTTCTAGGAACAGTAGCCACTGTACTAAACTGTCTACGTTTTATAGAGAGTCTATCGATGGGTGGATGCCTGAAAAATTTGAGATTGCTTTGTATCTCTTTTACAGCCTTATGTAGATCAACTAATCTTGATTATATGTCTTTAGATAGGCAGGGCTCACATCAACTGATGCGTCTTATGAACAGCAATCTTAAAATGTTTGAGTGTCTTATCAATCAAAGTAGCTCTAAACCATACCTCCAAACATATTTCATTAATTGGACTCCAGATGTGCTAACTACTAACTCAGATTAGCTTTTGTTGATGTAATTAGCGTATGGGTTCACGTACTTTTTCTTCAGCAATGTGAATGTCTAATGGGTGTGTTCAATAAAGCCTTGAGACATTAGAACTGTTTGTGTGTGATTAGCTTAACCGCATGCCGACCAGCCACCGCATTTATACTGCGGCAACATGGCTTGGCTGCGCAAATCGCCGTCATGGTAGGTCGGTACCATAGACGGCCACCAGGGGGCGCGCGTGCGCCCCCTGCTCGCCCACGGAGCTGTTGCGAGCGCCCAGCAGTAGTGATCACCGCCGGGCTCCCGTGATCGCTTGGGGCACACCGAGAACTAGGATCTGTGTGTGTAAACACACAGTTTCCGGTTCTCTGAGGGGAGAATAGACAGATTGTCTGTTCATACAGAGTATGAACAGACAATCTGTCATATCCCCTGCACAGTCCCCTCCCCCCTTCAGTTAGAACACATACTAGGACACACTTAACCCCTTCACTGCCAGTGACATTTTCACAGTAATCAATGCAATTTTATAGCATTGATCCCTGTAAAAATGCCAATGGTCCCAAAAGTGTGTCAAAATTGTCCGACGTGTCCGCCATAATGTCTTAGTCCCGATAAAAATCGCAGATCGCCATCATTACTAGTAAAAAAAAAAAATTAATAATAAAAAAGCCATAAGACTATCCCCTATTTTGTAGACGCTATAACTTTGACGCAAGCTAATTAATATATGCTTATTGCAATTTTTTTTTTTTTTTTTTACCAAAAATATGTAGAATACATATCGGTCTAAACTGAGAAAAAAAAACTTTTTTTTTATATATTTTTGGGGGATATTTATTATAGCAAAAAGTAAAAAATATTGCGTTTTTTTTTCAAAATTGTCGCTTTTTTTGGTTTATAAAAAATAAAAACTGCAGAGGCGATCAAATACCACCAAAAGAAAGCTCTATTTGTGGGGAAAAAAGGAAGTCAATTTTGTTTGGGTGCAACGTCGCATGACCGCGCAATTGTCAGTTAAATTGACGCAGTGCCGAATTGCAAAAAGTGCTCTGGTCAGGAAGGGGGTAAAATCTTCCGGGGCTGAAGTGGTTAAGCACATTGGGGTTGATCTATTAAAACTGGAGTGCAAAACCTTGTGCAGCTGTGCATGGAAACCAATCAACTTCCATTTTTTTTTTTTTTTTTTGGTCAAAGCTTAATTGAGCAAGCTGAACTTAGAAGCTGTTTGGCTACCATATACAGCTGGACCAGATTTTGCACTCTCCAGTTTCAGCAAATCAACCCCATTGTGTTTGTCTATTGCTGTGACTTGGATGAGGATCAGATCACTTTTTATGGTAACTTACTGCAGAAAATCAGTTAATACCAAGAGGTTGACAAACTTTTTCTTGCCCTTCCCTCTCGTTTCTGATCTTTTTTTTGCTTGCCTAATAAAACTGGACCCTCACAGAATGGGTAGGGTTATATGGGGACACTAAGGGATGGACCCATTGAAGCTTTTTCCAGTGTCCAATCAACTGAAGATAGCGGCATTCATGGTCTATTATCCGTTTTGGTATCCTGTACTGTACTCCAAGATATAGAATTAACAGGTATATCACGATTCTTTTTTGCTGATTCAACTATAAAAAAGAAAATAATTTTTATATTTTTCAGGGAAGTTCTGAATTGATCAACCAACCCGAAACACTATCTGGGGGAGGTGAGCACAGGTTGGTAAACCCTCCTTTAAAATGTTTTGTCCATTCTGATTAGTGCTGCATAATAAAGTACTAACTAAAGGTAAAACTTTTTTTTTTGGTTTTTGTTTTGTTTTGTTTTGGAGAGGGCTTAGAACACCTTGCTAGTTCTTCTTGCTGTCTGGGCCCCTGTTAGGGAGATTCACTCTATTTGTCCTGTTTATCATGACCATCAAAAGTAAAAGCAAAGCAAAATCACAAATTATGGGTTAATACCGAAACAATATTAGAGGGGAAATCTTCCAATGTGTACATTAGTTCTGGTAACACCACAGAATTCTCACTTAGAGGGATTTCCTTTCACTTCCTGTTTTGACTTTGGGACACGAAGTCCCAAACCTGACAGGGGTTATAATTCTCCCTTACCCATATAAAATGTAAAAAAAAGTTTGCTTTTAGTTACACTTTGAATGCAACATTTTTCTTTGTAATGTTTCCTTTGATCTACATATAAATGGCACATTAAATATTATGTAATCTTTGTTACAATGTGTTTATGGTCAGTTCACACTATGTGCAGTGACAGACATTTTACCGTATGGTAAAACGTCTGTCACTGCAGGGCAACACGGGAAACAATTGTTTAACCGATTCCCGCCCGCCGTACGACAAATGACGTCCTTGGCTTTGAGCGGGTATATCTGAATGATGCCTGTAGCTACAGACATCATCCAGATATCGTCTTTTAGAGCCGGCGAATCTGCGCACCATAAGAATGATCATATCGGCTGTTCTGCCGCTTGATCGTTCTTATGGGAGGCGAGAGGGGACGCCTCCCCTCCCGCCGCCCACCGTTGCTTCTACCGACTCACCGCTACGATCGGTGAGTCGGTCACAGGATCCGCCAGCCCTGGATGTTTGGCATAGAGATTTCCGGTGGACCAGATGGTTGCTGGAGTCTCTATGATCGTTCGGAGGCCAGGCACGATGTTATGACGTCACGCCCGCCCTCTGTATTCAAGAAAACAGCGCCGCTTTGGCTGGGAAGCGGTGATCTTCTTTTTTTTTTATTTCAGGCTTCTAAGCCTAGAGGTGAGATGTGGGGTCTTATTGAACCCACATCTCACTGTAAAGAGCACCTGTCATGCTTATTCCTATTACAAGGGATGTTTACATTCCTTGTAATAGAAATAAGTGATCAAAAAAATTTTTTGGGAAAAAAAAAGTGTCAAGCTAAAATAAATAAAGTAAAATTAACTCGCACGCAGAAGCGAACGCATACGTAAGTCCCGCCCACATATGAAAATGGTGTTTAAACCACACATGTGAGGTATCGCAGCGAACGTTAGAGCGAGAGCAATAATTTTGGCCCTAGGCCTCCTCTGTAACGCAAAACATGTAACCAGTGAAAAATTTTAAAGCGTCGCCTAAGGGGATTTTTAAGTAGCAAAGTTTGGCGCCATTCCACGAGCGTGTGCAATTTTGAAGCATGACATGTTAGGTATCTATTTACTCGGCGTAACTTCATCTTTCACATTATGCAAAAACATTGGGCTAAGTTTACTGTTTTTTTTTTTTTTTTTTTTAAGCACAAAACTTTTTTTTTTTTCCCAAACAAAACACATTCGAAAAATTGCTGCGCAAATACCGTGCGAGATAAAAAGTTGCAATGACCGCCATTGTATTCTCTAGGGTCTTTGCTAAAAAAACATATATAATGTTTGGGGGTTCTATGTAATTTTCTAGCAAAAAAAAGTATGATTTTTACATGTAGGAGAGAAATGTCAGAATTGGCCTGGTAGGCAAGTGGTTAATATGTGTCCCATTTACACTGGCACAGCCTAGCTCTGCGCTAAAATGCAGACATGATGCATTTTATTGCAGTGCACTAGCCCAAATCACACTGCAAGGTCAGGCAGCGCAGTGCTGTGCGCTGTTGGACATTGCAGTGAATGAAGTGTACGTTTTGTACACTTCAAATAAAGCTCATACAAAACAAAAAGAAATTGTGCATCATACTGCCCCCTAGCCAGCCAAAAACACAGAGGGGCTGGAGCTTTGAATCGCACCTGCTGCTCTGTGATCATGTGTGAATTTGTCCTTAATGACACCTGCTCTATCCATATGTGGTATACACAGGAGCTGCTACATTTTGGCAACTGCTTCTGCTATTGTCGGTATTAGTTACAGAGGAGAAGAGCAGAGCATAGGAGATATGCCCTAAAAACTGTTGATATTTTTTTGGGTGTATCTGTTTTCAAAGTGGTTCTAAGCTTATGTATTTCTAATGAGAAAATTGTTATTTTATTGTGCCAAATAAAACATTAATTATTTAAACCTGTTTGTATCTTCCAGCTCTCCATTTCAAGACTCTTTTCCTAGCAATCGCATTTCTAGGCTCCCTCAGAATCACTTTTGCTTGCAGACAGAACCTGCACTGAATGAAACTCATCTCCAGTGGATGCACAGTAAGACTGGTGCCTGGGCTACATTATTCTGCATTTTTACAATGTTTGTCAAATACCAGATTCATCTTTCTGTTTCAGTTGTTTTTATTGATAATTTTCAAGACAAGTAAACCGTTGTATTTTAACAGTATTCCATATATTTGTATAATTGTACTGTAAGCAGTATGAGAAGAGTAGTTTAACATCTTCTGGCCTGCACATCTGTTACAGTTAATTACTCAGAAAATAAAAAAAAAATAAATAAAAAGGGAAAAAGAATAAATGCACAATAAAATAACATTCCTGTAACCAAGAGGAATAATGATAAAGTTCCTGTGGTTTCTGTCTCTCCACCCCAATTTGCATGAGGTGGGGTAAGGAGAAGGACCATGACAGCCTAACCATGAGCTTGGTATTCTCTTTTCCTTTAATTTAAATAGCTATGTGGTCTACAAATACCCACCTATAATCTTGTAATTTAGCGAGACCGTAATACTGTCCCTACTATGCTACTCACATTGCTGAAAGCTTTATAACATCTCTCTCCCTGCCCCTGTAGAAAGAGTATGGGGCAAGAGGTGGTGTTAGAAAGGAAAGAAAAGGGAGAATAAAAAAGAAAAAAAAAACACAGTACACTCCGTGGTATTATTGTTTCTGGTCTCACCCAACCAAATTTATCTTTCAAGTAAATTCTCTTAATCTTGTAAGACAACTTCCCTAGCTCATAACTTTTCAGTGTGTAGTTTATTCTAATCATGGTTGAATTACTACAAAATGCTTTATGATGACAATTTCTAAACTTTAGCAACCTGTCTAAAAAAAAGTTTTTTTCCCTTATGTTAAAGTGGAGTTTTTCCCAAAATTGGAACTTCCGCTCATTTTGTTTCCTCACCCTTTCCGGTGTCACAATTGGCATCTTTCGAGGGGGGAGAGACGACGACAGGATATCTGTCTTTGACAGGTATCCTGTTCCTATTTCCGGGAGCTACGGCCGCGGATATTGACGTCACGGCTCGGCTCCCTCCTCTTCCTCCTGTTGCCGGGTCAGTAGGAGAGAGGAGTGGAGCCTTGCGCATGTGCAGTAGGGTTCCCGGCGTGAAGACGCAAGGCTACACTACCGGGTTCCCTTACCCGCAATGGCGGCGGCAGCCCCCCGACAGCTGATGGAAACATCAGCTGCGGTGCAGACATCGCTGGACTCCAGGACAGGTAAGTGTCCTATTATTAACCACTTCAGCCCCGGAAGGTTTTACCCCCTTCCTGACCAGAGCACTTTTTACAATTCGGCACTGCGTCGCTTTAACTGCTAATTGCGCGGTCATGCAATGCTGTACCCAAACGAAATTTGCGTCCTTTTCTTCCCACAAATAGAGCTTTCTTTTGATGGTATTTGATCACCTCTGCCGTTTTTATTTTTTGCGCTATAAACGGAAAAAGACCGAAAATTTTGAAAAAAAATGATATTTTCTACTTTTTGTTATAAAAAAAATCCAATAAACTAAATTTTAGTCATACATTTAGGCCAAAATGTATTCGGCCACATGTCTTTGGTAAAAAAAAAATGTCAATAAGCGTATATTTATTGGTTTGCGCAAAAGTTATAGCGTCTACAAACTAGGGTACATTTTCTGGAATTTACACAGCTTTTATTTTATGACTGCCTATGTCATTTCATGAGGTGCTAAAATGGCAGGGCAGTACAAAACCCCCCCAAATGACCCCATTTTGGAAAGTAGACACCCCAAGGAAATTGCTGAGAGGCATGTTGAACCCATTGAATATTTATTTTTTTTGTCCCAAGTGATTGAATAATGACAAAAAAAAAAAAAAAAAAATTACAAAAAGTTGTCACTAAATGATATATTGCTCACACAGGCCATGCGCATATGTGGAATTGCACCCCAAAATACATTTAGCTGCTTCTGAGTACGGGGATACCACATGTGTGGGACTTTTTGGGAGCCTAGCCGCGTACGGGGCCCCGAAAACCAAGCACCGCCTTCAGGATTTCAAAGGGCATAAATTTTTGATTTCACTCCTCACTACCTATCACAGTTTTGAAGGCCATAAAATGCCAAGATGGCACAAAACCCCCCCAAATGACCCCATTTTGGAAAGTAGACACCCCAAGCTATTTGCTGAGAGGCATGTTGAGTCCATGGAATATTTTATTTTTTGACACAAGTTGCGGGAATGTGACAATTTTTTTTTTTTTGCACAAAGTTGTCACTAAATATATTGCTCACACAGGCCATGGGCATATGTGGAATTGCACCCCAAAATACATTCTGCTGATTCTCCTGAGTACGGGGATACCACATGTGTGGGACTTTTTGGGAGCCTAGCCGCGTACGGGGCCCCGAAAACCCAGCACCACCTTCAGGATTTCTAAGGGCGTAAAGTTGTGATTTCACTCCTCACTACCTATCACATTTTTGAAGGCCATAAAATGCCCAGATGGCACAAACCCCCCCCAAATGACCCCATTTTGGAAAGTAGACACCCCAAGCTATTTGCTGAGAGGCATGTTGAGTCCATGGAATATTGTATTTTTTGACACAAGTTGCGGGAAAGTGACAATTTTTTTTTTTTTTTTTTTGCACAAAGTTGTCTCTAAATGATATATTGCTCAAACATGCCATGGGCATATGTGGAATTACACCCCAAAATACATTCTGCTGCTTCTCCTGAGTACGGGGATACCACATGAGTGGCACTTTTTGGGTGCCTAGCTTCATACGGGGCCCCAAAATCCAATCACCGCCTTCAGGATTTCTAAGAGCGTTAATTTTTGATTTCACTCCTCACTACCCATCACAGTTTTGAAGGCCATAAAATGCCAAGATAGCACAAAACACCCCAAAATGACCCCATTTTGGAAAGTAGACACCCCAAGCTATTTGCTGAGAGGCATGGTGAGTATTTTGCAGCTCTCATTTGTTTTTGAAAATGAAGAAAGACAAGAAAAACATATTTTTTTTTTCTTTTTTCAAATATCAAAAGTTTGTGACAAAAAGTGAGGTCTGCAAAATACTCACTATACCTCTCAGCAAATAGCTTTGGGTGTCTAATTTCCAAAATGGGGTCATTTGGGGGGGGTTTGTGCCATCTGGGCATTCCATTGCCTCCGAAACTGTGATAGGCAGTGAAGAGTGAAATCAAAAATTTACGCCCTTAGAAAGCCTGAAGGCGGTGCTTGGTTTTCGGGGTCCCGTACGCGGCTAGGCTCCCAAAAAGTCTCACACATGTGGTATCCCCGTACTCAGGAGAAGCAACAGAATGCATTTTGGGGTGTAATTTCACATATTCCCATGGCATGTTTGAGCAATATATCATTTAGTGACAACTTTGTGCAAAAAAAAAAAAAAAATTGTCTTTTTCCCGCAACTTGTGTCACAATATAAAATATTCCATGGACTCGACATGCCTCTCAGCAAATAGCTTGGGGTGTCTACTTTCCAAAATGGGGTCATTTGGGAGGGTTTTGAACTGTCCTGGCATTTTATGCACAACATTTAGAAGCTTATGTCACACATCACCCACTCTTCTAACCACTTGAAGACAAAGCCCTTTCTGACACTTTTTGTTTACATGAAAAAATTATTTTTTTTTGCAAGAAAATTACTTTGAACCCCCAAACATTATATATTTTTTTAAAGCAAATGCCCTACAGATTAAAATGGTGGGTGTTTCATTTTTTTTTTCACACAGTATTTGCGCAGCGATTTTTCAAACGCATTTTTTGGGGAAAAAACACACTTTTTAAAATTTTAATGCACTAAAACACACTATATTGCCCAAATGTTTGATGAAATAAAAAAGATGATCTTAGGCCGAGTACATAGATACCAAACATGACATGCTTTAAAATTGCGCACAAACATGCAGTGGCGACAATCTAAATACATTTTTAAAAGCCTTTACAGGTTACCACTTTAGATTTACAGAGGAGGTCTACTGCTAAAATTACTGCCCTCGATCTGACCTTCGCGGTGATACCTCACATGCATGGGGCAATTGCTGTTTACATTTGACGCCAGACCGACGCTTGCGTTCGCCTTTGCGCGAGAGCAGGGGGGGACAGGGGTGCTTTTTTTTTTTTTTTTTTTTCTTTATTAATTTTTAAATTTTTTTTCTTATTTTTAAACTGTTCCTTTCATTTTTATTTTTTTTTAATCATTTTTATTGTTATCTCAGGGAATGTAAATATCCCCTATGATAGCAATAGGTAGTGACAGGTACTCTTTTTTGAAAAAATTGGGGTCTATTAGACCCTAGATCTCTCCTCTGCCCTCAAAGCATCTGACCACACCAAGATTGGTGTGATAAAATGCTTTCCCAATTTCCCAATGGCGCTGTTTACATCCGGCGAAATCTAAGTCATGAAATGCTCGTAGCTTCCGGTTTCTTAGGCCATAGAGATGATTGGAGCCATTCTGGTCTCTGATCAGCTCTATGGTCAGCTGGCCGAATCACCGGCTGTATTCTCAGGTTCCCTGTTGGGCCAGGAGAGCCAGAGAAAAACATGGAAGACGGTGGTGGGGGGGGGGGATCCCTCCCACTGCTTGTAAAAGCAGTCTAGAGGCTAATTAGCCGCTAGGATTGCTTTTACATGAAAGCCGACCGCTGGCTGAAAAGAATGATACCAAGATGATACCTAAACCTGCAGGCATCATTCTGGTATAACCACTCAAAGTCCAGCAACATACCAGTACGTTGCTGGTCCTTGTATTGTAAACTTTTTTTTCATGCAGCCTGTGGGCTGAACGAAAAAAAAATATTGATCGGTGGGTATGCCCACCATTAGAATACCTCCCTTCATCCGCCCACTTCTAATGATGGGCATACATGCACCATTTATATATGCCGAAGCATGGGGGCATCCTCCCGCAAAAGGCAGGAGCAAATTGCTCCTCCACCCACTGCTGCCCCCACGCTTCGGCATATATGCTGAAGTATGTAACTGTGGTGGTGAAATCACCTCCGACAGCGCTGGAGTCACGACTTTATATATCGTGGGAGCAAACGCTGTTGCTGTCAAGATAAATAAATCCGCGCTGCAACTGAATGGCGTACCTGAAAACAAAAAAGTGGTTAACAATAAAAAAACAAAGTATAAAAAAATTGCATACCTATAAAGCAAACATGATAAAAACATAACAATAAAACATTGCAGTATAGAATGCAGAACAATAGAGAGAGAATAGAGAGAGAGAACAATAAAACGACAACTATTTTTGTTTTTTTTATTTTATATTTTTTTTTGTATTTTTATTTTTTTAATTTTTTTTTATTTTTTAACACTTTTTTTAGTAACTTTTAACTGTAACTGTACCAGGTTTGGGTCTCTCAAAATGCGATGGCATCTTGGGAGACCCTGTGTTAGTGTGCCTAGTCTGTGCCGTGCTGAACCCTACGCTAATACTCCACTAGTGTATGGTAGCGTTCAAAACATTCACCAATGCGTAGACCAGGATTGTCAGGACAGGAGGGACAACAATACCGGGTGTCACGCCTAAATCCGCGCTTGCTGCAGACACATCTTTTTTGGGGGGCTCGTTGGGTAGGGGTACTCTGGAGGACATAAGGAAAATGCCTCCCATGCAGCCGGCTTACTGCATTTGGATTGGGAAGGTGAGGTGGAGCACCGTCTGGATATAGAAGGGTTCTGACGATCTCTTCCTGGAATTTAAGGAAGGATCCAGTCCGTCCTGAAGCTCTGTATAGCACATGAGCATTCAGCAAAGCCAATTGAAATAAATAAACAGACACTTTTTTGTACCAGCGTCTGGCCTTACGGGCAACTAGGTACGGCGCCAACAACTGGTCGTTGAGGTCCACCCCTCCCATATTAAGGTTGTATTCGTGGACACAGAGGGGTTTCTCCACAACACCAGTCGCCGTAGTAATTTGGGTCGTTGTGTCTGCATGAAGGGAGGTAAGAACGAAAACATTCTTATTGTCCCTCCTCTTCATAGCGAGCAAATTATTATACTGCAAGCAGGCTCTCTCCCCCAGCCTAAGACGGGACTCTACGAGCCGCTGGGGAAAGCCCCGGCGATTAGGTCGCACGGTGCCACATGCTCCAATCTGATGATCAAACAAGTGACTAAAAAGTGGCACGCTCGTTTAATAATTGTCCACGTACAAGTGGTACCCCTTTCCGAATAAGGGTGACACCAAGTCCCACACTATCTTGCCAGCGCTTCCTATGTAGTCAGGGCAGTTTATCGGCTCTACGTGATTATCTTTGCCCTCGTAAACCATAAATCTACATGTATAGCCTGTGGCCCTGTCACAGAGCTTATACATCTTGACCCCGTATCTGGCACGCTTGCTGGGAAGGTACTGTTTGAAGGACAAGCGGCCAGAAAACTTAATCAGGGACTCATCAACGCAGACAACTTGATGGGGGGTAAACAAGTCTGCAAAACGTTGGTTGAAGTGGTTTACGAGGGGCCGAATTTTGTAGAGCCGATCGTATGCAGGGTCTCCACGAGGACGACAGAGTTCATTGTCGTTGAAGTGCATGAACCGCAAAATCTGCTCGTATCGTGCCCTGGTCATGGAGGCAGAGAACACGGGCATATGGTGAATTGGGTCAGTGGACCAATATGACCGCAACTCACTCTTTTTGGTTATGCCCATGAGGAGGGAAAGGCCCAGAAAGATCTTAAATTCGGAGACCGTAATTGGTCTCCAATCTCTGGCAAGGGAGGACTGGGGAATAGTGTTGACCAGCGTACAAATTGCTTTGGTCCACAATAGATCTATAGAGATCTTCGGTGAAAAACAGCGAATAAAAATCCAGTGGCGTAAAGTCAACTGTTTCCACCTGAATTCCGGGTTGGCCAGTGAAAGGGGGAAGTACAGGTGCTGCAGAAGTGGTGGGTTCCCAATTCGGATTGGCGAATGCAGCAGGAAGGGCACTATGGGCACGACGGGCCTGTGTTCGTCTTCTTCTTGGTGGCAGTGGGACACTACTTGTGCTTGCCACCTCGCCAGCTTGAACTGCACTTATGGGACTCGCCACGTCACCACGTGATACTGCAGTGCTGGATGTACGACAAGGGTGTGCTAGGCCGCTGGTGCTTGCCAGTTCACCAGAAGGAGTAGCGGCACTAGTACTTCTCTGCTCCATACGAGAGCCCTGCGGTTCTTGCACTTCAAGGACAGAAGAAGTTCAGGGTCTGGTACGCCTGACCCTAGCAGGGACCACAACTCCGTCGTCAGAGCTATCTGTCATGGAGCCGCTGTCCTCTACAGGTTCGTATTCTGAGCCTGAACTTGACAGATGGGTGACTTCCTCTTCACTATCTGTCATACTCAGAAACGTGTAGGCCTCTTCACTAGTGTACCTTCGATTTGCCATTTTGGCCTCTAAATTTAGGGGTACACTAGTGAGACTCACAGGCAAAAAAGCTCCTGACTGTTAGCGACTGATTCAAAACGCTACCAAAAAACTGTTAGCGATCGCAGGGATCAGGCCTGACTCTGCGAACGCTGCAGTTATGTGTGCTTAGTGTTTTGTAAGTGTCAGTTATCGATCGATACTGCACTTGGGTGGGCTGGGCTGGGCTGGGCCGAGGGGCAAAACGCAGGTGCTAGCAGGTATCTGGGCTGATCCCGCTAACACTGTGTTTCAGGGAACCCTAAACTGCTGGGGAGTATAGATCTGATCGGATCAGATATCGATCCGTTCAGATACTATAGCACTAAGGGAGGTGTATGCTGCGTGCGTGGGTTTTAGCAGTACTGGCGCTAACCTGACGCTGCCTGGGGCGACGCAGACCTTATCAGATCCTAAAAACTTAACTTATATCACCGCCGGGCAATTAGGGGGTTAAACCTTTATAAGGTAATAAACGGCGGGTGCCCTAAAACTATAATAAACTGTAATAAACTGTAATAAACTACAAAAAACAAACTAGCTAACCAGCGTCACCCGTAACACTTATACGGTGATCGCTGGTGAAAGGGTTAACTAGGAGGCAATCAAGGGGTTAAAACCTTTATCAGGTAGTATATGGGGGTCCCTGTCGCTATAAAACACTGACAGCGAACCTATATACTTACCTCCCTAACTAGCGTCACCTGTGTCACTAATACAGCGATCAGAAAAACGATCGCTTAGCGACGGGGGGTAATCAAGAGGTTAACTTTTATTAGGGGGGGTTAGGGGGGTACCCTGGACCTAAAGGGGGGTACCCTAGACCTAAAGGGGGCTAACCTAACTGCCCTAACACTTGTAACTGACACAAACTGACACCAATGCAAAAAATAAAAAACTGCTATTGGTGTCAGAGTGACAGGGGGTACAGGGGGGTGATCGGGGGGTGACAGGGGGGTGAAAAGTGTGCCTGCGTGTTCTACTGTAAGTGTAGTGTTGGTGCACTTACTTGGATGTCTTCTCTCCTCTGCGCCGGGATGAAAAGACCGGCTCGAGGAGGGATGACATCACTTCCTTTCCCTCTGTTTACATTACAGAGGGAAAGGAAGCGTTTTCATTCATCGGGAGGGGGTGGCCAACAATGGATGGTCTCCCCCTCACCTCTCATCGCCCGCGAACGAGAGCCGACCGCCTATGGCACCGGGGGGGGTCCGATCGGACCCCCCACCCGCGGGAGGCAGATCACGTACGGGTACGTGATTCTGCCTGCCCGTGCCATTCTGCCGCCGTATATGTGCGTTAGGCGGTCGGCAAGTGGTTAAAAGCCTGCAGCTGCAGTATATGTAGCTGCTGATTTTTAATTTTTGCAGTGGTGGGCGGACCTCTGCTTTAACAGAGATAACAAGTTATTGCAACAGTATCTACAGTATATCATAAGTATAAAATACCTGGTTGGATATTCTTTACAAAGTGAAGCTTTACTGCATTTACTAAGCTGTGATGAAAATGAAGTGCAGAGTCTTTTTCCCTTTGTACATCTACCCTTTAGTGTCTTAAAATTAGATACAAATTACATATACAATTAAAAAAAATCACAAAATGCAATAGATCAAATAAAATGTGCACGTAGGAGCGCAAGCTGCCCCCATAGTGGAACAGAGCAGCGTTGTTTTCATAACAAGTATCGGGAGGTTGTTCTGGGTGATGAGGGAGGGCAACAATCTGTGAGTGCGCTTCTTTTAACAGTCATTGGGGTTTAAACAATAAAGTATGTTGTGCGGGTCTATTTTTTCTATAATACCATATGTGATATGGAATATGCCATGCCTATGATGTTCTTGGGTGCACTTTAAATGGAGAAAGGAGGAGGCTGACAGTGGAGAGGATTTAAATATGTGAGCGCATTGATGACCTACCTATTAATACGTGTGGAGGAGTACAGTGTATCAATTCCAAGGACACACTGGGCACTTATCACTTGACGGACTTGTTTAGAGGGAATGCCCCCCCCCCCGTCTTCCGTGTTTTTCTCTGGCTCTCCTGTCTCAACAGGGAACCTGAGAATGCAGCCGGTGATTCAGCCAGCTGACCATAGAGCTAATCAGAGACCAGAGTGGCTCCAAACATCTCTATGGCCTAAGAAACCGGAAGCCATGAGCATTTCATGACTTAGATTTCGCCGGATGTAAACAGCGCCATTGGGAAATTGGGAAAGCATTTTATCACACTGATCTTGGTGTGGTCAGATGCTTATAGGGCAGAGGAGAGATCTAGGGTCTAATAGACTCCAATTTTTTCAAAAAAGAGTACCTGTCACTACCTATTGCTATCATAGGGGATATTTACATTCCCTGAGATAACAATAATTTAAAAAAAAAAAATGAAAGGAACAGTTTAAAAATAAGATAAAAAAGAAAAAAAAAAAAAAAAAAAAAAGCACCCCTGTCGCCCCCTGCTCTCGCGCTAAGGCGAACGCAAGCGGCGGTCTGTCGTCAAACGTAAACAGCAATTGCACCATGCATGTAAGGTATCACCGCGAAGGTCAGATCGAGGGCAGTAATTTTAGCAGTAGACCTCCTCTGTAAATCTAAAATGGTAACCTGTAAAGGCTTTTAAAAATGTATTTATTTTGTTGCCACTGCACGTTTGTGCGCAATTGTAAAGCATGTCATGTTTGGTATCCATGTACTCGGCCTAAGATCATCTTTTTTATTTCATCAAACATTTGGGCAATATAGTGTGTTTTAGTGCATTAAAATTAAAAAAAGTGTGTTTTTTCCCCAAAAAATGCGATTGAAAAATCGCTGCGCAAATACTGTGTGAAAAAAAAAAATGAAACACCCACCATTTTAATCTGTAGGGCATTTGCTTTAAAAAAATATATAATGTTTGGGGGCTCAAAGTAATTTTCTTGCAAAAAAAAATAATTTTTTCATGTAAACAAAAAGTGTCAGAAAGGGCTTTGTCTTCAAGTGGTCAGAAGAGTGGGTGATGTGTGACATAAGCTTCTAAATGTTGTGCATAAAATGCCAGGACAGTTCAACCCCCCCCCCCCCCAAATGACCCCATTTTGGAAAGTAGACACCCCAAGCTATTTGCTGAGAGTCATGTCGAGTCCATGGAATATTTTATATTGTGACACAAGTTGCGGGAAAGAGACAAATTTTTTTTTTTTTTGCACAAAGTTGTTACTAAATGATATATTGCTCAAACATGCCATGGGAATATGTGAAATGACACCCCAAAATACATTCTGCTGCTTCTCCTGAGTACGGGGATACCACATATGTGAGACTTTTTGGGAGCCTAGCTGCGTACGGGACCCCGAAAACCAAGCACTGCCTTCAGGCTTTCTAAGGGCGTAAATTTTTGATTTCACTCTTCACTGCCTATCACAGTTTCGGAGGCCATGGAATGCCCAGGTGGCACAAAACCCCCCCAAATGACCCCATTTTGGAAAGTAGACACCCCAAGCTATTTGCTGAGAGGTATAGTGAGTATTTTGCAGACCTCACTTTTTGTCACAAAGTTTTGAAAATTGAACAAAGAAAAAAAAAATGTTTTTTCTTGTCTTTCTTCATTTTCAAAAACAAATGAGAGCTGCAAAATACTCACCATGCCTCTCAGCAAATAGCTTGGGGTGTCTACTTTCCAAAATGGGGTCATTTGGGGGGGTTTTGTGCCAACTGGGCATTCCATGGCCTCCGAAACTGTGATAGGCAGTGAAGAGTGAAATCAAAAATTTACACCCTTAGAAATCCTAAGGGTGGTGATTGGTTTTCGGGGCCCCGTACGCGGCTAGGCTCCCAAAAAGTCCCACACATGTGGTATCCCCGTACTCAGGAGAAGCAGCTAAATGTATTTTGGGGTGCAATTCCACATATGCCCATGGCCTGTGTGAGCAATATATCATTTAGTGACAACTTTGTGCAAAAAAAAAAAAAATGTGTCACTTTCCCGCAACTTGTGTCAAAATATAAAATATTCCATGGACTCAACATGCCTCTCAGCAAATAGCTTGGGGTGTCTACTTTCCAAAATGGGGTCATTTGGGGGGTTTTGCGCCATCTGGGCATTTTATGGCCTTCAAAACTGTGATAGGTAGTTAGGAGTGAAATCAAAAATTTACGCCCTTAGAAATCCTGAAGGCGGTGATTGGTTTTCGGGGCCCCGTACGCGGCTAGGCTCCCAAAAAGTCCCACACATGTGGTATCCCCGTACTCAGGAGAAGCAGCTGAATGTATTTTGAGGTGCAATTCCACATAGGCCCATGGCCTGTGTGAGCAATATATCATTTAGTGACAACTTTTTGTAAATATATATATATTTTTTGTCATTATTCAATCACTTGGGACGAAAAAAATACATATTCAATGGGTTCAACATGCCTCTCAGCAATTTCCTTGGGGTGTCTACTTTCCAAAATGGGGTCATTTGGGGGGTTTTGTAGTGCCCTGCCATTTTAGCACCTCAAGAAATGACATAGGCAGTCATAAACTAAAAGCTGTATAAATTCCAGAAAATGTACCCTAGTTTGTAGACGCTATAACTTTTGCGCAAACCAATAAATATACGCTTATTGACTTTTTTTTACCAAAGACATGTGGCCGAATACATTTTGGCCTAAATGTATGACTAAAATTGAGTTTATTGGATTTTTTTTATAACAAACAGTAGAAAATATCATTTTTTTTCAAAATTTTCGGTCTTTTTCCGTTTATAGCGCAAAAAAAAAAAAGGCAGAGGTGATCAAATACCATCAAAATAAAGCTCTATTTGTGGGAAGAAAAGGACGCAAATTTCGTTTGGGTACAGCATTGCATGACCGCGCAATTAGCAGTTAAAGCAACGCAGTGCCAAATTGGAAAAAGTCCTCTGGTCCTTAGGCAGCATAATGGTCCGAGGCTGAAGTGGTTAATTACCTGTCATGGTGGGGTTAAGCAAAAATTAGCCCTTTATAGTACAAAAACTGCAGATAATCACTACTATAAAGGGTTAATTTATACTGTGAAACCATGAAAGTATATACAGTGGGGCAAAAAAGTATTTAGTCAGCCACCAATTGTGCAAGTTCTCCCACTTAAAAATATGAGAGAGGCCTGTAATTGTCATCATAGGTATACCTCAACTATGAGAGACAAAATGTGGAAACAAATCCAGATTTGGAAAGAATGTATTTGCAAATTATGGTGGAAAATAAGTATTTTGTCAATATCAAAAGTTCATCTCAATACTTTGTTATATATCCTTTCTTGGCAATGACAGAGGTCAAACGTTTTCTGTAAGTCTTCACAAGGTTGTCACACACTGTTGCTGGCATGTTGGCCCATTCCTTCATGCAGATCTCCTCTAGAGCAGTGATGTTTTGGGGCTGTTGTTGGGCAACACGGACTTTCAACTCCCTCCAAAGGTTTTCTATGGGGTTGAGATCTGGAGACTGGCTAGGCCACTCCAGGACCTTGAAATGCTTCTTACGAAGCCACTCCTTCGTTGCCTGGGTGGTGTGTTTGGGATCATTGTCATGCTGAAAGACCCAGCCATGTTTCATCTTCAATGCCCTTGCTGATGGGAGGAGGTTTGCACTCAAAATCTCACGATACATGGCCCCATTCATTCTTTCATGTACACAGATCAGTCGTCCTGTTCCCTTTGCAGAGAAACAGCCCCAAAGCATGATGTTGCCACCACAATGCTTCACAGTAGGTATGGTGTTCTTTGGTTGCAACTCAGCTTTCTCTCCTCCAAACACGACGAGTTGTGTTTCTACCAAACAGTTCTACTTTGATTTCATCTGACCATATGATATTCTCCCAATCCTCTGCTGGATCATCTAAATGCTCTCTAGCAAACCTCAGATGGGCCCAGACATGTACTGGCTTAAGCAGGGGGACACATCTGGCACTGCAGGATCTGAGTCCCTGGCGGCATAGTGTGTTACTGATGGTATCCTTTGTTATGTTGGTCCCAGCTCTCTGCAGGTCATTCACTAGGTCCCCCCATGTGGTTCTGGGATTTTTGCTCACCGTTCCTGTGATCATTTTGACCCCACGGGGTGAGATCTTGCGTGGAGCCTCAGATTGAGGGAGATTATCAGTGGTCTTGTATGTCTTCCATTTTCTAATTATTGCTCCCACAGTTGATTTCTTCACACCAAGCTGCTTGCCTATTGCAGATTCAGTCTTCCCAGCCTGGTGCAGGTCTGCAATTTTGTTTCTGGTGTCCTTCGACAGCTCTTTGGTCTTCACCATAGTGGAGTTTGGAGTGTGACTGTTTGAGGTTGTGGACAGGTGTCTTTTATACTGATAACAAGTTCAAACAGGTGCCATTAATACAGGTAATGAGTGGAGGACAGAGGAGCCTCTTAAAGAAGAAGATACAGGTCTGTGAGAGCCAGAAATCTTGCTTGTTTGTAGGTGACCAAATACTTATTTTCGACCATAATTTGCAAATAAATTCTTTCAAAAATCAGACAATGTGATTGTCTGGATTTGTTTCCACATTTTGTCTCTCATAGTTGAGGTATACCTATGATGACAATTACAGGCGCCTCTCATCTTTTTAAGTGGGAGAACTTGCCCAATTGGTGGCTGACTAAATGACTAAATACTTTTTTGCCCCACTGTGTGTGTGTGTGTGTGTGTATGTGTATAATATATATATATATATATATATATATATATATATATAAAAATTACATTTACCAAAACATAGACTATACAGGGTATTTTACTTGGGAGTTGGACATGAAGTTACATGAAGGGTGGAGGGGATATAAATCTTTTATAATAAAGTAGTACTAAAGGCTGAGACTATAATCATTTTAAATATAATGCACAATACTGGTAAACTTTTACTTTAAATATAATTGTAATGCCTTATATTACTCTTGTCTGTCAGCCGCCAGCTTCTCTGGGGTCAGATTCTGATCTTCTCTGTCTGCACAGAGCCCATAAAATTGTTGTAAATGTTGGATTTATTATTGTTTTTAAACAGCAACAAATATGTTACACTTGCCTCCTCTGTGTAATGGTTTTGCACAGAGCAGCCCTGATTCTCCTCTTCTGGAGTCCCAAACTGGCGTTTCTGGCTCCTCCTGCCTTCAGAGTGCCCCTATAACAAGCCACCAAGTATAGTATAGAGTGCCCCTATAACAAGCTGCAAAGTACAGTATAGTATTGGGTGCCCCTATAGCAAAGTAAAAGAAACTTCTGTCTTTAAAATCGCTCACTTCCTTCTCCTGCCCAGGACTACATGCCCCATGACGCATTGCTCCTCACACATTCACAACTTTTCAGGCACTTACTGACATGTATGGACGGTGACCTGAGCTGTATGTGTGCTGCATTGTATTTTCCGATGTGTAAACAAGTAATGTATTCTGTATGCCAACTAATCGGCTGATCAACTAATCAATTCTAAAAGTAGTTTACAACTATTTTCGTAATTTTTTATGTCGATTAGTTGTTTCAGTGCTAGACATGTTACCGCACTTGTCTTGTGGCGCCATTTAGCACTTGATGTACATTGTCATGTTTGCACATTTTTATTTAATCTATTACACTTTGTGATTTATTTTTATTAATTTTTTTATTGGTTATGTAATTTTCATCAAGTTTAACCACTTAAGGACCGCCTAACGCCGATTTACGTCGGCAAGGCGGCACGGGCAGGCAAAATCACGTACATGTACGTGATTTGCCTCTCGCGGGTGGGGGGTCCGATCGGACCCCCCCCCGGTGCCCGAAGCGGTCCCGTTCTGTTCCCCGGCGATCCGAGATGAGGGGGAGGCCATCCGTTCGTGGCCCCCCCCTCGCGATCGCCGCCGGCCAATGGGAACACTCCTTTGCTGCTGTATGCTAAACAGCAGCAAAGGAAATGATGTCATCTCCCCTCGGCTCGGTATTTTCCGTTCCAGCGCCGAGGGGAGAAGACATCAATGTGAGTGCACAACACACTACACACACAGTAGAACATGCCAGGCATACAAAACACCCCGATCCCCCCCCCGATCGCCCCCCGATCCCCCCCCAATCACCCCCCCCCCCCTGTCACAAACTGACACCAGCAGGTTTTTTTTTTTTTTTTTTCTGATTACTGCATAGTGTCAGTTTGTGACAGTTACAGTGTTGGGACAGTGAATATTACCCCCCTTTAGGTCTAGGGTACCCCCCTAACCCCCCCTAATAAAGTTTTAACCCCTTGATCACCCCCTGTCACCAGTGTTGCTAAGCGATCATTTTTCTGATCGCTGTATTAGTGTCGCTGGTGACGCTAGTTAGTGAGGTAAATATTTAGGTTCGCCGTCAGCGTTTTATAGTGACAGGGACCCCCATATACTACCTAATAAATGTTTTAACCCCTTGATTGCCCCCTAGTTAACCCTTTCACCACTGATCACTGTATAACCGTTACGGGTGACGCAGGTTAGTTCGTTTATTTTTTATAGTGTCAGGGAACCCGCCGTTTATTACCTAATAAAGGTTTAGCCCCCCGATCGCCCGGCGGTGATATGCGTCGCCCCAGGCAGCGTCAGATTAGCGCCAGTACCGCTAACACCCACGCACGCAGCATGCGCCTCCCTTAGTGGTATAGTATCTGATCGGATCAATATCTGATCTGATCAGATCTATACTAGCGTCCCCAGCAGTTTAGGGTTCCCAAAAACACAGTGTTAGCGGGATCAGCCCAGATACCCGCTAGCACCTGCGTTTTGCCCCTCCGCCCGGCCCAGCCCAGCCCACCCAAGTGCAGTATCGATCGATCACTGTCACTTACAAAACACTAAACGCATAACTGCAGCGTTTGCAGAGTCAGGCCTGATCCCTGCGATCGCTAACAGTTTTTTTGGTAGCATTTTGGTGAACTGGCAAGCAAGCACCAGGCAGCGTCAGGTTAGCGCCAGTACCGCTAACACCCACGCACGCACCGTACACCTCCCTTAGTGGTATAGTATCTGATCGGATCAATATCTGATCCGATCAGATCTATACTAGCGTCCCCAGCAGTTTAGGGTTCCCACAAACGCAGTGTTAGCGGGATCAGCCCAGATACCTGCTAGCACCTGCGTTGTGCCCCTCCGCCCGGCCCAGCCCAGCCCACCCAAGTGCAGTATCGATCGATCACTGACACTTACAAGGCACTAAACGCATAACTGCAGCGTTCGCAGAGTCAGGCCTGATCCCTGCGATCGCTAACAGTTTTTTTGGTAGCATTTTGGTGAACTAGCAAGCACCGGCCCCAGGCAGCGTCAGGTTAGCGCCAGTACCGCTAACACCCACGCACGCAGCATACGCCTCCTTTAGTGGTATAGTATCTGAACGGATCAATATCTGATCCGATCAGATCAGATCTATACTAGCGTCCCCAGCAGTTTAGGGTTCCCAAAAACGCAGTGTTAGCGGGATCAACCCAGATACCTGCTAGCACCTGCGTTTTGCCCCTCCGCCCGGCCCAGTCCAGCCCACCCAAGTGCAGTATCGATCGATCACTGTCACTTACAAAACACTAAACGCATAACTGCAGCGTTCGCAGAGTCAGGCCTGATCCCTGCGATCGCTAACAGTTTTTTTGGAAGCTTTTTATTGAACTGGCAAGCACCAGCGGCCTAGTACACCCCGGTCGTAGTCAAACCAGCACTGCAGTAACACTTGGTGACGTGGCGAGTCCCATAAGTGCAGTTCAAGCTGGTGAGGTGACAAGCACAAGTAGTGTCCCGCTGCCACCAAGAAGACAAACACAGGCCCGTCGTGCCCATAGTGCCCTTCCTGCTGCATTCGCCAATCCTAATTGGGAACCCACCACTTCTGCAGCGCCCGTACTTCCCCCATTCACATCCCCCAACGAAATGCAGTCGGCTGCATGAGAGGCATTTTTATGTGCTCCCGAGTACCCCTACCCAACGAACCCCCCAAAAAGATGTTGTGTCTGCAGCAAACGCGGATATAGGCGTGACACCCGCTATTATTGTCCCTTCTGTCCTGACAATCCTGGTCTTTGCATTGGTGAATGTTTTGAACGCTACCATACACTAGTTGAGTATTAGCGTAGGGTACAGCATTGCACAGACTAGGCGCACTTTCACAGGGTCTCCCAAGATGCCATCACATTTTGAGAGACCCGAACCTGGAACCGGTTACCGTTATAAAAGTTAGTTACAAAAAAAGTGTAAAAAAAAAAAATATATATATAAAATAAAAAAAAATAGTTGTCGTTTTATTGTTCTCTCTCTCTATTCTCTCTCTCTATTGTTCTGCTCTTTTTTTACTGTATTCTATTCTGCAGTGTTGTTATTGTTATTGTTATTGTTATTATGTTTTATCATGTTTGTTTTTCAGGTATGTAATTATTTATACTTTATTGTTTACTGTGCTTTATTGTTAACCATTTTTTTGTCTTCAGGTACGCCATTCACAACTTTGAGTGGTTATACCAGAATGATGCCTGCAGGTTTAGGTATCATCTTGGTATCATTCTTTTCAGCCAGCGGTCGGCTTTCATGTAAAAGCAATCCTAGCGGCTAATTAGCCTCTAGACTGCCTTTACAAGCCGTGGGAGGGAATGCCCCCCCCCCCCCACCGTCTTCCGTGTTTTTCTCTGGCTCTCCTGTCTCAACAGGGAACCTGAGAATGCAGCCGGTGATTCAGCCAGCTGACCATAGAGCTGATCAGAGACCAGAGTGGCTCCAAACATCTCTATGGCCTAAGAAACCGGAAGCTACGAGCATTTTATGACTTAGATTTCGCCGGATGTAAATAGCGCCATTGGGAAATTGGGGAAGCATTTTATCACACCGATCTTGGTGTGGTCAGATGCTTTGAGGGCAGAGGAGAGATCTAGGGTCTAATAGACCCCAATTTTTTCAAAAAAGAGTACCTGTCACTACCTATTGCTATCATAGGGGATATTTACATTCCCCGAGATAACAATAAAAATGATTTAAAAAAAAAAAAAATGAAAGGAACAGTTTAAAAATAAGATAAAAAAGCAAAAAAATAATAAAGAAAAAAAAAAAAAAAAAAAAAAGCACCCCTGTCGCCCCCTGCTCTTGCGCTAAGGCGAACGCAAGCGGCGGTCTGTCGTCAAACGTAAACAGCAATTGCACCATGCATGTGAGGTATCGCCGCGAAGGTCAGATCGAGGGCAGTAATTTTTGCAGTAGACCTCCTCTGTAGATCTAAAGTGGTAACCTGTAAAGGCTTTTAAAGGCTTTTAAAAATGTATTTATTTTGTTGCCACTGCACGTTTGTGCGCAATTGTAAAGCATGTCATGTTTGGTATCCATGTACTCGGTCTAAGATCATCTTTTTTATTTCATCAAACATTTGGGCAATATAGTGTGTTTTAGTGCATTAAAATTTAAAAAAGTGTGTTTTTTCCCCAAAAAATGCGTTTGAAAAATCGCTGCGCAAATACTGTGTGAAAAAAAAAAATGAAACACCCACCATTTTAATCTGTAGGGCATTTGCTTTAAAAAAATATATAATGTTTGGGGGTTCAAAGTAATTTTCTTGCAAAAAAAAAAAAACTTTTTCATGTAAAAAATAAGTGTCAGAAAGGGCTTTGTCTTCAAGTGGTTAGAAGAGTGGGTGATGTGTGACATAAGCTTCTAAATGTTGTGCATAAAATGCCAGGACAGTTCAAAACCCCCCCAAATGACCCCATTTTGGAAAGTAGACACCCCAAGCTATTTGCTGAGAGGCATGTCGAGTCCATGGAATATTTTATATTGCGACACAAGTTGCGGGAAAGAGACAAATTTTTTTTTTTTTTTTTTTTTTTTTGCACAAAGTTGTCACTAAATGATATATTGCTCAAACATGCCATGGGAATATGTGAAATTACACCCCAAAATACATTCTGCTGCTTCTCCTGAGTACGGGGATACCACATGTGTGAGACTTTTTGGGAGCCTAGCCGTGTACGGGACCCCGAAAACCAAGCACCGCCTTCAGGCTTTCTAAGGGGCGTGAATTTTTGATTTCACTCTTCACTGCCTATCACAGTTTCGGAGGCCATGGAATGCCCAGGTGGCACAAAACCCCCCCAAATGACCCCATTTTGGAAAGTAGACACCCCAAGCTATTTGCTGAGAGGTATAGTGAGTATTTTGCAGACCTCACTTTTTGTCACAAAGTTTTGAAATTTGAAAAAAGAAAAAAAAAAAAAGTTTTTTCTTGTCTTTCTTCATTTTCAAAAACAAATGAGAGCTGCAAAATACTCACCATGCCTCTCAGCAAATAGCTTGGGGTGTCTACTTTCCAAAATGGGGTCATTTGGGGGGGGTTTGTGCCACCTGGGCATTCCATGGCCTCCGAAACGGTGTTAGGCAGTGAAGAGTAAAATCAAAAATTCACGCCCTTAAAAACGCTGAAGGCGGTGATTGGTTTTCGGGGCCCCGTACGCGGCTAGGCTCCCAAAAAGTCCCACACATGTGGTATCCCCATACTCAGGAGAAGCAGCTAAATGTATTTTGGGGTGCAATTCCACATAGGCCCATGGCCTGTGTGAGCAATATATCATTTAGTGACAACTTTGTGCAAAAAAAAAAAAAAAAAAGTGTCACTTTCCCGCAACTTGTGTCAAAATATAAAATATTCCATGGACTCAATATGCCTCTCAGCAAATAGCTTGGGGTGTCTACTTTCCAAAATGGGGTCATTTGGGGGGGGGTTGTGCCACCTGGGCATTCCATGGCCTCCGAAACTGTGATAGGCAGTGAAGAGTGAAATCAAAAAGTTACACCCTTAGAAATCCTGAAGGCGGTGATTGGTTTTCGGGGTCCCATACGCGGCTAGGCTCCCAAAAAGTCCCACACATGTGGTATCCCCGTACTCAGGAGAAGTAGCTGAATATATTTTGGGGTGCAATTCCACATAGGCCCATGGCCTGTGTGAGCAATATATCATTTAGTGACAACTTTTTGTAAATATTTTTTTTTTTTTTTTTTTTTGTCATTATTCAATCACTTGGGACAAAAAAAATAAATATTCAATGGGTTCAACATGCCTATCAGCAATTTCCTTGGGGTGTCTACTTTCCAAAATGGGGTCATTTGGGGGGGTTTTGTACTGCCCTGCCATTTTAGCACCTCAAGAAATGACATAGGCAGTCATAAACTAAAAGCTGTGTAAATTCCAGAAAATGTACCCTAGTTTGTAGACGCTATAACTTTTGCGCAAACCAATAAATATACGCTTATTGACATTTTTTTTACCAAAGACATGTGGCCGAATACATTTTGGCCTAAATGTATGACTAAAATTGAGTTTATTGGATTTTTTTTATAACAAAAAGTAGAAAATATCATTTTTTTTCAAAATTTTCGGTCTTTTTCCGTTTATAGCGCAAAAAATAAAAACTGCAGAAGTGATCAAATACCATCAAAAGAAAGCTCTATTTGTGGGAAGAAAAGGACGCAAATTTCGTTTGGGTACAGCATTGCATAACCGCGCAATTAGCAGTTAAAGCGACGCAGTGCCAAATTGGAAAAAGACCTCTGGTCCTTAGGCAGCATAATGGTCCGGGGCTCAAGTGGTTAAAGACACTAAAGCCTCGTACACGCGAATACAGTAATACCTCGGTTTACGAGTAACGTGGTATATGAGCGTTTTGAAAGACTAGCAACATATTTATTTTACATTTTGTCTTGATATACGAGTGCTGTCTTAATATACGAGCAGTAGTTTTACTGTAAAAACAAAAGCATTCCACTCATAATGTTAAGGAGTCTAGTATTCATCCATGTAAAGACGCTGTGTATATGTACAGTACAGTAGAGCCGCTGGTGTACAATACAGCATTGTATGTGGCCAGAGGTTCGGGGGGCACTGGTGGCTCCCAGCGCTTCCTGGGTTTGGAGCACTTGGAGGTGATAAACAGTTTCAGAGTTCTCCATGAAGCACTGGAAGCCACCATCGCCCCCGAACCTCTGACCATATACAACGCTGTATACTGTACACCAGCGGCTTTACTGTACATATACAAAGCAGCTTTACATGGATGAGCTCCAGACTCCTTAACATTGTGAGTGTAATTTTTTATTTTTTTTCAACACAGAGGTACAGTACTGTACTGTATTAATATGAGCTTTTGCTCATATTTTGATCATTTTTATATGAATAAATGGTTTTGGAACAAATTATCTGAGTTTCCATTATTTCTTATGGGAAAATTTTGCTTTGATATACAAGTGTTTTGGATTACAAGCATGCTTCTGGAATTAATTATGCTTGCAAACAACCAAGGTATTGCTGTTGTTTTTTTTCCCCGTTCAACCCAGCAGTTTGAACGGAAAAAAAACCTGACAGCTCAGGTCGGAGCCGCTGTACTAACAATTTGATCTCCCCTGCTGTGCTATTGTGTTCTGAAAGGGGGGGTGTAACATGCCCACCCCCCCCCCCCCACCCACCCACCCCCCCCCCACCCCCAGCCAGAACATTCCACTCAGCGCTCCCAGCGGGAGCCGGTCGGTAGACCTTTTTCAGTCTTGACCGCTTCTGTCGGACCAGCTGCCATACACACAGGCCGAATGTCGGCTGATTTCTATGGAACCGCTTGACATTAGGCCCGTGTGTATGTCCATGGTTTTGAGCAGTAACAATTATATCGTTTTTTTACACAAGGGATAAACTTTTTGTGGGTTTTCACGCTTATGCTTTTGTGTTATTGTTTTGCGCGTGAGTGTTCATATTAAATTTATATTGCAACATTGTTTAATAATGTGAAGTACTTTAACTGCTTTAGGCCCCTTTCACACGAACAGACAGTTCAGGTCCGCCTATCAGTTTTGTCGGCGGACCTGAACGGGCGCTCCATGTAAGGCTATGGAGCGACCCGGTCCGATCCACCAAAATCAGACGGATGGTCCTACATTCACATCTGTCCCTATCGGATCGGGTGAGATCTGACGAAAACGGACATTGTGTCCGTTTTCGTCCGATCTCTCCATAGCGAACAAATTGCAGTTTGTGTCCATGTGCTGAGTCAGTCTGTATGGGAGGGAGTTTTATTATCAATCAGCTGCTGCACTGCAGGGCTCTGAGGAAATTGGTAAGGTCTGCATCTCTTTAAGATTTGATTTCCCTTCAAGAGTATCTCCCCAAAAATGACATTTTTGTTGCAGGGGGTGCTCAAAATGTGATTTGTATCTTAGTGCAGACTTTTGGGAAAATCAGTGAGCCAATCACACAAGCAGGAAATTGCATTTCTGGGGGCATTCTGTACACAAAGCTAACAGGTAGCCATATTGAATTGAATTTTACAGAAAATTACAGCGCTGCAGATTGAAAAGGAAAGGTCATTTTTAATAACATTCAAGTACAATGTGACACAATTGTATATGCTGTATATATATATTTTTTTGGGTCATTTTCTCCCATGAAAGTGGAGTAACCTTTTTAAGGTTTTCAGCTTTCTATTTGCAATAGGAAAGATTAGATTGTGAATTTTATTTTTTATTTCTTCCCTCAATTAAGATTTTCATAGGAAAGAAGAGTCTCCACCAGATGTAATGATTCCAGACAGTTGGGAGAATTGTACATGTGAAGACAAATTTGTAAGTTTTTTTAACAAATTATGCTTTTGTCTTATTAAAGGGCTAGCCCATTAAAAATATTTTATAGGGATATCTTTATAGGGATCTAATTACACTGGCTTCGTGTATATGTTGAGGACTTCTGTGGCATGAATTCCTTGTTTAAACACCTAATGACTCGATGGACTTGCAGTGTTTATACAGTTTTTTTAGAGCCAGCAGTTGTTTCTTGTAATAGCAATCAGAGCGGCTAACTAGCTGTCCGATTGCTATTACAAGCAGTGGGAGGGAATGTCCCCCCCCCCCCCCCTTCCGGGGCTTGCTCAGGCTCTCCCGTTCCTAACTAATTTTATACCACAAAATACAGATTTTTACATACTGCCAAATACAATATCAGTGAATAAGTGTCACTAATCCCAGCACTCATGTAAAATTCAAAATAAACAAATAATAAGAGTTCATTTGACCATTAGCTGCTGCTATAAACAATATCAGTAATTTCACATCTTATCCCCTAAATTACATTCAATCGTTGCAGCATTAGCAGCGCTCCTCCAATGTGTTACACACTGCGTGCTTATAGACAGTTCAAGATATGTTAATATCCCTGGAAAAGTTCACACAATCTGGATCACCATAAGGATTTTTAGGATAGATCATATCCTTAAATCCCATCACCACAGCTCGTGAGATCCACCCCCATAATGAACTCACCAGATCTCCAAATGTGCCTTGTACCTATGATCGCTTTGTATTGCATGTAGTCTCGCCAAGTACGAAATACTCCACCAAAACTAGATTTCTCTCATACCAAAGGGGAACAAGCTGCATAGCGTAGTCCTGTTATAAAATGTATTCCCAATGTATGCACCCCTTTAAAATGCACTTACAATTAGTATTAGTATTGCACCGATACCAATTTTTTAAGACCGAGTAACGCTACTTTTTTTTCCAAGTACTTACCGATAATTTCATGTGACAGTGGCGCTAATATGCAGCACTGATAGGTGGCACTGATGAGGCGTGGACTGTAAGTAGTTTAATTTTTTTTTTTTTTTTTTGGGAGGAGGGGGGGACGGAGTGGACGGTGTCTGTTTTTTTTTTCTTTTTTTTTTTCTTTTTTTCTTTTTTTTTTTTTTTTACAATTACCTTTTAAATATTTATTACAATTCTTTCTTTTTTTTTTTTCTTTAATCAGCCCTGTTGGGGGGGTGGGGGGGGCTTTGGTGAGATATCAGGGGTCTAAACAGACCCCTGACATCTCCCCTTTGAGACAGGAGAAGGGACTAAGGGCACAGATTCCCTAGTCCCTTTCTCTACAGCCTCAGCTGCACTGAAGATAAATGGACAGAAGACAGAGGCTCCTTTCAATTCATAAACTGAAGCATCGTAAACAGTTTACTATGCTCAGTTATGAATGGACAGAGTCAGTGATCACTGACTCTGTTCATTCAGAAAAGGAAGGAGCCGTTAAATTACATATTTACCGGCTCCTTCCTTTGCTGTCCATTCTGACAGATGTGGGACGAGGGGACCGAAGGAGGACTGAAAGCCGCAGGAGGGAGAGGAGGAGAAGCGGCTGTCAGCTGCTTTATTAAAAGCCACACAGAGAGATCCGTGATTGTAACTTCCCCACTGACACACCGATGATCTGTTAGGCTGCCCAGGTATCGGATTAGGCATTGGAGCATTTACAAGTACTGGGGCAAATGCTTGGTATCTGTACCGATACTCGTATCGGTGCAACCCTACAAAAAGATTAGTAAAACCCATAGCATTGATCATCACAACCAGTACTGTTCAGCCTGCGTGTACACTCCGCTCCCTGGTAATTCCCTGATCATGGTGATTCCTAGGTAGAGTAACAAGCTGTCGACAGTATGAAAAGCCGCATGGTCATGCTCTGTGTTTCGTCATGTCTTCGTCAGACATGAAAAAAATGAAAGGCCTGGAGATGAAGTGGTTAAAGTGGTATTAAACCCAAAAACTAAAATTTTATATATTGCAGTTTACCATTCCCCAGATGTGGTGGCTGCATTAGCTTTCTTTTTCCTTTTTATTTCACCAGGTGATCCAGCCATTCACACATTTCCTGGCTTTGGGTGTCTGCATTCTGGATGAAATAACAATGCAGACACCTTTGGGCAGCAGCATTGTCAGCCTGGGGAGAGTGTAGTGTTAGACTGGCAGATTTAGTTGGACTTGACTAACAAATTGAAGCTTAATGTGGTTCCTTGCATTAAGGTAAAAAATCTATAGGCATCATTATTCCCCTTCACATTCACAGCTCTCTAACTGCTACTTTGTCTAGACAACTTGGTTTGTTAAAGCAAGTTAAAAAATAACAAGCTTACTGGTAGGATCACCAGGTGAAAATAAAGGAAAACAGCCTTAAAAGAAAGTTAGTTCACCACATCTAATGCCCCGTACACACGGTCGGACTTTGTTCAGACATTCCGACAACAAAATCCTAGGATTTTTTCCGACGGATGTTGGCTCAAATTTGTCTTGCATACACACGGTCACACAAAGTTGTCGGAAAATCCGATCGTTCTGAACGCGGTGACGTAAAACACGTTCGTCGGGACTATAAACGGGGCAGTGGCCAATAGCTTTCATCTCTTTATTTATTCTGAGCATGTGTGGCACTTTGTCCGTCGGATTTGTGTACACACGATCTGAATTTCCGACAACGGATTTTGTTGTCGGAAATTTTTATATCCTGCTCTCAAACTTTGTGTGTCGGAAAATCCGATTGAAAATGTTTGATGGAGTCTACACACGGTCGGAATTTCCAACAACAAGGTCCTATCACACATTTTCCGTCGGAAAAACCGATCGTGTGTACGGGGCATTAGAATTGGTAAGCTGCATTTTAAAGTGTAATTTTAGTCAGAAAATTAAGTCCTGCTAGATCACTTCAGGCTGGCCCATTTTGCAGTTACAGCTATGTAAAACATTGAAAAGTTTGAAGAGGCCAATCTGCTGACAACCTTAAAGCGAAATTAAACCCTCCTTTGCAGCCAAGAAAGCTGCTTCTGTTTTATCTGCAACTGCCGTTGCAAAAAAATTAAAAACTTTTGTAAAAAAGATATTTTTTTTTTCAAAATTGTCTGTGTTTTTTTTCTTTACAGCGCAAAAAATAAAAAGCACAGAGATAATCAAGTACCACCAAAAGAAAGCTCTATTTGTGGGGAAAAAAGTGTACAGCGTCGCACGACCATGCAATTGTCAGTTAAGCTAACGCAGTGCCGTATAACAAAAAATGGCCTGGTCATGAAGGGGGGTAAATCTCCCGGAGCTGAAGTGGTTAAAGGATAAGCTCACTTTAAAAAATAAAAATAAATGCATAACATTGCACCAGTGATCAGCAAACCGCTGGTGCGGTGCCATTCAGGTCTCCTGCGGATCTGTGTGTGCCCATAGATGCACTGTGACAGGAAGAAACAATGAACTACCATGGCACTCCACAGCACCGTGGTAGTTCATTGAGAACTGTGTATGAATGACGCAGCCGTTCGGGCGAAGCTGATTTAAAAAAGTGACAGCTAGTACAGGGAACGTCTACCCATACTACTGTCACAGGGATGGGGCGAGGGGGACATCTTCACATCAAGAAAAAAAAGTAAATAATGCTTGTAAAGTAGGGGTCAGTCTTTTCTCTACAGAGTTGAGGAATAGATGTCGTATGCTCCTGGAACATGGAAAAAAAAAAACGAAGCATCACGCTTGTAGTAGAAGGGGGCTATCCTAAGTTGATCTACAATGTTTCAGTTTGCCCAGTGTACAATACTCCTGTAGCAGGCATTACAGTCTAAAAGTTACAGTATTCCTGTGTTCAGTGAACAGGATAGAAATGAAAATTATGCCAACAGCTTTCATCTCAGATTATTGGATGTAGGGGAGGTGGTTTTCAGACGACAAGCTAGGATTTTGCACCCATCTCTTTGGTTCACTTCCAATCTTCCTACGTCACTGCACAGATTACCAGATCTCCAATCATTTCAGTAATTCCCCCAGTTTATGGTGTGTTCTCTGCGCATTCAGTTTTTGGCTGTGCCTTTCTTCTACACCTTCGGTGCTCCCCAAGGTGCTGGCCCCTGTACTAAACTTGCTGCTCTCTAAGGTTATTCCCAATGGCCAGATGGGAATACTAAGGGAACAGTCGCTACAGGTTCTGGTGCACAATACAGCCCTGACTATACAGAACTCGGAGAGATTCGGTTTGGACCCTAAACCTTCAGAAATCCACACTGGAAAGGACTCATTGCTTGGAGTATCTTGAGTCTAGTACTAGACACAACTCAAGCCCAGGTTTTTCTTCCGCAGAAAAAAACTTTAGTCTCTGTGCTCTGTTTGTATTCTTCAGTCCAGCAGTGGTCTGGCTCTTCGCTTATGCATGAATTTGGTTGAGTTTTATAGTCCTAGCCAGCTCAAGTGATTCTTTTAAAAAATGCTGGATACATTTCTAAATGCACAGAATATAGATGGATGCTTTTCTAAATTATAACTGGATATTACCAATCATAAGTTGATCCAAGGAACATCTGATTGCCTTAGGGGGATCAGGAAGGTTTTTTTATCCTAATCATTAAAGTGATTGTAAACCTGAGTCATGGAATCTGAGCAAAGCACATATATCTGTAGTGTTTACTTGTCTCTTTCCAAAGCTCTAAGTGTGGTTTCTCTCTGGTGCTTTGGAGTCACTTCTGAGAAGTTTTCCCATACATAAAATAAATAAATTTGTGTTGGTAAAAAGGGAGGGGGAGGGAGAGTTTAGAACAGAGCTTGTCTATTCACAACACAGTTCTGCTGTATGGACGGGGTGTGTCCCTTTCCTCCAATCAGCTCTCGTACAGTGTAACTGCAGTCTCCCCTCCCTCTCTGTGCTCCTGACAGATGAAGAAAGATTTTTAACATGATCTGCACTTTTAAAGGTTGTAGACAACTTAAGACAGCAGATATACAAGTAAAACTTATGTAGGAGGATTTGTTTCATCTCTGTGTATCATCTGAGGCTGTTCACTTCACTAGGTATATGTGGGGGTTTACAACTACTGTATTTTTCGGACCATAAGACGCACTTTTCCCCCCCCAGAAATATGGGGAAAAATGTCTCTGCGTCTTATGGTGCGAATATACGTCAGGCACCGTTCCCCCCCCGCCGCCACCACCAGAAGAGAGGCAGGAGAGTGGGGAACAGACATCCAATCCCCCCGTGGGCATCAGTCGATCTCCCAGCTGGACCTGACACTGCTCCTGAGACAGAAAATGGAGGCTTGGGCTGCTCTGTCTTCTGTCAGGCGGATGGGATAACATCAGGTAAGGCTGTGCTTGTAGCAATGGTCACTCTCTATTATTGGCAATGGTCAGTCTGCGTTATTGGCAATGGTCACTCCGCGTTATTGGCAATGGTCACTCTGCGTTATTGGCAATGGTCACTCTACATTATTGGCAATGGTCACTCTGCATTATTGGCAATGGTCACTCTGCATTATTGGCAATGGTCAGTCTGCGTTTATGGCAATGGTGAGGCTGCGTTTATGACAGTGCTCAGGCTGCATTTCTTTGGCACGGGAAAATATTTTAGTACACCATTTGGTTCAGAATATTTATTTTCTCTTGTTTTCCTCCTCTAAAACCTAGGTGTGTCTTATGGAGCGAAAAATATGGTACTTTAAGAAACATAAGGTCAGCGGAGTTTTGAGACCTATACAGTTAGTGTTGCCTACAGAGCATTGGACACTGGCAACAAAAAGCATCAGCCAGTATAACACCTCCCATTCCCATCATGCTTCAGTTTTGTGTTAGTATTTAAGGAGAATGGACATTATCTCTCCTCAGAGAGAGGCAGACTCGTTTTAGTTTTTTTTTTTTTTTACCCTTTTACCTAGATTATATATATTTTTTGTTAAAATACTACAGAGCTAGTAGAGCTTACTTTGCATTTTTTTGAATCAGCTGATTGTTGGCATAGCCACAGAGGCTTTATCCATACCCCGCTGTGAGGAATGTGTGTGTCTGGCCTATAATGTGACCTGTGGGCAGTGGGCTTTGCTTGTGGCTCTTTCCGCAAACTGCGTATACTGAGTGTGTTAGCCAGTTGAACCCTGTCTGGTGGAATCCTATCCCTGAAGACTCCCTTGGAAGCATGCCTGCCAGAGGTGCAAAGACTGTCTGGTATGTGCATAATGTGCATTACCCGGGTACTTTCAAGCACTTGTACAGTCTGTCTGTGATAGGGCACCATCCAGACCACCACCCAGTGTGTTGTCAGGGCTTGTTCCTGCATATGGAGTCTGGCATGTGTTTTGTGTGTTCCAACTATTCACTTAGAAGTTACTGTTATTGTGACATACTTTTTAAATCTGTTGTGCATGATTAACTGTGGTGTACTGGGCAGTAGTCCTGCCCACACTGCATGCTGCAGCACATACTGTTGTGCCTGTGCACACTTTAACTACATCTGCTGTGTTCTGCCTATGAGATTCACTCCTGGCTCCTCCCAAGGTCCTCTGCCTTCCTCTTTGCTGCTGCCTAGCAGTGACCTGGTCACATTCAGTTATTTAACTCCTCCTGCTTTCACAAGTGATCCATGAGTACCCACATTTCCTCACTCCCTCTTTATCAATATGGCAGGTCCTGTGGACCTTTTCAGCTTTCAATCCACTAATCACTCTGAGGTGGCTTGAAGTATACTTCCTAATGGTCCTGACATGATAGCCCCAGTTCATTGCCCTCTGCTAGAGTCTACACCCCACTCAACCTTCCTTGGCTCCCTTAGTAGTGACTCCCTCTGTGTTGTTAGGGAGAAATTTTTGATTTTTAACACAAGGCAGGGAAGCGTGTTTCTGCTCTCTCTCCCTCTGTCTCGCTCAGATTGGTCTTCAGTTATGGCTGCTTTGGCACTCTAAGCTGAGGAGGACGGTAATTTGTCCTATCCCAATCGTACCGTACAGGACATAGACTGAGTATTCACAGACTCTTGTTTATAGGCTGGTACCTTCAGATGATTGGACACTGGCAAACCTTTGAGGACACAGCCCCTGAGCCTACCCCCTATAACCCTACCCTACTCCATGAGTCCTCAGGTTTTGCTAGTGTCCTAAGGTGATAGACCTCTTTTCCTTTATGGAGAAATCACTCTCCGCTTAACTGCTTTATTATTTTCTCTTTGGATTTTCTCATCAATTATTCTCTGTCTTCTAATAGAAAAATAGAAGCAGTGCATGCGAATTGACACAACTTCTGAAAAGCTTTGGAAACCATACCCGTACCCTACTCTGTGGGGATGGCCTGTAATGTTGCTTCGGGAACTAGATTCTGCATGGGCGCTCACCTTTGCACTTTGTGCAACATATGTAGTTAGCCACAGGGTGTTCTAAAGGTCCAGGGCCGTGGTCCATCCATATGGAACCCAGACCCTGAGGATATGCTCACAGTCACTGGCAAAGCCTGGACCCTACATAGAGTCCAGCAGTATGGACAGGTAACGCAGGGTTACCCTGCATCTGACAGTGTTTGTAAAAAAAAAAAAAAATCTGGACAGTGTTTTAAATGTAAACATTTCAAACTTGGCTCTAAAATTCCACCACTCAGTTTGGTCTAAGGTGAATGATTAGGTTTTACATCACACCACAGGCCCCACACTATGCTGCCACTTCTTCCTGCCCTTTTTCCATGAGGACTTCTCTACAGGACAGTTTGCACCCGGGTTGCTGTGTCCATCTTGCCCTATTTCTTGTTTTCAAAACTGGTCTCTGCATCCAATTCTTGCTATGTCACAATTCGTTAAACAACTAATGGCTTTAATACAGCCATTGCTGTCCAAGACTCCAAAACGCCAGGTTCCTTTTCTAGCTCCAGTCTTTACGGATCCCAATAAGCCTGGACTAGAACAGGCAGAAGGGAATGAAGAGGACCTGGATGGCGTGTTAGAGGAGGCTGCAGAAGATTTCCTACCCCAGACTCCTATACAGCTGATGCCGCTGCTTCACAACTTCTGCTGTGCATTTGACTCTCCCCTGTCTCGTAATGCCCCTTTGGGTACGAGGAGGCCTGCAAAATCTAAAAAGACATTCCACGTTCATGAACAAATAGAATGGGCAATTTTTGATGATTGGATCAATCCAGATAAGTTTCACTCCTCTGAAAATCACTGCAGAGCTCTATCCAGTAGTAGGTCCATCTCCATCTTAAAGCAGTATTAAACACAACCAAAAATGTATTCTATTTCAGCTTGCCAATTATTAGATGTCATGGCTGCATCAGTTTTCTTTTCTGTGGCTTTTTTCCTTCTGCTTTCACCTGGTGATCTGGTCAGTAACACACTGTATTTGTGAGACAGCACTCTGGATGAATGAGAACAGGAGGCACAGCAGACACCAGCATTGTTAGTTTGAGGGAAGGGGAGTGTTTGTATTAGCAAATTTAATTACACTAACAAAATGAAGCCAAGCTCCAGCTCACACTTTATAGTCATTCACAGCAAACCATTTTATTTTCCTTTTTGGGATAAAGGGTGTGCATGAATAAATGAAAGTGATAATTTTATTCACCCCTGCCAGTGAACCCCCCCAAAAAAATGCAGATTCTGGTCCCTTAAAGCAGATTACACTGCACAGCTCTTGTGCTGTGTAATCTGCCCCTCTCTAAACTGTAAAACAACCCCCCTAAACTTGCCACTTCCTGCATGGCCTCTTTAAACAGACCACGAAAATCAGGTCTGCTTCGCCCTGATCACCATGGTCAAAGTGCCTCCCTCAGTGATAGGCTGCCCTGCTCTGCTCTCCTCTCTCCCCCCTCCTTCCTGCCTGTCATCCCCCTCTGTGTCTGTCTCCGGCCGGCACCCCCTCGCCACTATTATTCGTGTAAATTAAAATTGAAAAAATTTCACTGCCAGCCTCTCTATTAGAGGCTGGCATAGCACACTATGTCATTAGTTCTTAGCTCCGATACAGGGCTTCTGTGGAGGAGACAAGCGGCCACGTGATCTCCCCGGCTGACGTCAGAGGTAGATCATGGCTCCTCCCGCAGAAGCAATCCATCAGAGCTGTAAAACGGCCGCGAGTGATGTGACCGGCCTAAAGACAGCTGAAATTGGGTATTTACACTGCTCGTTTTTTAATTCAATCTTTGAAATAGAAAAATTGTACAGTATACATATACAGTATGTCATTCAATATCACATAAACCGAGATATACATCAGTGCAACACTGGTGTCATACCGTCTCATGGTTTAGATAATTTGTGAGCTTCGGTTGATTTGGTGTGGTATATAAGCCTGTATACCTACTGTGTCTAACCTGGCTTATTAAGGGTAGGTGAACAACACTATCTACTCAACGAGTGGTGCCCACTCATTACAAGTAGGCTAGGGCTTTTGTTGCTGTGCTGAACACGTTTTCTCTCAGGGGGAAGCTCTGTGTGTGCCACTGTTCTGGTCTGATGAGATTAGAGATTGTGATTTAGGTGATCGTGTAACACTGCAACATTTTAAGGGAAAGGAGAAAAAAAGAGAGAGGGGGGATAGGGGGGGGAGAGACATTCCACTCTGGCTACACAGGTGCGTCGGTGGAGTCCTATGAGGCCCATGGAATAAATTCTGAGGAGTAGCGAAACATAGACCATGAGGTCCAGGTCTTCGAGAATTGCTCCTCTTTACCAGTTTCCTGCGACAACATTCGTTCCAATCTATTGATTTGGTCCACTTCAATTGCCCAAGCCCCCATGGAAGGCATGCTCGTCAACTTCCAATGTCTGGGCAGAACCGTTCTAGCAGCCACCAGAAAGTGAAGTAAAACGTCTTTTTTGATCGATTTTAAGCGGTCCAGGGAGTAAAGATAACAGAACTACCTCAGGAGAGGGTGTAATTGAGGTCGCCATGAGTCTGTAGCACAAGTCGAGGAACTTTTGCCAGAACCTCCTCACAGGGGGGCATTCACACCAAATGTGAAGTAAGGTTCCCTTGGATGACAAGCAACGCAAGCAGGTATCCGGGAGCGCTGGGTTTATCCAGTGCAAAGTCGAGGGGCATCTGTACCAACGGGTCAACAACTTGAATCCTTTTTCTTGAGCTTTGGAGGCTAATGATATTTTGTAAGTCAGAATGAAGCACTTTTGCCAGTCCACAGGTGAAATGGAGTGACCCAAATCTTCCTTCCAGGCCTGTGTGTATGGGGGGAGGTTAGGATTATAAACCATATGTATGAGAGAGTATAGTTGAGAGACCACATGTATAGGGGGCGCGGTCTGGAGCAGCATGCTCTCCAAGTCTGTTAAGTCAGTAAGTTTATCAGTAAGTGAGTACTGCTGCCCTATAGTATATAGAGGCATCTGGAGCTCCAGCCCTGCCACGAATCTCGGTGAGCGAGAGAGTCTCATTGCGTATCTGAGGACGAGCCCCTCCCCAGATAAAGGAGGAGAATAGTTGGCGGAGCTTCTTAAAGAACCAGGAGGGTATGGAAATGGGAATTGTCTGAAACAAATAGAGAAACCGAGGGAGGACATCCGTTTTTAGGGCATTCACCCTGCCTAGCCACAATAGGTGTTTCTTTGTGTAGTTTGAGAGATCTGCCTTGGTTCTAAGCAGAAGGGGAGCATAGTTCAGAGAGAATAATTGGGATCCTTTTGTGGGTATTTGGATTCTGAGGTAACGGATGGAAGTGGAACCTGTTTTAAACGGATACTTAGTGGAGACTTGGCGGAGGGCCTCCTGGGACAGTGAGATGTTCAGGATTTCTGACTTAGTATGATTCACTTTGAAATTGCTCAGCTTCCCAAACCTCATGAATTCTCGCATAATATCTGGTAAGAATAGATGGGGTTGGGTTATAAACATTAACAGGTCATCCGCAAAGCGAGCCAGTTTGGAATGAGTGGGGCCTATCGATACACCTGAGATGTTAGGGTTATTGTGCAAGGCAATTGCCAGGTGTTCCATGACAAGGACATAGAGAAGGGGAGACAGAGGACATCCTTGTCGTGTCCCGTTATGGATGGAAAATGTAGGTGACAAAGAACCATTCACCCGAATTCTAGCAGAAGGAGAGAAGTAAAGGGACATAATTCGGGATAGCATTTTGGGGCCCAGACCTATCTGCTTCAGGGACATCAGGAGGAATTGCCAGTATACCCGGCCAAATGCTTTTTCCGCATCGACCGTCAAAAGGCATAGAGGGACATCATGGGTGCAGGCATAGTCGGTAAGAAGCAGAGTTTTCAGGGTATGAATAAAGTGAGTGGTGATTGCGCTGTGATAAAAAAGGGAAGGGGGGAAGAGGAAGGGGCTAGCTCAAATGTATAGAGAGGTGAGTGAAAAAATAAAAAAAATATTTAAAAAAATATAATAAGCATGAGGGCTAGTATCATACTAGCACATGAAAAATATTGTAAATACTAAAAGAAAAGAAAGTTCTCAGTGCAAAAGGGCTAGTATCATACTAGCACATATGTGGTAACTCAGCAAATACTTATTAGAAGAAAAATCTCAGTGCAAAAGGGCTAGTATCATACTAGCACATATGTGGTAACTCAGCAAATACTTATTGGTGACTCCAAGTAAATAAATGGTGAACAATCCCACCACCTAGTAGTACAAAGTGCTCAAACAATGAGTCATCAGTTCCAGAGTTTTCAGGGTGTTGTCCCTTGCCTCGCGACCACTTACAAAACCCACCTGGTCCAGGTGTATGATGCGGGGGAGCAGCGGCTGCAATCTAGTGGCTAAAATTTTGGCATATATTTTCAAGTCCTCTCCAATTAACGATATGGGCCTATAATTAGCGCACAATGTAGAGTCCTTATCTGGTTTTGGGATTATGGTAATGTGGGCTTCAAGCGTTTGTGGAGGAAACACCGAAGCCAAGAAGGGGGTCAGTAGGGGAGGAAACGTTTTGTAAAATTTAGGGGTGAAACCGCCGGGACACGGGCTTTTACCGGACAGGGTGGCCGCTATCCCTCCTACTACCTCATCTACTGTAATTACTTGCTCCAGCTCTTCTACAGTATCGCCACCCAAAGTAGGGAGCTCCGTTTCCTCAATATAAGACTGCCTATCAGGTTCAGGGGTAAGGGTTGGGCTAGAAGAGACGCCGGGTGGTAGATTTTATAGTGTTTGGTAGAAATCTCGGAATGTTTGTGATATCTTGGAGGGCTCACTAAGCATTTCTCCAGAAGGGGCCCAAATATGGGGTATGAATGTGGAAGACTTGTTTGGGTGAAGGGTGCGAGCCAACAGTCTACCGCATTTATCTCAGAATCGGTACTGATGTAAGGCAAGTCTGTCCGCATAGGTACGAGCTGAGGCCTCATACAGGTCCTTGAGTTGGGATCGAGCCGTTGAGACCTCTGTAAGAGTCACCTCCGTTCGGGCTCGTTTATGTTGGGTCTCAAGGTCTCGACGCTTTTGAATTGCTGAGGTTATTGCGGCTGATCGAGCCTTTTTCATGCGGGTCCCCATCTGAATAAAGATACCTTGCAGGACAGCTTTAAGCTCCTCCCATTGTAAGGGTAGCAAGGTAGTGTCCGAGGCATGATCTGTTAAAAAATTAGAAATGGTTTCTGAAACCTTGTGGGAACAGTCAGGGTTGGTGAGAAGGGAATCATTCAGCCTTCTCGTCCATTCCCTCACTGGCGTGGAAGGGATTGATAGTGTCAGATAGACTCAATGGCCTGGTCTGACCACTCACCTATCTCGCATTCAGGTGACCAATCCAAACAGCTATGGTCAAGAAGGAAATAGTCAATACGACTATAAGTGATGGACCTGTGAGAAGTGGGTATAGTTGTGATTTGTTGGAAAGAGAACCTGCCAAATGTCGATTAAACGGAGGTCATAGATAGCCCGTTTGAAGTAAAGGAGATGGATAAGCGAGAGGTTGATGAGTCTAAGAGTGGATCCAGGGGGGCATTAAAATTCCCGCCTATGATTAGTTTACCTTCTGCGAATTCTGACAAAATTACCGCAGAGCAGACAATATTTCATTAGTGTTTGGCAGGTAAAGGTTGGCAATAGTGAATTTCGTGCCCCATAAGGAGAACTTTACGAACACATACCTTCCCTGGGGGTCCGAGAGCTGGTCTATCAGGTCAATAGGAAGCGTTTTGTGGAAGGCAATAGAAACGCCTTTGGTTTTCTGAGAGGGATTTGTACTGTGGAACCATCTGTTAAAGTACCTGTTGGAGCAGGAAGGGGTGGAATTTGTGTGGAAATGAGTTTCCTGTAACATTAACACATTGACCTGTTTATGCATTTGCTAGAGGATTTCCCCTCTCTTGGATGCAATATTGAGGCCATTTGCATTGTAGGAGCAAGATTTCAGACGAGGACGAGATAGTACTGTGTGGGCCATAGTGGAATGAGAAAAAGAAAGTCAGATTATAGACAGTAGAGGGGGGGGGGGGAGTGGGGGAGGGTCAAACTTGTAAGGTGGCAAAGATATACCAGGACAATAACTAGGTAGGGAGGACACCTAAATAAGGAGCCTAACAAATCTAAGGGGTCCACTGAAACGGGACACCATGTGAGAAATCACGTAAGACGGCACAGTTCGCGCCCAGCCTATTGGGGGTGGGGAGGGTCGAGGTGGAGAATCTGAGCGGTGAGCCCAGTAGCATAACAGGCATATATAGCTTAACTGAGGCACATCAGTGTAACATGACATTTAAACAGCAGAACACACATCAGATCATCTGTGAAGGAGGGTGGCGGTCCGCGTGGGCAAGTAGCTCTACATAAGCCCACTCATCCTCCCTCACAGAGGAGATATCAAACTGTGAGATAATATCATGGCGGTGAAGCAAACATTTTCAACACATACTATCCTCAGATCCCAACAGGGGGCCCTGGAAACAAATCTGTGTAGTAACACTGTAATCAGTAACAATGTGTAATAACAATTTAAGGTGAAACTAGTCGGTGTATGAGAAACCGTATATAGAGAGCTATGGGAGTCCACGTGGATAATGGCAAGAGACCGTGGACCCAGTCAGTCCATCTGTCGGCCCCCCAACCCGTATCCAGATGGGACATTTCCGCTAAACACATAGTAATTAGACCAGTGCGGTAAAATATATTAGAAGCTCTTTTGCATATCCAAATCAAACATTAGAAATTTGCAGTCCCGTAGCCTCTCCCGAACCCCAGCTAGGTACAGCACACTAACAAAGGGCAGGGAGAAGGCCCGCCAATTTGGTGCACCAGCTGTCCTGAGGCATTAGAGTACATATCAGGCCATCTTGTCTCCCATCGTAACATATCCGGCTGTAATCAGGTGGAACAGATCAGGAAAAATGTAAAAAGAAAAGAAAAAACCCCCCAAAAAATTCTTTAGGGGGAGGGGTTCCAAACATCTGCCTGTTCAGGAGACAAGAGATAAGCAGTGTACTGGGATGGTGCTAGTCATATGGGGAGCGTTGAAATGGCTTCAAGCAACTTTTGGAGTTACCTTAATCTTCCGGAGAGGTAGGATGACATGGTCTAGGGTCAATAGGATGTGATCCGTACCTCGGGTGTCTGCATCGTTGTGGGAGAGGGTCACGTGTTTGCACCCTGGCACGGTTGTCTGGCGGGTCCAGCCAGTTCGGTACATCAGTTGGGTCTTGCTCCAGAAAGCTGAAAAAGGCTGGGAGTTGATTCGGGTCGGAGAGGACAAATTTATGCTCAGCCCTGGTTACCTTAATACTGAAGGGGTGTCCCCATGTGTAGGTTGCTCCGGCTTGACGTATCAGGTCTAGCAGTAGGCGGACCATGGGGCGCATGTGGAGAGTGTTGCGAGAGAGGTCTGGGTATAGGTGGATAGCAGAACCATCAAAGTCCATGGGACCCAAACGCCATGCCTTACGCATAAGTTCTTTAAGGGTGAAATAGTGAACCCTGCAGAGGACATCGCATGGGCGGTCACTATGTTCCCTCCTCCGGCCCCCCCACTCTGTCAACCTGGTCTAGTTCAATAGGGGACGAAGCCTCTCTTCCCTGGACTTGGTTGAGGATGGCAGTGACAGAAGGTTTCAAGTCTGTACCCGGCGTGGCCTCCGGTATGCCCTGTATCCGTATATTATTCCTACCGCTCCTATTTTCTCCGTCGTCTATGCGTAGTTGATATTGTCGTATATGGTGCAAGTGCTCCTTGGAGGCCCGCTCGAGGGATGTGATGCGGGCTGCATGGTCAGATTGAATGTCAGTTAGGGCAGACACTGCAGTCTGATTAGTGGAGACCTGCTGTCGGAGGGCCTGGAGATCCTTGTGGAGTGAGGTCTCCATTTTGACCGCCCAGGACTCAATCTCCGCTTGGAAGGCCACCAGAAGGGTCGAGGCTTTAGATCTAGGCGATTCTCCTGAGGCTTGAGGGGCCACATCCCCAGGGCCGATGTCTGGAAGCGGGGCAATAGAGGTCCCAGATCTGGACGCTAAAGCTGGTAGGTCCGGGTGCCGGACTGGGGGGGAGGTCATCTGGTTCCTCGCTGCTGTCTGTCGCCGGCTGAGCGGGGGGAGGAGGCTTGCCCTTTCCTGGGTTTCGAGCGGGCGCCATCTTGTCTTTGGGAGTGCGGGGATCGGGTTGAGATGTGCGGAGCAGGTATCGCTGGATTGTGCCCTGTTGTAGATCCGTGGACTCAGTAGATCGAAAACTGTGCGTGAACATGATTTTCAAGGATGTGCGAATGCTGGGGTATAGCCTGTTTGCTACGGGTGGCCACGGAGCTCAGAAGCTTGTTTCTTTAGCCATACATGGGCGGTCACGCTTCTCTGCAGAGTTGTACGGACGGGGACCACAGGTGGGTGCTGACCCTGCTGGGCTACTCTTGTGGCTGTGCAGGTAGTGATCCAGGCTCAGAGGGGTGAAGGAGATCAGGAGCGTATGTGGATACAGCAGCTTGGATGGAGCAAGATGTCCGCCTCTCGTGGTTTCCGTGGCTGTGTCTGCAGCCCGCGCACTGAAGAGGTATCTCCGTTGAGGGCCACAATCTGCCAGGCCAGGATGCCCCGGGGGGTGAGTGAGGTTAGATTAGGCCCAGAGGAGATGGGGGGCTGCCAGGGTGTAACAAGATGGCCGCCATACTAGGTCTCTGGGGCTAGGGCTGTGGCTGCAACTGGAGCCAGATGGGAATGGATGCTCCTTCAATATCCCCGTTGGGGGTCTCTGTTGGCCAGGCTAGGGTGCTCCTGGGGGTGGATGGGGTCGGATTGGGCCCAGGAGATACGGAGAGGCCACTGGGTGTAGCAAGATGGCCGCCGTCACTTACTAGGTCCCTCTGGCTGGTCTAATAGAGCAGCATGGGGAGGATTGCGGGCCCCGGGTGGCAGGTTGGCTATCCCCAGTGGTTGAGTAGGAGGAGAGCCGGTCTCGGGGCAGGTAGTAGGCCGAAGCCGCGGCCTGTCCTCTCAGGTGGCTGGAGCTCCGCGATCGGCGCGCCTGCGATCTCAGGCAGCGCCCTACCGATCTGGGGGTTACCCTGGGTCCCCGATGGGGTCAGTGCAGGTCCAATGGACGTGTAGGGCTCCGGGTAGTTCTATGGCTGCAGGAGCTCACCCCAGGCACGTCCACTCACATCTCCGTTCGGCCACGCCCCCCTCCCTGCTCGTTTTTTAAAACTAATGACAGTGTGCTATGCCAGCCTCTAATGGAAGGCTGGCATAGTTTTATATGGATGGGTTAACAAACCCTTGTAAGTGCTTTGTCTAATCCAGGGGTATTCAAACTACGGTCCTCCAGTTGTTCAAGAACTACAATTCCCATCATGCTTAGTCATGTCTGTGAATGTCAGAGTTTTACAATGCCTCATGGGATGTGTTGTTCCGCAACAGCTGGGGGGTCGTAGTTTGAGGATCCCTGGTCTAATCCATGTAAATTGATACATTCTGCTGAAGAACTTGAATTTGTGAAAACAGGCTTGTTGGCTGGAGAGCTTGAGCTTGTGAAAACAGGCTTGTTGGCTGGATCATTAGCTTAAAATAGAATAAAGCAAGCCTAAAAAGGAAACAAATAGCCATCACATCTAAGAATTGTAAGCTGCAATATAATAAATGTTTGCTTTTGGGTTTAATACTGCTTTTAACATCCCTCTGTACCAACTAATGATGTTCCTTCGTTCAAAGATTCTGGAGACAGGACTTTTAAGATGCTCTTATAGGCTGTATATACTCTTGCAGGCCCAGCTCTGCAACCAGCTGTTGCTGCAACTTTGCCTGTCAAACTGCAGCTAACTGGACTAGGACAGTGAACAACCAACATGATCCTGAATTCCAGGACCATACTTGAACTGAGCAATTACAGGAAAGACTTAATGGCTTGCTTTTTGTGTGGATGCCCCGAAACACAATTCTACAGAAGACTAATTTTTGGCTCTGATTGCCATTCACATGCACAGAATCTTGGGGCTCAAAGTCTGGTCAACTGAACCTGTCTGTAAAAGATGCCTCACACTTATGCTCTTTGAAGGAGGATATCTCTTTGGTGAGGCACCTGATTTATCAAATATCATATTCATCATATAAACCCAGTAAATCTTCTGCCAAAGCCCTCATTTGAATAAAGGAGTGCCCTCACTCCTAAGATAGAGGTACGTCTGTAACCGTTTGCTTATCTCTGGATCACAGACATACCAGACCTATTGGTTCAATCAGTGGTTTCATAGGGGTGCAAAATAGAGTCCATCACTCTACCCTCTTGCCACTTTTAAATCAACCAAAATCTGCCTAAGGACAGTCAGATTTCCATAATACCGTGAACCATCTCTTGTCCCAATGAGTAGTTGTGTCGGTACCTCTACAGGACAGCGTCAAAAGATTTTATTTTGACCTATTCACAGTACCAAAATCCAGCAGGGGTATTTGTCCTATACTGGACCTAAAATCGGACAATAGATACCTTTTCAATTTTTCTACTTTTTCAAATTTTGCATGGAATGCACAAGGTCAGTTATTACCTCTCTGATACAATGGCAATACTTGCCATTTAGACATCCAACATGCCTATCTGCACTTATCTAAGTCAGGTTGTTTGGATGATTTTCTTCCGAAGAACTCCTCTTCCTTCCAGCTATCTGCAAACATCCGCAGGTCAATTCAGATGCTTCAGACTTTCGGTTGAGTGATCAACCTCCACAAATCCACTCTCCAACTTTCTCTTCATCTGGAATACTTCGGTCTGATCTCAGACACACCCCAAGCAAAGCTTTTCCTTCCAGAGAATAAACTGCTTTCTTCTCAGAACTTGAGGTTAAAGAGACCTCTCTCTGTGAGATTCTTCATGTTCTGGGTCTCATGGTAGCCTCCTTTTGAGCCTGTTCCAGTCACCCAGTTTCATTTGAGACCTTTTTAACAACATCTCCTTGGCTTGGAACAAGCGAGCTCCTCTTCCTGACCTACCCAAGCTCATGTCCAGCCAAGCAAAGAATTCCATAGCTTGGTGGATTGCCAGCCCAGCCTTAACCACTTCAGCCCTGGAAGGATTTACCTCCTTCCTGACCAAGCCCTTTTTTGCGATACGGCACTCTGTCGCTTTAACTGACCGTTGCACGGTCGTGCGACGTTGTACCCTGACAAAATTGATGTATTTTTTTTCCCACAAATGGAGCTTTCTTTTGGTGGTATTTGATCACCTCTACGGTTTTTATTTTTTGCACTATAAACCAAAAAATAGCGAACATTTTGAAAAAAGCAATATTTTTTTTTTCATTAAAGAGTTTTTATTGAAGGTTAATGCAGTTTAACATTCAAAGCCATTTTACATTGTTAATCTGAAACATATATCTATAGCCTGTAATTAACATCTAGAGTAATAGCAACCCTCTGAATTAACTTCTGAAATACCGACTGTAAATCTTGCAGGCCTACGTCCTACGTTGGGGTTGAATAAAAAGGAGATTGCTATTAAATTTGTCTCTCGTTTCAACCTGATTACTGAATGGATCAAATTGACTAATGTGCCAACTAACATATCTATTATGTAACTTTGAGTTCCAGAAGTAGAGGCTCAGTTTTTGTTCAGAGAAAGTATAGAGTAGTAAATGGAAAGTAGAGAAAGTAAGAGAGTAAGAAGAGATTAGAGTCATCTTATAAAGTGAAAATGTGTCTCTCTCTCTCCCTGGTCACCATTGCACATCCGGCTCTCACAGGAATCTAGTACCCAGAGGGATATTTAAGCATTCATTAATTGATCATATGTTGGAGAGACCCTGAAATAGAACCAGGGGGTCCACGTTTTGTGATATCGTTCTATGTCATCTGAGGTTTGGGCCAGTAAGTCTTCCATACGACAGATCTCGGCAACCTTTCGCAGCCACTCTTTCACCAAGGGGGCCTGAGTACTCTTCCAGCGTAATGGAATCAGGGCCTTGGCAGCATTTAAGAAGTGCTTCATTAAGGATTTTTTGTACCTTCTGTACGGAAAGTTAGAAATGTGGAGTAGACAACAAGCTGCATCTAAAGTGATTCTGGTCTCCGTGATCTGTCGTATGATATCTCTCACTCCAGTCCAGTAAGTTTCCAGAATTGGGCATTGCCACCAAATATGGAGGAGTGTACCTGTCTCTGCCAGCATCTGTCAGAGGCCCCTGGGAACCAAGATTTCAGTATAGAGGGTGTGATATACCAGTGAGTCAGAAGTTTGTACGCCGTCTCCTGTGTTTTCGTACTGATAGAGCATTTATGTGCCAACGTACAAGCTGTTAGCCATTGATTATCAGTAATATCTTTTTGTAGTGTTCTGGATCATTCTGTTCTAAATCTATCCTCAACAGTTGTTGTAGGGTGCTGGAGCCATGAGTAAGCGGCAGAGGTCGCCCTGGGGAAGTCATCCCCCCCCGTGACAAACTGTCTCAAGTTGTGTCATAGGTCTTTGAAAGTGGGGTTGTTTAGTTTTGTCTGTGACGAAGCTGCGAAGTTGAAAATATGACCACCTGGGTAAGTGGGTCAAGCTGTTGTCCTCTTTTAGCACTGAGTAGTCTTTCACCTTATCATTTCTGAAGCAGTCTCCTGCGCTTGGAAGATCCCACCCACCAAACCAGGGCCGAAATCTGGATTATTCTGTATAGGTGTCAATGGGCTCATTTGTGTCGTTAAGTCATATTTCTTAATCACCATCTGGAAGGCCTCCATAGTGGTCCCCATCAGTGGGTGTCTCCGTATAGATTGATGTTGTCTTCCCCAAGGAATCCAGGGAGAGAACCTAAGCGTGCCCGAGGTCAGAGCTTCTTCCAACTGGACCCAGTCTTTTGATTTGTCATGACAGTGCCAGTCAATCACCCTGGTAAGGTGAGAGGCGAGGTAATAATTGTGGAAATGTGGTAATCCCATTCCCCCTCGTTCCTTGGGTCTAGCTAGTAGGGTAAATTTGACTCTGGGTTTCTTGTGTCTCCAAAGGAAGCGTATGAGAGTTGATTGTAAGTGTTTAAAGAAGAGTAGTGGTATCCTAACAGGTAGTGATCTCAAAAGATACAGTAGTCGGGGGAGAATGGTCATTTTAAGAATGGCTGCCCTTCCGAACCAAGAGAAAAATTTGGAGTTCCATCTCTGTAAGTCCGAGGCAATGTTTTTTAGCAGAGGGGGGAAAGCAATATTTTTTACTTTTTGCTATAATAAATATCTCCAAAAAATATATAAAAAAACAAATTTCTTCCTCCGTTTAGGCCAATATATATTCTACATATTTTTGGTAGTGGGGAAGACCCTCACTATGCCAACATCCAAAATATATATTCAAGGATTGACCAAGTCAAAAAATTAGCGGACTTTGTGGGCACATAATGAGAGAGAATCAATAAAAAAGTATAAATTTTATTATAACATAGTTAAAAAATATATAAACATACAAACACCCTGTATGGACACAGTTACCAGTTACCCAATAATGCAGTTATAGAGGACTGGACTTATGGTACAAAGATTAATTCAATACTGTATCAAGGTAAAAGAAACATTCCTGATCCAGTAATGCCTCCAAAAACTTGCTCGTTGATGCATTTCACTAAAATGTTAGCTTCCTCAGGACAGATTCTGGGTAGGTGCTGGTAAACTTGTGGCTCAAGGTGTGGGAGAACTTGACCAAACTGACAAACAGACGAAAAAACAAAATTGCATATGTGTGTCTAAAGTAGTAGGATACAAATATATCATGTGGTCTATAGTAGATACCACTGATATATAGTAGTCATGTGGAAATCGCACACAGCGGTAAGTGGTCACAAATGTGTGTGGCCATATTTTTGGTAATTTTGGTAAAAAAAATCGCAATAAGCGTATATTGATTGATTTGCGCAAAAGTTATCGCGTCTACAAAATAGGGGATAGATTTATGGCATTTTTATTATAATTTTTTTTTTTTTATTAGTAATGGCAGCAATCTGCAATTTTTATCATGACTGCGACATTATGGCGGACACTTTTGACACTATTTTGGGACCATTGTCATTTAAACAGCGATCAGTGCTGTAAAAATGCACTGATTACTGTGTAAATGCCACTGGCAGTGAAGGGGTTAAACACTAGGGGGGGCGATCAAGGGGTTAAGTATGTTCCCTGGGCGTATTCTAACTGTAGAGGGGATGGTCTCGCTAGAACATGACAGAAGTATTGCTCCGATCACTATGAGCAGTAGATCCCTGTCTTGTTGCTAGGCAGAACAGGGAAATGCCTTGTTTACATGGGCATCTCCCCGTTCTGCCTCTCCATGTCACGATCGCGGGCCACCGGCGGACATCGAGTCTGCAGGACCCGCAGGCATGCTCTTTTGCAGCGGGGGCGCACTGCCGGCGGTGCAGATGCGCCCGCTAGCTGCCGATGGCGCATCGACGTACGGGTAAGGTGCTTTGCGCACCACATTGCCGATGTATATCAGTGTGAGTCGGTCGGCAAGTGGTTGTAAAAGCTGAAGAATTTTTACCTTTATGCATGAAGGTAAAAAACCTTCAGTGTGCAGCTCACCCATAGCCTCAGATTTGAAGGAGACCCAAGGCTCTCCCGGGTCTCGCCACCCTGATTGGCTGAGATGCGGCATCAGGAGCTATTTGCTCCCACTCAGGTTAATCGCAGCCAGTGAGGCAGGAGCGGGGGTTGGAGTTGAGCTGTGCTCTCTGTGTCCTATGAATGCAAAAAGCCGTCTTGGGAGCGAGCACACACGAGTGCCCCCACAGCAAGCGGCTTGCTATGGGGACACTTGGCAAGGGGGGAGGGGTCCAGAGCACCGGCAGGGGGCCGGAGAAGAGAAGGATCCGGGCTGCTCTGTGCAAAACCACTGCACAGAGCAGGTGAGTATGGCATGTTTGTTGTTGTTTTTTTTTTTTTTGTTATAATAAATTTTCCTTAACAATCACTTTAATAATGGGAAAATCTTTCCTTCCTTATCATTGGAAAGTAATCATTCCAGACCCTAGTCATTCTGGCTGTTTAGGAGTGTTCCAGTTCCTCACAGCTCAGGTAAAATGGTCATGGGTAGAAGCCCAACTCCCCATCAACATTCTGGAGCTTAAAGCAATAAGAATGGCTCTGCAATACTAGACCACCCTTTCTGCAAGTATACGACTGTGGCATACATTGACCACCAAGGGGGCACCAGGAGTCCTACAGCCTTAAAGGAAGCAGGCCATATCATCTCATGTATGGAAAAACACTGGAATTCAGTTCCCTAGCAAACCTTGGGCTCAAATCCTTCAAACCTGCAGTAAAGTCCCTCTTGCAGTGATCGGATAACCCTTTTCTCAAAATAGGGAGCACCTTAACCTTTGTGACCCCATGGCCCAAAAGCATCTTAAATTGTGTACAGAATGCAATGGCTAGAAGTTGGAATTTCAATCTCTGCCCAGCTTTTATGTTGTCTAACTTGCCAGTGTCAAAGCAATAACTAGCAGACTTGCATATCGCTCTTGCTCAACTATTCTCGTAGTGGGTCATTGTAGTCCCAGAGCAGGAAAGGTTATGAGGTTTCTACTCAAACCTGTACACTGTTCCCAAAGCAAAGTAGGGCATACGCCCCATTCTGGATCTTTGATCTGAAGGCACCAAATGTCTTCATCTGCGTGTAAAAATTTCACATAATATCTAAAAGGTCAGTCATTGCTTACAACCATCTGGGGAATTGTCTGGCTTCTGTAGACATCAAGGGTGTACTATCTTTCTGAAAGGGTACCCAGTCCTTGAAGGTCCAAGTGACAGGAACCTGCCGTGAAGGGTGAAGATTGGACCCTTATTTCCTAAGTGGCCCTGCGCCTGGACGGGTAAGTGAAACCCCTTTATTTTTTTATTGTGGGGTGTCCCAGTGATTGTTACAATCAGTCAAGCTAGCTAAAGGCTGGACACCTGTGTGCGGTGACCATACGGGGAAGTTCTGGGCTAGCTGTGGGTGTTTGCAGAGTGTACCTTTTTTGCTTGTGTGTGGTTGTTTTTTACCTGTACGATGGCGCACTACGGTGCACCATTTCGCCTTGGTTCGCCATGTGTTCACAAGAGCGCTGCTGGGCTCAGCAGTTAATGTTGAGCCCAGCAGATTTGCCGCACGTGCACCGTAGCCTTAGAATGTTCTGGCGCACACCCAGCTTATTTAAGCTGTGTATGCCAAGCATGTGGTGCATCCAGAAGGCAGCTGTGGGACGCAGAGCAGGCTCTGAAAAGACACTTGCAGTGGTTCATTTCTCCTTACCCGGGTCACGTGAGTCGACAGGTGTTGCTTGGCAGGCTAAAGGGTATTGTGCCTACAGTCAACGCTGCTGCTTCACCCTTTATCACTAAGGATGAACTGTCCTCAGCCCTAGCTGGGTTAGAGCACAGGATTGCTGGCATGATTGCCTCCATCCCGCAGGATGGCAGGAAGCCTGACAGATCCCCCTCCCCATAGTCTCCTCTTCTGGAGCAGGAATGAGTTGAGGATGGGGAAGAGCTTAAAGCTCAAGATTCGGTGGAGTGCCTGGCAGATGAGTCTGCTTCTGATCATTCTGGACAAGAAGATATCCACTCGATGTCTGCCTCTCAGTTGCAGAGGTTTTTGATACTGACTCTGACCGAAATGGCTTGTTCTGCATTTAAGTTGCCTCTTGCAGAGGTGACTGAGCCCCCCTGGTCCTCTTTGGGATCTCTGAGACCTTTTCAGGTCGCACAGACTTTCCTGCTACACCCCCTGTTGGAACAGGCGGTGTATGCTGATTGGGAACATCCTGACAGGACTTTTTTGCCTCCTAAAAGGTTTTCCCTTTTATACCCCATGGATGAAAAGTTTGTTAAAAAATATAGCATGCCAGCCGTAGATGCAGCAGTCTCTTCCTTAAACAAGAACTTAATATGTCCGGTAGATAACGTACAGGGCTTGAAAGACCCTGTTGACAAGAAATTGGAATTATTATTAAAAGCTTCCTTTTCTTTGGCCAGTTCAGCTATTCAGCCAGTTGTTGCAGCAATTGGTATTTGCCAGTCTGTAAAGGATAAGGTCAAACGGCTAATAGGCCTAACCAGGAGGATGATCTGCCTGAAAGTAAGACAGATATTCCTTGAGCGCTGTGTTTTTGCTGTTGATGCTTTAAAGGATTCAATACAGCAGGTTTCTCATCTGGCTCTCTTGTCTGTACTTTTATGGCTTAAGAACTGGTCAGCCGAGCTTCCTTGTAAAAAGTTATTGGCAGGTTTCCCGTTTCATGGGGAACGTTTATTCGGGTGATCACTTGGAGAAATGCATCCAAAAGAGGGAAGAGTTCTCTACTTCCTGTGAAGAAAAGCACCAAAAAAACCCCAGGGACTGCTTCCTCAAATGTCTGTGTCAGGGCGGTACCGCCGCCAACAGGGCGATAGGGCCAGGGGCAAGCCGCAAGGCCAGGGCCAGAAAAATTCTTCTAAACCCAGCACCAAGCCCTCCTTTTGAGGGGACGCCCCTACTCTATCGGGTAGGGGGAAGGCTGCTGCACTTTGCGGACATTTGGAAAACAATTCAGGACGAGTGGGTCACCTCAATTATATCTTGCGGTTACAAGCTGGAGTTACGGTGGGGGGTGCCCCCTCAGAGGTTTCTAAGATCCAGCGTTCCCTTGGATCTTCCAAAAAGAAACTTGTTGCTTCATCATCTGGTGCATCAAGGAGTGATTGTAGAGGTTCCGGTATCGGAAAGGGGCACAGGGTTTTACTCAAACCTGTTTACGGTTCAGAAACCAAACGGGGACACAAGGCCAATTTTGGACCTAAGGTCCCTGTACAAGTATCTATTGATACAACCTCTCGGATGGAGTCTGTCCACTCAGTAGTAACCTCACTCCCGAGGGGAGACTTTTTAGCCTCAATCGATGTAAAGGATGTAAACTTACACGTACCTATCTTTCAGCCTGATCAGAGGTTCCTATGTTTTGCAGTAGAGGAACGTCATTTTCAGTTTGTGGCTCTACCCTTTGGGCTTGCTACAGCTCCCCAGGTGTTCACAAAGGTCCTAGCACCAGTACTGTGTCTTTTAAGGGCCCAAGGGATCCTGATGCTTGGGTATCTGGACGACCTCCTGCTCAGAGATCACTCAGTACAGGCTCTAGAACAGAGCACAATATACACAGTGAGGTATTTGAAAAGCTTAGGCTGGATCATATCGAAAAGTCAGCCTTGAGACCAGCTCAAAGTCTAAAATATTTCTGTCTGATTTTAAACACGGTCCAAGCAAGAGTATTCTTGCCACCCGTAAGGATCTGTGCCCTGAAGGATCAAGTGTGTCAGATAAGGGGCACCAGACAACCCTCAATTCGGCTCTGTATGAGTCTTCTAGGGGGGATGGTATCCTCATTCCAGGCAGTGCCCTATGCCCAGTTCCATTCCAGGCCTTTACAACAAGACATCTTGTTGGATTGGAACAGAGGAGGAAAAGCCCTGGATTATCCAGTGTGCTTAACTCCTCAGGCATGCTTAAGCCTAAACTGGTGGTTGCAGGATCAGTACCTGCGAAACGGAAAATCTTTTCTCCCGGTTACTTGGAGAGTACTGACTACAGATGCCAGTCTCTCAGGCTGGGGAGCGACCCTAGAGATCACAGCCTAGGGGAAATGGTCAGGGACAGAGCAGAACCCTGCCCATCAACATCCTAGAATTACGGGTAGTACGTCTGGCCCTATGATCCTGGACGGTGGAGCTTCAGGACTGCCCTATCAGGGTTCAGTCCGACAATGCCACGGCAGTGGCCCATATAAACCACCAAGGCGGTACCAGGAGTCGTTCAGCTCTGAAAGAGGTGAATTACATACTAGCCTGGGCAGAGGGACATGTGCCAATAATATCGGCAGTCCATTTCCCGGGAGTAGAGAACTGGAAGGCAGATTATCTCAGCCGCCAGCAGATCTGCCCGGGGGAATGGTCCCTACACCCAAAGGTATTCCAGGAAATTTGCCAATGTTTGGGGTGGCCAGAGGTCGACCTACTGGCATCCAGGTTCAACCACAAGCTACAGCAGTTTGTGTCTCGAACAAAAGATCCTCTAGCAACTGGAGCAAATGCTCTGATAGTTCCATGGAGCCAGTACTCCCTGGTTTATGCTTTCTCTCCGATCCCTCGCCTTCCACATTTGTTGCGCAGGATTCGGAGAGAGGGGATTCCAGTCATTCTGGTGGCACCAGCCTGGCCTAGAAGGCCCTGGTTCCCGGAGATAGTGAGACTGACAATAGACGGGCCATGGACGCTTCCACGTTGCCCCGATCTACTTTCTCAAGGTCTTATATTCCACTCCAATTTACAGTCTCTAAATTTGACGGCATGGCTATTGAAGCCAGGGTGTTAATGGACCATGGCATCTCGGGACCAGTGGTGTCTACTCTAGAAAAGCTATCACTAGGAAGACTTGTATTGCTTGGTGTGAAGCCAGAAAATGGCATCCTCGGAAATATGTGATTGGGAGAATTCTCTCTTTTCTAGTCAATCAAATTGGCTTTGAGTACAATCAGGGGCCAAAACTTGACCTCTATCAGTATTCTTCCAAAGGCCTTTAGCCTCCCATTCACTTATCCGAACCTTTATGCAAGGGGCAACTCGCTTGCTTCCCCCCGTTAGGTCACCTATGTGTCCTTGGGACTTGAACTTGGTGCTGTCTGTGTTACAGAAACAACCATTTGAACCTATTAAGGAAATTCCATTAGACTTGCTGTCACGCAAGCTAGCCTTCCTGATGGCTATCACCTCGGCTAGAAGGGTGTCGGAGTTGGTGGCCCTTTCATGCAGGGAACCGTACTTGATCCTTCACCATGACAGAGTCGTACTCAAAGAAAAAGATTGTACAGGTAAGTATGACGTAAAAATCCTATTTTTTTTTTTGTTTGAATTTTTCATACATCGGTGCCTTTGTACTAATAGACATATAAGATTTGAAAAACCCTTTCACTATTGGAAATTTGTAGTCTGACTCTCCACTCTTGGACTTATGTGATAGTACAGTTTTTGGACAATATATTTTGGTTTTTGACTATATATTTTTTTTCTTCCTGTCAGAGCAGAAGTGTAAGGCTGTTCTTTTTTTCTTCCTGAGCTCAGTGATTGATCTTAACCTCTTCCCGACTGCGCTACAGCCAAAAGACAGCTACAGCATGGTCGTCCCAGTTCTGGGAGGGTGTTTATGGACGTCCTTCCAGAACACCAACCCCTGGGGCTCGCACCTGGCGCCCTCAGTGATCTGTGCCCTTCAAACACAGCTGATCACAGATCGGGGTAAAGCGCCAATCACAGTGGCCCTTTACCACGTGATCAGCTGTGTCCAATCTTGCCGGTCTTCGGCATTCCTTGGCTCACATGCTGTCACAATGTGAGGAGAGGAGAGCCGGTAACCGGCAATTCTGACAGGGGACATTTACACTGATATCAGAGCCCATCAGTGCAGCTTCATCAGTGAAAAAAAAAAATATTTATTTTCGGTCTTTATTTGTTTAACAAAAAATAAAAAACCCAATGGTGACTAACACCAAAAGGCAGCTCTATTGGTCTAAAAAAGAAAAAAAAAAAAGAAAGATAAATATTTCATATTGGTACAGTGTTGCATGGCCGCGCAATTGTCATTTAAAGTGTGACAGCGCTAAAAGCTAAAAATTGGCCTGGGCAGAAAGGGGGTGAAAGTGCCCAGTATTGAAGTAGTTAAAATAAACTGACATATTACAAAGGTGCTGCGAGTATAACAAAAATTGGACTTAAATGAGACTTTAATAGACTGGTAATCTCCTCCAGCTGCCTGAAGAGTGTTTCAGTTACTGTATGTGCCCTGCTCTCACTCTGAAGATAGTTCAGCTTCAGTGGGGATCTAAACTTCTAAAACTTAGCTGACCTTCCTATGACTTGGAGGAAATTCAACTAAATAAAAAAACACACTCACATCTACACATACACTGTCCCTTAAAGGTAAGCCCACAATAATATAACAACATGGGAGGGGAGATGCAGTTTCTAAAATGTACTGATTCTGATTTAAAGTGACCTTGACACCACATTGAAAAACAAATGTCATGTGACCCTTTGCATGTACGGAATAGGGTATCTTCCTATCACATGATGTGGTTCCTCCATCTGGCTGCTATGTCACTACTGTGTACTGTAGTGATGCAGAGGCCAGTGGGAGGATCCGCATTGCACCCTGGAGGACACCTTATTTCATGCACCCCTAAATGTCAGCACATCAGCGTTGATATCGCTTGAAAAGGAAAATTAATTTGCCACCCTCCGGACAAGTTATTATTGATATTTTACACCTTACCTATGCCCATGGTCCATGGTGACAGGATGGCTTTTAGAATAGACTTGTCATGAGGGAAATATGGGGATCTTATTTCTAACCTCTTTCTGAAACTGCTAGTCACTGAGCCTAAAACAAGTACGCAATCGTTAAATTTAGAAACTTGCCCCAAGTCATTGGTTTGGGATAAATTGATGTAAGAGAGATATCTGGGCAGCTAGCATTTTCAGACTTGGAGGTATGAGATGACTGTCTATATTTTCATATTATATTGACAGATTTTTCTGCACATTTTGAAAATTTTTAGAATGATGATTATATGTGCGGTTGCATTGATCTGCTTGTTTTATACTTCACACAGCATTGCAAGCCATTGCAGATCAAGCTGCCATATGGATACTGCAGGTCTTTCTTCAACTCCTCATATGGCTGCTATAGAGGACCGTTGTGTTCTTATCTCCATGTGCCTAAAGAGAGTGATGAGAAGGTAAGCATTTTTTCTTAATTGATTATTTTTAACTAGAGAAATGAAATGGTTTCTTTTTATGTAGTCCGAAAACAAACTTAGACTTCCCCAGCTAAGTTATTTCCAAGCCCTTCAGTGTGCCCTCAAAATATTCAGCCCAGCACTTGGAACCTGGGAACTAGCCCATGATTCACACCATGAAAACTGATGGGGAAACCGCACAGATTTCACCTGCAGAGACATCAGTTTACATCAATTTTCATGCGCGTTTCAGTCAGTTTTTATATACGTCGACATCTGTTTTCATGCAAGTTTTTTTTTTCTTTATTGCACAGACTGGCATCACCCCCTCATTAGTGATCCCAATATCAGAGACTTCACATCAGGTTCCCCTCATAGATTATAAGTGACCCCCTCACATCCAACAGGAGGTGGGCAGTACAGACACAGAGCACCGCTCTGCTTTTCCTTTCACTTCCCGTCACACGGGGTGAATGCAGAGCAGTGCTGTCTGTATTGCCTGTGTTCCAGTGTGGAGCTGTGAGGAAAACTGCAGACATGCTGCATAATCCCGCGCAGCTCCGCACTGGACATCACACCTGCATTTTGGTGTGAACAGGTGTCTTGCAGAGGCCTGCGGTTTTCTGCTACAGAAATCTGCAGGTCTCTGCAGATGATATGAATGAGCCCTAAACCATTTCTCCATTATTTATTGAGGAATAGGAATTCAGAAAAAGTTGGATTATAGTGCTTCCTACAGAAGTGTGGGTAAACAAAAAATTGTAAGAATTTGGATGCCCTTTTCTTTAAATAAAGTAAAAATAAAAAGTCATACTCATTTCTGCTAGCCTGAATTCAATCTTCATGGTATCTTTTTCTAGTGACATCAATTAAGATTTTTGCTATACTGCTGAGGTTTCTATTCCTCAGTCAAAATTCCCTGCTGTTCAGCTGCTTAAGCTGGTCTCTAAATAACAACTTCTCCTTATTAATTAGCTTTGGAGAGTCCATACCCAAACCCCATTGGACTGTACTTGCTTGAAATGTGACTTTCGGCACTTTTCAGAAATACTATGGATCTCAACAGAATTGTCACAGGTGACCTCAGCCCATACTCTCCTAATGGTTCTGGGGAGTTCACCTGCTATTCCCAAAAGAAGCCAACCCTCGGAATCTGGGAACATAGGATTGCTCTGATTAGTCTAATTCAGCTCTTTTGGCTGTGGTCAAGGTCTCTCCTATGTCCACAGGGACCATGCGTGAAATTTGAACGTGATATCCACTTGTGCTGAGATACTGGGGCATTGGGCCCACAGAGGTTGTAGGGACAATTCAGTTACATCCTATGCCAGGGACGCTTTGGTTCCATCCTATGCAGAGCCTGGCTCGGAACATCTTAAGCCCCTAACTTACATTGTCCCTGTGGCCCTTGTTTTCCCCAACAGTCTATTTCTTTTTTTTTTTCAAGGTGAAGGAATATCACAATCTCTTGCATAGGCACATGTCAGATACAAAACAGGTATTCCCGGATTTTGGCAAATTCCCCGAACATTTTTTTTTTGTTTTTATTACAGCAAAGCAAGGTAATGGTCAAAGTGACCGACTTCAGAGAGAGGAAAATAAAAAGTAAAGTTCAAGAGAGCAAGATAGAGAGAGGAGAAAAAAAAATAAAGAAAAAAAGGGGGGGGGGTAGTAAAGAGGAGGGTTGAGTAGCAAGAAGGGTGCGGGTTAGGCAAGCCCTTGTGACTAGATCAGTGTCTGGTCTCTATAGATAAGATAAGGAGTCCGGCTCTTCCAAGTTTTTTCTGTTTGCTCCTTTAAGGACATGGTAAGATTCTCCATTACCTGGATGTCTACGACTCTTGTCTTCCAATGAGAGATTGTAGGGGGGCTCGTATCTTTCCACAAGGCCGGAATACAGACCCTAGCAAGTGTCAGCAGATGTCTCAGTAAAGAGTTCTTACATTTCTTGGTGGACATTGGGGTGTCATCCAATAAGTATGCTGCCGGGTTCCTACCAAGGGAGACTCCGGTCAGCGTTTTAATAGTAGATTCCACAGCAGTCCAAAAGCTGTTTAATTTTGGGCATTCCCAAAAAATATGTAGAAGGGTCCCCACGGCCTTCCCGCAACGCCAACACATGCTCAGAACCTGCGGGTATATTCTATGCAATTTGGCTGGCGTTCTATACCAGCTTGTGAGAAGTTTATAACCTCACTCTTGGTATCTACTAGCTAAAGAGGCCTTGTGAGCAAAGAGTTTTATCCTGTCTTTCTGAGGCTGAGAGAACGTAGTTTGAAGGTAATTTTCCCATTGTTGTAAAAAGATAAGCCCAGAAACCCCTACTTGGTTCATTAAGAGAGCATAAAAGTGTGAGAGTGAATGGGGGAGCTGCTCTCCGTCCATGCAGATCTGTTCAAGAGGAGTGAGTTGGCGTAAGGTTTGGTGATCTGTTGGCAGTGACCTAAGGTGATCATTCAGTTGCGCCCGTCTGAAAAAGTCAAGCTCGTGTTGGAATCGGGTCTCAATGGACTGGATAGAAGCCTATTGTCCACTGCAAAATGAATGCGTCAGAAAATATTTCGTTTCCTAATGGATTTAAATTTGAAGTCTTTCATACCTGGCAAAAACGTATGCGACCCTAATATCGGTGTAAGCAGGCTCGGCTCGGGAGACTTGTCTTAAAGATATGTTTAGTCAACTTGAAAGTCGCCCCACCAACCGCCATGGGGCAATTGTGAAGAGGAGACTAAGGTATATCCGCCAGAGTTAAATCTATGGTGGCTTGTTCAAGGTCAACCTAAAGTTTAGGTTCACCATTCCATTATTCTGGTTAAATGAGAGGCTTCATAATATTTCACCGGATCGGGGAAGCCCATGCCCCCTCTAATTTTAGGCAGTGTCAATATAGTTCTCCTTAGACGCGCCATTTTGCCCACCCATACAAAAATTAATACCTCTACCTCAGCTCAGTTAGATAACTTTGTGGAAGTTTGATGGGCAGCGTTTGAAAAAGATAAATTAACCTCGGCATTACGTTCTTCAAGATGCTCGAGCGGCTGAACCAAGTAAGGCTCCTTATCCCAGCGTAGAAGGTCCATTTTGAGTGTTCTAAGAAGCGGTGCAAAATTTAATTAAAAAATCCTGCGAAGGTTGCTTGGGATATTGGTTCCCAGATATCAGACATGCAAATTCGTCCATTTGAATTTAAACAATTGCTTCAATTGCTGCTGGGTCATGGTGGGCAGTTTCACACCCATAGCTTCTGATTTATTATTATTAATTTTGTAGTTGGAAAGCTGACCATATCGACAAAGTTCTGAAAGCAGGGAAGGAAGTAAGACAGAGGAGGAGTTAATGAAAAAGATTAAGTTATCTGCATACGCGGCAACTTTATATTGGCATGACTTGGTTGTAATACCCTTGATATCTGTATAGTCTCTTATAGTCCTCAAGAAGGGCTCTAGGATCAGTATAAAAATCAGAGGTGAAAGTGGACAGCTCTGTCGCGTTCCATTCCTTATATGAAAAACGTCCGAGAGGACATAATTCACTTTCACCCTAGCTGATGGCTTGGAATACAACGCATCCAACCATCGTTGCATCCCGGACCCATGTCCTATATGCTCCGTCGTGGGGTGTAGAAACATCCAATCCACCCTGTCAAATGCCTTCTCCGCATCCACGGAGAAGAGCACCAGGGGGGACCGGTTAGATTGGGCATAATGAATCGCATTTATTAACCTTTTGTGTGTTATCCCTGCCCTCTCTACCGGGGGAAACCCAGCCCGGTCCAGGTGGATCAGGGAAGGTATATGTGGGAGCAGCCTGTTCGCTAAGATTATAGTAGAACAGTCTATTTCTACTGAGAGCTTGTATTCAGGTCACCGTAGTCTAGCAGCTGGCTCAGATTTACAGGGGGTTGTTTAAAACCTTATACAGTAGATGCAGTTTGTACTGCCCTGCACCTGGAGGATCAGCTTGCTGTTCCAGGCCTTGGGTCTTTTTAGAGTCCTGCAGCTGCAAAGATATTGCCCATACATCTGATATTTGAGTTTTTCCTCTACGACGGTAGTCTCCAAACTCTCTAAATAAAGGGTCGGATTACCGCCCTTAAGACTTTAGGGGGCCGGACTATGGCTAGTGGGAGTAAATAATGTTTCAGTCTTGGTGGTCAGTGATGGTAAATAAATTGCATAGCTTCTGTGGTCAGTAGGGAGAGAAATTATTGGGAGGAATAGTGCTCTATCGCTGGAGGCAGGGGGAAAAATATTCCTCGGTCATTTATGTCCATGGGAGGGATTATACCCTATTGTTGGTGTCAGCAGGATCAATCATGCCTCATCGTTGATAGTGCCCCAAAGGTCGGATAAATGCAAGCCAAGGGTCGCAGTTTGAAGACCACTGTTCTGTGAGGACCAGAAACACCCAGAAGGTTCCTGGGCCCTACCTGAGTATGTTGAAACATGTTGCCTTTGAAAAGGAATTTTATAATAATTTTGCTGTTTTTTTTTTCCCCAGCATTAACATATCAGTGATCTACCTTAACAGGCAGACCACTAAGGCATGACAGACAGTTAAACCTCCGTATGAATTAAATGGTGTGGTTTTCCATCCTGTGTTGGCAGTAAGTAAAGCTGACCCTTCCATTTTTAGGGTAGGTCATAAAAAAAAGAGCAAATGTCTGGTGCTTTGTGCTTCAGTTATGGAGATTTGCAGAAGCATCAAAATTTGTGTCTTGTATGAGTCTGTGCAAAAGCGCAGGGAACTCTGGCTGTTTGCTGGGGTCCCTGATTAAGCAACCTAGGAGCATCTGATCTGGGTACCCTTTGTGGAGCATTGTCTTTGGACCCACTCTAGTTTCCGTTATTAGTAATGCTACATGTGTCCACAAGGATGTTTGCAGAAGAGGCAGAGGAATCCCACTCTACTCTTTTTACTATTTCAGTAGTCAGTATTTGTGGGTTTCCTAAGCCCACTTTCCATTCAAGTCTTAGGGCTTGAAGCCAGAGGTCAACCAATCCCACCTTCCGCATGAAGGTGTCCCTTTACTTTTAAAAGTGGGGAGCTGTTTGTATATCCAGATGGGTCCTTGGGTAATTTTGTCTCCTTGACATTTGGGTTCTCTGGTCAACTGTAGCTTACAGGCTAAGCCTTTGTGTCCTGACATCTTCACCTGCCCTCACTTTCTTTTTGGTGTTACTGCAGTCAGCATTGTATCTTCTTCAGGTCTTCTTCATGTTTCCTCCAAAACCTGAGCGACCACATTTTCTAGGAACATTTGGGAGCAGTGCTCTGTCAGGACTTACACTGCTTTCCAGGGGTTCCTTTGCTTCAGGTTCTGTTGAACCTCTTGTTGTGCTTGGTACCAACTTTGTTCCTAATAAGGACCTTATTTTGCAGTGTTTTCCAGAGGCTTACAGTGTTGCTCAAAACTTTGGACTTTGTTGCATAACTGGCGAATAAAGACACAGGTCCATCCAGTTCAACTTGTGTATTGCTAGAAATTGCCATATCCCTCTTTATTGTGTTCACAGAGAAACACTCTTTGCTTATACCAGTAACTGGGGAAGGGAGTTCCATGTCTTTATTGCTCTAATAGTAAAGAACCTCTTTCACAGTTTGAGATTTAACCGCTTCTTCAACTTCATTGTGTGACTGCATGTTGTTATCTTCAAAGACCTTAGATTAACATTGTACAGTACAGGACGTATTCCTAGACCTTGGGTTATAGGCTCGTACATTCAGGTTATTGGACACTGTCAAGATTTTCATGTCTCTAAAAAGCTGAGCATAACTCTATTCTGTGTAAAAAGTGTTCACTGAAAAGTTGTCTGACATTTCAGTCTTAAAGGGGAATTCCAGTCAAAATTGAAAATTTGCCCACGATTAGTATTTTTCACTATTTTTGGCACAAAATACACTGTTGTCCCATGATTGGTATGTTAAATATGTTTAACTTTGATATTATTAATTTACTGGTTTGCTGGTTGTCTAGCTTAGAAAGTCTAATATAAGCCAATCAGCTACTTCCTATTTTTCACTGACTACACTTCGCTTGCTGAGCTGAATTTGACAGCTTTTATGCACTTCCTGAAAAGGTTGTCGGTCTCTGTGTGAGAAATCAAGCCTAGCTTTCAGGAAACCCACCCGGTCCTGCCCAGCACTACCCTCTCCCAACCTTCTGCAGCAGTTCCTCTCTTCCAAGCCTCAATTTGGCTTAGAGCTAAGAGAGAGAGTGAGAAGTCATTGTAAAGCTGAAATGCTCACTGCAATGTATACACCAGCACATGACACACACACTGCAGTGTATACGCCAACACGGGACACGCACACTGCAGTGTATATGCCAACAGGTGACGTACACTGGTAATGTATACGCCAACACGTGATGGACACTGGTAATGTATACACCAACACGTGAGGCACACTGGCAACCTATACACCAACATGTGATGCACACTGGTAATGTATACACCAACACGTGACGCACACTGGTAATGTATACACCAACACGTGACGCACACTGGTAATGTATACACCAACACGTGACGCACACTGGTAATGTATACACCAACACATGACACACACTGGTAATGTATACACCAACACGTGGCGCACACTGGCAATGTATACACCAACACATGACACATTGGAAATGTATACACCAACACATGACACACACTACTAGGTGGAATCATGGGGAGTTCTCTGCTTGTCATGCGTTTCACTCACACTACAGTTTTGGATCATGTGAAGTTTTCTGCTTGTCTGTCAGGGCTGGGCTCTTAGCAGCTCCGTTCTCTGTGCTCAGGCTGCTCAGCTGCTGGATAATTGTCAGCAATTATTGATCCCTCAGTGGCTCACCTAGTTATTATCTGCTAGTCTGTCCCACCTACAGCCAGCCCCGTCTGGCTAGCTAAACTGCCTTGTTCATTCCTTTCCTGCCTTCGCCTTGGTCAACATATCTGGAGATTCTCTGCTGTGTTCCTGTGAAAGACTGCCCAGCTGGCATCCCTTCTGGTTCCTAAACCTGTTCTTCTGCCTACAACTACGCTGATCTCTGGTTTCCCGATTACTGGCCTGTCTGACTACCCGTTTTGGTTACCGATCCCTGGCTATGTTTTGACCACGTTTACTGATCTGTACCATTTTTACCATTATATTAAAAGGTGTGATTTTTTTTTTTTTTTTTTTTACTGCATTTTTGATTCATGGTTCCTGACAGTAGGCGAAGGCCATGAATTCAGAAGATGCAGGCAATCCACCTAGTGGTAATATTTTTTCCAGATTAATTGAGCAGCATGGATCAGTTTGCCATAGCATTACAGACACTCCTGATTCGCACTGCTCACCTGGATCCTCCCGCTGTGGCTGTCCTGGTACAACCTGTGTTGCAGGCCATCCCTTATGCTGCTCCAGTCTCTGTGCAGGCACTTGCCTTGAATATTACCTCTGTAAGAGGTATGTCTGGTTCCGCTCCGCTTCCTCAGCGATTAGTGGGTGATCCAGTTCAATGCAGAGGGTTTCTCAACCAGGTTGGGATGTACTCTGTGATGCTGCCAAAGGCGTTCCCCGTCTACAGATGCAAAGTAGGCATCATTATTTCTTTGCTTTCTGATAGAGGTTTGGCCTGGGCAAACTCTCTATGGGAGATGCAAAAACCCATTGTCCTGAGTTACCCTGAGTTTGTGGCATCCTTTAAAAGGGTATTTGACGTCCCCGCTCGCTCCACTTCTGCTGCCAAGAGCCTCATGTCCACCAAGAGCCTCATGTCCACCAGAAAGAGTATGAGAACTGTTGTCGATTATGCCATTGAACTCTGGCAGCAGAGGTTGCTTGGAACAATGAGGCCCTCATGACTGCTTTTTCCCATGGTCTCTCGGATAACATTAAGAATGAGATAGTAGTCCGAGACATACCTACGGATCTGGAGAAGGTAATCACGTTTGCCATTGACTCCAGATCCTGAAAGAGACCTTCCTTTAAGGAGCGCTTGCGGAAACCTCCTGTACGTTTTGGCTCCGAGCTTTGCATTCCCACCCTTGCCTCCCTCGCCTTCCATGCCTCCTGGTACCGAGTCCACCAGTGAAGAAGAACCCATGCAGTTGGGCTTCACACGTCTGTCTGCGGAGCAGAGGGCCTTTAGGAGGAGGGAGAGATTGTGCCTTTTTTGTGGCCAGGCTGGTCACTTTTTGAAGTCTTGTCCTACCCATCCAGGAAACGCCCACACCTTGAGGTCCTGTAGGGGACAGACCTTAGATGGCGTTGTGTCCCCGGGTATCCTGAAGGATAAGCCTCTAGTTCCGGTTACCATTTCTTGGTCTGAGTCATCCGTCGATACACAGGCTCTAATCGACTCTGGGGCTGCAGGCCTGTTCATAGATGGTGCCTTTGTGTCTAAGCACTCGATTCCACTGCAGCTTCGTGCCACTCCACTCGCCATTGAGACTATTGATGGGAGACCTTTACAGCCTGCCCATGTGACTCATGAGACTGCTCAGTTGATCATGGTCGTAGGGGCTCTTTACCATGAAGTAATCCAATTTCAAGTAATTTCCTCACCTCATTACCCAGGGATCATTGGTTATTCTTGATTACAGAGGCACAACCCCTTGGCATCGTGCTGAGGTTCTTTCCTGGTCGCCACAATGCAGTAAAACATGTTTTCAGAAAGTGGTTAAGGTCTTGTGCGCCTCTTCACTCTCCTTGCCAGAGGAGTACCGCAAATTTAGCGCAGTCTTTAACAGAGGTCAAGCCGGTAGTTTGCCTCCACACGGTTGTATGATTGCGCAATTGACCTTCAACCTGGTGCCATGCCCCCTCGTGGCCGTGTCTACCCTTTGTCTGTCTCGGAGGATAAAGCAATGGAGGACTATGTTACTAATTCACTTTCTTGAGGGTTCATCCACAAATCCTCGTATCCTGTAGGTGCTGGCTTCTTCTTTGTAATAAAGAGTGGTGAACTGAGACCTTGTATCGATTATAGGGGTTTTATCCGATTCCATTGATTATGAAATTATTTGACAGCCTCAAGGAAGCAATGGTTTTCATGAAGCTCGATTTGAGAGGGGCATACAATCTCGTTCAGGATCAAGGAGGGCAACGAATGGAAAACTGCATTTAATACCAGGACCAAACGAATATCTCGTAATGCCGTTTCCTGCAGTTATAACGATGTCCTCCGAGATATGTTGCAGCAATGTGTGGTGGCTTATCTTGATGATCTCTAATATTTTAAAATCCCTAGAGAGCCACCACACAGATGTCTCCCGTGTGCTACAGAGGTTGAGAGATAATAACCGGTATTGTAAGTTGGAAAAGTGCGAGTTCCATCGTTAACGGGTTTAATTTCTGTGATATGTCATTTCTACTTCCGGTTTTTCGATGCACCCAGAGAAACTATCTGCAGTTCTATAGTGGCCTCAACCTGTAGGTCTACGTCAGCTACAATGTTTTCTTGGCTTTGCCAATTATTATCAGAAATGTATTTGTAATTTCTCTTCTCTGGTCAAACCCCTGACTGATATGACCATGGAGGATGGCAACCCACAGAATTGGTCTCTGGATCCCATTAAAGCCTTTGAGTCTCTCAAGGCCGCCTTCATTTCAGTTCCTGTGCTCGCACATCCTGATCCTAGGTTGCCATTTATTCTTGAGGTTGATTCGTTTGAGACTGGAGTAGGCGCCTTTCTGTCTCAACGTCCTACCTCTGAGAGCACTATGCATCCTTGTGGCTGCTTTTCTATGAAATTGTCTCCTGCAGAATGCAGTTACGAGATTGGGGACAGAATTGTTAGCTATCATTTTAGCTCTTGAGGAATGGAGGCATCTTCTCGAGGGTACCACTGTGCCAGACCTCATTTTGACTGACCATAGGAAACGCATTCTTGTCTGAGGCAAAACGCTGATCTCCCAGAAGGGTGCGGTGGGCTCTTTTTCTGTCAAGTTTCAATTACATAGTCTCATTCTTACCCAGTACTAAGAATGTAAGGACTGATGCATTGTCACAAGTTTTCCTCCTCCTCCAAGATGGAGTCGGTTCCTACTCCTGATTGTATTCTAGCCACTATTCGCACTAGTGTCACTTCACCTTTTGGTGACAGAATTGTTGCTGCTCAGATCCATTCTTCTCCTGAGAAACCTTGTTACCACTGCTTTGTCCCTGAGATTCTCCGCACTGCTTTGCTCCAGACTTACAATTCTCCCAAGGCAGCTGGTCACCCAGGGAAGAATCAACTCATTTGGTCTATTTCTCAACAATTCTGGTGGCCTAGTCTCCGTGCTGATGTAACTGCCTTCGTAGCCACTTGTTCCATGTGTGTGCTCAGAGTAAAACACCACAACACCTTCCAGTGGGCCTTCAACAACCCATACCCAATGGAGAGGCCTTGGATCCACTCATGTTCTTGAAGATGTCACATTGTATTCAACTTAAGAAGTTGCCCACATCCAAAGAACTGGCATCCATTTTCGCTCAGGAGATCTTTCAGTTAAATGGGCTACCCAAGGTTATCATCTCGGACAGCAGTAGCCAGTTTGTATCCAGGTTTTGGCGAGCTTTTTGTGCACAGTTGGGAATTCAGCTTTCCTTCTCCTCTTTGTATCGCCCACAGTCCAATGGGGCCGCAGAACGAGCCAACCACGCCTTGGAGCAGTTTCTACTACTGCTATATTTCTGACCACCATAGCAACTGGTCAGACCTCTTCCCCTGGGAGGAGTTTGCTCACAATAGTGAAGTCAATGCCACTTCCAGATTGTCCCAGTTTATGGCAAATTATGGCTTCCAGCCATCCATATTGCCTGACGCATTTGTTCCTCTCCTGTACCATGACTGAGGTCGCACCATGACTGAGGTCCCTGGCTGTCTCCTGTACGGTGACTGAGGCCCCTGGCTGTCTCCTGTACCATGCCTGCAGTCTCTGGCGGTCTCCTGTACCATGCCTGCTGTCTCCTGTACCATGCCGGCAGCCTGTAGCTGTCCCCTGTACCATGCCGGCAGCCTGTAGCTGTCCCCTGTACCATGCCGGCAGCCTGTAGCTGTCCCCTGTACCATGCCGGCAGCCTGTAGCTGTCCCCTGTACCATGCCGGCAGTCTGTAGCTGTCCCCTGTACCATGCCGGCAGTCTGTAGCTGTCCCCTGTACCATGCCGGCAGTCTTTAGCTGTCCCCTGTACCATGCCGGCAGTCTGTAGCTGTCCCCTGTACCATGCCGGCAGTCTGTAGCTGTCCCCTGTACCATGCCGGCAGTCTGTAGCTGTCCCCTGTACCATGCCGGCAGTCTGTAGCTGTCCCCTGTACCATGCCGGCAGTCTGTAGCTGTCCCCTGTACCATGCCGGCAGTCTGTAGCTGTCCCCTGTACCATGCCGGCAGTCTGTAGCTGTCCCCTGTACCATGCCGGCAGCCTGTAGCTGTCCCCTGTACCATGCCGGCAGCCTGTAGCTGTCCCCTGTACCATGCCGGCAGCCTGTAGCTGTCCCCTGTACCATGCCGGCAGCCTGTAGCTGTCCCCTGTACCATGCCGGCAGCCTGTAGCTGTCCCCTGTACCATGCCGGCAGCCTGTAGCTGTCCCCTGTACCATGCCGGCAGCCTGTAGCTGTCCCCTGTACCATGCCGGCAGCCTGTAGCTGTCCCCTGTACCATGCCGGCAGCCTGTAGCTGTCCCCTGTACCATGCCTGCAGTCTGCAGCTGTCCCCTGTACCATGCCGGCAGTCTGTAGCTGTCCCCTGTACCATGCCGGCAGTCTGTAGCTGTCCCCTGTACCATGTCGGCAGTCTCTAGCTGTCCCCTGTACCATGCCGGCAGTCTGTAGCTGTCCCCTGTACCATGCCGGCAGTCTGTAGCTGTCCCCTGTACCATGCCGGCAGTCTGTAGCTGTCCCCTGTACCATGCCGGCAGTCTGTAGCTGTCCCCTGTACCATGCCGGCAGTCTGTAGCTGTCCCCTGTACCATGCCGGCAGTCTGTAGCTGTCCCCTGTACCATGCCGGCAGCCTGTAGCTGTCCCCTGTACCATGCCGGCAGCCTGTAGCTGTCCCCTGTACCATGCCGGCAGCCTGTAGCTGTCCCCTGTACCATGCCGGCAGCCTGTAGCTGTCCCCTGTACCATGCCGGCAGCCTGTAGCTGTCCCCTGTACCATGCCGGCAGCCTGTAGCTGTCCCCTGTACCATGCCGGCAGCCTGTAGCTGTCCCCTGTACCATGCCGGCAGCCTGTAGCTGTCCCCTGTACCATGCCTGCAGTCTGCAGCTGTCCCCTGTACCATGCCTGCAGTCTCTGGCGGTCTCCTGTACCATGCCTGCTGTCTCCTGTACCATGCCTGCAGTCTGTAGCTGTCCCCTGTACCATGCCGGCAGCCTGTAGCTGTCCCCTGTACCATGCCGGCAGCCTGTAGCTGTCCCCTGTACCATGCCTGCAGTCTGTAGTTGTCCCCTGTACCATGCCTGCAGTCTGTAGCTGTCCCCTGTACCATGCCTGCAGTCTGTAGCTTTCCCCTGTACCATGCCTGCAGTCTGTAGCTGTCCCCTGTACCATGCCTGCAGTCTGTAGCTGTCCCCTGTACCATGCCTGCAGTCTGTAGCTGTCCCCTGTACCATGCCTGCAGTCTGCAGCTGTCCCCTGTACCATGCCTGCAGTCTCTGGCTGTCCCCTGTACAAGGGCGATAGGTATCGGTAATTGGTATCGGCGAGTACCTGCAAAAAAGTATCGGTACTCGGTGTTAAAAAATGGTATCGGTGCATCCCTAATATAATGCATAAAAAGCCTTATGGAATCCAACCTCTAAGCTCAAGGGTTACAGGCTCTTGAAGTATTACTAACAGCTGTGGACAACATATAGGAATAAAATAGATAATATGCCTCCCATAGTGTAAATCGTATAAAGAATCAATGGTTTATTCAAAGACAAATGAATGCTTACATGAATAACAGTTAAAAAGCGGAGTAAGATAAAAACATTGGCGTTTAAATGCCTCTCGCATCACTTCCGGTCCGCTATTCACTCCGGCCACGCCCTACGCGTTGCGTCACGTCACATCAGGGGAAGCGGATTGGCTGTCTAATGATTATATTTGTATGCTGAGGACAGGAAGGTAATCAACGGCCATTTTGTTGAAGTCAATGTCTAACAAACATTGCGGCCATTTTCTAGATGATCAGATGGGTCATTTAAAACGATAGAGGGCCATGAGAAAAGTACTGTGGCCATTTTGTAGTGCATATGAAGTCCAGCCATTTTCTTAAAGATAAATAAATAAAAAGGTGAATGTATAATCTATAAATAATAAAAACAAACAGGGCATCTAGATGTCAAAATTCTCCTAAATATTATGTTATATTCCGATAATGGAAAGAGTATTATCCTATGAAGGAGGCTCTATGAAAGGGACAATTCATAATTGTAGTGATCGAATAATAATTTGTGAGTCCCGCACACCGGAAATGAAATGTAAGGTGCACATAGTATACATAACGAACTGAAATATAACAGATACATTAAAATAAATTAAAACTAGATAATGATGACTAATGTATACTTAATAATTACTAAGAAAACCAATTAAGGTCAATCTCCACGTTCAAACCTTCAGGCATGAGAGTCCTTGTGTGTATCCATTTAGATTCCTTCTGGCTAATGGTTCTGACCTTATGGCTCCCTCTACATAATCTATTGTATCCATACCTGTAAGTGTGTAGAGTCTTTATTATGTACTAATGCAAAGTGTCTCGATACACTATGTTTAGGGAAACCATTCACAATGTTTTGAACATGTTCCTTGATTGTAATTTTCAAGGCTCTTTCGGTTCTTCCAACATACTGTAAATTACAGCTACATTGGAGGACATAAACTGCCCCTTCAGTGTTGCAACTTATAAAATCTCTAATCAAGTATGTCCTGTTCTAGTGGCCACGAATTCCATTCTTTTCTTTTTGAGGTTTTTTTGAATGTTGGCAGACAGTAATATTTACATGGGAAAAAAACCTTTCCCTGTAAAAAATGTGAAATCCCTTTTTAGGAGGTGGTTCCACAACATTTTTCATGATGATGCCTCTAAGAGCCCTTTCACACTGCAAGCGCAGGGGCGTCGGCTGTAAAAGCGCCGCTAGTTTTAGCAGCGCTTTACTGTCATTTTAGAGGCACTTTTTAGCCGCTGGTGGGGGCGCTTTTAACCCCTGCTAGCGGCCAAATAAAGGGTTAAAATCGATTTGGCAGCGCTGCCCATTGATTTCAATGGGTAAGGGCACTTTAGGAGCAGTGTATACACCGCTTCTAAAGCACCTCAAAGGAGCCGCTTGCAGGACTTTTTTTGACGTTCTGCCAGCGCAGCACCCCAGTGCGAAAGCCCTCAGGCTTTCACACTGGGATTGCAGATGAGGTATTTTTCAGGTGCTTTACATGCGCAATTTTTAGCGCTAAATCGCCTGAAAAGCACCTCCCAGTGTGAAAAAGTCTAAAAGTTGGAGCTCTTTTGTATACAATATTAGGTTTTTCCGGAAGAATGCTGTTTAGATGTTTATCGCTTTGCAATATATGCCAGTGACGTTTGATCAATTTTTCAACTTCTTTATGCTGAATGTTGAAGTCCAACAATAAACAGGGAGCTTCCGAATACTGTTGAATTCTTTTGTTTGTAGCATTGATGTTCTATCCATTTTGCTAACATGATCAGTTTGATTCTGTATGAATGATTAGATGTAACCCTTATCCTTGAACCTAGTTCCAATTAATGTTACGTGAGTCATAAAGTCTTCTTCTCTCGTACAACTCCTCTTAATTCTTATAAGTTGACCTTTTGGAATATTAAATAGCCATGGTTTAAAATGACAGCTATCCATGGATAAGTAACTACGTTTTTAAAATGGGTTTTGGTTAGCAGTTTATTTCCTTCCAATCTTATATCTAGATCTAAAAAATGTATACATTTCTCATCAATATTCTATGTTAGACGTATGTTTTTGTCATTGCTATTTATCTTCGGCAAAGAATCCTCTAGTGCGTTTCTGCTTCCATTCAACGATCAAGTCATCAATATACCTTTTATAAAAGCTCAATTCAACTGGAGAGTTGTTATATACTGCTTCTTCTTCCCATTGTGCCATGAAGGCATTAGCTACTCTAGGTGCAAACTTTGCACCCATGGCAATGCCGGTAATTTGGTTGTAGTATGCTTGATCGTGCCAGAAATAATTTTACTTCAGGCAGAATTGACAAACACAAGACACGACTACTTATGTGAAACTTTTGGGAAACTCTACTATCCAATACAAGAAGGAGTTATAAAAAATTGTTCATTTAGGAACCAAGAAGGACATACTAAATAAAAGAGAAGCCAAGTATCATATACCCGAGTCATGTAGAATTCCAGTAATCTATACTATACCCAAAATTCACAAAGATAGAGAAAACCCACCAGGAAGACCCATCGTGAATGGGATAGATTCATTAACAGCCAGAATGGGACAGTATTTAGACAATTTTATTCAACCAGCCGTACAACACACAAAAGATTACCTTATGTCAGAAACCATGAACCAGACTGAGACAGAAGTACAGTAAAATCACACTTGTCTATTAATAAAAATAAAAAGTGAAATAGAGTAAGCGTAGTCAAAACATAGCCAGAGTCCAGTAACTGGATCAAGTAGTCAGCCAAGCCAGAGTTTAGCAACCAGATCTGGTAATCAGCCAAGCCAGAGTTTAGTAACCAGATCGGGTAATCAGCCAGGCTAGAAGTCAGGGATCCAAGTAGAGGAACCGCAAACAGGATAAGGAGCCAGAAGGGATGTCAGCAAAGCCAGTCTTTAAACAGGAACGCAAGAGTTTCTTGAGAGGTGACCAAGGCGAAGGCAGGAATGAAGTGAGCTGGAGATCTTTAAGTAGGCGGGACTGACAAGCAGATCCACAACAGCTGGTTAACTGTGTAGAGAGATGAGAGCTGGCAATTAGCCGACAGTTGAGCGGCCAGCTCAGAGAAGGAAAGACTGAGCCAGCCCTGACACCTTAAGATGAGAGCTGGCAATTAGCCGACAGTTGAGCGGCCAGCTCAGAGAAGGAAGGACTGAGCCAGCCCTGACACCTTAAAGATACAAAACATGTACTTCAATTATTAGAAACAATACGAGTATTAGAGGGGAGGAAGGACCATACTATACTGGCAGTTGTATCATCCCTCTACACCATTGTGCAACACCATCAAGCCTGTGAGGCAACCAAGTGGCTTTTGAGAAAACTGTCAGGGCTGGGCTCAGCCCTTCCTTCTCAGAGCAGGCTCAGCTGTCAGTTAATTGCCAGCTCCAATCTTTTCCACAGTGACTCGCCTGATGATGATATCCTGTTCGTCAGTCATGCTGGTTACTTAAGCTGTTCAGTTCCTCTCTGCCTTTGCCTTGGTCAACACATCCAGAGAGTCTCTCCTGTGTACCTGTTGAAGACTTGCTTTGCTGATGTCCCTTCTGGTTCCTGATCCCGCTTTCTGTTCCACTACGTTGATCTCTGGCTTCCTGATGTCCTGGCTTGTCTGACTATCCGTTCCGGTTACCGAACTCTGGCTATGATTTGACTACATTGCTCTGTTTACCTTTTATTATTGTTATTAATATTATTAATAAAAAAGTGTGATTTTCACTGCACTTCTGTCTCGGTCTGATTCATGGTTTCTGACAAGAATAAAGTCAACTTATATGTAAGCAGAGAAAATATCTCATCAAGTGCATAGAATTTTGCCTGAAGTACAATTATTTCTCGCATGATCAAGTATACATTAGTCATCATTATCTAGTTTTAATTTGTTTTTATTTTATCTGTTATATTATGGTTAATTATGTATATTATGTACACCTTACACTTAATTTCCGGAGTGCAGGACTCACAAATTATTATTCGATCACTACAATTATGAATGGTCCCCTTAATAGATCCTCCTCCATAGGATAATAATCTTTCCATTTTCGGAATAATGCATAATATTTAGGAGAATTTTGACATCTAGGTGCCCCATTCGTTTTTATTATTTATAGATTATACATTCACCATTTTATTCATTTATCTTAAAGAAAATGTCCGTCGGACTTCACACTACACTACACTTCGCACTACAACAAAATGGCCACAGTACTTTTCTGATGGTCCTCTATCGTTTTAAATGAACCATCTTATCTAGAAAATGGCCTCGATGTTTGTTAGACATTGACTTCAACAAAATGGCCGTCGATTAACTTCCTGTCCTCAGCATATAAATATAGTCATTAGACAGCCAATTCAGTTTCCCTGATGAAGTCACATGATGTAGGGCATGGCTGAAGTGGATAGCGGACCGGAGGTGACGTGAGAGGCATTCAAACGCCAATGATTTCATCTTACTGCGCTTTTTAACTGTTATTGATGTAAGCATTAGTTTGTGTTTAAATAAACCATTGATTCTTTATACAGTTTACACTATAAGAGGCACTTCTATTATATTCTTGTACAGTGGGGCAAAAAAGTATTTAGTCAGCCACCAATTTTGCAAGTTCTCCCACTTAAAAAGATGAGAGAGGCCTGTAATTGTCATCATAGGTATACCTCAACTATGAGAGACAAAATGTAGAAGCAAATCCAGACAATCACATTGTCTGTCTGATTTTTGAAAGAATTTATTTGCAAATTATAGTGGAAAATAAGTATTTGCTCAATATCAAAAGTTCATCTCAATACCTTGTTATATATCCTTTGTTGGCAATGACAGAGGTCAAACGTTTTCTGTAAGTCTTCACAAGGTTGTCACATACTGTTGCTGGTATGTTGGCCCATTCCTCCATGCAGATCTCCTCAAGAGCAGCGATGTTTTCGGGCTGTCGCTGGGCAACACAGACTTTCAACTCCCTCCAAAGGTTTTCTATGGGGTTGAGATCTGGAGACTGGCTAGGCCACTCCAGGACCTTGAAATGCTTCTTACGGAGCCACTCCTTCGTTGCCCGGGCGGTGTGTTTAGGATCTTTATCATGCTGAAAGACCCAGCCACGTTTCATCTTCAATGCCCTTGCTGATGGGAAGAGGTTTGCACTCAAAATCTCACGATACATGGCCCCATTCATTCTTTCATGTACACGGATCAGTCGTCCTGTTCCCTTTGCAGAGAAACAGCACCAAAGCATGATGTTGCCACCCCCATGCTTCACAGTAGGTATGGTGTTCTTTGGTTGAAACTCAGCATTCTCTCTCCTCCAAACACGACGAATTGTGTTTCTACCAAACAGTTCTACTTTGGTTTCATCTGACCATATGACATTCTCCCAATCCGCTTCTGGATCATCCAAATGCTCTCTAGCAAACCTCAGACGGGCCCGGACATGTACTGGCTTAAGCAGGGGGACACGTCTGGCACTGCAGGATCTGAGTCCCTGGCGGCATAGTGTGTTTCTGATGGTAGCCTTTGTTACGTTGATCCCAGCTCTCTGCAGGTCATTCACTAGGTCCCCCTGTGTGGTTCTGGGATTTTTGCTCACCGTTCTTGTGATCATTTTGACCCCACGGGGTGAGATCTTGCGTGGAGCCCCAGATCGAGGGAGATTATCAGTGGTCTTGTATGTCTTCTATTTTCTAATTATTGCTCCCACAGTTGATTTCTTCACACCAAGCTGCTTGCCTATTGCAGATTCAGTCTTCCCAGCCTGGTGCAGGTCTACAATTTTGTTTGTGTCCTTTGACAGCTCTTTGGTCTTCACCATAGACAGGTGTCTCTTATACTGATAACAAGTTCAAACAGGTGCCATTAACCACTTCAGCCCCGGAAGGATTTACCCCCTTCCTGACCAGAGCACTTTTTACAATTTGGCACTGCGTCGCTTTAACTACTAATTGCGCGGTCATGCAATGCTGTACCCAAACAAAATTTGCGTCCTTTTCTTCCCACAAATAGAGCTTTCTTTTGATGGTATTTTCTCACCTCTGCGGTTTTTATTTTTTGCGCTATAAACGGAAAAAGACCGAAAATTTTGAAAAAAAATGATATTTTCTACTTTTTGTTATAAAAAAATTTCAATAAACTCAATTTTAGTCATACATTTAGGCCAAAATGTATTCGGCCACATGTCTTTGTTAAAAAAAATGTCAATAAGCGTATATTTATTGGTTTGCGCAAAAGTTATAGCGTCTACAAACTAGGGTACATTTTCTGGAATTTACACAGCTTTTAGTTTATGACTGCCCATGTCATTTCTTGAGGTGCTAAAATGGCAGGGTAGTACAAACCCCCCCCCCCCGAATGACCCCATTTTGGAAAGTAGACACCCCAAGGAAATTGCTGAGAGGCATGTTGAGCCCATTGAATATTAATTTTTTTTGTCCCAAGTGATTGAATAATGCCAAAAAAAAAAAAAAAAAAATTACAAAAAGTTGTCACTAAATGATATATTGCTCACACAGGCCATGGGCATATGTGGAATTGCACCCCAAAATACATTCAGCTGCTTCTCCTGAGTACGGGGGATACCACATGTGTGGGACTTTTTGGAAGCCTAGCCGCGTATGTGGCCACGAAAACCAATCGCCGCCTTCAGGATTTCTAAGGGCGTAAATTTTTGATTTCACTCCTCACTACCTATCACAGTTTTGAAGGCCATAAAATGCTCAGATGGCACAAAACCCCCCAAATGACCCCATTTTGGAAAGTAGACACCCCAAGCTATTTGCTGAGAGGCATGTTGAGTTCGTGGAATATTATATATTTTGACACAAGTTGCGGGAAAGTGACACTTTTTTTTTTTTTTTGCACAAAGTTGTCACTAAATGATATATTGCTCATACAGGCCATGGGCATATGTGATATTGCACCCCAAAATACATTTAGCTGCTTCTCCTGAGTATGGGGATACCACATGTGTGGGACTTTTTGGGAGCCTAGCCGCGTACGGGGCCCTGAACACCAATCACCGCCTTCAGGATTTCTAAGGGTGTAAATTTTTGATGGTGTCTACTTTCCAAATGGGGTCATTTGGGGGGTTTTGAACTGTCCTGACATTTTATGCACAACATTTAGAAGCTTATGTCACACATCACCCACTGTTCTAACCAATTGAAGATAAAGCCCTTTCTGACACTTTTTGTTTACATGAAAAAAATTATTATTTTTTTTGCAAGAAAATTACTTTGAACCCCCAAACATTATATATATTTTTTAAAGCAAATGCCCTACAGATTAAAATGGTGGGTGTTTCAATTTTTTTTTCACACAGTATTTGCGCAGTGATTTTTCAAACGCATTTTTTGGGGAAAAAACACACTTAAAGTTTTAATGCACTAAAACACACTATATTGCCCAAATGTTTGATGTAATAAAAAAGATGATCTTAGGCCGAGTACATGGATACCAAACATGACATGCTTTAAAATTGCACACAAACTTGCAGTGGCAACAAAATAAATTCATTTTTAAAAGCCTTTAAAAGCCTTTACAGGTTACCACTTTAGATTTACAGAGGAGGTCTACTGCTAAAATTACTGCCCTCGATCTGACCTTTGCGGTGATACCTCACATGCATGGTGCAATTGCTGTTTACATTTGACGCCAGACCGACGATTGCGTTCGCCTTAGGTGCTTTTTTTTTTATTATTATTTATTATTTTTTTGCTTTTTTTATCTTATTTTTAAACTGTTCCTTTCATTTTTTTTTTTATTTTTAAATCATTTTTATTGTTATCTCAGGGAATGTAAATATCCCCTATGATAGCAATAGGTAGTGACAGGTACTCTTTTTTTGAAAAAATTGGGGTCTATTAGACCCTAGATCTCTCCTCTGCCCTCAAAGCGTCTGACCACACCAAGATCGGTGTGATAAAATGCTTTCCCAATTTCCCAGTGGCGCTGTTTACATCCGACGAAATCTAAGTCATAAAATGCTCGTAGCTTCCGGTTTCTTAGGCCATAGAGATGTTTGGAGCCACTCTGGTCTCTGATCAGCTCTATGGTCAGCTGGCTGAATCACCGGCTGCATTCTCAGGTTACCTGTTGAGACAGGAGAGCCAGAGAAAAACATGGAAGACGGTGGGGGTGAGGTGTTCCCTCCCACTGCTTGTAAAAGCAGTCTAGAGGCCAATTAGCTGCTAGGATTGCTTTTACATGAAAGCCGACCGCTGGCTGAAAAGAATGATACCAAGATGATACCTAAACCTGCAGGCATCATTCTGGTATAACCACTCAGTCGTGAATAGCGTACCTGAAGACAAAAAAATGGTTAATAATAAAACACAGTAAACGGTAAAGTATAAAAAAATTGCATACCTGAAAAGCAAACTTGATAAAACATAATAACAATAAAACATTGCAGAATAGAATACAGTAAAAAAGAGCAGAACAATAGAGAGAGAATAGAGAGAGAGAGAACAATAAAACGACAACTATTTTTTTAAAAATTTTATACAGGAGGGAAAATAATAGCGGGTGTCACGCCTATATCCGTGCTTGCTGCAGACACGACATCTTTTTTGGGGGGGTTCGTTGAGTAGCGGTACTCGGGAGGACATAAAGAAAATGCCTCTCATGCAGCCGACTGCATTTGGTTGGGGATGTGAATGGGGGAAGTACGGGTGCTGCAGAAGCGGTGGGTTCCCAATTAGGATTGGCGAATGCAGCAGGAAGGGCATTATGGGCACGACGGGCCTGTTTGTCTTCTTGGTGGCAATGGGACACTACTTGTGCTTGCCACCTCACCAGCTTGAACTGCACTTATGGACTCGCCACGTCACCAAGTGTTACTGCAGTGCTGGTTTGACTACGACCGGGGTGTACTAGGCCGCTGGTGCTTGCCAGTTCACCAAAACGCTACCAAAAAAACTTAATATAGATCTGATCGGATCAGATATTGATCCATTCAGATACTATACCACTAAGGGAGGTGTACGGTGCGTGCGTGGGTGTTAGCGGTACTGGCGCTAACCTGACGCAGCCTGGGGCTGGTGCTTGCCAGCTCACCAAAATGCTACCAAAAAAACTGTTAGCGATCGCAGGGGTCAGGCCTGACTCTGCGAACACTGCAGTTATACGTTTAGTGTTTTGTAAGTGACAGTGATCGATCGATACTGCACTTGGGTGGGCTGGGCCGGGCGGAGGGGCAAAACGCAGGTGCTAGCAGGTATCTGGGCTGATCCCGCTAACACTGCGTTTTTGGGAACCCTAAACTGCTGGGGACGCTAGTATAGATCTGATCAGATCAGATATTGATCCGTTCAGATACTATACCACTAAGGAAGGCATATGCTGCGTGCGTGGGTGTTAGCGGTACTGGCGCTAACCTGACGCTGCCTGGGGTGACGCATATCACCGCCGGGCGATCAGGGGCTAAACCTTTATTCGGTAATAAAGGGCAGGGGGCCCTGACACTATAAAAAATAAACAAACTAACCAGCATCACCCGTAACAGTTATACGGTGATCACTGGTGAAAGGGTTAACTAGGGGGCAATCAAGGGGTTAAAACCTTTATTAGGTAGTATATGGGGGTCCCTGACGCTATAAAACGCTGACGGCGAACCTAAATATTTACCTCCCTAACTAGCGTCACCAGTGACACTAATACAGCGATCAGAAAAACGATCGCTTAGTGACAATGGTGACGGGGGGTGATCAAGGGGTTAAAACTTGGTTAGGGGGGTACCCAAGGCCTAAAGGGGGTTAACACTAACTGCCCTACCACACTGTCACAAACTGACACCAATGCAGTAATCAGAAAAAAAAAAAAAAAACTGCTTGGTGTCAGTGTGATGGGGGTGGGGGGGTGATTAGGGGGTGATCGGGGGTGTATTGTGTGCCTGGCATGTTCTACTGTGTGTGTTTGTGCACTCACATCGATGTCTTCTCTCCTCTGCGCCGGAGCGGAAAATACCGAGCCGAGGAGAGATGACATAATTTCCTCTGCTGATGTTTACCATACAGCAGCAGAGGAAAGATCCCATTGGCTGGGAGCGATCGAGAGGGAGGGGCCACGAATGGATGGCCTCCCCCCTCACCTCCGATCGCCGGGGGACAAATGCCGACTGCCTCGTCGTGAGGCGGTCGGCAAGTGGTTAATACAGGTAATGAGTGGAGGACAGAGGAGCCTCTTAAAGAAGAGGATACAGGTCTGTGAGAGCCAGAAATCTTGCTTGTTTGTAGGTGACCAAATACTTATTTTCCACCATAATTTGCAAATACATTCTTTCAAAAATGAATGTGATTGTCTGGATTTGTTTCCACATTTTGTCTCTCATAGTTGAGGTATATCTATGATGACAATTACAGGCCTCTCATCGTTTTAAGTGGGAGAACTTGCACAATTGGTGGCTGACTAAATACTTTTTTGCCCCACTGTATGTGGTCCGGAGCTGTTAGCGATAATTCATGAGCCTGTAACCTGGAGGTTGGATTCCATAAGGCTTTTTATCCATTATATTGAGGTGAGAGTTCTGTGAACACTGGGCAGTTGTGTGGAGGCACAGGATTTTCTTGGTGGAAGTTCAGCTATCACTGACTATATCTTATATCATTTATGTATCCACTGATACTTGAATATTTTATTGGATCTATTAAATAATTCATTTGTCTTATTTTGGCATAAGTTTATACACAGAGCGACACTTGAGAAACTGCGCATTATCACTTTATTTACTTATTTGCTTACGTGTACTGTGAACACTTTAGATGCAGCAATTTTCATTTATTTATCTTGTATTAAGTCACCCATTTATTTATTATTACCTGGTAGGTTTCCGTGTGCGCATACAGTACCTTGCTCATTGGAAAGGGTATGGTCCAGAGAAACGCTCTTGGGTCTCATCCTAGGACGTACATGCTCCTGTCGTCCTCCTCCGTGCCTTCCATAGATGTTTTCCCCTCAAACCTGGTGCACCTTTGAGGGGGAGGGGTCGTTGAGGAGGGGGTACTATCAGGGCTGGGTTCTTAGCAGCTCCCTTCTCTGTGCTCAGGCTGCTCAGCTGTCAGATAAATGTTAGAAATCGTTGATCCCTCAGTGGCTCGCCTGGTTATCATTATCTGCTCGTCAGTCCTGCCCACAGCTAGCCCCTTCTGGCTATTTAAACTGCCATGTTCATTCCTTTCCTGCCTTCGCCTTTGTCAACATATCTGGAGATTCTCTGCTTTGTTCCTGTGAAAGACTTTGCCCAGCTGATTCTGTTCTTCTGCCTCCGACTACGCTGATCTCTGGTTTCTCCTATTACTGGTCTGTCTGACTACCCGCTTTGGTTACCGATCTCCCTGGCTATGTTTTGACCACGTTCACTGATCTGTACCATTTTTACCATTATATTAAAAGCTACGATCAGCTGCTCCAATCCTGTATATGCCTACTGGCTACACAGGAACAGTGTCCCTCCCTGGAAGTGATGTCACTAGCCACACCCACTTGCTTCTCTTAGACTCAGAAGACAGAGGGATTGAAGTCATGCGACAGGCACTGGATACTGCAAAGTAAAGGAAGAAAGACTGGGATTTTCATTTTGAGACATAAGGCAGAACTTGGCTCACATTTATGGTTGCAAGGGAGAATTTAAGTATCAGGCTTTACTTCCACTTTACGGGTATTTTACAGTTTGTTTCACATATTTTCATTGTTTTAACTAGGTGTTAGTGTAGTTCTATTCTCTGAGCTGTTTGTTGACTTACCTTGTAAAGAAACACATATATGGGGAAGGGGTGTTGAATCAACTCTTGCCTTTTGGAGGTATCGGCCCTACCATAATAGACAGAAATTGAACATGGGACTTTGAATATACCTCCAAAGGTGTAACTTAAACACAAGATAAAGATATAAAATATCACTTAATTTAAACATGTAAAGGACATATCCATTAAAAGACAGCTTAAAACCAAATATCCAAGTTAGCCATCCAATGTTACTGTGTGGCCTTGAGATCATCCTATTGGGGTCAAAACGCAGGAAACCCTGTTTCATTTGGACCTTGGATCTCAATGTAAAGGTCAATTCAGATGCTCCAGGTTTTCTGTTGGGTGATCATTTTCCTAAAATCCACTCTCCAGTCTTCTGTTCAACTGGAATGCTTGGGTCTGGTCCTGGACACATCCCAAGCAAAGGTTTTACTTCCAGAGAAGGAAATTTCCTCTTTCTCTTGAATCTCACAGTAATTTAGAAATAAAGTGAACATATATTAATACAGTATATTGACATCTGTGATGCTGTTTGGATGTTTTATTTTGAAAGCCTAAAGGTTTAGCGCTGAGCATTGTGGGGTGTACCAACATGGCCTCCGCCACTTTCCTACTGCTGCCGTCCAGCTTGTTTCAAAATGTCAAATCCAAACCGCATTACAGATGTCAACACACTATATTTATATTTACATTTACTTTATTGCTAAAATTTCTCTGAAATTCAAGACTTAGCTGGGTGTAGTAAGATGTCCGCTGCCGTTTCTTCTGACTGCATGTGTTGTGTTAGATGAGCAAACCTGGTAGCGGTGGTACGCATGCGCAGCTGACGGAACATCACTTCCATTACCTAATCTGATGGGTCGCCGATTCTGACGGAACATCTGCAGTTTTATGTGTGGAGTTTGCTGGGCATTTGTACCTCATTTTTGTAAGGCTGCCAACTGATCTTCTGTTTGTACTTTTTTAAAGTTCGATCAGGTAGATGTCCAGTCTTATGCAGTTGCAGCTTTCAGCTGCATGGTTCCTAAAGTTGGTTCTGTTGACCCTTGTTCAGCTCTGCAAAGGACATGGCCGACAATGGCTGTGAAATGAATGGGAAGTGACGTCACCCATAGAGTTACTATGGGGCTTCCGTTGTCTGTCTGTCTCTGCACCCGTCTCTACAGTGAAGCCGCGGCTGACCGCTCAGCGTGGGATCCAGTCAGAGTGGATCAGATCGGCTTCCAAAAAGGTATGTATACTCATTTTTTCTTTACAGGGATAAAGGTTAGTGTTAGATCCGTGGTGTCTATAGATGCAGGGATTTTCGTTTTTGCATGGACTTCCACTTTAACCACTTCCCACCCGGCCGTATATGTGCGGACACACCGCATCTCAGATCGGCAGGAGGGCTCTGTGATTTGCCCTCCTGATCACATGATGGCTGTGTCTAATCACAGCCAGCGTGTAATGTAAACAACCTGGGGGGGGACATAACAAAAAGTGGGATCGCTTGACCGCGTGCCCGCGCAGCGGCGCGATCCCAATGTGCCTGTGTCCCCCAGAGACAGGGCAACATGCACGGCAGGAGAGCTCTGTGATTGGCCCTCTTCATCACATGACAGGTGTGTCCAATCACAGCCATCATGTAATGTAAGCAGACAACTGTTTCTAGGCAAACGGCTCTGCTTCTTCTCGCATAGTCAGTGATGAGAAAAAGAATGGATCTGCGAGCTGGGGATCAGTGCGTATGAGCTGTTTTTTGCAGCTTTTACACACTGATCACCCAGCTTGTGTCCCCAAACAGTGAAAACACCAACACCTGTCCCACACCTTTCCCATTAAAGGCCTGTCCCACACCTTTCCCATTAAACGCCTGTCCCACAAACGCCTGTCCCACCTCTGTCCCAGTAAATGCCTGTCCCACCTCGACCCAGTAAACGCCTGTCTGACATCTATCCCAGTAAACACCTGTCCCACTGAACGTTTGTCTGTGATCATCTGGTGCACGTCTGTGAGCATCTGCCACATCTAATTCCATTGTCCTGGTGCTCCAGGGCCTTCAAAGCTGTGATGGGTACTCAGGAAATGAAATTAGTAATTTATGCCTTTAGAACGCCTGATGGTGCTCCCTGCATGTTGGGCCTCTGTATGTGGCTAGGCTATGTAAAAGTCTCACACGTTGTATCGCCATACTCAGGAGGAGTAGCAGAATGTATTTTGGGGGGACATTTTTGCTATGTGTTAGAAAAATCTTATAAATTGACAACTTTGTGTAAAAAAAAAAAAAAAAAAAAAAAAAGGTTTTCACTTTCTTTCCACATTTTCCAAAAACTTGTGAAAAAAAGACATGTTCAAAAGACTCATTATGCCTCGTAGAATATACATTGGGGTGTTTTCTTTCCAAAATGTGGTCATTCTGTGGGTAATTCCATTGTTTTGGTGCTCCAGGGCCTTCAGAAATGTAATAGGCAATCGGGAAACTAAATAGAGGTCGACCGATATCGGGCGATATTTGGCTTTTTTTACTTAATCGGCATTGGCCGATTGTGCTGATAAAAAAAAGCCGATTATAACTTCAGCGGGACTTGCAAATGACTTCTGTAATAGAAGTCAATGCAAGTTGCCTGAAAGTTATCTGTGGAGAGGATTCTCTCCTCCCTGGGCAGCCTGCCAAGTCTGATAAGAAGAAACATTGTATCTTTTCAGGTTCTTTTATCAATGAGCTGAACTCAGTGTGTAGAAGCTCTCAGTTTAACCATTTAAAGACTAAATCTTTTCTGACACTTGTTGCTTACAAGTAAAAATCCTGTATGTTCTGCTAGAAAATCACTTAGAACCCCCAAACATTATATATATTTTTTTTAGCAGAGACTCTAGGGAATAAAATAGCGGTTATTGCAATATTTTATGTCACACGGTATTTGTGCAGCGGTCTTTCTTTTTTTTTTTTTAAATACACAAATGAAATAAAAAAAAAAAACTAAGCAGTAAAGTTAGCCCATTTTTTTTCGTCCAAAAGTTTTGATTACCTGTTTTTGTGTATTTAATATTTAAGATATCGTTATTTTTTTTTTAATCTAAATTATACATACAAGTGAACTGATTGGAGGTTTGTTTTGTTTAATAAATGTTTAAATGTAAAAAATTTTCTGTATTACTTAAGGCTGCTCTCACACTGGAGCGGGCATGCGCTGACGGTAAAACGATGTTAGTTTTAGCGGCGCTTTACCGTCATTTTAGCGGCGCTATTCGGCTGCTAGCGGGGCGCTTATAACCCAGCTAGCGGCTGAGGAAGGGGTTAAATGCGCCCCTGAAGCGCCGCTGCCGAAACGCTCTGCAGGCGCTTCGGCAGCGGTGCGCATTCATTTCAGTGGGCAGGAGTGGTGGAGGAGCGGTATACACCGCTCCAAAGATGCCGCTTGCAGAACTTTTTTTAAACATCCTGCCAGCGCATCGCCTCAGTGTGACAGCACTTGGGATATCACACTGAGACTGCAGGGGAGCCGTTTTACAGGCACTTTACAGGCTCTATTTTTAGCCCAAAAGCGCCTGAAAAATGCCCCAGTGTGAAAGGGGTCTAACTGTTAGATTTTATGAGATGAAGGGAAAAAAAAAAGAAAAAAAAAAATCGGCCTAATATATCGGCCCCAAAAAATCGGCATCTTATATCGGCCATCTACAACTGCGATTTCTAAATATCGGCATCGGCCAGAGAAAAACCCATATCGGTCGAACTCTAAAACTAAATGTGTAATTTATGCTCCTAGAACACCTGTCGGTGCTCCCTGCATATTGGGCCTCTGTATGTGGCCAGGCTGTGGAAAAGTCCCACACATGTGGTATCGCCATACTCAGGAGGAGTAGCAGAATGATTTTGGGGTGTAATTGCAAGTTTATCTATGCCATATGTGAGAAATAACTTGCTAAGTTTCCAAACTATTGTGGGCAAAAAATTGTAACTTAAAAAAAACTCACTATGCCTTTCACTAAATACTTTGAACTGTCATCTTTACAAAAAAGGGGTCATTTGGGGGGTATCAGTGCTGTCCTGACATTTTAGGGCCTCAAGAAATGGGATAGGGCGTCAGTGCATCAGGATTGATACATTTTCACTGATTTGTAGCCTAGCTTGTACACTCTATAACTTTCACACAAACCTATTATCATACACTTATCTTGATTTTTTTTTACCAAAGACATGTAGCAGAATACATTCTGGCCTAAATTTATGACAACATTGGATTTTATTGGATTTCTTTTAAAACAGAAAGCAGAATATATATATATATTTTTAAAATGTTTGCGCTTTTTTTTGCTTATATCGCAAAAAATTAAAAAACCCAGTGGTGAATAATATGATAAAAAATGTAATTTGGGTACTGAGTAATGACTGAGTAATTGTCATTGAAATTGTGAGAGCACAGAAAGCTGAAAATTGGTCTGGGAAGGAAGGCGGTGAAAGTGCCCAGTATTGAGGTGGGTGGTTGAGTGTAGTAGGGCTATAGGGGAGGTGTCCAGGGTGCATGTCCTAAAAAGCTTCCTATTGTTCAGTCACCTGAAAATATAAAGCTATACTCCAGGTTGTAGAAATACTCACCCTGTGTTCTGCACTGTACTCCTAAGATATGAAATTTACAGGTAAGTCAAAAAGCCTCTCACTGTAATGCAATCACAATTAATAAATCTGTATATAAATGTATAAGGAAAGGTGTGGCGCATAATAACCTCCATCTATTAATAGTCTGTCAAATCCATATCAAACAGCAAAACAATCCAAAAACACATATAACCATGAAAAAAAATCCAAATAAAATTCTTCAATAAACCTTCACATAAAAGAAAAGAAAAAAGTCAAATCACCAAGTAGTGCTCCATAAATTATGCATAACAAATGCATCAGAACCTTATATCAAAAAAGCCTAATATGAATGTAGAGTCTCTCTTAATCAGCAGCATAGATGAAAACGATTCCTTTAGCTTTAGTGGGAATTAGTGAAGGTGAATTAGTGAAGGTTTATTGAAGAATTTTATTTGGACTTTTTTTCATGGTTATATGTGTTTTTTTTAGTTTTTTTGCTGTTTGATATGAATTTGGCACACTATTAATAGATGAAGGTTATTATGAGATAGCGCCACACCTTTCCTTATATATTTATTCACTTATTGGAGTGGTCTTATCCACTCTTAAAGGGGCAGCTTCACTCATATGTTTTGATTGAATTATTTCTTATTCACAAATTCTTGGCGCCTTCACTTGTCACTTTGTTTTTACACTAATAGATCAGTATATTGCAGTTATTTCCCTTAATAAAAGCCTAGTCTCCAGGGAGATTGTTTACTTTTTGTAGTCGCTGCTCATAAGAGTCATGGTAAAATAACACAAACCGAATCGTGGGACGCCTGTCATCCAAAAGAAATTCCCGAACTTCTTTTGGGCGACAGGCGCCCCGCGATACTGTTTGCGCGATCTCTTGGGCAACAACCGCAGCAAAATTGTGCTGCGATTCGGGTGACATTGAAACGAACAGGGATCGCAAGGACATCCAGCGATTTGCCATAGTGTGAATGGAGCCTTATTCCCACAAAGAATCTTCCCCTAATGAGAATCTTGCATTCATGGGTTTTTAGCTCTTAAGTACATAACTTTTACATTTTTCAATACTGAACCTCATCTAGAAGATTGTACAGAGAACCACCGCTCACCCAGAACTCTCGATTCCCCTCACTGCAAGCACTGAGTGCTGCTCGCAGGAGCCCACTCCTTCTCAATGTGTACACAGCAAACAAAAGAGGGTCTCACTCCAGAAACATCACTGATATGTCTGTTTATTCAAGGCAGCTGACAAGCAGCATATCCCCGCCTAAGCTTCTCCTCTGTAATGTGTTTCACCCACAAAGGTTTAAAGCAGGGGTCTCAAATTGGTGGCCCTCCAGCTGTTGCGGAACTACAAGTCCCAATACGCCTCTGCCTGTTGGAGTCATGCTTGTAACTGTCAGCCCTGCAGTGCCTCATGGGACTTGTAGTTTCGCAACAGCTGGAGGGCCGCCAGTTTGAGACCCCTGGTTTAAAGGATAAGTTCATCTTTTGACCACTTCAATACCAGGCACTTAGAAACCTTCCTGCCCAAGCCAATTTTCAGCTTTCAGCGCTGTCGCAATTTGAATGACAATTGCGCGGACATACAACACTGTACCCAAACACATTTTTTATCATTTTGTTCCCACAAATAGAGCCTTCTTTTGGTGGTATTTTAGCACCTCTGTGGTTTTTATTTTTTGCGCAACAAATAAAAAAAGACAGAAAATTTTGAAAAAATCAAGTTTTTCTTTGTTTCAGTTAAAATTTTTTTTTAAATAAGTATGCTTTCTTCAATGACGGGCACTGATATGCCTGCACTGACGAGCACTGATGAGGTGGCACTGATGAGGTGGCACTGATGAGGTGGCACTGACAAGCACTGATGATGGGCACTGATCGGCGGCACTGGTATGCGGCACTGATGGGCACTCGTAGGCGGCACTGATGGGTACTTATGGGTGGCACTGATGGGTACTTATGGGTGGCACTGATAGGTGGCACAGATGGGCACTGATAAGTGGGCACTGAGCACGGATGGGCACTGATAGGTGGCACTGTTGACACTGATTGGTGGCACTGATGACATTGATGGGTGGCATTGCTGGGCATCAATGATTTATAATGGTGCCAGTCAGTGCCCATTTGTGGGCACTGATTGGCACAGACTGGGTACATTGGGCACATGTGGATGGCCATGGGGTACATACCTGGCCATCCACATGTGGCCCGCTTCTCTGGTGGTCCTGGAGGCTTCCCTGGTGATCTAGTGCAGACATCCGAGGGGGGCTGCGCTGATAAACAATCAGCATAGACCCCCCCTGTCAGGAGAGCTGCCGATCGGCTCTCCTCTACTCGCGTCTGTCAGACGTGAGTGAGGAAAAGCCAATCAACGGCTTTTCCTATTGACATCGTGATCAGCCGTGATTGGACACGGCTGATCAAGTGGTAAAGAGCGTCCGCCGGAGGCTCTTTACCAAGATCGGTGGAGCGGTGTGTCAGACTGACACACCGCTCCACCGATCACCGCGATGTGCGCCCCCATGGGTGCACGGCGGCTGTTATCCCGAAGGACGTCATATGATGCCCAGTCAGGATAACTGAACCACCTCCCGGCTGTCATTCTGCCTTAGCCCGGGCGGGAAGTGGTTAAAAAAAGGAAAAAAAGTGCATTTATTTTACAATTGAGCTTGTAGAGCATTGTACCCGTGATCAGTGGATCCCAGGTGTAATGCCAGGCTCCTGCAGAGGCTACGGAAGGCTGTCTGCCCATATCCCTGTATGGGCAGACAGTTACTCAGATGCAGGAGCTGTCAGCGAACTACCAGGATGCATGAAACTGCCAGATCGCTTGGAGCGTTTTAGGATACACATAGCTATTCGTGGTTTCTGTTCCTTCCACACAAACTTAATGTGTTTACCTCACATGTGTGATGCGAACACAGTTTACATATGTGGGTGTGACCTATGTTTGAGTGCGCTTTAATTTTTTGTTGTTGAAAATTTGGGGAATTTTGTTTTTTACTTTTTGCTATAAAACAAAAAAACAAAACAAATTTCTTCAAAAATTTAAGCCAAAATGTATTCTGCTACATGACGTTGTCGTGCTCCCTGAACCCAGAAGAAGGCAGCGACGTCCAGGTACGTCACTCTGCCTGTATGAGCCTCCCGTCTGCAGTACAATGCAGACGGGCAGCCCTAAAGTGTTTAAGTATGGTGGGAGCGCCCTTCTGCAGTACAGTGTAGGCGGGCAGTCCTAAAGTGGTTAAGTATGGTGGGAGCGTTTGGTGCGTGCGTACCCAGTGAACAAGCTGGTTGGCCCTAATAGAATTATCTCTAGCCTCCTGACCCACAATCAAGCCCATCTGATCTGGATGCATCACCAATGGGAGGAGATACTTCAAACTCTCTGGCAACATTTTTGCAAACATGTTCAAATCTGCATTTAGCAGCGAATTGGGTGATAGTTGAGCCAGCTCCTTTTAGCCATAATAGCCTCTCTGCGGATCAGGTTGCCTGTGGCAACAGAATTGAAATCCCTACACATCTACGAACTTAAAGTGATTGTCTAGTTGTTGGGCTAGAAGTGTATGCTGGACCCCATTCAACTGGATAACTGTACTAGAGGTATAAGACCTCTGTTGTCTGGTAGGATGTGCATAGAACTTTTCATGTGTTTTGTTTATGTAGTTATGTATTTCTGAAATTAAATGGTTAAGTATTATTTGAGTTTTTCTGACCTGACAATTTACAGGCAGTAGATAATCTGTATAAGATTTATTTTTAAATTTTATATCTTGCTTTTCTTTCTTGTCCATGGAGACACAGGAAATCTTTCTCTATCGGCTTATACTGCCACCTATAGAAAGATTGGAGAGGGTTGCTGGGGCAACCAATCATGCTATTGCAGGTGCCTCCAGCTCACACTCTATTAACAGCTCCAGGGCTGCTTGCAGTGTACCTGCTGATACGGATAACATCTGCGGTCATGAAACCTGATGCCCTCTGCTCCGAGAGGCCACTCTGTTGTAAGAGTTTTCCTTAGCGCTGTCGGGTGTGACGAGTTCCCCTGTCTAATGGCTGAGGTTTTTACTACAGTTAAGATTCTGCATGCAGAGGCCACAAGCACACTCCTGCAGCTTCTCATTCAGATTTTGCATCTGATATACCTGTGGCCTCTGAGCCTTCAACCACTAAGACTTTATCCAATTCTGAGTCAATTAGATCTTTACCTGATAATGTTGCTTCAGAGGAGTCGTGGCCCACCTGGCATTGCTCCCAAAGTAGGAGACCATTTGAGCCCTTATTGATGCAGTGCACACCACTCGGAGGATCAGCTTTTTGTTTCCACCAGTGGTTTGCCAGTTTTTCTCAGGGGCTCTAAAAGACCCAAAGACTTTCGGTGCATCCACTGTTCCAAGACTTCATAAATGGCGCATGCGCTGACAAGGTATTTGCTCCTCCAAGCGCTTATTAGTCTTGCTTGAAGAGGACTTCATGAAAAAGTAGTCTGCACCTTCTGTGAATCCTGCCGTATCCTAGTTTAACAAAGCAACCACCATATCATCTTTAACCCTTGTCTACCAAAGTAAGTTTATAAATGTCCTTGTATTCAAGGGGTTAAAACAAACTCTGCTGCAGCCATGAGCTTGGTTTGGATTTTTTCAGCTGGCATTCAGTTTTTAAGTGAAAGCCACCCAATATTTATGAGTCTCTGAAAGCTCCCTCTTGTATTATTAACCACTTAAGGACCGATCCTCTTTCTGAGATTTGGTGTTTACAAGTTAAAAACAGTTTTGTTTTTGTTTTTTGCTAGAAAATTACTTGGAACCCCCAAACATTATATATTTTTTGTAACACCCTAGAGAATAAAATGGTGGTCGTTGCAATACTTTGTCACACCGTATTTGCACAGTGGTATTACAAGCGCACTTTTTTTTAATTAAAAAATAAAACAGCAGTAAAGTTAGCCTAATTTATTTTTTTAATGTGAAAGATAATGTTATGGTGAGTAAATTGATGCCCAACATGTCACGCTTCAAAATTGCGCCCACTGGAATGGCGACAAACTTTTACCCTTGAAAATCTCCATAGGAGACGTTTAAAAAATTCTACAGGTTGCATGTTTTGAGTTACAGAGGAGGTCTAAGGCTAGAATTATTGCTCTCGCTCTAACGATCGCAGCGATACCTCACGTGTGGTTTTAACACAGTTTTCATATGCGGGTGCTGCTCTTATGCGTTCGCTTCTGCACGCAAGCTCGGCAGGACAGGGCGCGTTTAAAAATTTTTTTTTTCTTATTTATTTTACTATAGCGATACCCCTGAAGGAGCTGCTTTTGTTTGTTCAGTCCGTTACTCTGCCTCTCAAACCCAAAGAACTGTCCCAGCCCATCTGGCACAATTAGCAATGTGATTAATGGAATAACCCAGTACAAACACACAAACTCAGTTCTGCTCTCTCAAGTTTACTTGGACCAGAGAAAAGTTTAAAGTAATATTAGTCAGCCAAGTCCTGTATAAGTAACCAGGACTTGGTTGAAACCGTTCTCAAAACAGTCAATAACACTATGCAACAATAAAAGAATAACAACATACTCAGATTAAATGGAATCCCCAAGCAAACTATTGATGTCGAATACAATGGCTAAAGGGGAACCCCAGGCCGGCCTATAGTACCTCCAATACACACACAATGAAGTAATACAAACACCAGTGGCATGTCCCCTTTAAGAGCAACAACAATAATGTTCTAGGAGCAAAGCTTTGCGTTCTCTTCACTGGCATGTAGGAACTCTGTGGACAAGGGTCTCTCAATGTAACAGGGTAATGAGAAGCATTGTAAAATAGCTGGTGCGGGGCGTGGCTTGGACATGGCTGGATAGAGATGTGCTTTACCCGAGCTCCTGGCCGTCTCCTGACTACTCCGACTGTTTCAGCTAGATCCAGCACAGCATGCACTCCTTAAAGAAGACGACGAAGAGGAACAATAAACCCACAAAATCCCCTCCACCAGCCCCGCCAACAAGTGAAATTAGGCTATTATTCCTACTTTCACAACTGCACTCGTTGGACTCTAAAATGGCGGACGCACGTGCAAGCATGGCGGAGACCCAGACGACAGAAAACACACTGACCCTTGATATGGAGCCCGAGATCCTGAGGTCACTCCTGGATACACCATCGGACTTCCACCCTGATCCTGGCAGCTCGTCACAGCCCTCATCACTCCTATACCTAGCGGACCCTGAACTGTGTTCTCTGCTCCGGGCGCTCCCCTCAAAGGCAGACATCGTAGCCTTAATTGGCACTGTGGAAGCAGCGCACAGAAAGATCACGGAGGTGAAAGCAGAGATAAAGGTGCTGACGTCCAGGCTGACAAAAGGTCAATCCACTCTAACTACACTGGAAAATCGAGTGTCAGCATTAGAGGAATTACAGGAGACACACCTGGAGGCCCTGTACCAACAATTGCACCAGGAAGATATGGAAGACAGGAGCCGGAGGAACAACTGAGCTGAGGAAAGTTGTGGCCATGCTGGCCTGCGCACGAGGACGAGACTCTTACACACTTTTGCTCCCAATGTGGCAGTGGCCACTGATGGGACCCGTCCACTCAGTGCCCATTTGAGACCTTGATCCCCTGTGACACCAATATCCATGCTTCGTCCGGAACTCTCACAGGAAAACCGCCAGATACAATTGAAATTACCTGTTGTGGGGGGGGGGGGGGGGGGCGCGTTTGCAAGGAGACACCCTTTGGCCGGATAGAGCCCTGAACCCCCACTCACTCACCCCCACACACACACACACACACACACACACACACATACACACATACACACACACAGCTCCGGCAGTAAAACTGGAAAGGGGAGGTATGGGGAGAATGGTAAATGCAAGACTTGGAACTTGACTTAGCCTTGCTACCTACCGAGAACTGTGAGAAAGAAGGAAACCATCTCCCTGCTGTCTCGGGACAAGGGTGCCGGCTATGCTCACTGAGGGGGCTGGGTGTCACTGTCTCGGGAGGTAGGGCGTGGTAGATATGTAATGTAAAAGGGAGCAGGGTGATATACAATTATTGTACATCTCTGATGTTAAAGCGGGGTTCCACCCAAATTTTGAACATTATCTCTATGCATTCTCTTCCTTGCCTAGATGCTGACATGCTGTGTAAAAAAATTTAAATCGCCGTAATTACCTTTTTTTTCTAATCTTCTTAGCACTTCCTGGTTTTCCTCCCATGGGAGTAGGCGTGTTTTTAGCCTCTCCCAGACCTCCCACAGTCCCCTGGGAGCTAGTCTCAGGCTTCCCAGCATGCATTGTGCAACAGCGTCATCACAACATCTCGGTGAATGCTGGGAGCACATCATTCACCGCATCCAGGAAATACATGCTTGTGGGCTTCAAATGCCCACAATGAAGATGGAAACCGCCTTCAGTGAATTTTATAAGTTATTCTTTACAACGAAATCGGACACAGGCGGACTTATTACACAGAACATGTGAATAGATAATCATGAGAAGAAAAGTTTGTGAATGAACTCCAAAAAAAAAAAAAACGATAGGTGGACCCCCGCTTTAACAAGGCTTGCATATTGTACAGAGAATAACATGTGAAAGGTACTGACCCAACTTTACAGCATGGCCTAGGTAAGATGGAGTAGCAAAACCATTGATCAACCAGGGTAATCAGGTAAGAAGATGAATCATAAACCGAGTAAGAAAGGAGGGAGGGGGGGGCAGGACATTAAACCCAATAAGGGGAGCTCACGGTTACAGTTCAAATGTTCATATCAGTTACTGTTACCTCATTAAATTGGAAATTGTTGCCTTCTCTGTTTGAGTTGAGAATGTTCTTATAATGTTATATATAGTCGGGGTGGAAGGGAAAATCAGGAGCTCACCTATTGAGCCTTGCCCTTCCTCTCTCCCAAATAGGACGGCATATCCTCCGGGGGTGTAATTTATCCCCCCTGAGAATTATATGCTAATACCTTGTGTTAAGATGGAACCAGGGCTGTAATCCCAAATCATATTGCTTTTCTTGGATTACTCTCTTCTTTCTACTATCCTCCCCTCCTCTCTCTACCTCTTACTAACCTCCTAAACTCCCCTACTTCCTAACTCTACTAATCCCTGTTAACCTCACCCCCCCCCCCCCCAAAATGGCACTGGACAATATTAGAGTGATGTCTCTCAATGTCAAGGGACTAAATAGGCCTGAGAAAAGATGCATGCTCCTACACGACCTGAAAAAATCCCATACAGACATTGCCTTCATCCAAGAGACACACTTCAAAAAGGACAGATTGAATTACCTACGGAGTAGGTTTTATCCACTAACATATCATTCTACTAACCTGATGACCAAATCTAAAGGGGTATTGATACTGATATCTAGTAAAATCCCTTGGCAAACCCAAGATACTTTGATAGACCCTATGGGACGATACATCTTCCTTAGGAGAGTCCTGGGAAATATACTTATCACATTAGCGACTATCTACACCCCCAACGAGAACCAGGCCTCACATTTCTAGACAGCACCCTAAGTAAACTCCAGGATTTCACACTGGGACAACTGATTCTTGGGGGAGACCTCAATGCCCCCCTGATACCATCAACAGACACCTCAACTGGTACATAGTCTATTCTCTCAAGCCACCTCAAATACATATCCAGAGCATTACACAAAGCCCAACTAATAGACGCTTGGCGGCTCCAACACTCTGGAGAACGTGACTACACGTTTTACTCCCCCCACATAAAATCTACACCAGAATAGATTATTTCTTGATCCCTCACACTCAACTACATGCAGTGCGAGACATGTCAATAGGTAGCATCACATGGTCAGACCATGCACCTATATTCCTGACATACACCCTGTCTGACTCCACATCACCCAGACATTGCTTCTGGTGCCTAAATGAAAGCCTCTTACAGACCCCAGAAGTACTTGAGGAAGTGACGAAAGAACTGAGACTTTACTTTCAAACGAATGATCAACCTGAATGTGATCCAGGCATACTATGGGAAGCACATAAACCGGTTATCAGGGGAATCCTTATCAAACATGGGGCCTGCATTAAAAGAGAAAGACAGAAACAACTTTCCCAACTGCTACAAAGACTAGAAGCCACGGAAGCCAGACACAAACACGCTCCCTCCCAAGCCTCGGAGTTGGATCTTACGGTGATCAGAAAGCAGATCACCGATCTGCTACTATATAAAGCTAAAGCGGCACTGCAGTTTTTGCCGTAAGGCAACTTACGAGTTGGGAGACAAGTGCGGGAAACTCCTTGCAAGACAGGTTAGGGAACACAAACTTTCCTCGTATATCCCCCAGGTGGTCAGGGTCGATGGACAAAAAGTAGTCCTCCCAGCGCAGATAACACGGGAGTTCAGAGAGTTTTACTCTCACCTATACAATTTACCATTGCCCACGTCGCCCCAGTCAACCATGGAGGAATAAATCAAAGCATCTCAAATACCATCCCTGTCCCCTGAATTTCGTGAGGAACTGGACTCACTCATCTTCCTACTAGAATTACAACAAGCACTAAGATCCATGAAACCAGAGAAAGCACCAGGCCCGGACGGGTACAATATTACAAGACACTACTACCAATACTAGGCCCACGTATGATTGAACTATTCAATGTGATAGACTCTGGCTCATCTTTTGCCAGAGACACACTGGGAGCCCACATCTCTGTCATACATAAAGAAGGAAAGGACCCCACGGCGTGCGGTAGCTACACACCTATATCGCTTTTGAATGTAGATCTTAAGCTATATACAAAGATTCTAGCTGTCTACCTGGCCCAACACCTACAAAAACTTATCCACCTAAATAAGGTGGGATTTATTCCTTCAAGAGAGGCAAGAGACAGTACTACTAAAGTGCTAAATCTCCTCCATGTAGCCCAGACCTTAGGTACCCCATGTGTCTTTCTAAACACAGATGCGGAAAAGGCATTTGACCGGGTGAACTGGTTCATTTATGTTTTCCATTCTCAGACATATTGGATTGGGAGAGGTGATGCTGAGCCGGATAGCTGGAATCTACTCTAACCCAACCGCTCAAGAGCGAACGGAGTACTATCGGAGCCTTTTCCGATCATAAACGGGACTAGACAGGGTTGCCCATTATCTCCCCTGTTATTCGCCCTCTCCCTAGAACCTTCCCTTCCCACGGTCAGATTAAACCCCGACATGCAAGGTATCAGCTTATGCCGATGATCTGCTCTTTTCACTTACGAATCCAGCAGTATCACTGCCTAACCTCCTCAAACAATTTGAGATCTACCGCACTTTATCAAATTTGAAGATAAACTTCACTAAATCAGAAGCAATGGGAATAGCAATGTCACCACAAACCCTCCCATTAATGCAATCATACTTCCGCTTTAAGGGGACAACAACTGCCACTAAATTATTTAGGCACGAGCATCCCAGCTGACCTCTCCCGATCTTACGACCTTAACTCGACCCCAAACGCCCCCCGCTCACAAAAACCAACGTGTTACTAGATAATGGGAATACAAATCTTCATTCTTGGTTTGGCAGGTGTAACTTACTAAAAATGTGCATACTGCGAAAATATTTATACCTTTTCCAAGCCCTACCGATCAAAATTCCAATTTCACATTTCAGACAAGTACAGGCACTATTTACATGCTTTGTCTGGGCCCACAAAAAAACACGTATTCCCCAAACCCAACTGACCCTGCCAAAACACTATGGGGGCCTAACACTACCAGATGTCAGGAGATACTACCAAGCAGTACACCTGGGCAGAGTCCTAGACTGGCAACGCCACAGCGAACTGAAATTATGGGCACATAGAGCAAGACCAATCCCCCATCCCCATAAAGAGCGCACTTTGGTGTTGGGACTCCATACCATCTAACTTAAAAACGCACCTCCTAATAGGGAATACCTTGAAATAATGTTCACAGGCCACAGTACAAATACAACAAACGAACAAGACGTCGCCCTTGACCCCGATCCTAGGAAATCACAAATTTCCTCCAGGCATATCATCCACACAATTTCAGATTTTACGTGAATCCGGTCATGTCAGTGCATCCCAGTTTGTGACAGGAAATAGATGGCCCTCCATTGAGGAATTAATTAATTCCACAGGCCCATACTGACTTACAATCCGGAATGCGGTACAAATACACCACTTCCTTCAGACTCTGATAGACCCCCAGGCGTATGCGAGACAGCTAACTACATTTGAGGAATAATGCTCAGGTCAAGAACCACTTTTCCAGGTCCTCTCCAAATTAGTAAATAGATTCCACCTGTATGTAATTTATTCTCAGTATAAATACAGCTGTTCTGTGAAGCCCTCGGAGGTTGTTAGAGAACCTTAGTGAACAACCCGCATCATGAAGGCCAAGGAACACACTAGACAGATCAGGAATAAAGTTGTGCAGAAGTTTAATGCAGGGTTGGGTTATAAAAAAAATATACCAAGCTTTGAATATCTGAGGGAGCACTGTTCAATTCATCATCCAAAATTATAAAAAGTATGGCACAACTGCAAACCTACAAAGACAAGGCCGTCCACCTAAACTGACAGGCCGGGCAAGGAAAGCATTAATCAGAGAAGCAGCCAAGAGGCCCAGAACAACTTTTAGTCGTGCACTCCACAATTATGGCCTTTATGAATGGAAGAGTGGCAAGAAGAAAGCTATTGTTGAAAAAAAGCCATAAGAAGTCCCGTTTGCAGTTTGCGAGAAGCCATGTGGGGCACAGCAAATGTGGAAGAAGGTGCTCTGGTCAGATGAGACCAAAATTGAAATTTTTGGCCTAAAAGCAAAACGCTATGTGTGGCAGAAAACTAACACTGCACATCACCCTTAACAGACCATCCCCACAATGAAACATGGTGGTGGCAGCATCATGTTGTGGGGATGCTTTTATTTAGCAGGGACAGGGAAGCTGGTCTGAGCTGATGGGAAGATGGATGGAGCCAGGGCAATCTTAAAAGAAAACCTGTTAGAGTCTGCAAAACACCTGAGACTGGGGTGGAGGTTCACCTTTCACAGGACAACGATCCTAAACTTACAGCCAGATTTAAGTGTATGCATCATTTACACTACACCCCAGCCAAGTTGGTTTGGATTGGATTGGGTTTGGATATTGCTTGTTCTAGATGGGACTTGAGTGCTGTCATTTTTTTTTTTTCATATGTTTTGGAACTGTCCTCGACTCTCGTCCTTCCGAAAGTATTTATTTGCCTTTTTCGAACACAAGCTTCACCTGAAAATACCTCACACTCCGGAAGTTGGACTTTTAGGTGTTCTCAATGATTATGTTCCTCGTACACATGCTAGGACTCTGTTATGTATACAGTTATTTTACGCTCGTAAAACTACCGTATTTATCGGCGTATAACATACACCCCAAGTTAAGGAGTGAAGTTTAAGGAAAAAAGCTTTTATGAGGGAAGTTTAAGGAAAAAAAGACTTACATTTGAAGTGTCCATCTGCAGCCTTGCCCAATGTCCATCTGCAGCCTTGCCCAAAATTGCAGCATTATCATTTTTTAAATTATTGCGCCGCCAAGATTTTTTAATAGTAAGAGGAGAGAAAGGGGGAGGGGGGGAAGAAAACCCCCTTCCTCAGAATAAAATGGGACTTTTAAGGAAATTATTGAGTCTAGTAGGTGAGATCCGAACAAATTTTGATAAAAATTAACAATCTTTATTAACACATAGTTAAAATGACATTGTCAAAAACATGTACGGACATATAACCATCATTAGTAGATTACAAATTCATACGTGACTAAAGCCAACATGTTTCGCAAAAGGGTTTTCGCTTCATCAGGGCTAGACACGATGTTATTGGTTCATTTAAACTGTGTGAACAATAGAACAATCTCGAATTACATAATCGTCATACATGAAATCAAATCATAATCATAAAAAAGGCATCCATTACATAGAATTTTTGCTCACCTACTAATGAAATGTAGAAGGAATAAGGCTATTACCACCATTCACCGGACAACAACCGCTTGGCCAACCGGCACGGATTGTCCCTGGGTGCCAGATCCCAGACGGACAATGCCAGTAGGAGGACTGGAGTCCTCTATGTAATGGATGCCTTTTTTATGATTATGATTTGATTTCATGTATGACGATTATGTAATTCGAGATTGTTCTATTGTTCACACAGTTTAAATGAACCAATAACATCGTGTCTAGCCCTGATGAAGCGAAAACCCTTTTGCGAAACATGTTGGCTTTAGTCACGTATGAATTTGTAATCTACTAATGATGGTTATATGTCCGTACATGTTTTTGACAATGTCATTTTAACTATGTGTTAATAAAGATTGTTAAATTTTATCAAAATTTGTTCGGATCTCACCTACTAGACTCAATAATTTCCTTAAAAGTCCCATTTTATTCTGAGGAAGGGGGTTTTCTTCCCCCCCTCCCCCTTTCTCTCCTCTTACTATGATATACTCTAACTAGGGATTGGAAAAATTATTTGAGATGTCCCTGATATAGTCCAATCTTCTCTCACCTACAAGATTTTTTAAATTATTGGGCTGCCGAGATATGGCTCGTCTCGCAGACCCATCCCTTGGCCTGGCTCCTATGATGGACACATCACATCATCATCAAGTGCGTGTTATACGCTGATAAATACGGAATTTTATTGCATTGGAAGGATGTCGACCTCCTTTCGGTCCATACTTTTTTTCGCATTGTCCATGGGGTTCTACCCATATTTAAGTTGATATATATATATATATATATATATATATATATATATATATATATATATATATATATATATATAAGCGGGGAATGCCCTAAGAAATTCACCCACATATGGCAGCCATGGTTGGATGTCTCTGAGGGTTTCTGGGGGGATGTCCTATCATCGCAACTTACTCAATTAGTTTTTTCCCACTAATGTATTTTAGGAATACTGGTCTGACGGAGGGCAGCAAAATGGCAGGTATTTTTCTTGTGTGGAACTCTGTCAAATAGGGGGCCCCTGGGAATGTGGCGCTGATATGGGGTCGTATGTAGTGCTGTTATGAATGTGTATGTGTGAATGTTGGGGTTTTCATCACGGTGTATCCGCTTTTTGGAGTATCAGTCGATACCTGATTTTCTATTCCCTTATGTGCCTTACGTGCCAGTAATGTGCTTTCTTTTTCTTTGTATCTTATATTGTGAAAATTAAATACCTTTAAAAAAAAAAACTACAGCTAGAGCTACAATGGAATGGTTTAGATCAAAGCATATTCATGTGTTAGAATGACCCAGTCAAAGTCCAGACCTAAATCCATTTAAGAATCTGTGGCAGAACTTGAAAATTTCTGTTCACAGTTGCTCTCCATCTAGTCTGACAGAGCTTGAGCTATTTTGCAAAGAAGAATGGGCAAAAATGTCACTCTCTGGATGTACAAAGCTAGTAGAGACATACCCAAATGACTTGCAGCTGTAATTGCAGTGAAAGGCGTTCTACTATTGACTCAGGGGGGCTGAATCGGATGCATGCCACACTTTAAAGATATTTATTTGAAAAAAAATTTGGAAAACCAATTATTTCCTTCCTCTTCACAATTATGTGCCACTTTGTGTTGGTCTATCACAGAAATATCAATAAAATACTTTACGTTTTTGGTTGTAACATGAAAAATTTCAAGGGGATGAATACTTTTTCAGGGCACTGTATCAACCATCAGAGATGGACCAGATGCCTCACCATGGCAAGATAGCGAGGACAGTCCTGTCCTGGGCAAATCTTCACATTCCAGCCTTCTTTGCTGTGTACATCCCAGGCTGGATAATTTGGCAGGCAGACTTCTCAGCTGGCAGAGTCTGGGCCCTTGGGACTAACACAGTTGGTGCACCCCAGATGTGCACCTTCCTGCTTCCAGGTTCAACAACAAACTGGACAGGTTTGATTCCATGTTACATAGTTACATAGTAGGTGAGGTTGAAAAAAGACACAAGTCCATCAAGTCCAACCTATGTGTGTGATTAATGTAAAGGAATTCTGTAGAGAAGCATTGTCAAACTCCATTTCTTTGCGGACCACATCAGCAGTATGGGTGCCTTCAAACGGCCGGTTCTATTTGTAAGACTGTATAAGTTTAGTCACAGCTTTTTTTCTCCTGAGAATAGGTGCAGGAACTTGGGATGCACTGTGAATACCGTACAGGGTTGAGGAGTGCGCTAAATACAGAGTGCAAGGTTCAGCTCTTTCACAGGCTGTCCACATCTTGCTTCAACCCCTCCCTGGCTCTGTCTTCTGCAACAATCTCCCTCATCCTCCGCCTCTGCATACACCTCCCTCCTCTCCCCCCACACCCTAGGCTCAGGTAGGGAACATAATGCAGCTTACCATGTGATCCCCCAGCCCACATTGCACCTGCATCTCCCTTGTCCTCCTGTGAGTGCAGGGCAGGCAGGGATCCGTAAGAGCCACAGAGGAAATCTGTCATTGGAAACACAGGTTTCTGTGTGTACAAGTGACAGTAGTGGACGGGGAGCAAAGGGCGAGAGCTGGAGGTGGCATAACTCCGTTCCGCCATATTCTGACTGAAAAAAAGCCCAGGGGGCAAGGGCCAAATGACATGGCCTGGGGGGCCAGATTAAGCCCTGAGGACTCGTGTAGCGTAATCGGAGAATGCTCCGGTGGCCTTAATGGGATACTGGATTGAGATAGAGGACATTCCAGTAATCCCCATTTCTGTGAACTGGCCAAGGTAGATGTGGTATGCTAAACTGGTCAGACTTCTGGCGGATGCAATGTGTGAAAATAAAGATTTGTGTTGCGATAGCCGATCTCTAATAAGGTGCTAGTGCTTAATTACATCCAAAGGATGTAAGTACTTATAATGCTAAAGCAAGTAACATCATCATATACATGTGCAAAATAAACAACAATATAAAAGTCCAAGGGAAAAACTCCTAATGGAAAAATGCTCAGTGTAAAAATACCCACGTACCAGTGATCCAAAGTGAAATCGCAGCACTCTACACCCAGGTGCAAACCCCACTCACGGGCCGCTTACCAGCAGATAAGACCTCTAAAATGGAGGTCCGGCTGCACCTTTGGGAGATAACCCACTGGGATGGATGGATGCCATGATTCAAAACTCAGGAAAGGGGTTTCCAGATAACCATTGTGATCCACAAGTATACTCAGGCGGACATAAAGGCAAGGAAAAGTGTAGTAATTTAAAACTTCCAGCATTTAATAACATCAGAACTACTTACAAAAAGGCAGGCAAACAATTCACATGTTGTACAGCGCACTATGCTTCGTGTGGCCTACCAAACTGTAAGGATCTTTTGTCTCAAGGACCAATTCACCATACTGCTTTCTGGTTGCTGGCTTTTATGGCATAGCTGTTTAAATCCAGGTTTTGAGACATTTCTGAATCTTTAAATTCCATGAAGTTAAAAACTAGGAAGGCATCTTTCTGTAAGGTCCCTCTCATTGCATGTTGATCACATACTTCACTTGGTGTGAGTCTTAAAGCGGAGTTCCACACAAAAATGGAACTTCCGCTTTTCGGAACCCTCCCCCCCTCCGGTGTCACATTTGGCACCTTTCAGGGGGGAGGGGGGTGCAGATACCTGTCTAAGACAGGTATTTGCACCCACTTCCAGCATAGACTCCCATGGGAGTCTACGCCTCTTCCCGTCCCCACCACGTTGTCTCCTGGGAACATACAGCTCCCAGGAGAGAGCGGGGACCACTTGGGATGCGCAGCGCGACTCGCGCATGCACAGTAGGGAACCGGGAAGTGAAGCCGCAACGCTTCACTTCCTGATTCCCTCAACTAGGATGGCGGCGGCAGCTGCCGAGAACCGAGCGGGTTCTCGGCGTCCCCTGCCGACATCGCTGGACCCTGGGACAGGTAAGTGGCCATGTATTAAAAGTCAGCAGCTGCAGTATTTGTAGCTGCTGGCTTTTAATATTTTTTTTTTTTTTGGCGGTGTGGGTAAACCCCCGCTTTAAGGCTTCCACCCTTCAGCTGTGTCTGAACCAGCATTTGGCTCTCGGTAGGAACACGTTGGTGTTGAAACCTAATTCTTTCTTCTTGTCCAAGGTAGTTAGTGCTTTTCACATAAACTAGGACATCATTCTTAAGGCTCGTACACACGATAAGATTGGAAGAAAAAAATTGTACGACGAACAAGTGGCATATTATCTGATTGTTAGTATAGTGTTACCAACAGCTAATTCTGACTTTTCGGATGACAAAACCTGAGGGTGTAGGTTAGAAAATGTTTATCGTAAGTGAACGTCCAATTTTCTTTTAATCTCCCTGGCGGTATGATTATGTCAGATTTTTGCGTCTCAAAGCAGTACATTGTTTCACATGGAAATTTAAAAAAGAGAAAATATGGTTGGGACTTTATATGAGGCAATGACTATGTTTTACCTTCATCCCCGATACTTTGGAAAAAGCAGAAAGATATTTGGGACTTTATATGAGGCACACTGCTACGTTCGCATGAATGAACGAATCAATGTAAACATTATTTAATTAATGCAAAAGGCATACATAACATTGTAACATGGTAAAAAGTAATAAAATGGCATATTCAATAATAGGTCACATATAGAACTAATATGTAAAATAGGTAGGTATTACATATTGAACTCAACATAATAAGCTTGATAGTAGACCTTGGGTATGTAAACCAAATTATAATAGTAATATATAGATGCATAAACAATAATGAATTGGTTCATAATAATATTAGTCAGATAAGATGGTATATTATGGAGAACTATGACGTAACATCATAGGGAAGCTCTACGCGTTTCGTGGTTAGTATACCGCTCGTCGGGAGCAGATGCAGGGTTTGGGAATGTCTAGAATAGTACCAAAATGATATAGTAAGAAAAAAGAATATAAGACATAAAAGGAAGAGGGGGAACAAACAAGGATCTGATCCACTCTTACCTAGTTGTAGTATAGAAGTACAACAGTGAAGGAAAGATGAACGAACCGATAGATGATGGTGCGGTTCATAAAGTTGTATAGAGCAGCCGATAAACGCAGGGCGACCACCAACGACACGCAGTGTGATAAGGGAGGGCAGCACCATTGCCTGAGCAAAAGCCAACGCTCGGCGTGGTGGCGCATATTCCTCCCTCGTAATACACACAGGTAGATATACATGTCAGTGCGGTGACGTCAAATCTGACGTCACGCCGCATGACGTGCAAGCGTGGCGTCGACCCACAGCGGGAGACTACCCCGCCCCCCATGCGAGGGAGGGGAGGGAAAGTGCATGGTGTAGGTCGCAGCTCCCGGGAACAGCGGAAAAATACCCAACCCCAACTACCAAAATGGGTCCCTGTATAGATATAAAATTAAATGGCTGAGTTAGGTCACAGATAATAATGAGCTTTTTGCTCAGGCGATGGTGCTGCCCTCCCTAATCATGCTGCGTGTCATTGGTGGTCGCCCTGCGTTTATCGACTGCTCTATACATCTTTATGCACCGCGCCATCATCTATCGGTTCGTTCATCTTTCCTTCACTGTTGTACTTCTCATTATCCTTTCTCCTCACCGTTCCAGGTATCCCTTGGGCTACCATATCTCGTCACTTTTTTACACTAGTCTGGTTTCCTACTAATCTACCTATCCCACACCCTCTTTGTTACCATATATTATGCACACTTGGTTGTGGATTATATCCCTCCTTCATATTTACTCTGATATTTTACGGACTATTATGCTCAGTCACCAATATACACAATGCTTGTCGGTCACTCATCCTGGCCCGGTTACGTGATACTTTCACTCTTACCTTTTCACCTTACCTGTTTCCTACGCCCACATGGTTGTGGTTCTCCCTCTCCAGCTTTCAGCCATATTAGCTTATTGTCTAATTGCCTATCTTTACAGATAATCTTTTGAATTATCTGCATTATGAACAATACATATTACTAATTATACAGACTACAGCTGAATTACTGGAGACTTTATCAACATGCTTCTCCTCTGGCTGCGGTTGCTGCTGCTGTTTCTCAGGGATATACCGCCTCAGTTCCCGGGGATGACGTTTTATCTAGCATTTCCATTATGGTCACCATCTACATTTTTATCTTTATACCACAACTAGGTAAGAGTGGTTGGGATCCTTGTTTGCTCCCCCTCTTCCTTTTATGTCTTATATTCCTTTTTCTTACTATATCATTTTGGTACTATTCTAGACATTCCCAAACCCTGCATCTGCTCCTGACGAGTGGTATACTAACCACAAAACACGTAGAGCTTCCCTATGATGCAACATCACAGTTCTCCGTGTTATACCATCTTATCTGACTATTATTATATTATTATTATGAACCAATTCATTATTGTTTATATATCTATATGTTACTTATAATTTGGTTTACATACCCAAGGTCTACTATCATGCTTATTATGTTGAGTTTACTATGTAATACCTACCTATTATTGAATATGCTATTTTATTACTTTTTATCATGTTACAATGTTATGTATGCCTTTTGCATTAATTAAATAATGTTTACATTGATTGGTTCATTCATGCTAACGTAGCAATGTACCTCAAATAAAGTCCCAAATATCTTTCTCCTTTTTCGCATGGAAATTTGGCATTTTATAATGTAGGCCTGTATTTCTTAGGAATAACTCACTTAAATCTGTCCAAACAAGAGTCTAGTAGACATCCCGGGTATGTTTTCTAGCTGGTCTAAAACCACTTTTGACGTAAAGGGACACTTTTTGGTTGTTATGGACATTCTCCAGTTTCCAGGCAGAAAGAACAGTATATATAATATAAAAGTGCATGCAGGGCACTGGACAAAGCATTAGGGACAAAAGGGATGTGAAATAATTTGATACAGTACACTGTAATCTTATAGATTACATTACTGTATGTGTTCTGTGTTTTTCACTTTTTGAATTTGGCGCCGGGCTCCGTCCCCGTGCGTCGCGACGCACGCAGGGAACGGAGCCTGGCACTGATAGATCGAGCAGAGGTCACAGCTCGCACACACAGCGGGGAGACATCGCAGGATCCTAGTGACAAGGTAAGTAATCTGAACATGGATCCTGCGATGCAATCCCGAGTGTGGCTCGGGGTTACCGCTTTTGGTAATGAAAATTCACCCCGAGCCACACTCGGGAATACCGCCAGGGAGGTTAATTAGTACAGTTTTCCTCCGAAAAAAATCGTAAGAGCAAGACTACACATGCTCGGAAACGAAAGAATACATTACAAAACAATTCAACACATTACATCACTTCCGAAGTTGTATTCTGTCGTGCGAGAATTTTCGTAAGTTGAGTAACCGCTTCACTTTCGATATAAGACTAGCATGCGAAAAAAGAATAGACAATTATTTGTCCGATTAATCTCATCATGTGTACCAGGCTTTACATCCCTCTGTCCGGCTCCAGTCCACCAATGAAAATTTCCTTCCATTGGCTTGATGGTGGTTCAGGCAGTGAGTCTCTATTTTGAGCTACTGCTACTTTCGGGATGAAGGATTCTCTTTGTCATTCTGAAAGGTGCTTCTTTTTCATTCTACCATTTCTAGGTAGACCATTATCCAAGCTTATGGTCTCAAGGATCAGTTTCCACTATTTCCTGCCATGGGACACTCTACTAGATCTGAGTGCTTTTTGGGCTTTCGGTATCAAACAGCTGTTTCTCAGATATGCAAGGGTGCCACCTGCTCCTCTGTTAACACATTCTGCAAGTTCTGCCAGGCTGCAATTGAAGCCTCAGCTGATACAACCTTTGAGCATAAGGCCTATCATAGTCTTCAGTTCTCTTTTGGTTTTTGTTTTTGTTTTTTTCCTGGGACCTGTTGGCATTTGTTTACTGTGTTGTCCACCCCTCAGTTGAACTGATTTTGGATTCAGGTTACAGCTTTCCTGTGTCCCTCCAGTAGATAATAGGATTTTTGGACTTGCCACACAAATCCTTTTTCTTTGATACTATACAGGTGCATCTGAAAAAAATTTGAGTATTAAAAAGTTAATTTTTTTCAGTAATTCAAATAGTGAAACCCATATATATGTATATAGATTCATTACACACAAAGTGATATATTTCAAGCATTTTTCAATAGCTCAGGAAATTAGAATATTACATAAGTCCAATAAAAAAAGGATTTTTATACAGAAATGTAGACTTAATAAAATGTACAGTATGGTATGCACTCAATACTTGGTTAGGGCTCCTTTTGCATGAATTACTGCATCAGTGTGGAATGACATGGAGGCGATAAGCCTGTGGCACTTAGGTATTATGGAAGCCCAGGTTGCTTTGATCACGGCCTTCAGCTCATCTGCATTATTGCGTCTATGTTCCTCTTGACCATACCCCACAGATTCTCTATGGGGTTTAAGTCAGGCGAGTTTGTTGGCCAATCAAGCACAGTGATACCATGATCATTTAACCAGTTATTGGTACTTTTGGCAGTATGGGCAGGTGCCAAGTCCTGCTGTAAAAATGAAATCAGTATCTCCATAAAGCTGGTCAGCAGAGAGAAGCATGAGGTGCTCTAGAATTTCCTGGTAGAGGGCTGCGATGACTTTGGACTTGATAAGACACCAGCAGATGACATGGCTCCCCAAATCATTACTGACTGTGGAAACTTCACACTAGACCTCATGCAACGTGGATTCTACGTCTCTCCACTCTTCTTCCAGACTCTGGGACCTTGATTTCCAAATGAAATGCAAAATTTACTTTCATCCGAAAAGAGGACTTTGGACCACTAAGCAACAGTCCAGCCCTTTTTCTCCTTAGCCCAGGTAAGACGTTTCTGACGTCTCTGGTTCAGGAGTGGCTTGACACAAGGTATGCAACAGTTGTAGCCCATGTCCTGGATACGTCTGTGTGTGGTGGCTCTTGAAGCACTGACTCCAGCTGTAGTCCACTCCTTGTGAAATCTCCCCCAAATTCTTGAATGGCCTTTTCACGATCCTCTCGAGGCTGCGGTTGGATGTGCTTCGATACAGCACTCGGTGAACAGCCAGCTTCCTTAGCAATGATCTTTTGTGACTTGCCTTCCTTGTGGAGCGTGTCAATGACTGTCTTCTGGACAACTGTCAAGTCAGCAGTCTTCCCCATGATTGTGTGACCCTACTGAACCAGACTGAGAGACCATTTAAAGGCTTTTGAGTTACTTAGCTGATTAGAGCGTGACATCATGAGTCTACAATATTGAACTTTTTCACAATATTCTAATTTTCTGAGATACTGAATTTTGGGTTTTCACTAGCTGTAGGCCATAAATCATCAAAATTAAAAAAGAAATACTTACAATAGATCACTCTGAGTGTAATGAATCTATATAACATTTGAGTTTCACTTTTTAAATGGCATTACTGAAATAAATTTAACTTTTTGATGATATTCAAATTTTTGGAGATGCACCTGTATAGCAGGTCTCACTTCTCTGTGATTATGCTCTTGTTACTGCTTTGTTACTTCACTGAGACCTGCTTGTAGTAGGAAGGCCTATCCTGGGCTGGCCTATGGTTTTTTTTTTTTTTCTTTCTTGCAATTGTCCAATCCTCTCCTGTAGGTGGTAGTGTAACATGAAGGTGAAAGGCTTTGCATGTGTCTCAATAGACTTCAAGAAAAAGATATTGTGATGAGTCCAAACATTATATTTTTGAGTTTTTAAAATCTTGTTTTTTCTCTTCTTCAGCTGTGTATGGATTTGTTGCGTATAATGATAAATGAAAATCGTACAAGTTTTCTACAACGAGCATGTAAGTACAAAATGTAAGACAAGTTTCTCTCCCAAAGGTCTTTGTTCTCTTACTTTCTTGTAGGTTGTGTGTAGTGGGAGCTTGTAGCTTTGTATTGCAATGCAGTTGGGGAAAAATCTGTTCAGTGTTTCCTGCTGGAAAAGGACGTGTTTTTTTTTTTTTTTTTTGTGTGGTAATTTTATTTATGTATGGATAAGTGCTTGTTTTAATTTTCTATGTATAACATACAAGTGCATCTCGTAAAATTAGAATATCATCAAAAAGTTAATTTATTTCAGTAATTCAATTCAAAAAGTGAAACTCACATTTTTTTTTATAGATGCTTTACACACAAAGTGATATATTTTAAGCATTCCTTTATTTTATTTTGATAATTATGGCTTGCAGCTAGTGAAAATCCAGAATTCACTATCTCAAAAATAGTACTTGGACAGGGCTCCTTTTGCATGAACTACTGCATCAATGCGGTGTGGCATGGAGGCAAACAGCCTGTTGCACTGCTGAGGAAGCCCAGGTTGCTGTGATAGCGGCCTTCAGCTTGTCAGCATTGTTGGGTCTGGTGTGTCTCATCTTCATCTTGACAATTCTCTATGGGGTTTAGGTCAGGCGAGTTTTCTGGCGAATCAAGCACAGTGATGCCATGATCGTTAAACAAGGTGTTGGTATTTTTGGCAGTGTGGGCAGGTGCCAAGTCCTGCTGGAAAATGAAATCAGCATCTCCATAAAGCTGATCAGCAGAGGGAAGCATAAAGTGCTCTAGAATTTCCTGGTAGAGGGCTGTGCTGACTTTGGACTTAATAAAACACAATGAACCAACACCAGCAGATGACGGCTCCCAAAATCATCACTGACTGTGGAAACTTCGCACTGGGCCTCAAGCAACTTGGATTCTGTGCCTCTCCACTCTTCCTCCAGACTCTGGGACCTTAAATTCCAAATGAAATGCAAAATGTTCCACAGTCCGTGATGATTTGGGGAGCCATGTCCTCTACTGGTGGTGGTTCAACATGTATTATATAGTGTACTCATATGTCGTTTTTTAAATTCTTCATCTTCTGTATAGATTATGTCTCCTCGCCGATCAGCGGTCACGTTACCGCCCGTCTCTCTTCCTCTGATGTATGTACTACAGAGGGAGGTCACGTGACCGCCCAGTAGACGTCAGAGGGAAATCTCGGTCCTTCCCTCTCTAGTACATACATCGGAGGAAGAGAACGACAGGCGGTCATGTGATCGGTGAGGAGAAATGAGGTATTTAGAAGATGAATTTTAAAAAACGACATACACTATATACTACATGTTATCCTAGCAGAGGGGCTGGCAGTGATTGTGAGCACTGCCCTAACGACCCCTTTAACAAAGCCTGTATAGGTGAGCAGCAAGCATGCCAATTTTGTACCATTTTACCAATGTTAGAAAGAGAATTTTTGTGCACCGCAGAAAGGGTGTTACATTTTAAAGTTTTTGCATTCAAATATTTTTATTAGAGTATCATAATAGCCATCACATGTATCATAAAAGCCATCATAAATAGGGAATGCTTCCACATGAGGCGTGGTACATTAACAAGTGCCACTAACATGTTGAAACGACAACTGTACACAATAGGCCAATCAACTTATAGACAAAAATATTTCTCTAGGTTTTTATCCAGTGGATTGTTAGTCTCCTATGTCATAAGTAGGGTTGGCAAAATGAGTTATGTATTCAGTGTCACTTGACAGCAATCACCAGCTGAGAGTCAAGGTGTTAGGCTTCCATACCATGGCTGCCAGTAGCTGCTTGTGAACATGAGCACTTTGCACATTCATATGCACACTTCATATTCTAAAAGTCAGATGCTGTAAACATTTAAAAAATGTATAACAATGTTTGTTTGTTTTTTTGTTAGTTTTAGTATTCAAAGAGTACTACAGCAAATATCTACAAAGAATGAATTTTGATGAAGGTGTTTTCAGTGCTCTTCTTGATCAGTTGCTTAAACGGAGTTGGCGGCAAGAGGTTTTGCATTTGTTAGAAACTGCAACATCTGCCAATATTCTGGTAAGTGTGTTCAGTGACAGCTGAACAACCAGTTAAACTTCATAATTGTTTTGATAATATCCAGTGTTTAACTCTTATATTATAACTAAAGGGAATTTTTTTTTTCCGTTTTTGGTAGAGTGGCGATGGATTAGAACCCCTGTGATATCTTGTTGCTGTCTGTGCTTCCATTAGGGAGATTCACTCTGTTTAGCATTATTGGTAAAAGGAAATCACAAATTTTGGGTTATCCCCAGAACAGGAATAGAGGGGAGAGATTTTCTCTCACTTCCTGATTTGGCTATGAGACAGAATCTGAATTTTCCCAAAGGGAAGGAGATATATTTTCAGTACATATAGGTGAGAATTATTATAGGCTTATCTATATGTATAAATGCCTCGGGGGGGTTACAAACCACTTTAAAGCTCATGGTCACTTTAGTGACTATGTAGCAAAACTGTTCAGCAGACTCTGCTGAGCAAACCAATAGCTGTGATTAGTGGCTGACAAGCTGCTTATCAGAGCTGCTACTCCTAAAATGTAACCTCCCCTCTTTTCACTGCTGCCGCCACTTTTCTGCCCTGTGTCTCCTTTTCTTCCCGCTTCTCTGCATCCCTCCTTCATAATTTCCCGGATCACCCTCAACACTGATCCCCGTGGCTACGGCTACAGCTTCAGATGCAGCATGGGAGCCAAAGGGTAATTGAAAATATCCACATTCAGTGGAACCTTGGTTTACGAGTAACACAGTTAACGAGCTTTTTCAAAGACGAGAAACTTTTTTGAAATTCTGACTCGGTTTGTGAGTGTTGTCTGTCCCTGTCCCTGAGTATTTCTGAGGCTCTCCGGCGCCCCCCCCCAATCTCTGGCCACATGCGTCATTGCATGTAATAGAAGTCAATGCGGAACAAATTATCTTAGTTTCCATTGACTTCTATGGGGAAACTCGCTTTGATATGTGAATGCTTTGGATTACAAGCATTCTCCTGGAACAGATTATGCTCGTAATCCAAGGTTCCACTGTACCAAAAATATCCAAATACGTCCCCTTGCCAGCTCCGCAAACACAGTGCTGCTGGCTGACTTCCCCTCCTGCCAACTTCAAATGCTGCTGGGGCACACATGGGAAATCGATATCGGGATGGAGAGCCCCCTTCCTTTCCTGAGTGAACATTCAGTAAGCTGTGTTTACCATGCTTCAGTTTGTGAATGAATAGGATCCTCTATACAAAGACTTCTATTCATTCATCTGCAGTGCAGCTAAGGCTGCAGAGAAAGTTAGAGAATACTCTGTCTTCAGTCTCTTTCTCAAAAAAGATTCATCGGGGGGTTTAAGACCTCTTATACCTCACCAAAGCATGGATCACCTGTGCGGGTAAACACAGCCCTCCCAGGTATACACTTTAGAATGCTATGATTAAGGCAGCCATGACCGAAACTTATTAGCTGCATCCCCTGTGCTTTTCCATGTAGCAAAATAAAGGTTTGGATATTGGAACTTACCGAGTAGCTGGCTTTACAAACTCTGAAAGCTATAAGGGGAAACAAAATTTAGGATTTGCTGGCTGTCTTATTTTATATTTACAATTACAACTTGCATGAAAAGGTCTGGTATTTTAGGATTGTTGATAGCTTGTTTAGACCCCTTTCACGCTGAGGCAGTTTTCAGGCGTTTTAGCGCTAGAAATAGCACCTGTGAAGCTCCTCCCATGCCGCCTGTTAGTACTAGGATCCCTTTAAGAGCCAGCAAAACTCACTTGACACAGCATTGCCTGGGAAACAACAATGGTTGGTCAGCTCACCTTTAAATCACCTGTATCGGCATACCACCAGTGCTTGTGATAGAGTTGTTACCTTTGTGTGATGCTGCTTGACCCAGCTGATATCTGCTCTGTGTATTTCGTGTATGACCCGGCTAGTTTTTTACCCTACTTTGCTCGCTTCTGATTCGGTACCATTTGGACTCTGATCTACCTGTGTATGACCTAGCTTGCCTAGACTACGCTTTGTGTGATTCTACTGTAGTACCAGACTCGACATTACTACTTGGCTGCCCAGCCAACCTCTACCTTCATCTGCCTCGGTGAACTACAAGGTCCATCCAACATCTACCTTCACCTGCAGCGATGAACTACAAGGTCCAGCCAACATCTACCTTCATTTTCAGCGGTAAACTACAAGTTCCAGCTGACCTGCTTTGCTTAGACCTGCTCATGGTACGTGCTCTTGTTCATTGAACTCTTTGCATAATCAGCACATTTGAACTGTTATCTGCTCCTAGTCTGACACTGCCCGACTGTGAAAGCCCGAGTGCTTTTGTCCTGGGGCGGTGCGCTTGCAGGACGTTAGAAAGTCCTGCAAGCAACATCTTTGGGGCAGTTTGGGAGAGCTATATACAGTGCTCCCAAAACGCCCCTGACCATTGCAATGAACGGGCAGCATCCGAAGTGCCTGAAAAGCGATTTGAAAGCTCCGCAACACGGGAGTTTTTAACCCCTTCTTTGTGGGGGTTAAACAACGGTAAATCGCTGCTAAAAACAAGTGGTGCTTTACCACTGCCACGGCCCCAGTGTGAAAGGGGTCTTACTGCTGTGCTGTACAGACCTACATAGTATAATCCTTAGGTTATGCACACATTTAACGTACAGTTAAATTAGGCAACTTTTAAAAGAAAGTATGGGTGGGGTGTAGCCTGGCGAGCAATGGAGTAAGATCTGGGTAGAGTGAGCTCCCTGTGCTGAAGCCCCTGAAAGATATCCTGAACATGAATCCGTGGCAGAATACACCCGGATACTATCCCCCCGGGTTCCAGGCTAAGTTGGGAATATGTCAACATATTGAAAAGGACAACAAGGTCGACAAGCTCGCACAATACTGCCGACATGATAAAGACCAGCAGGCCAACGATGGCGTTGACACATGCGCGGACACGGAGCATCACACACCTAAAACAGCCAAAGTGTTAGATGCCATAGCAGCCCTACAAGGCACCCTCACTGCCAAAATAGACGAGGTGAAAATAGACATCTCTCTTCTCCGTCAAGACCTCTCAAAATTAAAAGATAGAGTCACGGAGGCTGAGACCCGCATAGGGACGGCAGAAGATCTCCTGCACCCATTGAGACACACCACGGAGGATATGCAGAGGCAAATCCAACAACTGCACTCACACCAGGATGATATAGAAAATCGTCTAATAAGATGCAATCTCCGGTTCATAGGTCTCCCAGAGAAATCAGAAGGCACTGACCCAGCACAGTTTCTGGAATCCCTCCTAACTAAAACCTATGGCAGAGAGACCTTCTCCCTGATGTTCGCAGTGGAAAGAGCCCAGTGCGACCACTGCCACCCGGAGCACCTCCTCGTACCTTCATAGCAACGTTTTTAAACTTCCAGGAAAGAGATAACATACTGCGGCTTACCAGAGAGAAAGGCAACATCCAGATGGGAAATGGCCAGATAGAGGTGTTCCCAGACTTCTCCAACGAAGTACAGAGGAAAAGATCCCAATTCCAGGAGGTCAAACACTGCTTGCGAGCACAGCACCTCAAATATGCAGTGTTGTTCCCCGCTAGACTGCGGGTAGAGGATGATGGCCATGTACAATTTTTCGAAGACCCAGCCGAGGCTGCGGCGTGGCTTGATCAGCGGGGCCGTCCAGCCTAACAGACAGCTGGTTATGCAATCCCAGTGAGTATGACTTCCACCTATGTTCGAGGGAAAGACACTTTTGTGTTTTTTGTTCTGCTCCCGCCTCAATTTGCAGTTTCAAAGTTTGATGGAGGGATATATGTTTTCAATCACCCCCCGGTTAACGGAGCACGGGCAACATTAAACTTGAGACCTGCAGGTCTGGGCAGACTGCTAAATATTAACTGAACAGCTCTTGCACGAGGCGCGCTCTGATAGACAAATGCAGACATGTACTTGAATTAAGGGCTGAAGCGCGCCTCGTGCAGAAGTGCACAAGCTTGAGGGTTATTACCATCCTACCACAGAATTGTGTACAAGCAATGGGGAGCCTACATGGAGGGAACTACGGGGCAGTTCAGCCTTCTCTCACTACCTTGCCTCATACTTGACAGTGATTTTTTTTGCCCCCTTAGAAATGTTAACTAGACATGTTATATTAGTAGCAATCACTTTAAGAAAAGCGTCTCCAGCCGATCAGACATGCTGGATGATGGTTAACATGTTGGATGTTAGGGAATGTATGCTCTCACCATGTTGGGGAGGTGCAGAGCTGGGTGGGACAGGTTATGTTCAAAGTTTATTTCATAGATATGGGAAATGACGCACTATTATATGTTGTTCAAGTATTGGTATGCGCATCAGTTATGTTGATGGTATGGAATGTGGAATACAGAAACAAGCCCATAGGAACAGAAACATGTGTGTTATTTGGATCTTACCCTGCTGGTCCTGCCACGGTGATATTACTTCAGAGTTAACATGACCTCAGTTAAATTCCTAACATGGAATGTGAGGGGCGTGACATGGTCAAAAGGACTCCTGCCCTAGCTTTCCTTAAATTGCAAAAAGCTGATGTCATAGCATTGGTGGAAACTAATATTACAGGCAAACTTCAGGCGGCTCTGAAGCGATCCTGGGTGGGATGGGTATACCACAGCACACACACAAAGCAATCCAGGGGAGTATGAATACTTATAGCGAAAAAAAAACCCTGTTTGAATTGATAGCTTTGGAATCGGACAAACAGGGAAGATTTTTGTTCGTTCATGCACTCATAGGTGGGAATCCTTTTTTGGTGCTGGCATGTTATGTTCCTCCCCCATTCTCATCAAAGGTGATTACAAGGGGACTGGTGTACATGGCTCAGAACCCAACGGTCCCGGCGGTGTGGATGGGGGATTTTAACATGACCATGAACCCAGCGCTGGACAGACCAGTGCGGGGACGGGTCTAACACTAATACACCACAACAAACCAGGTTAAGCCGTATACTGACTGAATTTGCAGTGACTGACGTCTGGAGACAGCAGAACCCAAACACAAGAGCATATACGTGTCACTCTATTGGCCACAATACAATGTCCAAGATAGATTTCTTTATTAGTGTCCAATATATTACTGCCCAAGGTTACGGGGTCAGGGTTCGCGCCTAGGGCCCTCTCTGACCACTCCCCATGCTGGATGACGATCTCCTTATTGGGATCCTCCCCCATGCACATATGGAGACTTAATCCATTCTGGTTATCAATCATACCTGATCTTGAAGCTATTGCAGTGAAATTGAAGTTTTTCCTTGATGACAAATGTATCTTATCTACTAGGGACATGGATTGGGACGCATTTAAAGAGCAGGCGCGTAGAATCATTATCAAAGATAAATAGATTCAAACAGTCCTCTAAACTCATTTTGCAGATGTTGTTGGACAAGCTGCAAGAATTGGATACAGCATATAGTGTAGACCTCAGCTCTGCCAACCTTCAAAGGGTTAAACTGCAAGCCCGGTTAGTTACACAACTGCATATAGAGAAAGCCAGACAACAAGTGTTCTTCTGTAAACAGCGTGTGTTTGAGCAAGGGGAACGAGCAGGGAAACTGCTCGCGTACCTAGCCCATTTAAACGACAAACCACCGGTGGTGGTCTCCCTGACCACACCACAGGGTGATATCACTACTGACCCCCCCCCCCCCAGGTAGCGGTGTTTGGGATCCAGACAAGTGTCTGTTCAATTATCTGCACATGGCCTGATTTTTCAGATGTATATTCATGTATGTTTGAAGAACCACACTGACCCCTTTGTTCAGCTTGAATGAATCTTCCTTTTTATTGCTTGGACGTATGGCTTCCTTTATAGTAGAACATGAGTCATTGTTTGCAAAAGCATCATCACACTCATAGTCCATGTTGTCAATCATAGATTGGGCGATCCTTATCTAAGGTTCTTATCTGGCCAGATCCATCCAGGTTTCTGTTGATGTCAGCTTGAGTACTCCGATTTCACTCGATGGGAGGGGGTTTTTCTAGTGACCGTATTGAGTAAGGAGATTTAGCATGTATCTTGACATAATAGAAATAGTCATTTGTTCAAGGTATTAAGCAATCCATAACAGTCCCCCCTTGAAATGTCTGTTTCCTATTCTGTCCCTAGTAGGTGGTCTAACGCATCTGTCCTCATGTGCCTTGGAACTTTTTCTTGCTGTACGTTAGACGGGTGATGGCTGGCCCATCACCCCCCTTGCCACAGTCTTTGCACATGTGGAAGTCAGATGCTATCCCTATGGCTGTATGATCTTATAATTTGTAGATATGGGGAGGGACTGTAATGGGGCATAGGGCTTCTCATAGTCCTCATCTTCTGCGTCCCGGTGCATCATCACTGGGGTCGCTTGGTCAACTGTTTTGCCTAGGAATTTCTTTACACACGGGGTAACACAACATACTATAATAGCTAGAAAGATCAAAATAACTAGTATTACAGTACCTATCCGGGCCAAGGTCTTCTGCCAACCACCCAAACCACTGGTCCCATGGCTGATCTATACCTGAATTATTCTTCAGCTCTACTGATAGTCTTTCCAACTTTTTTATGGCCAGGGTGACCTTACCATTTGGACCGGTGTTGTCAGGGATGTATGTACAGCATGTCCCTGTACCTTCTATCATTTTACAAACACCCCCCTTCTCCGCTAAAATCATGTCCAAGGCCATCCTATTCTGAAATTTCATGTAAGATGTGGGGGCTGATTGGTCAACAGTCCTCTGTAGGGCATCTCTGGTGTAATTTACAAACTGCTGCTGATTGTAATATATGTAATTTATCCAGTCTACATTTTTGTTGACAGGGATTATGGGAATTAGAGACTCAAAACCTGCCTTTACTTGGTCTCGGGCTTTAAACTCACCTGGGGCTCCCCTTGGGACCCCTATGGCATCTATATACACATGTGGGTCAAAACTTCCCTCAGGAGCACTCCTCTTTTTCCTACAGTTGGGTGACAATTCGGGGTGTGGGGGAGATGGGTCATATGGGAGGATGTGGAGGGGCATAATGACCTTTGCCAGGGCCCACTCTCCATTCCAGATCCCCCCTAGCCTTGTCCTAACTTTGATCCCCACAGATCCAATACACATCACCAAGGGACTGGACCTGGTTCTGTACCTGGCTTTCCGAAACATTACTGTAGGTAGAGCAGTAACCTTCTGTGAAATTACCCAGGAACCTCCCTTTTCCTTGATAATTTGAGTGACCGGTATAGTTTCCTGGGTAAATGGTGATGCCTTCACTTGGCCTTGGGGTTTTGGTAACTATGGGGTACTTTTTTTTCCACTCTTCACAGGATGAGTGGTTTGTTGCATTAGTGAACAGGCTAAGGAAGCACTCCTCGCTTTCTTTGGGTATCATCAGTGGAACAGTACCCAGGTGTGGCCTAGCACTACCACAAACATAGCAGTTGGTCTTATTATGTCTGTCTGCACTGTACCTCATCCATTCTAGCCACAGATTGGTGTCAGAAAAGCCAGTCTCTGCAGCTATGGTGTCCTCAAAGGTGGGATTTGCCACTGCTACCATATTGCCTAGGGTGCGGATGGAGGGTCTGAGAGGGTTAGCGATTGGCTGAGTCGATTACCCGTCTGTTGAATTATACATGTCCTTTAGTTGGAACTTTCCCAGCAGCCCTCCCATAACCCCTGACATCCATGTTCCTAACACATATATACCGGCATCACCGGGGCTAGGTTTCTCTATAGTTAGGGTAAGGGGCATGTTGTAGCCTGTTCTCCCAGTGGATAGGCATGTACCTGGTTTTAGCAGGGTCATCCTTTTTAACAAGGATTTCCCATTCTTATCTGTTCTATTCAGTGCACTCTGTGGTTTGTACCCCCAGTCTGCACCTGTATTCCACCCCACTGACCCCCAATAGTCACAGTTCTGTCCCCAGTAACTATCTGTGACACATATATAGGTGGATGCATACTGAGGTCCGCGTCTAAGAGTGTTATACCAGTTACATTGCCAGGAAACATCTAAGGGACAGGAGGCTATATTGCAGTAATCAAAGGCGAAAGTGGCCACGTGTGTGTTGGATGAGTTGTACCAAAATTGTGTGATACCCTCTTTTTTTATGATGGCCACTTGTTGAGCTCCCACCAAACCCACCAAAAAAGGATATGTAGCATTGTCATCATGGTGTAGGCTGGGACTTGTCTTCAGGGTTTGGAACCTTCTTGCAGTGAGAAGCGTGGATCCAGGAGTTCTTTCCTGCGACCTTAACGGAGGTGGCAGTAGTTATCAGAACCTGGAATGGTCCGTCCAATCTTGGTTCCAGTGAGTGTTTTCTTATAAACTTTTTTATTAGTACCCAGTCTCCGGGCAGCAGCTTGTGGGTTCCTGTGTCAGAGTCTGGGTCTGGAATGGAAGAAAACACTTGTGCATGGATATAGGTTAATTCACGAGACAATGTGGTCACATAATTAGTCAATACATCAGACTGTAGTTGTAACTGTTGTGGGAAATAACACCCAAGCCTGGGGGCTGGCCCGAACAAAATCTTGTATGAGATAGAGAGTGTTCCCCCCTTGGGGTGTATCTGACACTGAACAGGGCAATAGGTAAACTCTCTGGTCAGCTCATGTCTGTTTCCTCTGACATTTTTAGCATTCTAGATTTAATGGTACCCTTTACTCTTTCTACCTTACCACTGCTCTGGGGGTGATAGGGCGTGTGGAATGCTAAAGTGACTCCTAGGGTAAACCAGATATCTTTTGTGACTGAGGCCGTGAAAGCCGGACCTTGGTAACTCTCTATGACCTCTGGGACCCCATACCTGCATACTATTTCAGTCAGCAATTTCTTGGCTGTCATGTTGGTGACCAGGTATGCTTCTGGCCATCCCGAGAACATGTCTACGATCACCAAAGTGTATTAGACTCTTCCACTCTTTGGCATTTGAATGTGGTCAATCTGGATACTCTGGAATGGATACAAAAGTTTTGCAAGATGTTTTCGCGGGACCGTCTCTATCCGTCCGGGGTTGCATTTGGCGCAGATGTTACAAGACTTGCAATAATTATTGGTGAGGGTGGTTATGCCAGGTGCCATGTAATATTTACTGATAAGTGAGTTCATGAGATTTTTAGACAGATGTGCTGCTCCATTGGTCCACTGGACTACTGCTGGATATAGATTCCGGGGTAGAAACATTTTTTTATTAACTTCGAACAGTCCATCTTTCTATGCTGCTCCTTTCTTTTTCCAGGTTTCCCGTTCTTCTTGACTGGCAGCATCTTGCTGCTCCTTCAGGTGGGTTTTATCGACGGGGAGGCTTTGACTTCTAGTTTGCACTGTGAGTATGGGATTCTGCACTACTTCTACTACTTCCTGTCGTTTGCTGCTGGCTACTTGTTTGGCTGCCAAGTCTGCCAGGTGATTCCCTTTAGCCTCATCGGTTGCCAGTTTACCATGTGCCTTCATATTTAGAACGGCCACTTGGGTGGGTAGGAGGAGGGCATCCATGAGATCTTTGATTGCAGTGCTGTGTTTCACCGGTGTGCCAGCTGCAGTAAGGAAGCCTCTAGCCTTCCAGATAACTCCGAAATCATGGACCCCCTCGAATGCATACCTTGAATCTGTGTGGATGTGTGCTGTCTTTCCTTTGGCTAGCTTACATGCTGTGGTGAGGGCTTGAAGTTCTGCTTCTTGGGCCGAAATAGAGGAGGGTAGTGCTTCAGCTTGCAAAACCATGTCCGTTGTCGTTACTGCATACCCGGTGTATCTTCCTCCATCATAAGCATACCGTGAGCCATCCACAAAGATGATCATATCCGGACTGGGCAATGGTGTCTCGGAGACCGTGGGGAGGTGAGAAGTTTCCATTTTCATTACTTCAAAACAGTCATGGTCTTTGTCATTAGGGTTGGGGTCCACTGTCATCCCCTCTGGAGGTGGGAGAAGTGTGGAGGGATTGAGGATTGTACAGCGCATCAGGGTGATGTTATCAGGCAAGAGGAGGGAGCACTGTAAGCGAAGGTGTCTTGCAGATGAGAGGTGTTTGGGTTGTACTTAGTTCAGTATAGCAGCTATGTCATGGGGGGCGAGTAGAATCAGGTGGTGACCCAGGACGATGTTTGCAGTTTTGTCCAGAAGTGCTTGAGCTTCGAATACTGCACGCAGACAGGAGGGTCCTCCTTTCGCCACTGGGTCCAGTTGGCAAGAGTAGTAGCCAATGGGGTAGAGGCGCAAGCCATGTGATTGTGTTAGCACTCCTGTTGCGTGGCCTTGTCTTTCAGATACGAACAATTTGAATGTTTGCTCATAGTCAAGCAGCCCAAGGGCCGAGGCACTGGATATCACATCCTTCAGTTTATTAAAGTTCTCGGTTGCCAGTGCAGTCATCTCAAAAGGTTCTGTTGCGTTTAATGCGTCGTAGAGGGGTTGCATCAACAGAGAGGCAGCTGGGATCCAGGATATTAGGCCCAGAAATGCGTGTAGGGATTTGGAACCTTGGGGTAGGGGTATCTTCTTCACAGCTTGTGCTCTTGGACACCTTGCATCCCTGGCTGGCCAGAAACACAAGTAGGCTTTCTTGCCCTCTGCGGTGGGGAGGTCGTCTGCAAACAGGAGAAGGTCATCCACATATTGCAGCAGCGTTATGTCAGTGTTTTCTTCTTGCCATGCACTCAGGATTGTAGCCATTGCTTTGGCAAATTGAGTGGGGGAGTTCTGTGCGACATGGGGCATAACTGTCCAGGTGTACTATTGATTATTGTGGGTGAAGGCAAGAAGGTACTGACAAGAAGGGTGTAGGGGTACACTGAAGAATGTGTTTGCAAGGTCCACCACTGTGAAGAATTTTGCTGATGGTGGCACACCAGCCAGCAGTGTATGTGGATTGGGGACAATGGGTGTTTCCAAAATGGCTGCCTCGTTTACAGTCCTCAGGTCTTGGATCATCCTGTACTTGATTGGTTCCCCTTTTTGACTTTTCTTTTTGATCAGGAATAGGGGTGTATTGCACGGGCTAGTACAAGGGATTAGGGCGCCGTTCTTGACCAAGGCTTCTATTTGAGAGGAAATAGCCTCGGTTTGTGAGGGCTTTAGTGGGTATTGGGGTTTCCTGGGCAGGGGTGTTCCTGGTTTCAGCTTGATGTACACTGGTGGGACATTTAGATGTCCGCTATCTTCCGCCCCTTTTGACCAAAGTTCGTCTGGGATTCTTCTTAAGACTTCTAGGGGGATTTGGCTAGTGGCTAGGGGGGGAATCTGTAGGGTCATCAGGAGTGGGATGGAGCACAGGGCCGATTGATCCTCAGTAGTAAGGGGGGTAAAGATGCTGATCGTACCTTCTGGTGTGAAGGTAATGGAGGCTTGCAAGCAGGATAGGACATCTGCTCCTAAAAGATTCAGGGGGCAGGTGGGGGAGACCACGAACCTGGCAAGTAGGTCCTTGTAAGTGCCGACTTGTAGGGGTTTGGTTAATGGTTGGGATTTAGGTGAGCCGTCCACACCCACACATGAAATGTCTGTCTGATAAGTAGGAAGTGTCCGGTAGATCTTGAGCCCAAATCACGCTTCTGGCTGCACCTGTGTCAATTAGGAAGGTAGTGGGGTGACCTTCACTTGGGATGGTCACCTTTGCCAATGGGCTGTTTGTGTTTGAGGACACTGTCATTAGGTGGGATGACACAGGTTTGCCCATATCCTAGCGGAGGAGGTCCAGATGGTCTTCTGTAGGGGCAAGTTTTCTTGGGATCGGGGTAGACTGATCACCTTCTGGACCCCATTGGGGCCTTTGTCGTCTGGGTGCTGTGCTCTTTCTTAACCCTTTCATGCCTAAGGGTAAAACAAACCTTAATGCCTGAAGGCAGTTTTGCAATTTTGACATGTGTTAGTTAAACTGTACATATCTTTGCAACTGCTTAGTGTATCCAGGTGAATTGTACCTTGTTTTTTTCAGGACACATTAGGCTTTCTTTTGGTGGTAAATGTTATTGTATAACTCGTGAATTTAGTTTTGTTATTAAAGGAAAACTAGCCAAAAAGGTAAAAAAAATAACAGTTTTTACATTTTGGCTGTATATGTTTTGTCGCTACCATGACCCACCACTAAAAAACAACCCAAAATAACTTCTTCTATTACTGCTATGAATAAATATGCCACATATGTGTGTGTTATATGTTGTTTGTACCCATAATTGGGCTCAGAAACCATAGTGCACATTTTGCCTTTAGGAGTGCAATTAATCCAAGTTAACATTTCAGGTACTATGAATTCATTACAGACACATTGTGGTATCCAAATAATGGAATTACCCCCCAAATCACTCCATTTTGCAATCAAGACCCCCTAAGGTATCTATCTAGGGGTAAATCTTGGGTTTTTAGCCTCTCAATTTTTGTGGGAATAATTTTGAATTTGGTAGGCAAAAACATAAATTACATTTTTTTCACAAATGTTTCAATTTAGCTATATATTTTGTGCCATTACTTTGACCCACCACCAAAAATCAACCCAAAATAAATTCTCCTACTTCTAACGCACATGGGAATACTAAATACGTGTGCAATATATGTTGTTTTTACCCATAGCAGGATCCAAAAATATGTTGCATTCAGAGAGGGCAATTCATCCAAGTCTAATTATCAATGTATACATTACAGACACTCTGCAGTGTGATGTTACTTTTTAAAAGGATAAGTTCACCTTTTGTAACATGTTACATGTTACACCCTCAATATGGGTGTAAGATGTAACATGTTACATCTGCCCCCATACCCTCCCGATCCCCCGTTTTTGTGACAGTGAGCAGGGGGAGAAAATCCCCGGCTCACTGTCACAATCTAATGTGATCGAATGTGAAAACTACAAGCCGACAACCTTTGCGGCTGTCGGCTTGTAGTTCTCAATGAACTACCAGGGCGATGTTGAGATCTCTAGGGTAGTTCATTGATGCTTCCTGTCATTGTGTAACTGTCTGCCCATATCGGAGGTTCGGGCAGTCAGCTATACAGGCAGTCCGCAGGAACATGTAATTACTCCCACGATCTGCTGACCATGGGTGCAATGCTTTACAGGCTCCTAACAAAGACAAAAAAATGCATTTTCTTTTTACCTGCAAAAAATGTACATTTTTTTGTGAAGGTGAATTTCTCCTTTGAAGTCTAACCCAAAACCCTGCGCAAAATGCTGCCTAAATGACTGACATTATTTTATGAAAGGGAAGAAATACGGCAAACGTTAACCTCCTCCCTCACGATATTTCTGGTTTCTAATAATGTGGGATGGTGTGGTAAATTTCAAAACAAGGGTGGATGCACAAGCCTGGATTGGAAGGGCACGTGGGACAGTGGTAACGAGTATCGCATCTTTTGCCCTTTTTTGCCACACACGCGACACTTCTTCCTGGGGAATTTGTTGCTTGCTGTGATTGGGATAGGACACAAAAAGTGTCTTTCTGTTAGTCTCCTTACATCCTCTGATTCTGCAGGTTGTCTGGGGTCTGCTTGAAACATCAGGTGTTCTATAATTTTTTCCTGGTACTGCAGGAAGGTGTCAGTACCACCAGATTTTTTATAAAGGACAAATGAATTGTGGATAGCCACCTGGATAAGGTATATTGCAACTTTTTTGTACCAGGTTTTAGATTTCCTCAGCACCAGGTAGGGCTGCAAGATCTGGTCAGAGAGGTCAACTCCACCCATGTATTTGTTGTATGCAATAACGCACAGTGGCTTTTCTTTCTGTGTAGCTGACCCCGTTCTGTTACAGTCACTGTGCCCTCTGGGTGGATTGTTGTCAGCATATAGACGTCTTTTCTGTCTGAGAATTCGACAGCCATCATTTCCTCCTGTTGGTAGCTGAGTGATGTGCCTCTCTGCAAATGTTGTCTCACCAGCTGCTGTGGAAAATCTTTGGTCCCACATGCTCCTGTGCCAGCAGCATGCAGAGATCTAAAAAGTGGCACACTGCTGTAGTAGTTATCGACGTAAAGATGGTAGCCTTGGTGGAGCAGAGGTTGGATCAGGTGCCAGACAAGTTTCCCACTGACTCCAAGATCATCTGGGCAGCCCTGGGGGTTGAGTAGTCTGTCCCGTCCTTCATAGATCAGAAATCCAAATGTATATCCTGTTGTGCTTTCGCACAGTTTGTAAAATTTTATGCCACACCGGGCACGTTTGGATGGTATGAACTGCTTAAAATGCAGCCGGCCTTTAAAATTCATCAGGGATTCATCAATAGAGATATTTTTGTCCGGGGTATAAACCGCTGAAAATTTATTAGACAGAAAAGAAATTAGGGGCCGCAGTTTGAACAGGCGGTCATATCTAGCGTCACTGCTTGGGGGACACTGCAAATTATCGTTAAAATGCAAAAAGCGCAGTAATGCTTCAAAGCGGTCTCTTGAAATAACTCCAGGAAAAGCTGGCGTGGCATGGATGGGACTAGAGGTCCAATACTGCCGAATTGTAGGCTTTCGGACTAGGCCCATGTTGAGTAACACACCCAGTACAATTCTGAATTCTGTAAGGTGTTTTGGCACCCATCTCCTCCTGTGAGAAGATGTCGGGTGTTGTGCTATAAACTGGGTGGCATTAAGGTTAGTTTGATCAACCATGTGCTGTAGGAGCTCGTCATCCACAAATATCTTGAAGAAATCCACAGGGCCAAAATTTTCAACATTGATATTTATGCCTGGTGAGGCTGTAAATGTTGGTATTTGAGGGGTAAAAGAGCTCGCTGGTATCCACTGAGAGGTGTACTGCTGTGCAACTGATGGGGTGCTACCCTGTACGTCCTCTTGCTGCCTGCTAGTAACAGGCCTTTCATAGTCAGAAGAGCTGCCTGAAGTGGCACTTTCACTGTCACAAATGAAATTCTCATCTTCTGAGCCCAACTCAGCTTCACTGTCCGAGCACAGGAGGGCATATGCCTCCTCAACAGTATAACGCCTACTTGCCATTTTTTTTAAGGCACTCTACAACTATGCAAAAGTAAACCTTTTTGTTATATATTGTAAAATACCGAAATCTAAAACTTTTTTCCTAAAACACTGACCCTATCAACGACACTGACAGGAGCACTGATACTGGTCGAGGCACTAACTCACACTTGCCCATACACAAATGCGGGCATTATGGGCACAAACTACACCCCACACACTAAAACAGTAATAAATGTAAAACTTATATATAATTTTTAAATAAAACACCGGTGACAGAAATGCTAAAGCTGAGATGAACTTTGACAGAAGCGCTAACGCTGAGATGAACTGTGACAGAAGCGCTAACGCTGAGATGAACTGTGACAGAAGCGCTAACGCTGAGATGAACTGTGACAAGCGCTAACGCTGAGATGAACTGTGACAGACGCTAACGCTGAGATGAACTGTGACAGACGCTAACGCTGAGATGAACTGTGACAGACGCTAACGCTGAGATGAACTGGGACAGACGCTAACGCTGAGATGAACTGTGACAGACGCTAACGCTGAGATGAACTGTGACAGACGCTAACGCTGAGATGAACTGTGACAGACGCTAACGCTGAGATGAACTGTGACAGACGCTAACGCTGAGATGAACTGTGACAGACGCTAACGCTGAGATGAACTGTGACAGACGCTAACGCTGAGATGAACTGTGACAGACGCTAACGCTGAGATGAACTGTGACAGACGCTAACGCTGAGATGAACTGTGACAGACGCTAACGCTGAGATGAACTGTGACAGACGCTAACGCTGAGATGAACTGTGACAGACGCTAACGCTGAGATGAACTGTGACAGACGCTAACGCTGAGATGAACTGTGACAGACGCTAACGCTGAGATGAACTGTGACAGACGCTAACGCTGAGATGAACTGTGACAGACGCTAACGCTGAGATGAACTGTGACAGACGCTAACGCTGAGATGAACTGTGACAGACGCTAACGCTGAGATGAACTGTGACAGACGCTAACGCTGAGATGAACTGTGACAGACGCTAACGCTGAGATGAACTGTGACAGACGCTAACGCTGAGATGAACTGTGACAGACGCTAACGCTGAGATGAACTGTGACAGACGCTAACGCTGAGATGAACTGTGACAGACGCTAACGCTGAGATGAACTGTGACAGACGCTAACGCTGAGATGAACTGTGACAGACGCTAACGCTGAGATGAACTGTGACAGGTGCTAACGCTGAGATGAACTGTGACAAGCGCTAACGCTGAGATGAACTGTGACAAGCGCTAACGCTGAGATGAACTGTGACAGATGCTAACGCTGAGATGAACTGTGACAAGCGCCAATGCTGAGATGAACTGTGACAAGCGCCAACGCTGAGATGAACTGTGACAAGCGCCAACGCTGAGATGAACTGTGACAAGCGCCAACGCTGAGATGAACTGTGACAGACGCCAACGCTGAGATGAACTGTGACAAGCGCTAACGCTGAGATGAACTGTGACAAGCGCTAACGCTGAGATGAACTGTGACAAGCGCTAACGCTGAGATGAACTGTGACAAGCGCTAACGCTGAGATGAACTGTGACAAGCGCTAACGCTGAGATGAACTGTGACAAGCGCTAACGCTGAGATGAACTGTGACAAGCGCTAACGCTGAGATGAACTGTGACAAGCGCTAACGCTGAGATGAACTGTGACAAGCGCTAACGCTGAGATGAACTGTGACAAGCGCTAACGCTGAGATGAACTGTGACAAGCGCTAACGCTGAGATGAACTGTGACAAGCGCTAACGCTGAGATGAACTGTGACAAGCGCTAACGCTGAGATGAACTGTGACAGACGCTAACGCTGAGATGAACTGTGACAGACGCTAACGCTGAGATGAACTGGGACAGACGCTAACGCTGAGATGAACTGGGACAGACGCTAACGCTGAGATGAACTGGGACAGACGCTAACGCTGAGATGAACTGTGACAGACGCTAACGCTGAGATGAACTGTGACAGACGCTAACGCTGAGATGAACTGTGACAGACGCTAACGCTGAGATGAACTGTGACAGACGCTAACGCTGAGATGAACTGTGACAGACGCTAACGCTGAGATGAACTGTGACAGACGCTAACGCTGAGATGAACTGTGACAGACGCTAACGCTGAGATGAACTGTGACAGACGCTAACGCTGAGATGAACTGTGACAAGCGCTAACGCTGAGATGAACTGTGACAAGCGCTAACGCTGAGATGAACTGTGACAAGCGCTAACGCTGAGATGAACTGTGACAAGCGCTAACGCTGAGATGAACTGTGACAAGCGCTAACGCTGAGATGAACTGTGACAAGCGCTAACGCTGAGATGAACTGTGACAAGCGCTAACGCTGAGATGAACTGTGACAAATGCGCTAACGCTGAGATGAACTGTGACAAATGCGCTAACGCTGAGATGAACTGTGACAAATGCGCTAACGCTGAGATGAACTGTGACAAATGCGCTAACGCTGAGATGAACTGTGACAAATGCGCTAACGCTGAGATGAACGGCTAACACTCAGACTACTGACACTGACACTACTGACAATACAAAATATTCTAAAACTGAAACTGTCACTGTTACTGAACTGAAGCTGTCACTGCACCTAACCTAACTAATGCTAACAGGGGTGATCAGAGCCTAATCGTGCACGCGATCCCGGCCAGAATACATGTACACATATATGCGGCCCCACGGAAAAAAGCCCAGGTATTTGGGGCCGCATATATGTGTACGCTCGGCGGGAAGGGGTTAAAGTGTCCCTGGCGTCCACAGTTAAAGCAGAGGCGCAGGGGTCCCTGCTGGGGAGGCGGGTATTGGGTGTCAGAGGCCATCATGAGAGGAGTTATTTTCTTGCTATTCTGACTGGATTCTAGCGCCTTTGCTACCAGTAAAAGTGAGTCTAGGGCAATCATACGATATTCGGGTCGAGATGCCAACAACCCCTTTTTTATGGAGTCTTTTAGGCCTGTGACAAACGCTGCTGAGGGCATTTGTGCATGTGCCTTCATGTGCACATTAAAACCTAGATCAGTGAATGTCTGCACTAACCTGGCATGGTATTTCTCAACAGTTTCTGTCTTATCCTGTGTTATGTCTTGTAAAGTTGTGGCCTGGTCTGCCACCTTGTCCTTAGCCCAATTGTGTAATTGGTCGCAGAATTCTAGGCCTGATTCATAGTCCGTGTTGTTAAATGTTCTACCTTCTTTCACATTTTTCTCCATGATAGGACAGTAGGCGTCACCTGCTTTCGTGCAGCAGAGGTTGTACAGGTCCCTCCAAGCCGCAGCATAGGTATGTTGTATTTGTATTATGCTGGGATCAAAGGGCGTTGGCTGCTTTTCCGGGTCAGGCAGGTTAGTTACCAATGACATTACTTGGGGCGGGTTAAAGGTAACGTACATTATTGGGGCACCTTCCGCTGTTTTAATGCCCCTCATCACTACGGGGGCTGGCGGATGTTGAGCTTGGGGTCGACCACTCCAGGGGTCTTGGGGGTCGGGCTCATCTCGGTATCCTGGCCACTAGGATTCATGTGTGTTTTGGTAATAGTGGGCACTGGGAGCTTGGTTACTGTTATGGCAAGTATTCTTAGTAATGTGTCCAGCCAGGTCTTGGGCTAAGGGTTTTGGCTGAGGCCCAGGCCCTGTCGCATAGGGGAATAGCTGTTGGAGTATCAGGCGGGGAAGGTATCTGGAGGGGACCTGGCTGGTTGGGGATGTTTGCAGCAGGTGGTGTGTCAATGAACGGATTCTGTGTTGTGGGCAAGACACAAATTGCGCTGTCTGGGAGCTGGGCAATGGGAGGCGGCGCAGTGGCTTGATTGCTGCCAGCTGTAGATCCCCCGTCACAGACCCGTTCAAACTTTGCATTAAAGTTACGGGGGGTGTTTGGGCTAAAATACGAACCATTAGCATTCAACACAGGGTACAGGGGTGTTGGTGTGTTTGGGGGTGGTTCAGGTAGGGCATCAGGGACACTTTTTCCTTCATGGTATAAAATATACAACATTACCCCCCTGCTGGGTTTCCTGTTCCACCCAGTTCTCCCTTTGGATTGCTCTTGCCACATTGAACCAAGCCTCTGCAGTTTTTAGTAGGCCATTGTCAGATAACACCCCCCTGTTTTTCCTTCAGTATTTTCCGCCATTCCTCTGGCTGCAATCTACCCCCTGGAGGAATGGTGATGCTACAGATCTGTGCCAATTTTTTTGCTTTCCTGACATAACCCCCCCCCCCCCCCTCTCTCCGTGACTAAGTCACATGCGAGTTTTCCTTTCTCTGGCCTAACCAATTTCTGCCCCATTATTTTCTGTCTTGACGACTGGGATATTTATGTGTCTGCTCAGGATTTTAGAAGGGTCACGAGGTTGCCTTGGATTCTGAAAGGGTCTGGCAATTCCTGTATTCGTCACCTGGTACCGGTTCAGACTATATCCCAATCTCAAGTTAACAAGGACAAAACAGATAGTAAGACAAGGAGAGGTTTTGTCTACTGTGCTCGACTGCCACCTGGGTCACCCCTGGTGCATCTTCCCAAAACATAGACTCAGTCATGGGGTCTGCCCGTCCGAGACGGCCACAGAATAAGGGTCGGGTAGTGTGTGACCACTCACTTCCCTCAACAAGACATTTAACCGACAGATAAGAAGTACAGCAGTTAATATTAAATCATCAGTTTCTTCCCACCATACAATACCATACCATACAACACCATACCATACATACAACAATGAGATCCTCAACTTTTCACTTTCCTCCGTTTTCTTCTAAATCTCCCACTTGTTCATGACACCTTATCGGTTCCTGTCCACTCTCCCTACATTCACTCTCTATAGACCCAATTGACCATCCAACTTTTCTTTCAAAAACGCTGAACATCAATCTACAAACAGTTATGACATGACATTTGCACAAATTATAATAGATGTGTATGTTTGAAATTGTAATGACCACACAGAATATTTTCCTTCCAAGCTATCTGCGTCCCTGACGCCCCCTTCTGGGTGACGTGCTACACCGCACTATCACCTTTCCAAAAGGAGTTTGTCCATGTCAGCTGGGTCCCTGTGTGTCAATCTCTTTCAACATCATACATCATACATCATGTATCACAGATCCATACAACACAATGTTCTTACAGGCTGCAGATAATCGGAATACAGGTTCATGTAATGGACCCCGGGCAAGTATTACCTGTCTTTGGTGACCTTTGACAGCCGACACGGACACAAAGACGGATCCACATGGGAGACGGGATATACGAAAAATGATATCTTACCGTATTTTCAGAGGTGATCAGTCTCTGCCCCGCCCGTGTTGGTTCCTCTCGGTGGCCTCTTGGTCGGCTGTCCTTCGGTCACAACCTGAGGCCCCACGTTGGGCTGCCAGATTGTTTTGGATCCAGACAAGTGTCTGTGCAATTATCTGCACCTGGCCTGATTTTCAGATATATATTCATGCACGTTTGAAGAATTACACTGACACCTTTGTTCAACTTGAATGAATCTTCCTTTTTATTGCTTGGACGTATGGCTTCCTTTATAGTAGAACATGAGTCATTGTTTGCAAAAGCATCATCACAATCGTCCATTTTGTCAATCATGGATTGGGCGATCCTTAACTAAGGTTCTTATCTGGCCAGATCCATCCAGGTTTCTGTTGATGTCAGCTTGAGTACTCCGATTTCACACGATGGGAGGGGGGTTTTCTAGTGACCGTATTGAGTAAGGAGATTTAGCATGCATCTTGACATAATAGAAATAGTCATTTGATCAAGGTATTAAACAATCCGTAACAGCGGCAAGGTTCAAAACATTTTATAGTGAACTGTATAAGACACAGAACACACATACCCAACAAGACATTAAAAACTATTTACATACTATACAATTCCCCAAACTTAATCCCGAACAAGTACAAATGCTTGAAGCACCTATAACACAGAATGACGTCACAGAGGCACTGTCTCAGTTAGCCAAATCTAAGGTCCCAGGCCTGGACGGCTTGCCCCTAGAATTTTACAAAACCTTTTCAGAGTTACTTATTCCTAAACTAAAACAACTGTACCAGAACATCTTTGACAAGGGAATACTCCCTCCCTCCATGCAAGAAGCACAAATAGTCCTCCCCAAGCCAGGGAAGAATCCTCACTACCCTAAATCATACCGTCCCATTTCCCTGCTCCAGGTAGACATAAAAATACTGGCCAAGATACTTGCCACGCGACTTAATGTAGTCATCCTCTCACTAGTACACCCTGACTGGCTTTATGCCCAGGAAAAACACGGCCATTAACATTAGGAGACTGTTTATGAATATTCAGGCCCAGTATGATAACTCTGGTACAAGGGTGGTGGTGACCTTAGACACTGCCAAGGCCTTTGATTCAGTAGAATGGCCATATCTATGGGAATGCCTCCGGGGTATGGATTTGGGCCAAATTTCATCAAGTGGGTGCAACTTCTGTATCAGTCACCTAAAGCACGAGTATTTATCAACGGATGGTTATCTGACCAATTCCCCCTTGAGAGGGGCACGCGTCAGGGGTGCCCTCTTGCCCCTCTTGCCCTGGCAGCTGAACCTCTGGCCACTGCCATCAGGGCAGCGTCCAATGTGGATGGATTACGCCTGGGCACGTCTCTGGAAAAAATAGGACTTTATGCAGATGACACTATACTATATCTGGCGGACCAGGGACCATCGCTGCAGGCGGCACTGGGAATCCTTGAGAAGATGGGAAGTTTCTCTGGGCTGCGCATAAATTGGGATGAATCCCAGATCCTCCCCTTGGACCATTTTCTCCCACCTTTCACATATCCAGACTTACCACTAGCTAGAATAGACTCAATCAAATATTTGGGGGTGCAGGTCATGAGAAACTTGGGAGATTACATCACTCTTAATGTAGAACCATTCACCTTAACCAAAACACAAGCCTGGTCTAAATTGCCTCTGGGTGTTATGGGACGTATAAACATCATTAAGGTGATCCTACTACCTAAGATTCTCTACATGGTATGGCACTCACCCTTCTATATTCCCCTAAAAGTTTTTAAAAAGATGGAAGCTATCTTAAATTCATTTGTTTGGGGACATGGTAGACACAACCTGGCTTGGCACATTCTTAAAATTCCCACATCCATGGGGGGAACTTCCCTCCCAGACTTGCAGGAATATTACCTAGCCTCAAAACTGTCTCGCATGTATTACAGGTATTATAATACGATTGATATGCAGCGCTATAGAGCTCTGGTGTGTGACAATCCAGGGAATCCACTGACATCCCCTATTCAGGCCATTCTTCGTGGAGGACAAGCACATAGAAGATCTCCCCGATATAAGGATGGTATGCTTTCACACCACCAAAAAGGATGGGAAATAACTCTGAAAAAACTAAAACTGGGACACATACTCCCACACCCCTCTCTGGCTCAATAATCATATGCCAGAACTTCATCATATACCAGATCCTACCATATGGGCCTCATATGGGATACTTTACCTCCATCAAGTAATGACCACCACAGGGCCTACAACGTTCCAATCCCTCAAAGAATAATACTCTATTCCACACCATCTGGTGTTTAGGTATTTGCAACTTCGCTACGCTCTACGGTCCCAGTTTAGGAACCTAACTGTTACGCTAGACCACCCCCAGATCCTCAAGCTAATCATGGACACATAACCCAAAAAACTAATATCCAATTTATACTCTACAATTAGACTTCCAAGGGTGATGAATGTAATTCAGAAGGCCAAGGAGGGATGGGAGAAAGATGTAGGGGCCATTAGTGACTCAGATTGGGATGAAATCTTAGACAATGTCAAAACCGCATCGCCTAAACTTTCCGATAGGTTAAGGCAACTTTACATTGTACACCAGGCATATCTGACACCACAAAGGATGGGCAAATTCCAGCCTACACGTAGTCCGAAATGTCCCTTGTGTACTAGCAATACAGGAATGTTCATACTTTTGATATGGGATTGCCCCATTTTCCATACTTACTGGACACATGTAATTAAATTTCTACGTGACGAAATGGGTTCTCCAGTGGTACTGGACCCTAAGTCGTGTATACTAGGTCTTCTACCTGTTGCAGATGTAGACAAGTTCCAAGCTACATTTATGTACGAAACTCTATTTCTGGCTAGAAAGACTGTAGCTCAAACCTGGATGCAGACTCTCCCCCCTACAGTACTGGATTGGAAGAGGGACATCAACGCTACCCTTCCATACAAAAAGCTGATCTATAAGCATAGAGGGTGCACACAAAAATACTCAAAAGTCTGGGATAGGGGGTTGGAGGATTGAGAAACATGCACATAACAGCTAAAGGGTATCATACAAAACATTTGCTATATCACAATGAAAGGATGGACTACTGGGGGTGGGTCTCCCTTTGTGCATGGAGGATAGCACTAAAAGTATCCTGCTATAATGTCACCAGGAATTTATAACTGGGTGTTGATATTTGTGTCAGGGAGAATGGGTTACTTTGATTGTGAAATTTGTGCCGTTATACTATCTTTGATGTACATGCCCAATGTTTGATGTATATTTGTGTATTTCCAGTTAATAAAGTTGGTTTTCCCAATTAAAAAAAAAAGGAAAGTATGGAAGTATGGGTTTCCTTTTTTAGCTTCATCCTTTTCCCTGCGAGCTCTCAGAAGTACACCCTTTCTGTTAAAATCAGTGCAAATGCTTGTGGGAGGGGATCCACCTCCTTTCCTTCTGTTCTGTTTGATGCGGACTCTGCAGTTTTGACCTGTGAAGTTACCAGATAAAAAGGGCTGTGCAGCATACCAATTAGCTACACAGTGTGCAGATAGAGGCTGCCTGTGAGGCTACTTTCACACTGAGGCGCTCTACAGGTGCTACCGTGCTAAAAATAGTGCCTGTAAAGAGCCTCTCCTGTCTCCCCAGTGTGAAAGCCCGAGGGCTTTCACACTGGAGCGGTGCGCTTGCAGGACGGTAAAAAAAGTCCTGCAAGCTGCATCTTTTACACCGCTCCTAAAGCGTCCCTGCCCATTGAAAGCAATGGGGCAGCACCGGCAAAGCGCCGCTTTAACCTTTTTTCAGCCACTAGCGGGGGTTAAAACCGCCCCGCTAGCAGCCGAATATTGGTGCTAAAACTATGGTAAAGCGGTGCTAAAAATAGCGCCTCTTTCCCGCCGTCGCCCCCCCGCCCGCCCCAGTGTGAAAGTAGCCTTAGAGAATCAGCTGGGGGGGAAGGAGCTGTGCTGCCTGTGGTCAGACTGTGCACAATATGGGGATGTGAGAAGGAGCCTAATGGGCACAGCTTCCATGGAGGATGGGAGGCAGGCACAACTGAGATCTTGGGGGGGGGCAAATATATACACTATCACACCACAGGTCACACACTTTACTACAACTTTCGCCTAGAGCTTCTTATGAGGTATTTCCTGCTCTCTTAAAGGGAAGACAGGACAGTCTGTACCCAGATTGCTGCCTATTGCTTCCATTTTTGCACAGGTAAAAATTTTAATTTTTTGGCAAAAAAAAAAATGAAAACCCAATAACATTTATATATGCAGGAAAAAATATGCTAAATTGAATTTTAGTGCAAACACACAATATAATACCCACTTTTTTGGTAAAATATGAAAGACGACGTTGCGTTGAGTAAATGGATACCCAACATGCCAAGTCTTAAAATTGCATGTGCCCGTGATCTTGCACAAAACTATGGTGCACAAAACTACAGTGCACAAAAATCGCCATAGGTGAGGCTTTAACCGTTTGCCGACCGCCTCACGCAGATATACTGCGGAAGAAGGGCTTGTACAGGCAAAACCACGTACCTGTACGTTGCCCTTTAAGAGGCGGCCAGCGGGCGTTGCGAGCCAAGCTCCGTGAGTTGGGTCGTGGGTACCGCGGACTCTATCGCCGCGGGGCTACCCACGATAGCCTCACGGGGAGGAAGAACGGGGAGATGCTGATGTAAAAAGCATCTCCCCGTTCTGCCTAGTGACAGTGTCACTCGATCTCTGCTCCCTGTCATCGGAGCAGAGATCAGTGATGTCGCACACACAGCAAACCGATCAATAATCGCTTATTGCGTTTTTTGTTTTTTTTTTGGTTTCTTTTACCAAAAATATGTAGAACAATACGTATCGGCCTAAACTGAGGAAAAAAATTGTTTTTTTTAGTTATTTTTTGGGGATATTTATTATAGCAAAAAGTAAAAAATAATGCGTTTTTTTCAAAATTGTCGCTCTATTTTTGTTTATAGCGCAAAAAATAAAAACCGCAGAGGCGATCAAATACCACCAAAAGAAAGCTCTATTTGTGGGAAAAAAAGGACGTCAATTTTGTTTGGGAGCCACGTCGCACAACCACGCAATTGTCAGTTAAAGCGACGCAGTGCCGAATCGCAAAAAGTGCTCTGGTCAGGAAGGGGGTAAATTCTTCCGGGGCTGAAGTGGTTAAAAGCTTTTACAGCTCATTAGTTTAGCGTTAACTCTTGTGCTAGAATTATTTCTCTCACTCTGATGTTCTCACTCTGAAGTTTATTTGAGCACCCTGGGTGTGCATTTGCCCATATGTGCGGGGGGCAACAGGGGTTTCGGCAGTTTTTTAAAACTTTTTTTTATCTATTTGTATTTTTAAAACTTTTTTATTTATTTTTACCCCGTGTGTTAACATTTGGCAGGTGCCAGGTACTCTTTTTGGAGACATTAGGGATCTGATCCCAATGTCTTCTCTGCCGTTCATACCATCTAACCAAGCTCAAATGGGCTTGGTTAGATGTGTCCTCTGGCTGTACAACCAGGAAATGGTGGATCTGAAACCCGAAGTAACAAAATCATTGTCGCTTCAAGTTTCATTGTTTACATGTGAGATCAACGTAATCGATTTGCCCCTGTTTTGCGACTCTCTCCCCCTGAAGCTGGTGGTTGTGATCCCGGGCCCCCAGTAAGAGCAGAAGATCTGGGATCCATGGGAAGAGGGGGGCACTGTCTACTCTCTGAAAGTGATTGCGTTTGGGGAGCCATCACATCACTTTCAGTTTCAAACTGGGAACCGGCTGAATAAAATACGTACAAGCTGATGGCTCCTACTCAGCTTGTGATTAAAGGTTCACTCTTTGGACATACGTAGTACGTCAAAAGCTGAACTAGTTAAAAAATCTCATTGTATCAATGAAAGATATTCCTTCATTCAAAGATTTAGCAGATAGAACATTTTAGGATGCTCTTAAAGTGACAGTCTAGTGACTGGAATGGTACCAGCTGATTGGAGAAAAGCCAATGTAGCACCAATATTTAAAAAGGGCCCAAAAAACATCCCTGGGAATTAGACCAGTTAGCCTAACATCAATCGTATGTAAACTCTTGGAGGGGATGATAAGGGACTATATACAAGATTTTAGTAATAAGAATGATATCATTAGCAGTAATCAGCATGGATTCATGAAGAATCGTTCTTGCCAAACCAATCTATTAACCTTCTATGAGGAGGTGAGTTGCCATCTAGATAAAGGAAGGCCCGTAGACGTGGTGTATCTGGATTTTGCAAAGGCATTTGACACAGTTCCCCATAAACGTTTACTGTACAAAATAAGGTGCGTTGGCATGGACCATAGGGTGAGTACATGGATTGAAAACTGGCTACAAGGGCGTGTTCAGAGGGTGGTGATAAATGGGGAGTACTCAGAATGGTCAGGGGTGGGTAGTGGGGTCCCCCAGGGTTCTGTGCTGGGACCAATCCTATTTAATTTGTTCATAAACGACCTAGAGGATGGGATAAACAGTTCAATCTCTGTATTTGCAGACGATACTAAGCTAAGCAGGGCAATAACTTCTCCGCAGGATGTGGAAATCTTGCAAAAAGACCTGAACAAATTAATGGGGTGAGCGACTACATGGCAAATGAGGTTCAATGTAGAAAAATGTAAAATAATGCATTTGGGTGGCAAAAATATGAATGCAATCTATACACTGGGGGGAGAACCTCTGGGGGAATCTAGGATGGAAAAGGACCTGGGGGTCCTAGTAGATGATAGGCTCAGCAATGGCATGCAATGCCAAGCTGCTGCTAATAAAGCAAACAGAATATTGGCATGCATTGAAAGGGGGATCAAATGCAGAGATAAAACGATAATTCTCCCGCTCTACAAGACTCTGGTCCGGCCGCACCTGGAGTATGCTGTCCAGTTCTGGGCACCAGTCCTCAGGAGGGACGTACTGGAAATGGAGCGAGTACAAAGAAGGGCAACAAAGCTAATAAAGGGTCTGGAGGATCTTAGTTATGAGGAAAGGTTGCGAGCACTGAACTTATTCTCTCTGGAGAAGAGACGCTTGAGAGGGGATATGATTTCAATTTACAAATACTGTACTGGTGACCCCACAATAGGGATAAAACTTTTTCGCAGAAGAGAGTTTAATAAGACTCGTGGCCACTCATTACAATTAGAAGAAAAGAGGTTTAACCTTAAACTACGTAGAGGGTTCTTTACTGTAAGAGCGGCAAGGATGTGGAATTCCCTTCCACAGGCAGTGGTCTCAGCGGGGAGCATTGATAGCTTCAAGAAACTATTAGATAATCACCTGAATGACCGCAATATAGAGGGATAGAGGGGGTAATGTAATACTGACACATAATCACACACATAGGTTGGACTTGATGGACTTGTGTCTTTTTTCAACCTCACCTACTATGTAACTATGTAACTATGATACTAAACACACACTGTTTAATTTACATTGTCTCTTCTATTGCTGTGGCACTGCAGTTATGGTGGCACTGGCACTGCAGTTATTTTAAATAAAAATAAATTCTCTAAGTAACTTTTTACTAATCAATATACAGCTGCCACATGACCCAGCTCTTTCCCAGCCTGTCTGCAGGGAAACATAAACAGGAGACGCTTCTAGTCCTCTGCTGCTGGTCACATGTTCAAAATAAAAAAATAGCTTTTGGAATACAGAGTAAAAAAATCATCTATAAACCGTTTTAAATTGTCATACAAATATATATTTGAAATCAAATCTTTATTATTTTTTGGCAATAACATGGTGTGGGCTATTTCTGCCAGTCACAAGCTGTGTTGCACCCCTTCAGCCTGTGTGTGAAGCCTCCATCAATCTATATGTAATATCCTGCCTCATTGTATTTAGCGAGTTGGTGGGCATGTAGGAGGGAGGTAGTGGGCTGTCATTTACCACTGTGTATACTGTACACCCACATGTGTGACTGTATAGTTACATGGGCTGCTCAGATGTGATGAGGAAGAAATGTTCAGCATAGAAACTCACTGAAAACTAGCATGTGCAGAGCTGCCAACACTGCTCTGCAAAATCCCTGTCTGCATTGGAGACTTGGACAGAAGGGGAGATAGAGGAAAGCAGTCGTTTTTCTCCCTCCCTGTCTTTCATGACAGCCACAATGAGAGACCTTGGCTCCCCCCCCTTCCTTAGGAAACACTGCGCCAGCCAATACATTTTCACTTCCCCCTGCCGCATTTTAGTTGTTTGTGTTTCCTCCAGAGGGGACACACTGTGTTTTTTTGGTTTTTTTTTGGGAACCAGGCCTGGCAGTCAGGGAGGCTGTGGCCATTTGAAGACCTGTAAGGGAGACAGGGGCTCTCTCAGGGACGCGGTGTGGTACATACCCGCCGCACAGTTCGCCACCTCAGCTTCACCGAGTGCGGGAGGGAGATCCAGGGCCCACCATCGCATCCACCGGGTTGTAGCAGGGAGGCAGCTCCACTCCCCCTGTACACGGGCGCAGGCCGTAATTGGAACCCGGCGGGGCGGGTGACGTCATTTCCGGCGGAGGGCAGATGCTTCCCTTTTGACCTGCGACTTCTGGTTGCGGGGCTGATAGTGGGCTGGGCGCAGTCTGGAGAGGAGTCGAACGCGGCACAGGCAGTGTAAGACTCCACAAGCAGCAACCACCAGTGCAGGTCATGTCTGAAGCGGACGCCCAGACAGCGCACAGTGATGCTAGCTCCAGCCATCCCCAGGTAAGAGCGCTCTGGGGAAGGGTCCTCTCTATCTAGGATTTCCCCCCTACATGAATGGTTCCTGGAAATGGGGGGAGGGGGAGACCCGGAGCCCCCCACCTTTCGGGGGGGTTTCAGATCCTTACTTGTTAAAAGGGTCTAGTACACTCCCCAGGGTTCTATCCTATTTGAAAAGGCAATTTTATTTATTTATTTTTTGCATGTATTTCAGAAAGCTACTGAAAAGTCAAAATCCACACATAGCTCTGAGAGAGTGCGCCTCTTGTATGGACACCCTAGGGGAATCTTGGACAAAAGTATTGTGCAAAGACTATAGCGGCTTCAGTAAAAGAACTTTCTTCCACCTTTCAGTCTTTCAAATCTTTGAAGGTTTTCAGCTTTCTACTAATCCCTCACCTGCATCCCAAAGTACAACCCCTCCACAAGCACAGGGCTCTGCATTTTCCCAACCAGCTGCCAGTGCCACGGCAGATGGATCTACTGGGGCCTCCAGAGAGGAGGCTAGGGAAAAGCCGGATAGTGCCACCCCAGGAGGAATCAGAGGGAGAGGACCGGGACAGGGAGTCCAGGAAACTCTCAAGATATAAACTGTCCCTGGAAGAGGTAGAGGACCTCTTGGGGGCAATTTATACCACCCTTGGAATTCAGGCGGATAAGAAACCCCTAACACTCCACGACCAGATGTACAGGGGTTTGGGGGAACAGAAAAATAAGGTTTTCCCAGTAGATGAGGTCCTGGTAGAAATGGTAAAGGAGTGGCAGGAGTATTTTCTCCAGATCTTTAAAAAGAAGGTTCGCTTTTTCAGAAGATTCATCGTCCATCTGGAATAAGAACCCCAAACTGGACGCTGCCTTCTCCCAGGTCTCCAGACATAAAGATCTGGCCTTTGAGGATATAGGGGCTCTGGCAGATATTATGGACAAGAGAATAGATTCCCTCCTAAAGAAGACCTGGGAATCGATTATAGGGGAATTTGAAGCCGGAAATGGCTGTCATGGTAGTGGCACGTAATCTGGAGCATGGGCTTTCCCAAACTCAGGCCCGTATTGAAGCGGGTACTGCCAAGGAAACTATATTTTCATCTTTTCCTACTATTTTGCGAGGAGTGGCATATATAGCGGATGCATCTGCAGAGTCTATCCGCATGTCGGCCAGGACAGCTGCACTAGCCAACTCGGCCAGCGGAGCCCTCTTGCTAAAAAGGTGGCAGAGCGATAGTGCCTCTAAAATGAAACTGCGGGATTCCACTGACGGGAGATCTGCTGTTTGGCCCACGTTTAGAAGCTGTGCTAGACCGCACAACGGACAAGAAAAAATCCTTCCCGGGGGAAACATAAACACCCAGTTCAAACAAAGAAGGGGTTTCGTCCACAGAAGCAAAGAGGCCCCCCAAGCCGGAGGAGGAATAGAAAACCTGGGGTCAAAGGGGGCAACGGCAGTGGCAGAGCGATTTTTCGTCCCCCTGAACAGCCCCGAAAAAGCCAATGACCCTCCAAGCACAGTGGGAGGAAGACTGAGGGCCTTCCTCCCACAGTGGGAAGCGGTTTCCTCCAGTCAATTTATCCTGGGGATCATAAGGAGGGGGTACCGCCTAGAATTTACAAGACCACCCCCCAAAGACTCCTCATCACACACCTTCCCAGATGTGCGGCGAAAGCCGAGGCTCTACTGGGGGCATTAAAGGATCTAGAGGAACAAAACCTGGTTGACAGAGTTCCAAAAGGGGAGGGGGGGCTTTTATTCACACCTTTTTGTAGTGAAAAAGCCCTTAGGAAAATACAGATTGATCCTGAACTCAAGACCCCTGAACCAGTCGATTTCCTACAAGAGGTTCCGTATGGAATCGATCTTTACAGTCAGAGCCTTGCTACCGCAGAAATGTTACATGGTGTCACTATATCTCAAGAGCGCCTACCTCCATGTCCCTATCGCAGAAGCTTTCCAGAAGTTTCTCCGTCTAGCTTTGAACATAGGAGAAACAATCCATCTACAGTTTCAGGCACTTCCATTCAGACTATCCTCATCACCCCAAATATTTACAAAGGTCATGGCAGAAGCCATGGCCTTTCTGCAACTCAAAGGAGTCTCAATTATTTCATATCTGGACGACCTGCTCCTCTTTGCAGTATCTCCAGAACAGCTAACCACAGATCTGGATCTGACAAAGGAAACCCTGACAAGGCTGGGGTGGCTGCTGAACCTGAAGAAGTCCAGCTGGATTCCATCTCAGAATATTACCTACCTAGGGTACCTGCTAGACTCCACTCAGTTGAGAGTTTTTCTCCCGGAAGAAAAGATACAGACATTGGACAAGGCAGTAGCCTCTCTCCAAAACAACCAGCAGGTCTCTATAAGGTCAGCAATGTCAACTCTGGGTCTATTAACATCAACTATCCCAGCAGTTCAGTGGGCAGGGCTACATTTTCGGCCCCTGCAAGCCTTTGTCTTAAAAGTGTGGGATCACAGTCAGGAGTCGTTAGACACCGTGCTATGCATTCCTCCTCAGGTAAAAAGATCCCTCTGGTGGTGGAGAAAAATGGTAAACCTGTCGCAGGGATGTCTGTGGCTCATCCCGACCTCCAGGGTGGTAACCATAGACACAAGCAGCAAAGGCTGGGGCGCACACTTGGGAACCCTATTGGCACAGGGCACCTGGAGAGATGAGCTCAAAGGTCATCCAATTGGAAGGAACTAAAAACCGTTGGGTTGGCACTCAAGGCCTTCAGGAGGGAACTTCAGGGCCACCACATTCAAGTGTGCTCAGACAACTCCTCGGTCGTCGCTTATGTAATCAAGCAAGGTGGCACAAAGAGCGGAATCCTGTTAGCCCTAGCAACAGAAGTCCTGAGCTGGGCCGAAGCCAATGCACTCTCCCTATCGGCAGTGTTTCTAAGAGGGGAAAAGAATGTGGTGGCAGACTCAGCAGAAAGCAGCTGAGAGAGGGCGATTGGGTCCTCAACCAGGAAGTCTTCAGCCTTATATCCAAAAGATGGGGAACCCTGGAGGTGGACCGCTTTGCGTCAAGGGACAACGCAAAAACCCTGTTTTTTTTCTCACTAAACAGGTGGGAAAATGCACTAGGGATAGATGCGCTAACGCAGAGCTGGTGTTTCAAAACATTCTATGCCTTCCCGCCCCCGGTCTTGCTCCCGGCTGTGCTGAGAGGTTCCTGATCCTCAAACGGTTAGCAGTAGAACCTCCTTGGTTCCCACCACTTCGGGAGGATCTCCATTCACAGGGCCCGGTCCTCTGTCCCCAAGTACACCGTTGGAACTTAGCGGCCTGGCTACTGAGGAAGGAATATTAAAAACCAAGGGATTTTCAGAAATGCTGATAGCCACTCTCCTCAATAGCAGAAAGGAGATGCACCGGATCTACAAAAAGGTCTGGGTTCGCTTTAACAAGTGTTGCATAGGAAACTCCTTCAAGTTGCAGAGCCCTATAGCAGTTTTGGAGTTTTTGCAGTGCGGGGCAGATAAAGGGTTAGCCATTACTACCCTTAAGAGCCAGGTATCAGCGCTGAGCGCATATTTGGAAAACCTCCGGCCACCATCCCTTGGGTGGTCAGATTTTTCAGAGCTCTAGCAAGACAGAGACCAGTTTAAGGTCAACTCTTCCCCAAGTGGGACATCTCTGGTCTCGCAGGCCCTAACGGAGCCACCATTTGAGCCTTTAAAAAATTGTTCGCTAAAGGATCTTACTTTCAAAACCGTATTTTTGGTTGCAGTGACAACTGCCAGGAGGGTTAGTGAAATAGAGGCTTTATCTGTCCGACCCCCCTTTTGTGTTGTGTTTTTGGATCGGCTAGTTTTTAAAACCAAACCGACATTGTTACCTAAAGTGGCCTCAAAGTATCATAGAAGCCAGGAGATAGTCTTACCCACTTTCTCCCCTAATCCCTAAGGAGAAAGTGAGTTTAAATTTCATGTCTTAGATGTAAGGAGATGTTTCTTATCGTACATCATGGGGCACAGAGCCATAGTAGTTACTATGTGGGTTATAGGCCACCTTCAGGTGATGGACACTGGCACACCTTAAGACAGGAAGTCCACTCCCTATATAACCCCTCCTACTACTCGGAGTACCTCAGTTTTTTCGCCAGTGTCTAAGGTGTTGGTCACGAGTAAAGATGTGCTGTGCTGAGCTCCACTGGAGCAATACTTGCTGGGGCTAGCTAGGCTGCCGGATCCATTCAAAGTGTCTTTTCAGGCCGAATTGAATGGTACCTGGGCCTTGTGGCGAAAGAAACAAGGTTTAGCCCGTAACGCTTCTTTTTTTTAGAGAGCTGGATCCCAGGATCCAATACTTTGGTATTTTCAGCCATAAAGTTTACTGGTGGGGTGCTTTACGGGTCCAGGAGTGTGGGTTCCCCAAGGGTCCCCGGTTCCTGAAGGTTTGGTAACGGAACCCACAAGCTAAACAAGCTTCTTCTCCAGTACCAGGGGCATCGGCCTCCACCGTCAAGTTCAAGAGGTAAACCTCAGAGTCAACCCCAGGGACAAAAGAGGTCCTGGGGAAGGAAACCTACAAAACAAAATACTAAAACCTGCTAATGAAGGGGAAGACTTCTGCAGTTCTCAAAGGTCTGGCAGGAAGAGTGTCGAGACAAATGGGTGGCTTCCTCAATAATGCTAGGGTACAGACTAGAGTTCCGAGAGTCCCCGTCTCCTCATTTTCTCAGATCAAACGTTCCCACAAATCCAGAGAAAAAGAAGTCTCTCTTTCAAGCATTGGACCATCTTTTGTCTCAAAAGGTGATACCGGTAGTCCCCATGGAAGAGCAGGGATTATGGTTTCATTCAAACCTTTTCACGGTACCAAAACCAAACGGGGATGTCAGACCCATTCTAGATCTCAAAAATCTAAACCGGTTTTTGAATATCCGCTCTTTTCGCATGGAATCAATCCAATCAGTAGTCTCCATTCTACAAGGTGGAGAACTTTTAGCGTCAATCGACATCAAGGATGCATACCTCCATGTACCTATTTTTCCCGCTCACCAGAAATGTCGAGATAGAAAATCTTAATTTTCAGTTTGTAGCTCTGCCTTTCGGTCTAGCTACTGCACCTCGAATGTTTACAAAGGTCCTGGCTCCCCCTTTAGCCAGATTAAGGGCTCAAGGTATAACAATTATAGCTCAATTAGACGATCTGCTCTTGATAGACCAGTCGGTAGCCCGCTTAGACTAGAGTTTGGTCGCCACAGTCAGCTACCTGGACTATGTAGGTTGGATTCTCAGTCTAAAGAAATCTACCTTAAAACCATCAAGGAGATTGGAATACTTGGTCTGATCATAGATACAGCTCAGAAAAGGGTGTTCTTGCCCAAGGTAAAGATCAGTTCCATAAGGGGACTGATTCAGGTGGTCAAAGCAAAGAAGAATCCTTCTATTCGACTTTGCATCAGATTGTTAGGAAAGATGGTGGCTTCATTTAAGGCCGTTCCTTATGCTCAATTTCATTCGAGGCTACTGCAAATCAGTGTCTTATCGACTTGGAACAAGAAGGTCCAAGCTCTAGACTTCCCAATGTGTTTATCCCCAAAGGTGCGCCAAAGCCTCAGTTGGTGGTTGATAGCCAAGAATCTGCAGAAAGGGAAATCTTTCCTACCAGTTACCTAGAAGGTGGTAACAGATGCTAGCCTTCTGGGCTGGGGAACAGTCCTGGAAGAAGCGTCTGTCCAAGGGAAATGGTCCAAATCAGAAATTACCTTGCCCATCAATATTCTAGAAATTCATACAGCACGCCTGGCCCCGAAGGCCTGGACGCTCAGATTACGGAATTATCCTGTCAGGATCCAATCCAACAATGCCACAGCAGTGGCCTATATTGATCACCAAGGGGGCACGAGAAGTCGTGTGGCCCAGAGAGAGGTGAATCATATCCTAACTTGGGCAGAAAACATCATACCTTGCCTATCGGCAGTCTTCATTCCAGGAATAGAGAATTGGCAGGCGGACTACTTGAGTCGCCAGCAGTTACTCCCGGGAGAATGGTCTCTTCACCCCAACGTTTTTCTGGCAATATGTAAAAAATGGGGAATTCCCGACGTGCATATGTTTGCGTCCAGGTTCAACAAACAGATCAACAATTTTGTGTCAAGGACAAAGGATCCGCTGGCATGCGGAACAATGCCTTGGTGTTCCCGTGGAATCAGTATTCTCTGATTTCTGTATTCTCTCCTGTTCTGCTTCCGCGACTTATTCACAGGGTCAAGCAGGAAGGGAAGGCGGTGATTCTTGTGGCCTAGGAGATCTTGGTATGCAGAGATCGTAAAGATGGCAGTAGGGGACCCATGGACGCTACCGCCACGGCCAGACCTTCTCTCGCAAGGTCCGGTATTCCATCCTACCTTACAAACGCTAAATTTAACGGTTTGGCTATTGAGACCCACATTCTGAAAAAGCGTGGGCTGTCAGGTTCAGTGGTGTCTACTCTGGTTAATGTAAGGAAGCCCGCCTCCAGAGTCATATATTATAGAGTCTGGAAGGCATATGTCTCCTGGTGTGAATCCAGGGTTTGGCACCCCAGGAAATATGTCATAGGTAGAATCCTTGACTTTCGATAGATGTCATTAGAAATGAAGCTGGCCTTGAGTACTATCAAGGGCCAGGTTTCAGCTTTATCGGTATTATTTCAGCGACCACTTGCTTCGCACTCTTTGGTTCGTAGCTTTATTCAGGGGGTAACGCGACTTTAGGTCTCCCCTGAACCCTTGGGACTTAAATTTAGTCCTGTCGGCATTATAGAAACAACCTTTTGACCTGATACGACATATTTCTTTGGTCCTTTTGACAGGGATGCTAGTTTTTCTGGTAGCCATATCTTCTGCAAGAAGGATATCAGAGTTGGCTGCTGTTGTAGAAGAGACATATTTAAAGCGGGGGTTCACCCACACCGCCAAAAAAAAAAATATTAAAAGCCAGCAGCTACAAATACTGCAGCTGCTGACTTTTAATACATGGCCACTTACCTGTCCCGGGGTCCAGCGATGTCGGCTCGGTTCTCGGCAGCTGCCGCCGCCATCCTAGGTGAGGGAATCAGGAAGTGAAGCGTTGCGGCTTCGCTTCCCGGTTCCCTACTGCGCATGCGCGAGTTGCGCTGCGCGTCCCAAGTGGTCCCCGCTCTCTGCTGGGAGCTGTGTGTTCCCAGCAGACAGCGCGGTGGGGACGGGAAGAGGCATAGACTCCCATGGGAGTCTATGCCGGAAGTGGGTGCAAATACCTGTCTTAGACAGGTATCTGCACCCCCCTCCCCCCTGAAAGGTGCCAAATGTGACACCGGAGGGGGGGAGGGTTCTGAAAAGCGGAAGTTCCATTTTTGTGTGGAACTCCGCTTTAAATATTCACAAGGATAAGGTTGTATTGCGTCCTCATCCTAATTTTCTACCGAAGGTAGTGTCAGGTTTTCATTTAAACCAGGATATTTTTCTACCTTAATTTTTCCCAGAACCCCGTTCTGTGGAAGAAAAGTCGCTACATTCTCTTTATGTGGTTAGAGCAGTCAAAATCTATTTGAAGGCGACTGGTCAGATTCGGAAAACGGATGTTTTGTTTGTGTTGCCTGAAGGTCCTAAAAGAAGACAGATCGCATCGAAATCTACTATTTCTAAATGGATTTGCCAAGTGATTGTTCAAGCTTATGGTTTAACCACTTCCCGCCCGCCCTATAGCGGATTGACGTCCGGGAAGTGGTTCTGTTATCCTGACTGGACGTCATATGACGTCCAGCAGGATAACATGCCGCAGCGCGCCCCCGGGGGCGCGCATCGCGGCGATCGGTGGAGCGGTGTGTCAGTCTGACACACCGCTATACTGATCTTGGTAAAAAGCCTCCGGCGGAGGCTCTTTACCACGTGATCAGCCGTGTCCAATCACGGCTGATCACACTGTCAATAGGAAGAGCCGTTGATCGGCTCTTCCTCACTCGCGTCTGACAGACGCAAGTAGAGGAGAGCCGATCGGGGGCTCTCCTGGCAGGGGGGGGTCTGCGCTGATTGTTTATCAGCGCAGCCCCCCCGCAGATGACCACACTGGACCACCAGGGATCGCCACTAGGACCACCAGGGAAGGGGCAACATGTGGATGGCCAGGTATGTACCCCATGGCCATCCACATGTGCCCAGTGTGCCAAATCTGTGCCAATCAGTGCCCACAAATGGGCACTGATTGGCAAAATTATGTTGCAGTGATGCCCAGCAGTGCCACCCTTAGGGGCATCACTGCAAATAAGCAATGCCATCAGTGCCACCCATCAGTGTCCATTCATGCCACCTGTCAGTGCCCATCTATCAGTGCCCATCCGTGCCCATCTGTGCCAACTATCAGTGCCACCCATAAGTAACCATCAATGCCACCTACGAGTGCCCATCAATGCCACCTATGAGTGCCCATCAGTGCCGCCTATAAGTGCCCATCCGTGCCACCTATGAGTGCCCATCAGTGCCGCATACCAGTGCCACCTATCAGTGCCCATCAGTGCCACCTATCAGTGCCCATCAGTGCCGCCTATCAGTGCCCATCATCAGTGCCCGTCAGTGCCACCTCATCTGTTCCCATCAGTGCCGCCGTATCAGTGCCCGTCAGTGCAGCCATATCAGTGCCCGTCATTTAAAAAGAAAATTTATTTATTTACAAAAAGTTTTAACAGAAACAAAGAAAATTTTGTTTTTTTTTTCAAAATTTTCGATCATTTTTTATTTGTTGCGCAAAAAATAAAAACCGCAGAGGTGATCAAATACCACCAAAAGAAAGCTCTATTTGTGGAAACAAAATGATAAGAAATTTGTTTGGGTACAGTGTAGCATGACCGCGCAATTGTCAATTGCGACAGCGCTGAAAGCTGAAAATTGGTCTGGGCGGGAAGGTGTCTAAGTGCCTGGTATTGAAGTGGTTAAAGAGAAAAGTTCCACCTTTTCATATTAAAGCACACTCCACCAGGGCTGTTAGTACTTCCTGGGCAGTGCATCAGCAAGCCTTCATGGCTCAAATCTGCAAGGCCGCAACTTGGTCTTCGGTCCATACATTTACCAGATTCTATCAAGTAGATGTAAAAGGTCGTGAGGATATCGCCTTTGGGTGCAGTGTGCTGCAGGCAGCAGTATAAGTCCTCTGGTCTCTTGGTGCCCTACTTTTGTTGTCTCTCCCTCCCTTCAGTTGGCATTGCTATGGGACATCCCACATAGTAACTACTATGGCTCTGTGTCCCGTGATGTACGATAAGAAAATAGGATTTTTATAACGGCTTACCTGTTAAATCCTTTTCTTTGAAGTACATTACGGGACACGGAGGTCCCTCCCTTCTTTCTCGTACACACATGTATTGCTTGGCTACAAAAACTGAGGTACTCCCAGTAGTGGGAGGGGTTATATAGGGAGTGGACTTCCTGTCAAATACCCCTTTCACACTCGGGCACTTTGCAGGCGCTACAGCGCTAAAAATAGCGTCTGCAAAGCGCCCTGAAAGGGCTTTCACACTGGAGCGGTGCGCTGGCAGGACGCTAAAAAAAGTCATAGCAGCATCTTTGGAGCGGTGAAGGAGCTCCTCCACTCCTCCACCGCTCCTGCCCATTGAAATCAATTGGCAGCGCGGCTATACCGCCGGCAAAGCGCTGCTGCAGCAGCGCTTTGCGGGTGATTTTAACCCGTTCTCGGCTGGTTTTAACACTTTCCCGGCCGCTAGCGGGGGTAAAAGCGCCCCGTTAGAGACCGAATAGCGCTGTGAAATTGATGGTAAAGCGCCGTTAAAGATGGAGGTGCTTTACCGCCGATGCACTCACTGCCCTAGTGTGAAAGGGGCCTTAGGGTGTGCCAGTGTTCATCACCTGAAGGTGGCCTATAACCCACATAGTAACTACTATGGGTCTGTGTCTCCCGTGATGTACTTCAAAGAAAAGGATTTTACAGGTAAGCTGTTATAAAAATCCTATTATCCCGCAATACTTAGTGCTGACGAAAACAGTAAGGCAGTCAGACTCTTTGTTTTGTTTTCTGGGGCAAGAAGGGGGTATAAAGCGTCTTGTCGCACCATTGCCAGATGACTCAAGGTAACCATTGGCCAGGCCTATAAGTTAGCCGGAAAAGAGGTTCCTGTTGGTATAAAAGCACGCTCTACTAGGGCTATGGCGGCTTCTCAATAGGAATGGGCTGGAACGACGCCAGAGCAAATTTGCAAAGCAGCAATGCAGTCCAGTTTCGCCACCTTTGTAAAACATTACAGGGTGGACCTGGTGTCGGCGAATGAGCAAGCCTTTGGGCGAAAGGTTTTGCAGGCCGTAGTCCCACCCTAAGTGGTCATTGTGGCTGTCCTGAAAGACGGGCAGGGAAAATTAAAGTTACGCTTACCGGTAACCTCCTTTTCCAGTAGTCTTTCTGGACAGCACTAGTTAGCCACCCAAAATTTATGGAGGGTCTTGAGGAAGACCTGAATGCAGGCACGATAGTAAATATGTAATGGTATGTTATTATTGTGTTCTTGTGTCTTCCCAGCTGGCCGGATGTGCTCTTAGGAAAACTGGAGTTCGGCAGGGGGAAGTGAAAATTTATTGGCTGGCGCAGTGTTTCCTAAGGAAGGGGAGGAGCCAAGGTGTCTCATTGTGGCTGTTCTGAAAGACGACTGAAAAAGACGTTACCGGTAAGCGTAACTTTATTCTTTTTGCAGAATACAGACAATGAATCTCATAGTGAGTGAGCATGAACAGCATGTAGTATAGCATTTGATAGTTTAAGATGTGGGTTTTGTGACACTTTAAAGGCTTTCTTGCAGGCCCAGCTCTGCAACCAGCTGTTGCTGCAATTTGTTGGTCAAACCACAGCTAACATGACTAGCGAAATGAATAAAACAATTCCCTGTATTCCAGGACTGTATTTCAAAGCTGTATTAACCACTTGCGGACCGCCCCACGTATATGTACTACGGGGCGGTGGCTCCTGTACGCAAAATCGTACATCATTTCAATCCTCAGGTCTGCGGCGCGCCACCTGTGCCATCCTCCCGCTGTGATTGGACATAGCGGAAGCCAATCAGTGGATCCGGCAGACCTGCCGATCATTCACGAAAGAGGCATAACGATAAACAAGGCAAATCGACATTCTGCTAGTAGGGACATGAATCTCTGTCTTCCAACAGTCAAAGCACCCCCCCTCTCAGTTAGAAAGCACTCCCTAGGAACACATTTAACCCTTTGTTTGCCCCTGATGTTAACCCCCTCCCTGCCAGTGTCATTAGTACAGTGATGGTGCTTTTTTTTTTTTTTTTTTTTTTTTTTTTTAGCACTGATCACTGTATTGGTGTCACTTAGTGTCCGATTTGTCTGCCGCAATGTAGCAGTCCTGCTAAAATAAATAAAAATTCCATAAATCTGTCCCGTAGTTTGTAGATGCTATAACTTTATCAATATACGCATATTGGAATTTTTTTTACCAAAAATATGTAGTAGAATACATATTGACCTAAATTAATGAAGAAATTTGATATTTTACATTATTTTATTGGATATGTTTTATAGCAGAAGGTAAAACATTTTTTAAATTTTTTTTAAAATTGTCAGTCTTTTTTTGTTTCTAGCGCAAAAAAACCCTGCAGCGGTTATCAGATACCACCAAAAGAAAGCTCTATTTGTGTAAATAAAAAAGACATCAAATTTATTTGGGTACAGTTTCGCACAACCGCGCAATTGTCAAAGTGGCGCAGTGCTGTATCGCAAAAAATGGCCTGGTCATGAAGGGGGGTAAACCTTCCAGAGCTGAAGTGGTTAAACCCAAAATAAAAAATGTAGTATATTACAGCTTGCTAATAATTAGGTGTGGTAATTGCATTTGTTTTGTTTTTTTAGTATATTTTCCCCTCTGTTTTCACCTGGTTATTCCTGTATTAGAGTGCCACTACTCTGTATGAAGGAGCACAGAGACACTTTTGGACAAAAGCTTTATAAATCTGGTAGGCAGGGGGTTGTGTTTATATGTACAAGCAGATTTAGATACGCCAACACATTGAAGCTGAACTCAGGCCAACACTTTATAAAGCAGTTACAGTAACAGTTTTTGTTTTCTTTTTAGGATAAAGGTTTTAGATAAAAGCTGATCACTGTTAGCACCCCTGCCAGTGTTGTCTGTAAATGGTTTGTCTCAACCCAGTAACTGCAAGATAGCTTGTTCTGCGGAAAAACAGGCTTACTGACCAGATCACAGGTGTAAATAAAAAAAAGAATGCCTCAAAAAAGAAAACTAATGCAGCCACTACATCTTAGGATTGGTAAGCTTTAATATAATGTTTGCTTCTGGGTTTAATATGACTTAAAGTAGAACTATAGGTGACTTTTTTCCATTTTGGATATAGTAAGAGAGGGTTATAACCCCTGTAAAAAAAATTTTTGCCATCTTTGTGTCCTATAGTCAAAACAGAAAGTGAGAGAAAATCCCTGCTAATTAAGGGAATCTCTTGGGGACCCCCAGGTCACCAGAACAATGTCCCCTATGGAAGATTTCCCTTCTATTACTTTTCTGGGGACAACCTAAAATTTAAGATTTTTTTAAACTTTTGTTTTCACTTTCAATGATAATGGTAAACAGGACAAATAGAGAGGGTGAATCTCCCTAATGGGGACACAGACCGCAAAAACAACGTTCTAATAATCCTCCTCTCTATCCCAAAAAAATAGTTTTGCCTTTAGTTATACTTTAAGCTGCCTGTGAAAGATGATTCATGCATCTGCCCCTTGTAGGCGGATACCTTTGTGGTGGGACACTTGTCATCACAGGAGAACAAATGAATTTTACAGTGGAAAGTTAAAAAACAATTCTCCCTTCCTGCGAGCCTCTACCTTCTTATACTGCAGAGCACCTCAATGCTCTACCCAGGCTTCAACATCAAAACTAAGTTCAGCCTTTCCTTTTGGCATAAGACTTGGCCCACAAAGCCCACCAAGTTATCCTCCAACCCCCTTTTCGTGAGAACGTCTGATACAGTTTGCTTCTCTCCGGGTCACTGATGTCCCAAGCTTTAAAGAGGAGTTCCGACCGCCCCTTTAAAAGTCATCAGTTACACATACTGTAGCTTCTGACTTTTAACATTAGGATACTTACCTGTCCTAGAGTCTAGCGATGTCGGCACCGCAGCCGATGTTTACATCGAGTGCTGCCGCCATTGCTGGTAAGGGAACCCAGCCGTGTAGCCTTTCGATTTCTAGGCTCAACCCCCCCCCCCAAGGTGCCAAATGTGGCAATGGGGGGCGGGGGGGGACAGATGAGCGGAACTCCGCTCTAAAATAAAATTGTGGTTTCAAATGGGTAGCAAATGGTATAATTCAAATCTACAGCCCTTGGCCAAAAGTTTTGAGAATTACACAAATATTAAGTGTCAAAGGCTTTTATTCACAATTACATTAAGTGTATGCAAAGAGTCAATATTTGCAGTGTTGACCCTTCTTTTTTTAAGACCTCTGCAATTCGCCCTGGCATGATGTCAATCAACTTCTGGGACACATTCTGACTGATGGCAGCCCATTCTTGCATAATCAATGCTTGCCGTTTGTCAGGATTTGTGGGGGTTTTTTGTTCACCCGCCTCTTGAGGATTAGCAACAAGTTCTCAATGGGATTAAGGTCTGGGAAGTTTCCTGGCCATGGACCCAAAATTTCAATGTTTTGTTCCCCAGGCCACTTGGTTATCACCTTTGCCTTATGGCAAGGTCTTCCATCATGCTGGAAAAGGTATTGTTCATCACCAAATTGTTTTTGGGTGGTTGGGAGAAGTTGCTCTCGGAGGTTATTTTTGTACCATTCCTTATTCATGGCTGCATTCTTAGGCAAAATTGTGAGTAAGCGCACTCCCTTGGCTGAGAAGCGACCCCACACATGAATGGTCCAGGGATGCTTGACTGATGGTAGGGCTCATCTTTTATTCTCCAGACAAAGTTTTTGCCGGATGCCCCAAACAATCAGAAAGGGGATTCATCAGAGAAAATTACTTTACCCCACTCTTCAATTGTCCAATCCCTGTACCTTTTGCAGAATATCAGTCTGTCCCTGATGTTTTTCCTGGAGAGAAGTGGCTTCTTTGCTGACCTTCTTAACACCAGACCATCCTCCAAAAGTCTTCGCCTCACTGTGTGTGCAGATGCACTCACACCTGCCTGCTGCCATTCCTGAGCAAGCTCTGCACTGGTGGTGCCCTGATCCTGCGGCTGATTCAACTGTAGGAGACAGTCCTGGCGCTTGCTGGACTTTCTTGGGCGCTCTGAAGCCTTCACAACAATTAAACCTCTCTCCTTGAATTTCTTGATGGTCCAATAAATGGTTGATTTAAGTGCAATCTTAGTAGCCGCAATATCCTTGCCTGTGAATCCCCTTTGATGACTGCACGATCCCTGCATGATGACTGCACATGTTTCCTTGCAGGTAACCATGGTTAACAGAGGAAGAACAATGATTTCAAGTACCACCCTCCTTTTAAAGCTTCCAGTCTGTTATTCTAACTCAATCAGCATTACAGAGTGATTTCCAGCCTTGTCGTCCTCAACACTGATACCTGTGTTAATGAGAGAATCACTGACATGATGTCAGCTGGTCCTTGGTGGCAAGGCTGTAGTGGTAATATTTTTTTGGGGATTAAGTTCATTTTTATGGCAAAGAGGGACAATTAATTGCAATTCACCTGATTACTCTTCATAACCTTCTGGAGTATCTGCAAATTGCCATCATAAAAGCTGAGGCAGAAGAAATTATTATTTGTCATTCTCAAAACATTTGCCCAGGGCTGTATACCCCTTACTGCTTTTTCCAAATGAGCCAAAGTCTTCCCAAGTACCCTTACAGTACAGATTAGACGGATTCCTTTTTCGTCTGGTATGAACACAGGCATTTCAATTCCAGAGATTACTCTGTGCCTTCTTTTCTGGCCTTCCTACAATTGAGACTTGACCAGAACTTGGTCTTAAATGCTGTTAAGGGATAGGTTTCGGCTTTGTTCATTTGTTGTTTACCACCCTTCTTGTTCATTGCTTGGGGATGCCCAAGGGTCTATAAATATCAAGCCTGTGTCCTGTACTGTAATTAGGATAAAAGGAATATTTACTTGTAAATTCAATATATTTGAGTATAGGACACAGGACACCCTCCCCTGTGTCCCTTTGTTACTCTGAAATGCTTTCTAAAAAACATAGGACTCAGAGCGGGACTCATAGTTGTATAGAGTTATTGGGGAATTTCCATGGGGCGTGTCCTCAAAAGCTTTGCCAATGTTCAATCATCTGAAAGTACCAGCCAGAGTCTATAATTATCAAGTCTGTGTGCTGTACTGTACCCCAAGATATGGGATGTACAAGCGAGTCAAAATTCCTATTTTTTTCTTCCACTTTTAATGTGGCTGTTCTCCAAATGCTCTGATATTTTTCCTCTGTCAAAAACTTACTTGTAATTAAACTGGCTGCTTAGCAAATTTGGCCAATCTTGTATCTGTGTGTGTTTGAGTGTTGTATCTTGTCAGCCATCAATGAAAGCAGCAAGGAACTCCTATCGAATGTGCTTATCTTAGTTTTAGAGTACAGGACACAGGCAGAGTATTCATACACCATGGGTTTTAGGTGTGTACCTTGAGGTGGTTGGACACTGGCAAAGCTTTAGAGAACACACCCCCTGGGCGCCTCCCCTATAACCTCCCTATTTAATTTTGTTCTACTGTATGAAGGTGATGTATCTTTTCTCCTTTGCAGAGACAATCAACCTTAGCATAACTAGTTTATTATTTTTCAATGAAGCCCTCACTGTCTTCTAATGCCAGCACAGAAACTGTGTATCTGGATCAGTGCAATTTCAGTAAAGCCTTGGGAGCTGTACCCGGACACTGTGCTGTGGGGGCAGCCTATATATTTTACTTTTGGAACTGGATCCCTCATAGGTGCTTGCCTTGGCACTTGGTGCAATGCGTAAGTAGCCACAGGGTGCTATACAGATCCAGAATCATGGCCCATCGCTATGGAACCCAGTCCCTGAAGACCCCTTCAGGGTACTCTCACCATGACAGGCAAAGACTGGTCTTTTATTTACAGTCCACCATCATGGACAGGTAAGACAGGGTTGCCCTGTATCTCTGACAATTACTGAGAAAACAGGGCTACATTTGGATTAGACTTAACTTACAGTGTAAACTTTTTTAAACTGGCACTAAAATTCAATCACACTCAGGTGGATGACCAGATGTTACATCACACCACTGGTTGTACACTTTGCCGCCACTTACATTTAGAGCCCTTATAAGGTAGGTAACATCTTCCCGGAACGTCAGTGCAAAATTGCAGGCCATTATTTGGTCTGCTGAAGGCCCGCACAGCATTCCACCTCAGAAGGACCATGCATCCCTTGTAATGGAGGCTTCAACATTGATGTCAGCATTCAATTCTATTTCAGGCATGCAACAAACTGCCTTTTTGACTAAGATTATAGGCTTAAAGGAGTTGTAAAGACAGAAGGTTTTTTATCTTAATGTATTAAGATAAAAAAACCTTCTGTGTGTAACAGCCTCACCAGCACCCCCCAATTACCTACTTGAGCTCCTCTCTCCAGCAATGTCCACGATCCCCTCAGCCATCCAGTACACTCCTCCTGATTGGCTGAGACAGAGCAGCGGCGCTTTTGGCTCCTGTGGCTGTCAATCAAAGTCAGCCAGCCGATCAGGGGAGAGAGGGGGCGGGGCCAGGTCAGGGCTCCGTGTCTAAATGGATACACGGAGCACTGACTCGGCTTGGGTGACAACCTGTAACAAGCTGCTGGCTGAGGGGGCACTGAAAGGAGGGAGGGTCTAGGAGCAGCAAAGAGGGACCCAAGAAGAGAAGGATCTGGGCTGCTCAGTGCAAAACCAACCTTTACAATCACTTTAATACTGCCATCTTTGTCTCTGGCCCAAAAACGCTACGCCTCTTTTTCTGTCTCTCAACAGGAGTCAGATCTCAATATACTAATTCTGGAGAATGCAAAGAGAATGCAGACACAGAAGGGAATGAAGGGGGTAATTGAGGTAGTATTTGAGATTTTTTCCCCTGGTTGTCACTGTATTGAAGAGGGAGCTTCCTGCAACATGCTTTCTAATGTTGAAAAGCTCATTGTCCGCCTTGGCATGTAGCAACCTGACTCTCTTCCATGTCGCCATGCTCCTTTTGGTACAAAGAGACATGCAAAATGCTGTAAATCATTCCGTGTTCCAGAACAGATAGACTGTGCCATCTGTGACAACTGGTTCACTACTGAAAGATTTTTTTCCACTCCCAAAATCTTTGAACTCTATCCAGTGGAAAGAATTTAAAAAGTGGGCTAGTTCTGTCTTAAACAAACCTCTCACTGTTCCTATTGAAGATGTTCCTTCTTTCAAAGATTCTGCAGATTGAAAATTTTAGATGCCCTTAAAGGCTCTCTATTCCTCCAGGCCCAGGCCTGTAACCAGATCGCACTGTAGTTTCAGTCAGTCTGCAGCTTAACTGGACTAAGTTAGTCAACAATCAACATGATTCAGGATCGTGCTGCTACAGTACAATTACAGCAATTGCCTTCTGCTCTACTCTTGTGTGTGGATGCCCTAGAACATGTCATGAGACAAATTTCCTGAATAGTGCCAATCTCCATTCACATGCACAGAATCCCTTGGCTAAAAGCTTGGTCAGCTGAAGTAACCTGTATAACTTTCCAAGGAAAATGTCTGTTTAGTTAGCACTTGACCAATGCATCGTAGACGCCACAGATGGGGCTCACAGGAGGCGCTAACTCCTTTAAATGCAAAGTATCTGTCTGCTCTAACCAGACTTCAACTTCTAAACCTAAGTTCAGCCCTTCCTTCCAGGCGAGGCTTGGTCCAACAAGGTCAGAAACCCTCCCCCAAAGCCCTCTTCACAGTGAAGGGTTTCTCTCACTCCTAATGCCCAGTACACACGGTCGGATTTTCCGATGGAAAATGTGTGATAGGACCTTGTTGTCAGAAATTCTGACCGTGTGTAGGCTCCATCACACATTTTCCATCAGATTTTCCGACACACAAAGTTTGAGAGCAGGATATAAAATTTTCCGACAACAAAATCCGTTGTCGGAAATTTCGATCGTGTGTACACAAATCCGACGGACAAAGTGCCACGCATGCTCAGAATAAATAAAGAGATGAAAGCTATTGGCCTCTGCCCTGTTTATAGTCCCGATGTACGTGTTTTACGTCACCGCGTTCAGAACGATCGGATTTTCCGACAACTTTGTGTGACCGTGTGTATGCAAGACAAGTTTGAGCCAACATCCGTCGGAAAAAATCCTAGGATTTTGTTGTCGGAATGTCCGAACAAAGTCCGACTGTGTGTACGGGGCATAAGAGTGGAGAGACGTCTGCTCCAGTTTTCCCCTCTCTGGGTCACAGATTTCTCAAATCCTTGGGTTCAGTTGGTTTTAAAGGGGTACAAAATAGAGTTCAAAACGCTACCACCTCACCACGTTCTTTCAAATCCACCAAAGACTGCCCAAGGACAGTTAGATTTGCAAAATGCCCTGAAACCCCTGAAAAACCCAGGGGTTTGTTGCGCCAGTACTGGTACAAGATGCCGAACAGAGGTATATTTGTCCAAATTCCTTCAAATTTGAAAATTTTGCATGTAATCTGCAATGTCAGTAATTGCCTCTGAGACAAAGACAATACATGGCAACCAAGATGTCTACATGCATGTTCTCATTTATACCCTTATCAGCCCTTTCTGAACCTCACGTTGGCAGTCAGCCACTTCCAGTTTGTAACGCTGACCTTTGGTGTATCCCTTGCTCCTAGAGTGTTCACAAAGGGCTTTGCACCTGCTTGTACCTTCACTGAATTCAAGACAGCCAGGTCACAAGCTATAGACAACCTTCTTCTGAAGGACTGGTCTTTCCTTCAGCTGTCAGAAATGTCCACAGGATAATTCAGATGCTCCATACCTTTGGCTGGTTGATGAATGTGCATCAGCTCTCTAGCCTTCCCTTTTACCTGGAATACTTGGGTCTGGTCCTGGACACATCCCAAGCAAAAGTCTTTCTCCCAGAAGACAAGATTCCTTTACTCGAAGCACCTGTTCGGGAATTGAGATCCAAAAGACATCCCATATTCAGATTCTCCATGAGAGTTCTAGGCCTAATGGTAGCCTCCTTCAAAGCAGTACCAGAACTATCCAACAAAACATCTTGTCGACTAGGAAAAAGCAGGCGCTTCCTCTTGAAAGAAACATAACTGTGGGGAAGTCCTTCCTTCCCTATCAATAGAAAGTAATTACGACATACACAAGTCTATCAGGCTTGGGATCAGTATTCAAATTCCTAACAGTCCAAGGAAACAGGGTCATTGAGGGAAGCCAAACTCCCCACCAACATCTTGGAGCTCAGAGCTGATAGGTTTGTACAGAAGCTCTGGTTCTCCCTTCTGAACGGACACCCAGTGACAGTACTACAACAGAGGCCTACATCAACCATTAAGGGGGTAACCAGGAGTATGGCTGCCTTAAAGGAAGAAAATCCGATCACCTCTTGAACAGAAACTCACTGTTCTGCGTGGTCCACATCCCACGAGTGGACAACTGGAAAGCAGATTTTCCTAGCCGCCATCGCCAGGATCAAATAAAATGGGTTCTTCATCTAGATGTCTTCAGTCTAATACGCCATACATTGGGGATTCTGGATGTGGACACCCTAGCCTCCAGATTCAACAACAAACTACCAGAACTAGAAATTCTCTAGCTCTAGCTTCAGATGCCTTGGTTATCCCCTGGTACCGGTCCAGGCTAATTTACGATTTCCCTCCAGTGCAAATTCTACTTTTTCTTGTGAAGAAAATAGAGCAAGAGAGGAAACAGTGATTCAAAGTGCTCCAAACTGGCCCAGGAGAACCTGGTACAAAGACTTAAGCTTCTAGCAGATGACCCCTAGCCTCTTCCCAACAGTCCAGATCTGCTATTCAATTCCTTCTATGCCATCCCGCTTCTTAGTCTCTGACTTCAATGGCATGGCTAAAGGATAGAGGGGTTTCAGAGTCCGTGATTCCTACCTTGCTAAATGCAAGAAAACCCTTCCCCAGGAAGATATATTACCTGGAAATATTTTTTTGCCTGATGTAAAAAACATGCACTTAAATCCCAGAGATTACTGTGTACCTCTCATTCTGGCCTTCCTACAAACGGATGTTGGCCATAAATGAGCTCTAAATACTTTTAAAGGTCAGGTCTCAATGTATTTGATTCTTTGTCGTTATTCTAACTTGTAAGAACCTTTCTTCAAGCTGTATCTCAAATTAAGTCCCTCTCATGGCACCCTGTGCTTTCATGGGATCTCAACTTAAAGAAACCACCCTTTGAACTAATTGGTTATATTTCCCTGGAGGATATCTTATGCAAATCAACAACCAAACAGGCAAATTAGCCTGTTTGATTTCTGTCACGTCTGCCAGACATGTTTCTGAACTGGTGACCCTTTCCTGTAAAGTGCCTTTCCTGATACCTTACAATTAAACGGTTATCTTCTGACCAAGGCCATCATTTCTCCCAAAGGAAAAAATGAGGACATTGGGCTCCATTCACAAAGCTGTATCTTACTGCATCTGAGTATGCGGTAAGATATCGCACAGCGATTTTCAAAAAGTTTTTTGGCATTCAGTAAAAAACGCTACTAAAATGCTATGTAGGTTATTTTATGAAGTCATGCGGTATTTTAGTAGTGAAAACATGCAGTAACCAGTGTATTCCTTACCAGTAGTAAATACTGCGTTGTTAAGGACCGGGTCGGCCACTAGCGTCATTAACCAGCAACTGTCATGGTTGATCTATACTAGACCCTTATCCGAGCATGCAGGTCAGGAAAGGGGGGGGGCGGACATGCGAGCTTCCCCTCCATACCAGACCGCATGCCCTTAACATATGGGGGGTGCTTGGGGCAGGGGGGGTTCTTACCCTCCTTCCCCAAAGCACCTTGTTCCTGTGTTGATGGAACGGGGGGGGGGGGGGGGGGTTTGCGGGTGGGGGCTTATCGGAATCTGGTTTTGCCCCCTTGCTGACCAGAGCACTTTTTACAATTTGGCACTGTGTCGCTTTAACTGGTAATTGCGCGGTCATGCAATGCTGTACCCAAACAAAATTTGCGTCCTTTTGTTCTCCCACAAATAGTTTTTATTTTTTGCGCTATACACAAAAAAAGAGCGACAGTTTTGAAAAAAAAAACAAAACAATATTTTTTACTTTTTGCTATAATAAATATTCCCAAAAATGTTTTTAAAAAACAATGCGGCCACGCGCATCAGGTCCCCCGCCGTGCAGCGCGCGCGCGCGCCCTCTGGTGGCTCTTAAAGGAACCCTGTGTGGGGTTTTGCGCAGCGGTGCCATTGTGCCTCAGTATATGTACGCGAGCCGGTCAGGAACTGGTTAACAAGGGGGCTCCCAGATCCTGGAGCCTTCACCCATGTGAATGAGTATGGGGGTGTAGATCCAAAATCAACTACGATGCCTGCACCAACACTGCCGACCCAAAAAAAAAAAAAAAAAAAGCTACACTCCCACTATTTGACAGCTCTGCCGCCACTAAATAAACTTAGGGGCAGTGCCACCCAGTGATGTCACCAGCGGCTCCACCCCTTGTGACGTCACCGTCTCACCATGCCCCAGACGATGTCGGGCGGGCCATATGGATTTTGTGGGGGACCTCTCGCCATTTAAAAAAAAAAAATTTTGTAATTTTGGCATGGGGGGGGGGGGGGGTGGGTTTCCCTCATAATCCATACCAGACCCGAAGGGCCACATCGTTTTTTTTCCTTAATTTTCATTGCCTGATAATTATTTTTTTACATTCAGCTGATGACTTAATGGTTGTTTAGGATGCGGCAGCCGCCCACTCCTTAACGGCCATATTTACTGGTTGACGCCAGTGACGGCCTGCTCCTTAGCAATCAGTACACTTTACCGAAATTCCACATGCCTCAATCACTACTTACCACATGCATTTCATTTATTTCCTTTCCTGTGAATTGAGTTTAACACCTGTTCATGTGGGATTTACCCAGCGTGTTCAGTGTTTTGCGGTTGTCTTCATGTAGAAAAAGTGAAGTGCTGTGAATACTTTCTCGATTCCCTGTACATACTGCATGCGATCTGTTTCTGAGAGTGGAGTGGAGCCCATTGTCCTCCCATCCTTATGCTTTGCTCCTAAGCAAGGCTAGTATTCTCATCGGATAGACATATTCCCTGTTTGTCCTGTTTGTGAGACCTTGCAAGGGTTACCCTGCTTCAAAATCATTGCAGGGTGAATACAATCATCCAGTGTCCAATTATCTGAAGGAGCGTGCTTATAAGCCAATTTGTATGAATACTGTTCCTATGTCCTGTACTGTACTCCAAGATATGGAATGTACCGGTAAGTCAACATTTCTCAGTTTTTCATCTTGCATCATACAATAGTGGATTTGTCATTGAAGGACACAGGATGTCATTCACTTTTAGGCTCTGTTTCCACTAGTGCGACTTTTCATGCGACTTGGGACTGAAAAGTCGCATGACAAATTGTTTCCCATGATTTCCAATGAGTACCGTTCATATCTGTGCGACTTCAAGTCGCAGCGACTTCAAAGTAGTCCCTGCACTACTTTGGTCCCACTTTGATGCGACTTGAGGTCTATAGATACAGGCATTGCTTCAAATCGCGGTAAAAAGTCGCGGTAAAAAATCGCGGCAAAATCGCGCGACTTTGGGGACGCACTAGTGGAAACCTAGCCTAAATTATACTGCCACCCACATGAGGGTTGCACACCAGCAAGCAAAAAAACTGTAAGCAGCCCAGAATAATCCCTCATACCATCAGCATCCCTCATTTTTTGCTAGTGTCCTTGGAGTATGGAGCTCTGAATGGAAAATAACCTAATTTTTCTACCATTATTTTTTCTTCAGTCATATACATCATTTCTAAAGCTGGTCCCTAAGTTTTGCCGCTATCTGGCATAGTTCTCCTCAGCCTGTTTTTTTCTTTTGCCACTTCCAGACCCCTGCTTGTCTGGATATTGTGATGCTAGCCTAAAAGTGATCTTCAGACACGGAGTTCCTTGTAAGGTGCTTTCCAGGTCCAGAGCCCCAGAGCCATTTACACTGCCTCAGTGCTTGCCCTGTCTCTGTAGACTGAAAAATCAGGAGCTGCATCATTTGCTTGAATCACTAGACACCTTTAAAATCCCTGCTTTCCACCAGTTTCATGGAAGATGTTGACATGGAACACTTAAATTATCTGCTGGATGGAGCATAATGCGCATGTATTTTGCACTCTTTCCCCCTCAGTTCAGTGTTTGGTGAAACATCTTCCCACTGCTACTTGGTAAAGGGCCATGTGGAACTGCAGTCTTCGATCTGTTCATGCTGCCCACCTTCAGTGACTTTGGTCACTTCTGGCCACCAGACTCTCACCGGCTACCAGCTTTTTGGGTTTCATTAGTACCTGAGTGGAGATACGAGCAGTCCTGCAGCATTGGCTGCCACCAGCTCACACTATGCTTACAACTCGGGTGTTGCTTGCAGCGCACTCACTGATGTGGCCGTCATTTGCAGCCCTCTGATCCTAAAGTATATGCCAGCTTTGGAGTCTTCCCTAGCTTCTTCAGATGTGGTTACCTCTTCAGCCCTCTCAGCTGAGGTCTTTACTACAGTCATGCAAGACTTTACGGAACAAATCACCCAGTTATTTTCTGACACTGACTGCAGAGACCACAAGTGTGCTTCTGCGCCCTTTAGATTTTGTATTTGGCCTGCCTACAGCATTAGCAGCCTCTGAGCCTTCAGCTGCTGAGACTTTACCTGCTTCTGAGTAACTCGAGCACGCACTTGACGGCCCTGCCTCTGAGAAATCGGTCTTCTGTATTACTACCAAATCAAGCAACCGTTTCAGCTCTAATTGATGCAGTGTGCAAAATTATGAAACCCAAGGATCAGCCTGGCGCTGTTACCAGTGCTATTGCCACTTTTGGGTCTTTTAGAGCCCCTAAGACTGCTAAATCTTTCCTGATATACCTGTTGTTCCAGATATTCCTCTTCCCTTTTTAGCCTTGCTTTATTTAAAGAGAACTTCATTAAAAAGTGTTCTACCCCCACTTTGGATCTGGCAGTTTTATGCCGTAGAAAAGCAATCGCCCTCCCGAGAAGCATGCACTTGTCCTTAAACTTCAATACAGAGCACTTTCACCCCCTTCCTGCCCAGGCCAATTTTCAGCGTTCAATGCTATCACATTTTGAATGACAATTGCACGGATTTTCAACACTGTACCCAAAAAAAAAGCCACAATCTGGCACTTTCGCCGCCTAGGCTGAGACTGGAACGAGCCAGAAACGGCTTTGATCTAGTCTCCTATGTAAAAACACAGAAAGCGACATCACTGCCGGTTTACTCGGCTGCCAATGGCGCTGGTTTACAAAAAAATGACAATATTCAGAATCGCCGTTTTTGGCGATCGGAATACTTTTAAGTACAAAGGGGGGATTTGGGGTCTTTTAGACCCCCGATCCCTCCATAAAGAGTACCTGTCACCACCTATTACTGTCACAAGAGATGTTTACATCCCTTGTGACAGCAAAAAAAGTGATAATTAGAACTTTTTATTTTTAAAGGGACAATGTAAAAAAAATAAATAAATGTAAAGTGTTTTTTTTTTTTTAAAGCGTCCCCATTCCTGCGTGCTCGCACAGCAAAGAAAACGCATGCCTAAGTAGCGCCTACATATGTAAACGGTGTTAAAATTACACATGTGAGGTATCCCCGCGATAATCAGAGTGCGAGCAATAATTCTAGTAAAAGACCTCCTCTGTAACTCTAACCTGGTAACCGTTAATTTTGGAGATTTTTAAGTACCATAGTTTGTTGCCATTCCACAAGTGCAAATTTAAAAGCATGATATGTTAGGTATTTATTTACTCGGCATAACATCCTCTTTCACTTTATACAAAAAAAATTGGGCTAACTTTACTGTTTTGTTTTGTTTATTAATTAATGAAAGTGTCTTTTTTCTCAAAAAATTGTGTTTTAAAGACTGCTGCGCAAATACCGTGCGACATAAAATATTGCAATGATGGCCGTTTTATTCTCTAGTGTCTCTGCTAAAAAAAAAAAAAAAAATATATATATATATATATATATATATATATATATATATATATATAATGTTTGGGGGTTCTAAGTAATTTTCTAGTAAAAAATGAGGATTTTAACTTGTAAGCAACAAATGTCTGAAATGGGCTTAGGCATGAAAGGGATAACCTCCTGTTGAGGTAATAGTCAGCACAGGCTCTGTTGGACAATGTAGCCATGACAGTCCAGATGCCAGAATATTTCTTGTCCATGAAAAGACCATATCCTTTGGCACAGAGGACCAGGTCTTACTTGGATTGTTGGCTCAAGAATCCTGTTGTGGCTGTGGGGAATTCCTTTCAATCTTTCAAAACGTATTCAAGATGAATGGCAGCCTGTTGGGCTGTGGAGGGACCCTTGACTCTTTAATTACAGCTTTTTGGTCTTCCTCAGCCTGGCTTTTGGAGTATGAAATTCAGATCTTGCTGGATTGGATATGCGGTAATAGTCTGGAAGTGACCTTCAGACTCTGGGTTCTGTGTATGTCGCTTTACAGTGCTTTGGTTTTGGTCAAAGCTGCGTTGCTACATCCAGAGGTATTGGCATTGTCTCAGCACTTGCCCTCTTTCTGAAAACTTAGTAAATAGGCTGATTGGGCGAGCACTGGAAGCTACCTCAGTTGCTAGCTCGCCACATGTCTTTACCTGTTAGCTCATTCCCTATTCCAGCTGGTTTACTAAAGAATGGGCTAATGCTGTGTGGCTGAGCGCTGACGACATCTCCTGGTGTTGCTCACACACTCTGCTCTTTTCCACCATACAGTTTGAAAAGAATCACCTGTCGCCTTACTGCTGCCTATGTGCGGTGGGTCTGGTCACCTCTTGTTATCTGACCCACGCCTGCCACTAACTGTGCGGGTGTTTGAGTGACTGAGCCTATACTTTGCCCTACTGCTACATGGACACAACATATCTTATTCTAGAGGCGGGGGAAGGGGGTGAAAGATGAACAAAGGTCACTGTACCGGGGTGCCCCAGCTCACATTGTGTTGACAGTTCTGACAACTTCTGCACCTACTGATGCCAAAGTCTGCAGCCTGGAGTCATGTTATCTTCTGTTCTTGTAGCCTGTACTTTCCAGGGGGTCTTCTTTGGCTCTATCAGGTATGGCTGGATCCTCTCCACTCAAAGCTGAGTTTTTTGCACTGATTTTAGGACCCATATTCCCCAGTTATCTCCACAAGTATACTCCAGTGTCCTCTCAGATTCCATATCTCTCAGGAGACCGAGGAAGAAGGCTGGTCCTAGCCTCCGAATTTGCATTTCCTGCATTTCCTGACAGCCCTTGCGGCTACACGTGTCCTGCCAGTGTGAGCACATCATCGGGCGGTGTCCAAGTCCCAAAGCAGTGGTTCTTCCCCTCTATAGTGCCTGGCTGCAGTGGCTCTGGTGTAGCAGCCACAGAGGGAGCTGCACTCTGGTCTTCCATCTCCACAGATGTCCGGACTGCACACTGATTTAAGAGACGCTTTTATCTATTTTTGTTTGTGAGTGCTTCTGTTACATTTTTTGATCTGTACAATAAACTTGCTTACTACCCTATGGTCAAATTGGCGCCCCTCTCTCTTCTGTTCACAGCTTCGGGGTTCCCAGCCTGTCAGAGCAGGCAGCCTAACTCCGTATGTAGTCAGCTTATCACTAATTAGAAGTTGCCCACAGCCTCCAGATGAATCCTTTAACAAGCTGCCATTTGTATAGCTATCAATTGTATTTTGTTTATTTGTATATATGAACAGCTAGGGCTTATTCACACAGGCTTTCTGCCCGGTGGCCTCCGCTTTGCATAGCGGGGGGCTGATCTCTGCTGAGCAGGCGGATGACAGGTGCCGAGACTCACTGTGCAGAGACCGACTTGTCAGAGCCCCGCTCTACTCTATTGGGAGATCGGATGAAAACGGGGACCGCCTGTCCGTTTTCATCCGATCCGCCAGACGGATGGAAAATAGGGTTTCCTTCCGTCTGGTTTTCACAGACAGGTTCAGATAGCGGACAGGTCCACTTCATAGGGCTGAATGGAGCATCCGAAAAACTGACAAGCTAATCTGATCGGAAAGCCTGTGTGAAAGGGGCATAACTGTTTCTAGCAAGCTACTACACAACAACTCTCAGGAGCAGTTTTTCTGCTCCGGTCATTTTATTTCACTTTGACTATGGTTTTTATTTTTATTTTTCCTGTGTGATGAGTGCCAGTGATTCATTTTTTTTTTTTAAGTTTTTGACCACTTTAAATAAAGAATTGGAAGTAAAATGAAATGAAATGTAGCTAAACAGAGCTGATGCATATGCCAAATTCATTGAGAATATAATTTTTTAGAATATAATTCTATTTTTAGCTGAATAAACCGAAAGTTTTTGGACTTTAAAATACTTCAATTATTATATTCTGTAAGAGTCATAGATAAAAAGTAGAAAGTTAATTTGGATCTTGACATATTTTTGTAAGACTGAAACTCTTTTTAATTGCAGCCTTCAGTAGAAAATGTCATCAAGGTTTTTGAGCATGTTGCATATTATCGTGTACGGGCAATGGTACCTGGTTTAATGGGTATCTTAAGCAAGGTAAGATATTCTTAAACTCTGTTTTGAAAGCGGGATTATGCAACTATTTATGAGCTAGCAAGCAGTACTTTATGTATTCATTTTGCTAGGTGCTGTGTTTACTATCCTAGGTACATTTAACAACATTTTGTTATGGTAACTGTATTAATAGTAGAGAGGGTATTTTATTGTCCTTTACAAGAGGCTTCCTTTTCTCTTCTATAAATTAATAAAGTGGTTTTATTGTAACACATAGGAGAACATGTAAGTATTTGCATATCAACAGACTTAAGAGTACCATGTATGCTATTAGGTTACTACTTCATTTTAATCACTTGCCGACCGGCTCACGCCGATATACGGCGGCAAAGTGGTTAGTTCCCGTAAATTGCTGTATGGGTATGTCTGTACCTTTTAAGGGCGATAGCAGGCGCCCGCTGCACGGCGGGGAACCCAATTCATGTGGCCGGCGGGTGCAATTGTGTGCACGAGAACAGGAACAGGGGTTTGTGTGTGTAAACACACAAATCCCTGTTCTGTCAGGAAAGACGAGACATATCGTTTGTTCCTACTAAGTAGGAACAACGATGTGTTTCTTCCTCTAATCAGTCCTATCCCCTCACAGTTAGAACACACCTAGGGATCTGTCCGCCGCAATGTCGCAGTACCGATAAAAATCGCAGATCATTGCCATTACTAGTAAAAAAAAAAAAATAATGCCATAAAAATGCCTTAAATCTTTCCTAAAGTTTGTAGACGCTATAACTTTTGCGCAAACCAATCAATTTACGCTTATTGCGATTTTTCTTTTTTTTTTTTTACAAAAATGTAGAAGAATATATATTGGCCTAAACTGAGGAAGGCATTTGTTTTTTTTAAAACATTTTTGGGGATATTTATTATAGCAAAAAGTAAAAAATATTGTTTTTTTTTTTTAAATTGTCGCGCTCTTTTTGTTTATAGCGCAAAAAATAAAAACTGTAGAGGTGATCAAATACCACCAAAAGAAAGCTCTATTTGTGGGAAAAAAAGGACTTCAATTATGTTTGGGTACAGCGTCGCACGACCGCGCAATTGTCAGTTAAAGCGCTGTATCGCAAAAAATGGCCTGGTCATTAAGCAGCCAAATCTTCCGGTCTACAAGTGGTTAAGAACCAAATATACATTTTCCAGATTTCTGCAGTCTAAAATATAATTTAATAACCACCCTATCATTCAACACTTTCAGATTACTTCAGTGCTCCACAGCCCTGCTAAAACAGTTGTTTAGAGAAAAGGCGCACCAATACTAAAATCTCATCCCAAGTGCAAATCATGGTGGAGGGGTATAATGTTGTAGGACATTAAGGGTTTAGACATGGAGTGCTTTAAATCACTGAAATACCAATTTATTCCACTTTTATTAGTAAATCAGTATTAGTAAATTAGTTAAAAAAAAAAACTTCATGTTTTAGAATAGCCAATACAATTTCTGACGGTTGAATATCTGTTGAAAAATTGGTCTGTGAAGCTGGTATTTTCAACAATCCCCCAAAATTTACATAAACTGAAATTGTTGTATACAGGGATGAGCTAAACTCCTTTTGCGATGGGGCGTGGCCTGGAGAGCAATGGAGTAGGTCGCAGGCTGTGTGAGCTCCGCTGACCCAAACTCCATTTTCAGCATCCTGCAACCATCCTAACCATCGGACACCCTGAATAACATCTGGGGATAAATCCTGCCTCCTTCAACACTTTTGGTGCCTGCTGACCAACCAAAACACCACACGAGACTTCTGGACCGCTTCTAGCCCTAGGAAAGGCCGCGGCTTCAGCCTAGTCCCCAGAGCGGCGGCAATCTTGTTGCACCCGGCGGTGGCCTGGACGAGATTTTTGGACACCCCTGACAGCCAGTGACTAGCCCCTTTCCTGGAACCACCTCCGAACTGCCTGAGGCTGCTCTCTCAGTGCACCCAAGGCCGAGATCTATCCCAGGAAGGACCGCGGTACTGGCCTGTGTTCTGGACCGGTGGCCATCTTGCTACACCCGACGATTCCCTGGTGAGTCTTCCTGGGATTTCTGTATACCCCACATCCGAACCCATTTCAGAGGGGTCTTTGGCAGTCTGCCCTTGCTGAAGAGGTACACCCATAGCCTGTACCCATCTCGTAAACGGAACGCAGCTCCGACCCCAAATATCAGAAACAGCGGCCATCTTGCTGTGTCTACAGAAGGCTTGGTGATAGTTATATCAGAGCAGTGAGGGAACATGTCCCCGCCGAAAAGGACTTCTGAGGCGGTGGATAAGCTGGCAAAATACCGCCATCAGGACCAAGATCCACAGGCCAAAGATGGAGATGGCACGTGCTCGGCGACGGTCCATCAGAACGCGGACACAGCCAAGGTCTTAGATGCCATTGCATCGCTGCAGGGAACACTCACAGCCAAAATACATAAGGTCAAGATTGACATTTCCCTGCTGCGCCAAGACTTATCCAAGGTAAAAGATAGGGTAACCGAAGCCGAGACACGCATTGGAGTGGCAGAGGACATCCTGCACCCCCTGAGTCACACTACAGAGGACCTACAACGCCAGATCCATCAATTACACACACACCAGGATGATAGGGAGAATCGTTTGAGGCGATGTAACCTTTGGTTCATCGGTTTACCTGAAAAGGCGGAAGGTACCAATCCTGCAGAATACTTGGAATCCCTTCTGATTCAACATTTTGGAAGAGAGGCCTTTTCCGTCATGTTCGCAGTGGAACGGCGCGCCGCATCCCAGCTAAGCCTCCACCTGTGGGTGCCCCCCCAGGACCTTTATTGCCAAGTTTCTTAACTTTAAAGACAGAGATAAAATCCTGCGGCTGACCAGAGAGAAAGGCAATATCACCCTGGGCAACAATCAGGTTGCAGTGTTTCCTGATTTCTCTAATGAAGTCCAAAGAAAGCGTGCACAGTTCAAAGATGTTAAGAGGCGACTTGGGGGGGGTACATCTTAAATATGCCATGCTGTTTCCGGCCAGACTGAGAGTGGAGGTCGATGGCAAAGTCCTATTTTTTGAAGACACCAGGGAGGCAGCACAGTGGTTGGATCAACGTGGACGTCCGGATGGATGATCGGGCACTCGGCCAGTTACTGTGAGTACTGTTGACATTGACAGAGGATGGTGGGCCCCATCTTTACTTTGTCTGTAACTTCCGCTGTGGGGAGATAGTTTTATAACACCATTCATTTTTTGCACAAAGACCTCGCCCCCTCCATCCCCTCCCTTTATAACCCACGCAATACTAAATGTGAGTCTGGAGTTTCCCCCATTTTGAGATCCACTGCCTAGGTTGAACCCTTTGGAGGGTAGGTAGTGTATCTACTCAAGCTATTTATCTATTTCCTCTACCATTCTTCTACTTGGGGATTATTGTTATAACCGCAGTATGTTTCTCCTCTCATTGTTACATCTATATAGCTACATACTTGTATGCTAATACTTTTTTGCTGCTTTCCAGTCTGCTATATTTTTACTTCCTGCAAGCTAATAGGAGCATATATGGCTGATCTAGTAACATACCCAATTTTTACAAACTTGCCATATACTATTATGTTATAATTGGTAACACCATTTTAAGTTCCTTAATATGGAACTATACAATTATCTATAGTTAATGCATATCATGTACTCATTGGTATATACTAAATTTATTTTCTATGCAACGATTTTCTATAATATTATATATACACCAATGACTCTGAGCATTATAAACTATACTAAATTCACACTCATTAACTTGCACTAAGTACATTTTTTTTGCTGCATTGAGCCCTGAAAAATACTGCTTGTACATGTAGTACTTTCAACATGTACCTTATTTTTTAAGATCTTTTCTACATCAGTTTGTTTATCATCTTTTTTCATTAGGCATTCACTTTGGATCCCTTTTAAGGTACCTTAATTTTTTATTTTTTAGGGGCGCCTCCCTTGACCTCAGTACATCGCTTTGGCTTATACGCGCCCGGGTCGGGCGGGATGGGTGTACTGTTACATTCCTCTATGGGGACTGCTGCCTACCAACCTCTAGCTTTCACCACCTAAGAACAGCACCCATACCTACTATACCACAACTGCCCACCATCCCATCTTGCCTTTTCTTGTGGTCTTCTTTTTTAATAAAAATCTCCTTTTCATAAGTGATCAATGAAATCTTTTCAGGTAGGTGATCAATGGATCATTTAAACCTCCTAATAGATATCCAGTGGTAGTTCTACTAATACCTGACCCATGTATCATTTTTTTCAATTGGTTTAGATGAACCCCTCTTTTCAATCATGCCCCTGAAGAAGGACCCTACAAATATTAAATACCCCGAAACGCGTCGGGCTTGAAAAGAGTCCCTTGGTTCCCTTCATCATTGTTTACTATTTGATGTTCATTATGTCTACTAAGTATTACTACTATGTTACTCAAGATATCCACTCTGTTTTTAACAAATGTATTTTCTAACCAAATAAACATATATTCTTTTATATTGTACATTAGTTTCTACTCTTATATTTTTTCTAATTCTGTGCAAGTGCCGGGAAAGTCCACTTAGGGGAATTTGTTGTCTTATGTTTATGCTTTACTGGACGTGGCACGGCTTCTCCTTCCTTCCTAGACGAGTTGGTCGCCCTTTTCTGTTATATGAATTCTATCGGACCATGACTCCATTGCTAGGGAGCTGCTTTTTTTTTTTGAAAGGACACAGAGACCTTATGCCCTCAACACACACTGGGACGATTTTAAAAATAATGCTTGTAGAATTTTGTCCTCCAGAATAAACAGGCTAAAACAAGAATCTAACAATATACTTCAACTCACATCAGACAAACTACAGGACTTAGAGGTGGCCTACAGTTCCAGTCCATCCTCTGAAAACTTGGAGAGAGTGAAACTGCAGACATGCCTAGTCACACAACTACACATAGAGAAGGCTAAACAACGTGTCTTTTTCTGTAAGCAGAGGGAGTACGAACAGGGAGAAAGGGCTGGAAGACTGTTGGCGTACTTGGCCCACATGGACGAAAAGCCCCCAGTTGTGGTGTCGCTTGCTGACCCAGACCAACGTAATATAACAGACCTGGGACAGGTGGTGGCCCGATTTAAACAATTTTATGACAACCTATACAAGTCTCAGTGCACATACACACAAAGGGAGATCCATTCATACTTATCTTCCATACAATGTAAGGGTGGCTAGATGGTACCAAGGGATACAGCACCTCATCCCCAAAATAATCAAATAGTTAGTAGGTTTGTGGACGGGGGATTATGGCGGTGCTAGGGTCAAAAGGGTTTACAAAGAAGGATAAATAAGAGAAAATGTAAAAAGCAAAAAATTACAAAGTTTATTAATGGTCTGACATAGAGAAAAATATACATTACAAACAGTTCATATTATACCTTAAAAAAAAGGGGTAATGGGTACATGTACTGTAAGTGACCCTAAGGATGGTGGAGTGGGCCAGATGAAAGATGGCCGTTGAAGAGGGGGGGCTCAATTTCCTACATGTTTCGCCAAGACATTGGCTTCTTCAGGGAACAAGAGCTCACAAGATAGATGTGTAAAACAATTCTGTATGATAAAAATAAAAAACATCATAAGAACAGTAATTTGACACTACAATACATAGTATACACAATAGAGAGTTAGAACTATGGCTGGACAATCATGCGGCCCATAGGCTCCACACAACACCGGTAATGCAAACATACCTGGGGCGTCAGTGCCCGACAAGGGAGGGAGGACGGGGGGAGGGGGAACACGGCCACTTGAGAAGGTCCCCGCAGGGGAGCGGGCAGGCCGCGCCGTAAATTATGCCTGCAGGGGGCATACAGTAGACCTGGCAAAGGAATGTAAAGGCAACCATGAATCATAATGCACTTGTAGTGGTAGTCTAGAGATAAGAGGTTGCACAACAGTGCATTGTACTAAAGAGGATACGTAAAATATGTATATAGGTAAATGTATCTGTATCTCTAGAGGGGGAAGTGCAAACTTACATGTATGTTTAAAAACAGTAGAGGAAAGTGGTCACGAGGTGCCTGCAAGGGGTCTGTGCACACAGCAGAGAAAAACGTCAAAATGGACCAAGTCTGCAATCAAATTAGACAAGGCCTAATTACAGGAATGAATATCATTAGGGGTGTTACTGATGTTGACTTGGGCCATGTAGGATAGTTATGCCGGTACTCACTTAGTAGCGTAAGCTGTAGGGAAAGATTCTCATAGCAGCACAGTCACAGGTATACAGTGCCTGTCCAGGAGTTGAAAGGGGTGGTATTTACAACAAGTCCTATATAAGGTAGAAAGGGACGAGAAAGGAAAAAATGAGGGCATTGAGAAGTTACTAAACATAGGCAAGACTGCTGGAGAAAGATCTATTACCTAGTCCACCAGGGCGCAGACACAGTTGCTTGGAAGGATCAATTTTGACCAGCAAGGTAAAAGGCAGGTCCAAGGTGGCTCCTAAAAAGTGTGTAGGAGCTTAATGAGTAGTTCATTTGAAAAGCATGGGGTAAAAATATATTGAAAGACAGGAGTTACCTTGTAGCTGTGTGCAGAGCAAATGCAGGCTCGTCCCTCGTCCATCAAGGAACTGAGGGACTGGCCGGTTACTTGTATGCCCCCCACACCTGATCAGATAATGATCAGGTGTGCGGACGCTTAATGAGGGGTGTCCACGGCTGCGCGATGCCTCGGAACTACATGTTCCATCATGCACCGCGCGTGCATGCTCAGAACGTGCGGACCATGTGGCGAATGGGGAGGCAGGCAGCCTTGGAATGGGAGGTGCCAAGGTGTCGCCTTATCCCATCTACCGATGGAAAGGGGAGGGCCGGAGGGTCTGAGAACAGACGTGGGCACCCACGGGCAGACAAAGGTCTGCGCCTTGGCGTCCGTACAGACAAGAACAGCGCTGGTCACGCCAGCCCCAAGCGGGGAGAGCCCATGTAGTGACCACCCACCTCCCACACATTCACACCTCCCCCCAATTGTGAGCCAGCCAAAGCGCCAGAGACCGAGTGCAGACCGGCGGCGGGGCGCAGCAGGGCATGAGAAATAGTGTGCTGAGACACAGGGTGGGGGGACAAAGCCCAAGCTGCCCGACAATCCACAGGGGTCGCTGGGGAAAACGGGAAGTGCCTGTGTGTCAGCACACCACGTCCAGCCACAATGTGTGTAGTGTGCATAGACAACCACTGGGTCCAAGTGAGCCAGTGGAGTTTATGACCAAATGGAGCAACAAAACAAGGGAAAAGCAAGACGAAAAGACAATCCTATGACAAAAACTAATATACTACAACAAATACGTCAGGGAATGTGTTTCAGCAATATCGAAAAGGGTTTTACATAGCATATAAGTACAAAAGGGTACAATTATAAATTGAGCAAGGGTTTAGAAGATATTGGATCAATAGAAATACTCGTAGGAAAAGTACATTCATAACCAATGCAAATAGCGCAATCTGTTTACGGTATCAAAGGGGAACTGTGGAGGAAACCACAGATGGAGCCATGGCAAAAAAAGAGAAAAAAAAGGTCAGAAAGGGGGAAAAAGGAAGAAAGGGCTGGGGGGCAAGGAAAAGGGAAGACAGATGGAGGAAAGCTGAGTGAGGGAGCACAAACGACGTTGCCTAGAGAATGGGCATAGGAAAAGGGAAGTATATGATGTGTGAGGATGTTATGTGCCGATAAATGTTAAAGAAAGGGCTTGAAGCTGATATATTCGTTGAGTCCTGGAAAAATGGTGGCGTTTAGTGTATGGATCCATTTTGTTTCAAGTCGTAGTAGTTGATTATCAGTACTGCCGCCTCTTACATGTGGAGGAATATGTTCAAGTGCGGAAAATAAAATAACGTGGGGGTCAGAGTTATGTTGGGCAGCAATGTGCCTGTTGATGGCCGTAGTGGTAGTGTTCTTGTATAGTGGTTTTATATGGTCGCGAATGCGAATCTGAAAGGGGCGCTTAGTTTTGCCAACATAAAATGAGCCGCATTGGCATTGGGCCAGATAAACGACCCCAACAGTGGCACAAGTAACGTGATGTCTGATAGTGTGTGTATTTCCATCGGGTAAGTTGACAACTTGAGAGTTAGCGACAAATGCACATATGTCACACTTGCCGCATTGGTAAGTGCCAGTGGTAGTCGGCCTATGTGCAGTGTCAGTAGAGTGGTGGCTATAGATCAGACGATCACGAAGAGAGGGGGAGCGTCGGTAGGTAATATCAGGGTATGTGTTGATGTATTTGGCAATGGTGGGGTCTGATGTAAGTAAAGGCCAGAATTGTTTAAGAACATCTTTGATTTGAGTATGTTGATTGGAGAATTGGGTAATGAGTCGTGTGGGTTGTTTAGAGTCCCATGGTTTGTCGGGAAAAACCAGGTCTTTTCGGTTAAGTTTCTTTGCCTTCTGGAATGCTTTTTTCAACAGGGAGTGGCTATAGCCTCTGTCTAAGAGTCTGTTATAGAGGTCATGTGCAGCCCTGAAGAAATCTTCCTCACGGGTACAGTTTCGTTTGATCCTTACATATTGGCTGTATGGAATACTTCTAAGGAGAGGTTCGGGATGGGCACTCTGGGCATGTAGGATTGTATTGCCCTAAGAGGGTTTGCGGTATAGGGTGGTGTAAACTTGGCCATTGGATTGCACACCGATCTGGAGGTCCAAAAAATGGATCTGCGATTGGCTGCACTCCATGGTAAACCTAAGGTTATATGTGTTTTTAGTAAGGTTTTGTACAAATGAGACTAGTTCTTCCTTGGTGCCTGCCCAAAACAACAATATGTCGTCAATATACCTGTACCAGGATATGACCCTGGACAGGTAGGGATTGGGGTGAGTCAAATCAAAGAGTTCCCTCTCCCACCCCCCCAGGTACAGGTTGGCATAAGCGGGGGCACACTTGGTCCCCATAGCCACACCCTGTACCTGGAGGAAGTGGGAGGAGCCAAACATGAAGTAATTGCGTGTGAGTATGAACCTCAATAATTCGAGGACAAAGTCCCCGTATTTGTCATATTGGGGGCCTCTAGCTCGGATGAGTTTGCTAATAACTGAGATGCCTCTGTTGTGGGGAATTATGTTGTACAAACTCTCCACATCTAGGGCTACCAGCCATGTGCCGCTGGGCAGGGATTGACCATCTAATATACGAAGGAGATGGATGGTATCCTTTATATATGAGGGCAGGGCTACAACATGGGGTGCCAGATATTTGTCTACCAGTGCACTGGCAGATTCTGTGAGGCATTGTCGACCAGAGACAATTGGACGACCAGGAGGGTGGTCCAGGGATTTGTGCAGTTTAGGAAGGGAGTAAAAGGTAGGGGTTGTGGGTTCTTTCACATTGAGAAACTTCCATGTATTGGAGTCTATGATGCCCTTTTGGTGAGCTGCAAGTATCAACTGTTGGTATTCGGATATATAGTGATCAATGAGTGATTTAGAAATTGGTCTATACCACTCACGATTGTTTAAGATATCCAGGCACATTTGTTCGTAAAAGGACACATCCATCACCACCACGTTGCCACCCTTGTCGGCTGGTTTAATGATTAGTTCAGGATGGTTTTGTAAGGATTTAATGGCCTTAATAAGGGCCGGGGTAAGGTTGGAGGGGTACGCGGAATGGAGGTTTAAGCCTTCGATGGTGTTGGTAACCTGTTGTACAAAAGCCCATATGTTGGGATTTGTAGAAAGGTTTGGAAAATTCATGGATTTAGGTTTAAAAGAAGCAGGGGGGGGGGGGGGGGGAAGGAGCACCAAGGGCAGTGGCCTCAGGATCAGCAAGATCAAGAAAGTCATCACCATCAGTGTAGCCCTCCTCCCAGAGTGACATCAATTCTTCAAGGGCTTTTATTTCCGCTAAAGTGGGGACCTGTTGGGGGGGATTTAAGTGTGTATCATGAGCAAGTGCGGTATTGGAATGAGATTTGTCATAGATCACTTTGAAGAGAAATTTACGTGCAAAGAGATGCACGTCTTTGATAAAGGCAAATTTGTCGAAGTCATTGGAAGGACAGAATGTAAGGCCTAGTTGAAGTACATGAATCTGATCCATGTTGAGTGGAATGGAGGATAGGTTGATTACATCAGGAGTGGTTGATCTTCCTGGGTCACCAACGTTTGTGGGTGTGGATCGGGGGATGGGCTTGGGAGGGAGTCTTGGCCCTGTCCTAAAAAAAATGGGTGCGAGTTTAGGGTCTGCCAATGCAGAGTTGGCTGGAAACATAGAAGTGATGGTGGGTTCACTTACCCTGCGGGAGGTAGTGTGCGTTTGGGAGTGCGAAGGTGCCGTTGTGACTGCAGGTGTCTTAGTGGTAGATGATTTAGGAATCGCTGACGACTTGGGTTGTGCTTTAGTGAAAGGAGTGGATACGTGAGCAGTCTTGGAATGACCTGTGGGTGGATGCAGAAGAGGAGTGGGTCCTAGTGTGCGATGTAGTGACTCCGAGGACATGGCCGATAGATCGCCTTTTCTTCTTTTTGCCAATTGTTCCTGTGTCAGATCTTGATATACAGTGGAGGTGCTGGATGAAAAAGAAGCAGATAAAGTGTTAGAGGCATGATTGTTCGAAGTAGGTATATTAGTAGTGAAAGGTTTGTTTCTGGGTTTAGTTTCCTTAGCGTTATCCCAATTGTAGGCGTAGCCATTTTCATGGACCGCTAGGTCTCTCAAAAATTTACTTTCTTTATCATTGATGGTCGTAAGTGTGTATTCCTCCAGGTGTGCACGCAGGGTTTTGTCCCGCTTGCTATACCTGGGGGAGGACAGGCCTAAGGCGTGATCTGTATACCATCGGTTGATTGCAACATCAAGTTGTGCCAGCTCGGTGGTATATTCGTGGCAAAGCATGGAGAGCATATTGAGAGAGCATGATAGAAGATTGCTTTCCCAAGATGTCTTTAGTGTGTCATTGATTTTTTTGATATTGGGGAAGAGTTGTATTCTTAATCCCCAGAGGATTATTTTATGTTCCGCATATTTTTCAAAGTAAGTTTTGTGCCAGTAAATTCTGACTTTTTTTTCCAAAAGACGTTGTAGTCTAATAAATGCCCTATCTCGTTCAGCGTCGGTTATGGTAGAAGCGTTTTGGGATGCCTGGATACGGGTCATGAGGCCCTCCCAGGCCTCTCCACGGAAGTCTGCCATGGCTCCACCTGGGGTCCTCCGGAAAGGGAGGATAACAACCCTGGAATTACAAAAAAAATAAGCAGGTATAGGTGTATTGCAATGATATATCACATTGGGGACAAGGTAAAGATAAAGAAGAGTACAGATTGCCGAAGTGACATAAAAATGATCATAAGCACTGGATTTAGAAAATGCACATATAAGGTAAAGGAAGAAAAGTTTTGTTTAAAAGATATTCTATTGTATATATATGGAAGTGTTCAGATATATATATTGGGGACCAAAACTAGCCAAGAGGACCATAAGCATTAAAGCTTGTATTGCTCAAAAAATGTAAGGGTGGCTAGATGGTACCAAGGGATACAGCACCTCATCCCCAAAATAATCAAATAGTTAGTAGGTTTGTGGACGGGGGATTATGCGGTGCTAGGGTCAAAAGGGTTTACAAAGAAGGATAAATAAGAGAAAATGTAAAAAGCAAAAAATTACAAAGTTTATTAATGGTCTGACATAGAGAAAAATATACATTACAAACAGTTCATATTATACTTTAAAAAAAAGGTAATGGGTACATGTACTGTAAGTGACCCTAAGGATGGTGGAGTGGGCCAGATGAAAGATGGCCGTTGAAGAGGGGGGGCTCAATTTCCTACATGTTTCGCCAAGACATTGGCTTCTTCAGGGAACAAGAGCTCACAAGATAGATGCGTAAAACAATTCTGTATGATAAAAATAAAAAACATCATAAGAACAGTAATTTGACACTACAATACATAGTATACACAATAGAGAGTTAGAACTATGGCTGGACAATCATAAAATGAGCCGCATTGGCATTGGGCCAGATAAACGACCCCAATCAGTGGCACAAGTAACGTGATGTCTGATAGAGTGTGTCTTTTCGTCTTGCTTTTCCCTTGTTTTGTTGCTCCATTTGGTCATAAACTCCACTGGCTCACTTGGACCCAGTGGTTGTCTATGCACACTACACACATTGTGGCTGGACGTGGTGTGCTGACACACAGGCACTTCCCGTTTTCCCCAGCGACCCCTGTGGATTGTCGGGCAGCTTGGGCTTTGTCCCCCCACCCTGTGTCTCAGCACACTATTTCTCATGCCCTGCTGCGCCCCGCCGCCGGTCTGCACTCGGTCTCTGGCGCTTTGGCTGGCTCACAATTGGGGGGAGGTGTGAATGTGTGGGAGGTGGGTGGTCACTACATGGGCTCTCCCCGCTTGGGGCTGGCGTGACCAGCGCTGTTCTTGTCTGTACGGACGCCAAGGCGCAGACCTTTGTCTGCCCGTGGGTGCCCACGTCTGTTCTCAGACCCTCCGGCCCTCCCCTTTCCATCGGTAGATGGGATAAGGCGACACCTTGGCACCTCCCATTCCAAGGCTGCCTGCCTCCCCATTCGCCACATGGTCCGCACGTTCTGAGCATGCACGCGCGGTGCATGATGGAACATGTAGTTCCGAGGCATCGCGCAGTGCGCAGCCGTGGACACCCCTCATTAAGCGTCCGCACACCTGATCATTATCTGATCAGGTGTGGGGGGCATACAAGTAACCGGCCAGTCCCTCAGTTCCTTGATGGACGAGGGACGAGCCTGCATTTGCTCTGCACACAGCTACAAGGTAACTCCTGTCTTTCAATATATTTTTACCCCATGCTTTTCAAATGAACTACTCATTAAGCTCCTACACACTTTTTAGGAGCCACCTTGGACCTGCCTTTTACCTTGCTGGTCAAAATTGATCCTTCCAAGCAACTGTGTCTGCGCCCTGGTGGACTAGGTAATAGATCTTTCTCCAGCAGTCTTGCCTATGTTTAGTAACTTCTCAATGCCCTCATTTTTTCCTTTCTCGTCCCTTTCTACCTTATATAGGACTTGTTGTAAATACCACCCCTTTCAACTCCTGGACAGGCACTGTATACCTGTGACTGTGCTGCTATGAGAATCTTTCCCTACAGCTTACGCTACTAAGTGAGTACCGGCATAACTATCCTACATGGCCCAAGTCAACATCAGTAACACCCCTAATGATATTCATTCCTGTAATTAGGCCTTGTCTAATTTGATTGCAGACTTGGTCCATTTTGACGTTTTTCTCTGCTGTGTGCACAGACCCCTTGCAGGCACCTCGTGACCACTTTCCTCTACTGTTTTTAAACATACATGTAAGTTTGCACTTCCCCCTCTAGAGATACAGATACATTTACCTATATACATATTTTACGTATCCTCTTTAGTACAATGCACTGTTGTGCAACCTCTTATCTCTAGACTACCACTACAAGTGCATTATGACTCATGGTTGCCTTTACATTCCTTTGCCAGGTCTACTGTATGCCCCCTGCAGGCATAATTTACGGCGCGGCCTGCCCGCTCCCCTGCGGGGACCTTCTCAAGTGGCCGTGTTCCCCCTCCCCCCGTCCTCCCTCCCTTGTCGGGCACTGACGCCCCAGGTATGTTTGCATTACCGGTGTTGTGTGGAGCCTATGGGCCGCATGATTGTCCAGCCATAGTTCTAACTCTCTATTGTGTATACTATGTTTTGTAGTGTCAAATTACTGTTCTTATGATGTTTTTTATTTTTATCATACAGAATTGTTTTACACATCTATCTTGTGAGCTCTTGTTCCCTGAAGAAGCCAATGTCTTGGCGAAACATGTAGGAAATTGAGCCCCCCCTCTTCAACGGCCATCTTTCATCTGGCCCACTCCACCATCCTTAGGGTCACTTACAGTACATGTACCCATTACCCCTTTTTTTTAAAGTATAATATGAACTGTTTGTAATGTATATTTTTCTCTATGTCAGACCATTAATAAACTTTGTAATTTTTTGCTTTTTACATTTTCTCTTATTTATCCTTCTTTGTAAACCCTTTTGACCCTAGCACCGCCATAATCCCCCGTCCACAAACCTACTAACTATTATCTTCCATACAGTTCCCCCAGCTGCACCGTGAGCAAGTTGAGCTTCTGGACGTACCCATTACTGAACATGACATCACAGAAGCAATAGCACAGCTAGCCAAATCTAAAGCTCCAGGGATGGACGGCCTACCTCTGGAATTTTATGCAACATATTCAGATATCTTGGTCCCAAAGCTGAAAGATTTATACCAGTTACTTTTTTGATCAGAACTCACTCCCCGAATCTATGCAGGAAGCCCAAATTATAGTCCTCCCCAAACCGGGAAAAGACCCGCACTTCCCTGAGTCCCACAGGCCGATATCAGTCCTGCAAGTAGATATCAAAATCTTAGCTAAAATCCTGGCCTCTAGGTTAAACACTGCTATTTTAACCTTAATTCATACAGACCAAATGGGATTTATGCCGGGGGGAAAACACGGCCATGAATATCAGGCGACTCTATATGAATATTCAAGCCCGCCACGATAACTCAGGAACGAGGGTGGTGGTGGCGTTAGATACCACTAAGGCTTTTGATGCCGTAGAGTGGCCATATTTGTGGGAATGTTTACATAATTACGGATTTGGGTCACACTTCATTACATGGGTACAGCTCCTATATCAGACACCTAAGGCAAGAATCTTTGTGAATGGCTGGCTTTCGGAGCAGTTTCCACTAGAGAGGGGTACCCGACAGGGATGTCCCCTCTCCCCTTTACTATGTGCGTTGGCGGCTGAACTGCTGGCCATTGCTATCAGAGCACACCCTGATAACAGGGTCTGCGCCGAGGCCCCACAGTCGATAAAATATGAATGTATGCCGACGACACCATACTATAGCTTGCGGATCAGGGACCATCACTCCAAGCTGCGTTAAAACTCATTGAACAAATGGGGGGATACTCAGGTCTGCGTATAAACTGGGACAAGTCCCAGATTCTTCCAGTAGATGTGTTCCCTCCTCCCCTCACATCCCCACCATTACCACTTGCCAGGGTATCCAAGATTAAATATTTGGGAGCGGAGGTGACTAGGGATCTGGTGGACTATACTCCTTTAAATGTAACTCCCTTGTTTAATTCACTGAAAAGTAAAAAGCAGACATGGTCTAGATTGCCTTTCGGGGTGATGGGCCGTGTAAACTTAATTAAGATGATTATACTGCCCAAGATTTTATATTTGGTATGGCATGCCCCTCTATACATCCCATTAAAACTCTTCAAGCAGATGGAAGCTATTTTAAACTCATTTGTCTGGGGGCAAAGTAGACACAAACTAGCCTGGCAAAGCTTAAAGAACCCCACAGATATGGGGGGCGTAGCCCTCCCGGATTTACAGGATTAGTACCTAGCCTCACAACTTTCCCATATGTACCATTTTCACACGTCGGAAATGCAGCGATATAGATCTTTGGTCTGTGACAAACCGGGACACCCGACGTTTACACCAATTCAGGCTATCCTACGTGGGAAAAAAGCACCAGGCCCCACTGCGCGGTACAACTCGGGCATGTTGATGCATCACCAAAGAATATGGGAAATTTCTCCCAAAAAGCAAAATGTGGGGAAATTTCATTCACACACCCCTTGTGGCTTAATAGTATGATGCCGGAATTGGAAACGATTCCAGATTCAATAGTCTGGGCTAGGTACGGAGTACTATATCTCCATGCTTAAGCAATTTCAGACCCTTAAGGAGGAGTTTTCCCCTTCCACACCATCTAGCATTTAAATACTTGCAGCTCCGTCACGCGCTTAAAACCCAGTTACCGAGTTTGGATCTAGAGATGGAGCCTCCCTCTGTGCTGGGTATAATACTAGGAGATGACCCCTCAAAGCTGATATCACACCTGTACTACACAATTAGACAAAGGGAAGTAGCAGTTGTGTCACACAAAGCTAAGACGCTATGGGAACAAGATATAGAGCCTATAGATGACGCTGACTGGACCGAGATCTTAGAAGGAACCAAGACAGTGTCTCCCAAGATGTCAGATAGACTGACACAAATATATATTGTTCATAAAGCCTATCTGACACCGGCGAAGTTCCAGCACACGCCGGATCCGATGTGTCGCTTGTGTAGAGCTGACCCAGGTTCATTTTACCATCTTATATGGAGCTTCCCTCATGTCCAGACATTTTGGGCACAGGTTATCCGTTTCCTCCATGACAATATGGGGTCCCCTGTGGTGCAAGACATTAAGTTATGTATATTGGGGTTACTGCCAGATGTAGAGGTGGTTGAGTATCACACAATATTCATCTCTGAAACTCTATTTTTGGCGCGTAAAGTGATAGCTCAGAGATGGATGCAGAATGTACCCCCCATGATGCAGATGTGGAAAAAAGCAATAAATGATACCCTACCATTCAAGAAACTGATCTACGCACACAGGGGATCTTCGCAAAAATATTCTAAGATATGGGACAGACGGTTGGAGGATGGGGAGACTTGTGTTTAGTTGGGTCATACCCGGTGAGGGGCTTCCCTGCACCCGGGGCACACATTGTTTACAGGTTGGATTAATGAACTAATCGATTCACTACAGCTATGGACATAAGAATACACATCCTACAAAACTTTTGCTTATTTAATTTTGCTGTCATAATATGTACCTGACCTTCTTTGAATATATGTACCCAAATGGCTTGTAAAATGTACTTAGAGGTGGCCTACAGTTCCAGTCCATCCTCTGAAAACTTGGAGAGAGTGAAACTGCAGACATGCCTAGTCACACAACTACACATAGAGAAGGCTAAACAACGTGTCTTTTTCTGTAAGCAGAGGGAGTACGAACAGGGAGAAAGGGCTGGAAGACTGTTGGCGTACTTGGCCCACATGGACGAAAAGCCCCCAGTTGTGGTGTCGCTTGCTGACCCAGACCAACGTAATATAACAGACCTGGGACAGGTGGTGGCCCGATTTAAACAATTTTATGACAACCTATACAAGTCTCAGTGCACATACACACAAAGGGAGATCCATTCATACTTATCTTCCATACAATGTAAGGGTGGCTAGATGGTACCAAGGGATACAGCACCTCATCCCCAAAATAATCAAATAGTTAGTAGGTTTGTGGACGGGGGATTATGGCGGTGCTAGGGTCAAAAGGGTTTACAAAGAAGGATAAATAAGAGAAAATGTAAAAAGCAAAAAATTACAAAGTTTATTAATGGTCTGACATAGAGAAAAATATACATTACAAACAGTTCATATTATACCTTAAAAAAAAGGGGTAATGGGTACATGTACTGTAAGTGACCCTAAGGATGGTGGAGTGGGCCAGATGAAAGATGGCCGTTGAAGAGGGGGGGCTCAATTTCCTACATGTTTCGCCAAGACATTGGCTTCTTCAGGGAACAAGAGCTCACAAGATAGATGTGTAAAACAATTCTGTATGATAAAAATAAAAAACATCATAAGAACAGTAATTTGACACTACAATACATAGTATACACAATAGAGAGTTAGAACTATGGCTGGACAATCATGCGGCCCATAGGCTCCACACAACACCGGTAATGCAAACATACCTGGGGCGTCAGTGCCCGACAAGGGAGGGAGGACGGGGGGAGGGGGAACACGGCCACTTGAGAAGGTCCCCGCAGGGGAGCGGGCAGGCCGCGCCGTAAATTATGCCTGCAGGGGGCATACAGTAGACCTGGCAAAGGAATGTAAAGGCAACCATGAATCATAATGCACTTGTAGTGGTAGTCTAGAGATAAGAGGTTGCACAACAGTGCATTGTACTAAAGAGGATACGTAAAATATGTATATAGGTAAATGTATCTGTATCTCTAGAGGGGGAAATGCAAACTTACATGTATGTTTAAAAACAGTAGAGGAAAGTGGTCACGAGGTGCCTGCAAGGGGTCTGTGCACACAGCAGAGAAAAACGTCAAAATGGACCAAGTCTGCAATCAAATTAGACAAGGCCTAATTACAGGAATGAATATCATTAGGGGTGTTACTGATGTTGACTTGGGCCATGTAGGATAGTTATGCCGGTACTCACTTAGTAGCGTAAGCTGTAGGGAAAGATTCTCATAGCAGCACAGTCACAGGTATACAGTGCCTGTCCAGGAGTTGAAAGGGGTGGTATTTACAACAAGTCCTATATAAGGTAGAAAGGGACGAGAAAGGAAAAAATGAGGGCATTGAGAAGTTACTAAACATAGGCAAGACTGCTGGAGAAAGATCTATTACCTAGTCCACCAGGGCGCAGACACAGTTGCTTGGAAGGATCAATTTTGACCAGCAAGGTAAAAGGCAGGTCCAAGGTGGCTCCTAAAAAGTGTGTAGGAGCTTAATGAGTAGTTCATTTGAAAAGCATGGGGTAAAAATATATTGAAAGACAGGAGTTACCTTGTAGCTGTGTGCAGAGCAAATGCAGGCTCGTCCCTCGTCCATCAAGGAACTGAGGGACTGGCCGGTTACTTGTATGCCCCCCACACCTGATCAGATAATGATCAGGTGTGCGGACGCTTAATGAGGGGTGTCCACGGCTGCGCACTGCGCGATGCCTCGGAACTACATGTTCCATCATGCACCGCGCGTGCATGCTCAGAACGTGCGGACCATGTGGCGAATGGGGAGGCAGGCAGCCTTGGAATGGGAGGTGCCAAGGTGTCGCCTTATCCCATCTACCGATGGAAAGGGGAGGGCCGGAGGGTCTGAGAACAGACGTGGGCACCCACGGGCAGACAAAGGTCTGCGCCTTGGCGTCCGTACAGACAAGAACAGCGCTGGTCACGCCAGCCCCAAGCGGGGAGAGCCCATGTAGTGACCACCCACCTCCCACACATTCACACCTCCCCCCAATTGTGAGCCAGCCAAAGCGCCAGAGACCGAGTGCAGACCGGCAGCGGGGCGCAGCAGGGCATGAGAAATAGTGTGCTGAGACACAGGGTGGGGGGACAAAGCCCAAGCTGCCCGACAATCCACAGGGGTCGCTGGGGAAAACGGGAAGTGCCTGTGTGTCAGCACACCACGTCCAGCCACAATGTGTGTAGTGTGCATAGACAACCACTGGGTCCAAGTGAGCCAGTGGAGTTTATGACCAAATGGAGCAACAAAACAAGGGAAAAGCAAGACGAAAAGACAATCCTATGACAAAAACTAATATACTACAACAAATACGTCAGGGAATGTGTTTCAGCAATATCGAAAAGGGTTTTACATAGCATATAAGTACAAAAGGGTACAATTATAAATTGAGCAAGGGTTTAGAAGATATTGGATCAATAGAAATACTCGTAGGAAAAGTACATTCATAACCAATGCAAATAGCGCAATCTGTTTACGGTATCAAAGGGGAACTGTGGAGGAAACCACAGATGGAGCCATGGCAAAAAAAGAGAGAAAAAAAAGGTCAGAAAGGGGGAAAAAGGAAGAAAGGGCTGGGGGGCAAGGAAAAGGGAAGACAGATGGAGGAAAGCTGAGTGAGGGAGCACAAACGACGTTGCCTAGAGAATGGGCATAGGAAAAGGGAAGTATATGATGTGTGAGGATGTTATGTGCCGATAAATGTTAAAGAAAGGGCTTGAAGCTGATATATTCGTTGAGTCCTGGAAAAATGGTGGCGTTTAGTGTATGGATCCATTTTGTTTCAAGTCGTAGTAGTTGATTATCAGTACTGCCGCCTCTTACATGTGGAGGAATATGTTCAAGTGCGGAAAATAAAATAACGTGGGGGTCAGAGTTATGTTGGGCAGCAATGTGCCTGTTGATGGCCGTAGTGGTAGTGTTCTTGTATAGTGGTTTTATATGGTCGCGAATGCGAATCTGAAAGGGGTGCTTAGTTTTGCCAACATAAAATGAGCCGCATTGGCATTGGGCCAGATAAACGACCCCAACAGTGGCACAAGTAACGTGATGTCTGATAGTGTGTGTATTTCCATCGGGTAAGTTGACAACTTGAGAGTTAGCGACAAATGCACATATGTCACACTTGCCGCATTGGTAAGTGCCAGTGGTAGTCGGCCTATGTGCAGTGTCAGTAGAGTGGTGGCTATAGATCAGACGATCACGAAGAGAGGGGGAGCGTCGGTAGGTAATATCAGGGTATGTGTTGATGTATTTGGCAATGGTGGGGTCTGATGTAAGTAAAGGCCAGAATTGTTTAAGAACATCTTTGATTTGAGTATGTTGATTGGAGAATTGGGTAATGAGTCGTGTGGGTTGTTTAGAGTCCCATGGTTTGTCGGGAAAAACCAGGTCTTTTCGGTTAAGTTTCTTTGCCTTCTGGAATGCTTTTTTCAACAGGGAGTGGCTATAGCCTCTGTCTAAGAGTCTGTTATAGAGGTCATGTGCAGCCCTGAAGAAATCTTCCTCACGGGTACAGTTTCGTTTGATCCTTACATATTGGCTGTATGGAATACTTCTAAGGAGAGGTTCGGGATGGGCACTCTGGGCATGTAGGATTGTATTGCCCTAAGAGGGTTTGCGGTATAGGGTGGTGTAAACTTGGCCATTGGGTTGCACACCGATCTGGAGGTCCAAAAAATGGATCTGCGATTGGCTGCACTCCATGGTAAACCTAAGGTTATATGTGTTTTTAGTAAGGTTTTGTACAAATGAGACTAGTTCTTCCTTGGTGCCTGCCCAAAACAACAATATGTCGTCAATATACCTGTACCAGGATATGACCCTGGACAGGTAGGGATTGGGGTGAGTCAAATCAAAGAGTTCCCTCTCCCACCCCCCCAGGTACAGGTTGGCATAAGCGGGGGCACACTTGGTCCCCATAGCCACACCCTGTACCTGGAGGAAGTGGGAGGAGCCAAACATGAAGTAATTGCGTGTGAGTATGAACCTCAATAATTCGAGGACAAAGTCCCCGTATTTGTCATATTGGGGGCCTCTAGCTCGGATGAGTTTGCTAATAACTGAGATGCCTCTGTTGTGGGGAATTATGTTGTACAAACTCTCCACATCTAGGGCTACCAGCCATGTGCCGCTGGGCAGGGATTGACCATCTAATATACGAAGGAGATGGATAGTATCCTTTATATATGAGGGCAGGGCTACAACATGGGGTGCCAGATATTTGTCTACCAGTGCACTGGCAGATTCTGTGAGGCATTGTCGACCAGAGACAATTGGACGACCAGGAGGGTGGTCCAGGGATTTGTGCAGTTTAGGAAGGGAGTAAAAGGTAGGGGTTGTGGGTTCTTTCACATTGAGAAACTTCCATGTATTGGAGTCTATGATGCCCTTTTGGTGAGCTGCAAGTATCAACTGTTGGTATTCGGATATATAGTGATCAATGAGTGATTTAGAAATTGGTCTATACCACTCACGATTGTTTAAGATATCCAGGCACATTTGTTCGTAAAAGGACACATCCATCACCACCACGTTGCCACCCTTGTCGGCTGGTTTAATGATTAGTTCAGGATGGTTTTGTAAGGATTTAATGGCCTTAATAAGGGCCGGGGTAAGGTTGGAGGGGTACGCGGAATGGAGGTTTAAGCCTTCGATGGTGTTGGTAACCTGTTGTACAAAAGCCCATATGTTGGGATTTGTAGAAAGGTTTGGAAAATTCATGGATTTAGGTTTAAAAGAAGCAGGGGGGGGGGGGGGGGGGAGGAGCACCAAGGGCAGTGGCCTCAGGATCAGCAAGATCAAGAAAGTCATCACCATCAGTGTAGCCCTCCTCCCAGAGTGACATCAATTCTTCAAGGGCTTTTATTTCCGCTAAAGTGGGGACCTGTTGGGGGGGATTTAAGTGTGTATCATGAGCAAGTGCGGTATTGGAATGAGATTTGTCATAGATCACTTTGAAGAGAAATTTACGTGCAAAGAGATGCACGTCTTTGATAAAGGCAAATTTGTCGAAGTCATTGGAAGGACAGAATGTAAGGCCTAGTTGAAGTACATGAATCTGATCCATGTTGAGTGGAATGGAGGATAGGTTGATTACATCAGGAGTGGTTGATCTTCCTGGGTCACCAACGTTTGTGGGTGTGGATCGGGGGATGGGCTTGGGAGGGAGTCTTGGCCCTGTCCTAAAAAAATGGGTGCGAGTTTAGGGTCTGCCAATGCAGAGTTGGCTGGAAACATAGAAGTGATGGTGGGTTCACTTACCCTGCGGGAGGTAGTGTGCGTTTGGGAGTGCGAAGGTGCCGTTGTGACTGCAGGTGTCTTAGTGGTAGATGATTTAGGAATCGCTGACGACTTGGGTTGTGCTTTAGTGAAAGGAGTGGATACGTGAGCAGTCTTGGAATGACCTGTGGGTGGATGCAGAAGAGGAGTGGGTCCTAGTGTGCGATGTAGTGACTCCGAGGACATGGCCGATAGATCGCCTTTTCTTCTTTTTGCCAATTGTTCCTGTGTCAGATCTTGATATACAGTGGAGGTGCTGGATGAAAAAGAAGCAGATAAAGTGTTAGAGGCATGATTGTTCGAAGTAGGTATATTAGTAGTGAAAGGTTTGTTTCTGGGTTTAGTTTCCTTAGCGTTATCCCAATTGTAGGCGTAGCCATTTTCATGGACCGCTAGGTCTCTCAAAAATTTACTTTCTTTATCATTGATGGTCGTAAGTGTGTATTCCTCCAGGTGTGCACGCAGGGTTTTGTCCCGCTTGCTATACCTGGGGGAGGACAGGCCTAAGGCGTGATCTGTATACCATCGGTTGATTGCAACATCAAGTTGTGCCAGCTCGGTGGTATATTCGTGGCAAAGCATGGAGAGCATATTGAGAGAGCATGATAGAAGATTGCTTTCCCAAGATGTCTTTAGTGTGTCATTGATTTTTTTGATATTGGGGAAGAGTTGTATTCTTAATCCCCAGAGGATTATTTTATGTTCCGCATATTTTTCAAAGTAAGTTTTGTGCCAGTAAATTCTGACTTTTTTTTCCAAAAGACGTTGTAGTCTAATAAATGCCCTATCTCGTTCAGCGTCGGTTATGGTAGAAGCGTTTTGGGATGCCTGGATACGGGTCATGAGGCCCTCCCAGGCCTCTCCACGGAAGTCTGCCATGGCTCCACCTGGGGTCCTCCGGAAAGGGAGGATAACAACCCTGGAATTACAAAAAAAATAAGCAGGTATAGGTGTATTGCAATGATATATCACATTGGGGACAAGGTAAAGATAAAGAAGAGTACAGATTGCCGAAGTGACATAAAAATGATCATAAGCACTGGATTTAGAAAATGCACATATAAGGTAAAGGAAGAAAAGTTTTGTTTAAAAGATATTCTATTGTATATATATGGAAGTGTTCAGATATATATATTGGGGACCAAAACTAGCCAAGAGGACCATAAGCATTAAAGCTTGTATTGCTCAAAAAATGTAAGGGTGGCTAGATGGTACCAAGGGATACAGCACCTCATCCCCAAAATAATCAAATAGTTAGTAGGTTTGTGGACGGGGGATTATGCGGTGCTAGGGTCAAAAGGGTTTACAAAGAAGGATAAATAAGAGAAAATGTAAAAAGCAAAAAATTACAAAGTTTATTAATGGTCTGACATAGAGAAAAATATACATTACAAACAGTTCATATTATACTTTAAAAAAAAGGTAATGGGTACATGTACTGTAAGTGACCCTAAGGATGGTGGAGTGGGCCAGATGAAAGATGGCCGTTGAAGAGGGGGGGCTCAATTTCCTACATGTTTCGCCAAGACATTGGCTTCTTCAGGGAACAAGAGCTCACAAGATAGATGCGTAAAACAATTCTGTATGATAAAAATAAAAAACATCATAAGAACAGTAATTTGACACTACAATACATAGTATACACAATAGAGAGTTAGAACTATGGCTGGACAATCATAAAATGAGCCGCATTGGCATTGGGCCAGATAAACGACCCCAATCAGTGGCACAAGTAACGTGATGTCTGATAGAGTGTGTCTTTTCGTCTTGCTTTTCCCTTGTTTTGTTGCTCCATTTGGTCATAAACTCCACTGGCTCACTTGGACCCAGTGGTTGTCTATGCACACTACACACATTGTGGCTGGACGTGGTGTGCTGACACACAGGCACTTCCCGTTTTCCCCAGCGACCCCTGTGGATTGTCGGGCAGCTTGGGCTTTGTCCCCCCACCCTGTGTCTCAGCACACTATTTCTCATGCCCTGCTGCGCCCCGCCGCCGGTCTGCACTCGGTCTCTGGCGCTTTGGCTGGCTCACAATTGGGGGGAGGTGTGAATGTGTGGGAGGTGGGTGGTCACTACATGGGCTCTCCCCGCTTGGGGCTGGCGTGACCAGCGCTGTTCTTGTCTGTACGGACGCCAAGGCGCAGACCTTTGTCTGCCCGTGGGTGCCCACGTCTGTTCTCAGACCCTCCGGCCCTCCCCTTTCCATCGGTAGATGGGATAAGGCGACACCTTGGCACCTCCCATTCCAAGGCTGCCTGCCTCCCCATTCGCCACATGGTCCGCACGTTCTGAGCATGCACGCGCGGTGCATGATGGAACATGTAGTTCCGAGGCATCGCGCAGTGCGCAGCCGTGGACACCCCTCATTAAGCGTCCGCACACCTGATCATTATCTGATCAGGTGTGGGGGGCATACAAGTAACCGGCCAGTCCCTCAGTTCCTTGAGGGACGAGCCTGCATTTGCTCTGCACACAGCTACAAGGTAACTCCTGTCTTTCAATATATTTTTACCCCATGCTTTTCAAATGAACTACTCATTAAGCTCCTACACACTTTTTAGGAGCCACCTTGGACCTGCCTTTTACCTTGCTGGTCAAAATTGATCCTTCCAAGCAACTGTGTCTGCGCCCTGGTGGACTAGGTAATAGATCTTTCTCCAGCAGTCTTGCCTATGTTTAGTAACTTCTCAATGCCCTCATTTTTTCCTTTCTCGTCCCTTTCTACCTTATATAGGACTTGTTGTAAATACCACCCCTTTCAACTCCTGGACAGGCACTGTATACCTGTGACTGTGCTGCTATGAGAATCTTTCCCTACAGCTTACGCTACTAAGTGAGTACCGGCATAACTATCCTACATGGCCCAAGTCAACATCAGTAACACCCCTAATGATATTCATTCCTGTAATTAGGCCTTGTCTAATTTGATTGCAGACTTGGTCCATTTTGACGTTTTTCTCTGCTGTGTGCACAGACCCCTTGCAGGCACCTCGTGACCACTTTCCTCTACTGTTTTTAAACATACATGTAAGTTTGCACTTCCCCCTCTAGAGATACAGATACATTTACCTATATACATATTTTACGTATCCTCTTTAGTACAATGCACTGTTGTGCAACCTCTTATCTCTAGACTACCACTACAAGTGCATTATGACTCATGGTTGCCTTTACATTCCTTTGCCAGGTCTACTGTATGCCCCCTGCAGGCATAATTTACGGCGCGGCCTGCCCGCTCCCCTGCGGGGACCTTCTCAAGTGGCCGTGTTCCCCCTCCCCCCGTCCTCCCTCCCTTGTCGGGCACTGCCGCCCCAGGTATGTTTGCATTACCGGTGTTGTGTGGAGCCTATGGGCCGCATGATTGTCCAGCCATAGTTCTAACTCTCTATTGTGTATACTATGTTTTGTAGTGTCAAATTACTGTTCTTATGATGTTTTTTATTTTTATCATACAGAATTGTTTTACACATCTATCTTGTGAGCTCTTGTTCCCTGAAGAAGCCAATGTCTTGGCGAAACATGTAGGAAATTGAGCCCCCCCTCTTCAACGGCCATCTTTCATCTGGCCCACTCCACCATCCTTAGGGTCACTTACAGTACATGTACCCATTACCCCTTTTTTTTAAAGTATAATATGAACTGTTTGTAATGTATATTTTTCTCTATGTCAGACCATTAATAAACTTTGTAATTTTTTGCTTTTTACATTTTCTCTTATTTATCCTTCTTTGTAAACCCTTTTGACCCTAGCACCGCCATAATCCCCCGTCCACAAACCTACTAACTATTATCTTCCATACAGTTCCCCCAGCTGCACCGTGAGCAAGTTGAGCTTCTGGACGTACCCATTACTGAACATGACATCACAGAAGCAATAGCACAGCTAGCCAAATCTAAAGCTCCAGGGATGGACGGCCTACCTCTGGAATTTTATGCAACATATTCAGATATCTTGGTCCCAAAGCTGAAAGATTTATACCAGTTACTTTTTTGATCAGAACTCACTCCCCGAATCTATGCAGGAAGCCCAAATTATAGTCCTCCCCAAACCGGGAAAAGACCCGCACTTCCCTGAGTCCCACAGGCCGATATCAGTCCTGCAAGTAGATATCAAAATCTTAGCTAAAATCCTGGCCTCTAGGTTAAACACTGCTATTTTAACCTTAATTCATACAGACCAAATGGGATTTATGCCGGGGGGAAAACACGGCCATGAATATCAGGCGACTCTATATGAATATTCAAGCCCGCCACGATAACTCAGGAACGAGGGTGGTGGTGGCGTTAGATACCACTAAGGCTTTTGATGCCGTAGAGTGGCCATATTTGTGGGAATGTTTACATAATTACGGATTTGGGTCACACTTCATTACATGGGTACAGCTCCTATATCAGACACCTAAGGCAAGAATCTTTGTGAATGGCTGGCTTTCGGAGCAGTTTCCACTAGAGAGGGGTACCCGACAGGGATGTCCCCTCTCCCCTTTACTATGTGCGTTGGCGGCTGAACTGCTGGCCATTGCTATCAGAGCACACCCTGATAACAGGGTCTGCGCCGAGGCCCCACAGTCGATAAAATATGAATGTATGCCGACGACACCATACTATAGCTTGCGGATCAGGGACCATCACTCCAAGCTGCGTTAAAACTCATTGAACAAATGGGGGGATACTCAGGTCTGCGTATAAACTGGGACAAGTCCCAGATTCTTCCAGTAGATGTGTTCCCTCCTCCCCTCACATCCCCACCATTACCACTTGCCAGGGTATCCAAGATTAAATATTTGGGAGCGGAGGTGACTAGGGATCTGGTGGACTATACTCCTTTAAATGTAACTCCCTTGTTTAATTCACTGAAAAGTAAAAAGCAGACATGGTCTAGATTGCCTTTGGGGGTGATGGGCCGTGTAAACTTAATTAAGATGATTATACTGCCCAAGATTTTATATTTGGTATGGCATGCCCCTCTATACATCCCATTAAAACTCTTCAAGCAGATGGAAGCTATTTTAAACTCATTTGTCTGGGGGCAAAGTAGACACAAACTAGCCTGGCAAAGCTTAAAGAACCCCACAGATATGGGGGGCGTAGCCCTCCCGGATTTACAGGATTAGTACCTAGCCTCACAACTTTCCCATATGTACCATTTTCACACGTCGGAAATGCAGCGATATAGATCTTTGGTCTGTGACAAACCGGGACACCCGACGTTTACACCAATTCAGGCTATCCTACGTGGGAAAAAAGCACCAGGCCCCACTGCGCGGTACAACTCGGGCATGTTGATGCATCACCAAAGAATATGGGAAATTTCTCCCAAAAAGCAAAATGTGGGGAAATTTCATTCACACACCCCTTGTGGCTTAATAGTATGATGCCGGAATTGGAAACGATTCCAGATTCAATAGTCTGGGCTAGGTACGGAGTACTATATCTCCATGCTTAAGCAATTTCAGACCCTTAAGGAGGAGTTTTCCCCTTCCACACCATCTAGCATTTAAATACTTGCAGCTCCGTCACGCGCTTAAAACCCAGTTACCGAGTTTGGATCTAGAGATGGAGCCTCCCTCTGTGCTGGGTATAATACTAGGAGATGACCCCTCAAAGCTGATATCACACCTGTACTACACAATTAGACAAAGGGAAGTAGCAGTTGTGTCACACAAAGCTAAGACGCTATGGGAACAAGATATAGAGCCTATAGATGACGCTGACTGGACCGAGATCTTAGAAGGAACCAAGACAGTGTCTCCCAAGATGTCAGATAGACTGACACAAATATATATTGTTCATAAAGCCTATCTGACACCGGCGAAGTTCCAGCACACGCCGGATCCGATGTGTCGCTTGTGTAGAGCTGACCCAGGTTCATTTTACCATCTTATATGGAGCTTCCCTCATGTCCAGACATTTTGGGCACAGGTTATCCGTTTCCTCCATGACAATATGGGGTCCCCTGTGGTGCAAGACATTAAGTTATGTATATTGGGGTTACTGCCAGATGTAGAGGTGGTTGAGTATCACACAATATTCATCTCTGAAACTCTATTTTTGGCGCGTAAAGTGATAGCTCAGAGATGGATGCAGAATGTACCCCCCATGATGCAGATGTGGAAAAAAGCAATAAATGATACCCTACCATTCAAGAAACTGATCTACGCACACAGGGGATCTTCGCAAAAATATTCTAAGATATGGGACAGACGGTTGGAGGATGGGGAGACTTGTGTTTAGTTGGGTCATACCCGGTGAGGGGCTTCCCTGCACCCGGGGCACACATTGTTTACAGGTTGGATTAATGAACTAATCGATTCACTACAGCTATGGACATAAGAATACACATCCTACAAAACTTTTGCTTATTTAATTTTGCTGTCATAATATGTACCTGACCTTCTTTGAATATATGTACCCAAATGGCTTGTAAAATGTATTTTATATCAATAAAGTAGTTTTTTTCCAAGTAAAAAAAAACTCCTTTTGCGATATGCGAGTGATAGATGTAGTGAGGAGCTGACAAAGAGGCTTATAAAAAAAGCCGACAAAAAGCTGACAGAGGACCCGAGAGAGCCAACAAAGAGGCAAGGGATCACCAACTCCTAGCACATATGATAAAAGCACATCAACCACCAGAGCAGATACATCTGCTCTGATGGTTAATGTGCTTTCATCAACCACAAGTCTTTGCTTTCTCTCCTCTCCGGGTCTTGACTACATCTATCACTCACATGTCGCGAAAGGAAAGGGTTGTATCTACAAAGTTTTTTTAGCATCTTTTTTTTGGAACACCCCACTCCAGAGGAAGCATACCTGTGAAACGCGTCAAGATATTGTTGTCCCTCCACAAGTCACAACTTAAAACTGTGTCATATTATTCGATAGATTCATATATATTTGATGGGCAGTACTAGTAGCCCTTCTCTTGAAATGTATGCCATACACGGTGCAAATATCTTTCCTGCAACCACAGATTGCAGGAAAGAAATTTGCTTGATTCCCCCATCAACACAGACAGTGTTAATGCGGAAATCCCTACTGCTGAGCCATTGTATTCTCCCAGCAGGGACAGTGATTATTGCTACTAAATCCTGGCAGGCCGGTTGTACCCAAGTTGATGGGATATACTACAATTAGGGAGTATGTTAATAATGTACATTTTGTGGATTTTTTACTTTAAAATATTTCCAATCAGTCTTTTGCTGTGCTGATTAGTCATGAACAACAAACTTGTTTTAATAGATGTATGTGTGTAGTTTTTTGTAGTAGGCACCGTTAAAGTCCCTCTATTTTCTTTGGACGCCAATCCAGACAGTCATTTTTCTTGTTATAAAGTTTTTGGGATATGGTGCAAGATCATCTGCTATTGGATCTTGCCCATAGGTGTGCGCAGCATGTCCCCAAAGCTCAAAAACACATGCCTTTGTCTGCAGCCTCTGCTGCATGGAGCAGTAAATTGAATGGGAAGTGCTCTGTGCTGAGTGGCTTCCTGTTCATTCACAAACTGAAGCATAGTAAAGACAGTTTACTATGCTTCAGTTATGAATATACACAGTGAGCGTGTGTTCATTTAAAAAAGAAAGGGACAGATAAATTACACATTTACTAGCCCCTTCCACTGCTCTCCATTCTGAAACCTACCCCGCAGCAGCCTGGGGGAGAGGACGGAAGCCAGCAGGACTAGGGTGAGGGGGGGCCGTGAAGTAGGGGGAATCAGCGAAATACAAAGTGATTAGGGTGTGCCCAGGCACACCCCCTGCACACACCTATGGATCTGTCACATTAGTTGATTAATAGCCCCAAACCAAAGTGGGATCTGACAGAAATGGTAAACGCAGACGTATAAAATATTTACAATGTTACGGCTATACCACGCATAGATACTAGAAAACATTCTATTTTTCTCTTTAGTGTGATTTTTCTTTTTCATGTTTTTTACACAATGTATTTTTTTTCATTTCTTATGTCATTTCATGTCAGAAATTGTCACTATATTGTTTTATTTTCTTTTCTTTCTTGACAGTGTCTTGATCTTGGAATGCTACTTACATTACCACAAATCAACCATATAATAGAAATCGTGAACCAGCTACCCAATTCAAGAGCCGCTATTACATTCCTGCTATCTGTGAAATCAAAGTGAGTGATTGTTTGCAAATATGCTAGGCATGCACTTTTGTAAATATTTATTGGCACATCTCTGGAAGCACATTGAACATGAGTCTGAGTAAAATACTCAAAAATTTGACAGGAAAATGTAAGCATCAGGACACAATACAGCATTATTGTGATGTTTTATTTGGTATTTACTAGTCTTTACATGTGTTGGCTGCTGTATCTCTGTCATGTAGGGAAACGTTAAACCTAGGAGAATTTTAAAAACTTTAGGCAATGCTCTTGTAAAAGAGTTTTTTTACATACCTGTGCCAGTTCACTTCCATAGAATTCTGGTTTTGTCGCAGAGCAAACCACCTGGAGAATATTTTCCACACTTCGAGTGTGTCAGATGCCTACGTACTCTACTGTGCTCTGTGGTCCCTCTTGTTGGCCTTTACAACACTACAGGGCCTAGTAAAGAGAAGTTGACATCCTGTTTGCCATCTAGGTTGTAGCAGGCTCCAGAGGAATCTGATTAATGCTCCAATGGGTGTTTGTTCTTCTGTTTAGACAAGGCAATGTTCACTTAAGATGATAGTAATTTTTTTTTTTTTCTTTAAGATAACAAACTTTATAATTACCTTCTCTGTGCAATGGTATTGCACAGAGCAGTCCCCATTCTCTTCTTCTTGGGCCCCCTGCCGAAATCCCCTATAGCAAGCCAGTTGCTTCAGCCCTGGAAGATTTTACCCCCTTCCTGACCAGAGCACTTTACAATTTGGAACTGCATCGCTTTAACTGACAATTGCACATTGTACCCAAACAAAATTTGCGTCCTTTTTTTCCCACAAATAGAGCTTTCTTTTGGATGTATTTGATCACCTCTGGAGTTTTTATTTTTTGCACTATAAACAAAAAAAGCGACAATTTTGAAAAAAACTATTTTTTACTTTTTGCTATAATAAATATCCCCCATTTAAAAAAAAAAAAAAATGTCTTCATCAGTTTAGGCCAACATATACTCTTCTACATATTTTTGGTAAAAAAAAAAAAAAAAAAAACCCTGCAAAAAGCGTATATTGATTGGTTTGCGCAAAAGTTATAGCGTCTGCAATCAATGGGAAATATTTATGGCATTTTTTATTTATTTATTTATTTATTTATTTTTTTACTGGTAATGGTGGTTATCTACAATTTTTAGCGGTATTGCGACGGACAGATCCGGAGACGTTTGACAGTTTTTTGTGCACTGATTACTGTGTAAATGTCACTGGCAGGGAAGGGGTTAACACTAGGGGGCAATTTTGTGTTCCCTTAGTGTGTTCTAACTGTATGGGGATGTGAGTGACTAGGAGAGGACTACTTAGTAGGAACAAACAATCTGTCTCCTCTCCTCTGACAGCACAGGGATTTGTGCGTTTACACACACAAATCCCCGTGCACGCGATTGCGCGTGGCTGGTGGCGATCATTGGGTCACCCGCCGTGCATCGGGTGCACGCGCCCTCTGGTGGCCGAAAAGGGGTAGGACGTTCCCATATGGGATTTCGCCCAGGAGAGCCATTGTTGCGCAGTATATCTGCGTGACATGGTCGGGAGCCGGTTAAAAATATAAATATATATATATTTCTTTTCATACATCAGGGGACACAGAGCCATAGTAATTACTATGTGGGTTATAGGCCACCTTTAGGTGGTGGACACTGGCATGCCCTAAATTAAGAAGTGCACTTCCTATATAACCCCTCCCACTACTGGGAGTATTCAGTTTTTTCGCCAGTGTCTAAGGTGTTGGTCACGAGTAAAGATGTGCTGTGCTGAGCTCCACTGTTACAATCCTTGCTGGGGCTAGCCATGCTGACCGGATCCATTCATTCTTTCAGGCCAGGTTGAATGGTACCTGGGCCTCATATCTGAAGAAACAAGGTTTTTGCTTGCAAATGCTTCTCTTTCTAGAGAGCTGGACTCTGGGATCCAGAACTTTTGGTAGTAAGGCCAATAAAGTTTTACTGGCAAGGTGCTGTTGCAGGTCCAGGATTGTGGAATACCTCGAGGTTCCCCTGTTCCTGAAGGTTTTACAGAGCCCACCGTGAAGGGTGAAGATTGGGTCTGATGCTTTACCACAGATAACCCTGCGGCGGGAAAAGGTAAGTGGAGATTTTTGAATTTTTTCATGAAAGTCTCCTTTAACTGAATAATGTTGTCATGCCTATGTGTCACCACTGGGGGCTGTATTGAGCACTCGCCGCCTTATGCTGAAAACAGCCGCTGTGTCAGGAGTGAACACTTCCTCCTTCTCCTCCGGCAAAGCAGATCCTCTGGTAAGAGGGGTAACTTGTCTAGTAGCCCCTGCGCTGGGATTCCACCCTAGGGGGAGAGTAGAGGCCCAGATTCATGTAAAAAAAAAAACGCTGCGGCCACCTGGCGGCTGTTTTACCCCCCCGCCAGACAGCTCTGGAAAGATTCAGATGAATCTATAGCCCGCCGCTTGTGCGGGAAAACCCATACTTTTAAAAGGAGGGTGGAGCCATAAGCAGCGTGGGGGGACGGGGCTATCGGTGTCGGCGTTCTCCGATGCCAGGCACGCATGGAGGTAGTTTTTAAAAGCACACTGTGTGCTGCTGCAGGCTGTGGAGGGACACAAAAGCAGAGGTGGCTTTTCTCAGGTTGGTAACACAGGTATTTCCTTTGACACATTGTTTTCAGGCTGGGCATTAAATAGCGGCATTTTTATTGCTGGACTATAGCCTAGCAGTGTATGCATTCTTTTGGTAGTGCCTCTGCTTTGTACGTTAGGCTATGAATGGTAGTGGTTTGATTATTTTACAAACAACCTAAATCCATGTCCAAAAGAATGTCATCCTCCTCTGAGAGTGATGCGGTCGGTCAGAATGAGCCGTCAGGGGAGACTGGTGTTGCAGCAGCGCTGAACACATCAGTCCCTGTGTGTGTGTGTATATATATATATATATATATATATATATATATAGTGGGTTCAATCATAGCAGATCCCCATCCAGTGCTCGGGACCCTCATTTTGAGTTACAAGGGGCAGGGGATCAGGAAGGTCTTCCAAAGAGACCTGGAAGATACTAATATATCCTCTTCTGAGGATCCTAGTATGGAGGGAGTAATCTCACATTTCTGGTACACTCCCTCACTAGATAGTTCGTTTAACCCTTTTGCTGCCTGTAGTGCAGTCTAGTGATGAGCCCACCTCTGGTTGGGATCACTAACCTTCCACGTCTGGGGACGCTTTTCCAATCCATTCAGGGCTAAAAAAAGCTGATATATTCAGAATGGGAACACCTGGATAAGCTGTTTTTTTCCTCCAAAAAAGTGTATCTATGGAGGAAGAATGCTATAAGAAGTGGGAGGTTCCAGCAATTAATGCTGCAATCACCTCGGGGAATAAAAATCTCACTTGTCCGATAGACAATGCGCAAATGATAAAGGATTCAACAGATAAGAAGTTGGAACTTCTGCTTAAGAACAACCTATCTCTGGCAGGTTCAGTAGCGCAGCCGATTCTTACGGCAATTGGGGTATCTCAGTCCATAAAGAATCAGTTTGTAGAGATACTTAAGATTCTTCCTGATCAGCAGGCCCAGCAATGGGCTGGCGTATCAGATGCACTATGTTTTACGGTGGATGCAATGATAAATTGTATCATTCAAGCCTCACGGCTTATGCTGGGACTAGTACATACACACAGAGTCCTCTGGCTGGTAAATTGGTCAGCCGAAGCACCATGTAAAAAGCTCCTAGCCAGTTTCCCTTTTCATGGTGAACGGTTATTGGAGACGATCTGGATAAATATATCCAAAGATTTCTAATGGGAAAAAGTTCTCTTTTGCCAGTAAAAGAAGAAGTTCAAACATTTCTCTTTTAGCGTGCTTCCTCTCAGTACCAGGAGCATCTGCCCCTAGGCAGTCTCAACTGCCTTCACCGTCAAGCTCAAGAGGTAGACCTCAGGGGCAGTCCCAGGGCCAGAAGAGGTCTTGGGGCAAAAAGCCTGACAAAGCAAAATGTTAAGGCATCCTTATGAAGGAGCACCCCCGCTCGCTCGGGTGGGGGGGAAGGCTTCTGCAATTTTCAAATCTGGCAGGAACAATGTCAGGACAGATGGGCTTCCCCAGTTTCTCTAGGTTACAAACTAGAGTTCCGAGAGTTCCCGTTTTCTAAAGTAACAAATGTTTACAGAAATCCAGAGGAAAGGAAGTCTCTCTTTTTAGCTCTGGATCATCTTTTATCTCAAGAGGTGATATCAGAGGTTCCCTTAGAGGAACAGAGTTCAGGGTTTTATTCAAACCTTTTTTTTCTTACGGTTCCAAAACCAAACGGGGAGGTAAGACCCATTTTAGATCTCAAAGATCTGAACCGGCGCTTAAATATCTGGTCCTTTCGCATGGAGTCAGTCCAATCGGTGGTCTCCATTTTGCAAGGAGGAGAGTTCTGACATCAGTCGATATCAAAGATGCATATCTCCACGTACCGATATTTCCCGTTCATCAGAAATTTCTACACTTCGAAGTAGAAAATCACCATTTTCAGTTTGTGGCTCTGCCATTTGGTCTAGCCACTGCACCACGGGTATTCACAAAAATCCTGACACCTCCCTTAGGTTAACGGTCCTAGCCTATTTAGATGATCTGCTTTTAGTAGATCAATCAGTCTCTGGTCTAAACCAAAGTTTAATCTCTGCTGTAAGCTACCTGGAATGCCTAGGTTGGATACTCAACCGAGAAAAATCTTCCTTAAAACTATCAAGGAGATTACAGTTCTTGGGGCTAGTCATAGATACCATACAAAGAAGGTATTCCTACCCCAGGCAAGAATTGGTTCCATTAAAGAACTGATTCAGCTTGTCAAAGCAAAGAGAAATCTTTCCATTCAGATGTGCATGAAATTGTTAAGGAATACGGTGGCCTCCTTCGGGGCCGTTCCTTATGCGCAGTTTCATTCAAGACTGCTACAAAACGCTATTCTGTCGGTCTGGAACAGGGAGGTTCAGGCTTTGGTTTTTTCCAATGCTCTTATCCCCCCAGGTGTGTCTAAGCCTCAATTGGTGGTTAATGTCAGCAACCTCCAAAAGGGGAAATTCTTTTTTTACCAGTATCTTGGAAAATGGTAACAACGGATGCCAGCCTTCTAGGTTGGCAAACAGTCCTGGAAGAAGCTTCTGTCCAGGGGAAATGGTCCAAGGACCAGAAAGGACCCTGTCCATCAATGTTCTAGAAATTAGGGGAAGTACATATGGCCCTGGAGTTCTAGACGCTCAAGCTGCGGAATTGTCTTGTCAGGATTCAATCCGACAATGCCACGGCTATGGCTTACATCAATCACCAAGGGGGCACGAGAAGTCGTGCAGTCCAAAAAGAAGTGAATCATGTTCTAGCTTGGGCAGAAAGCAACATACCTTGTCTATCAGCAATGTCCATTCCATGGATAGAGAATTGGCAGGCGGACTATTGAGTCGCCAACTATTGTTTCCGGGAGAATGGTCCCTTCACCCCGAAATCTTCCTCTTGATATGTCAAGAATGGGGTATTCCGGACATAGATCTGTTCGCGTCCAGATTCAACAACAAAGTCGGCAACTTTGTGTCTAGGACGAAGGATCCGCTAGCATGCACGGAACAGATGCCTTGGTCTTCCCAACAGGATCAGTTTTTTCACTTTTTTTTCTATGCGTTCCTCCAGTTCTGCTACTTCCATGCCTTCTCCGCAGAATCAAGCAGGAAGGAGAAGAAGCCATTCTGGTGGTCCTAGTGTGGCCCAGAAGATCTTGGTTTGCTGAGATCATAAAGATGGCAGTAGAAGTCCCTTGGACCCTGCCATTATGGCCAGACCTTCAGCTCAAGGTCCGGTATTCCATCCTACCTTACAAACGCTAAATTTAATGGTTTTGCTATTGAAACCCACATTCTAAAGGGTCGTGGGTTATCTCTTTCAGTAGTGCCTACTTTGATTAATGCTAGGAAGCCAGCCTCCAGAGTCATTTACTTTAGAATCTGGAAGGCACATATTTTCTGGTATGGATTCAGGGGTTGGCACCCCAGGAAGTGTGTCATAGGAAGGATTCTTGAATTCCTGCATATGGGATTAGAAATGAACCTGGCCCTGAGTACGATCAAGGGACAGGTCTCGGCCTTATCAATATTTTTTCAATGGCCTCTTGCTTCTCACTCTCTGGTGCGTACTTTTATTCAGGGGGTAACAAGAATTAATCCCCCGGTTAGGGCACCTCTAAATCCTTGGGATTTGAATTTTTGTCTTGTCGGCTTTACAGAATCGGTCTTTTGAACCTATACGGGAAATTCCCTTAGTTCTTTTAAAGAAAAATAGTCTTTTTGGTTGCCATATCTTCTGCCAAGAAGTATATAGGAATTGGCGGCTCTGTCTTGTAAAGAGCCATATTTTTAATAATGCATAAGGATAAGGTGGTATTGCGGCCTCATCCTAAATTTCTACCGAAAGTGATGACCGGTTCTCATTTGAACCAAGATATTATTCTGCCTTTTTTCCCCAGAGTCTCGATCTAAGAAAAAGAAGGCACTACATTCCCTTGATGTAGTAAGAGCGTTTAAGGCCTATTTTTAGGAAACCGCTCAGATTTGCAAAAACAAATATTTTGTTTGTGCTGCCAGAAGGTCCTAAAAGAGGACAAGCAGCATCGAAATCTACTATTTCCAAATGAATTAGTCACGTAATTGTTCAATTTTATGGCCCGAGGAAGAAAGTTCCTCCTTTTCTTGTTAATACACATTCCACCTGGGCTATTAGTGCCTCATGGGCGGTGCATCACCAGGCCTCTATGGCTCAGATCTGCAAGGCCGCAACTTGGTCTTCAGTCCATACATTTACCAGATTCTATCAAATCAATGTAAAAGGTCATGAGGATATTGCCTTTGGGCATAGTGTACTGCAGGCTGCAGTATAAGACCTCTGGTCACTTAATGCCCTACCTTTTATTGTGTCTCCCTCCCTTCAGTTGCCATTGCTATGGGACATCCCACATAGTAATTACTATGGCTCTGTGTCCCCTGATGTATGAAAAGAAAACAGGATTTTTAAAACAGCTTACCTGTAAAATCCTTTTCTTTGAGGTACATCAGGGGACACAGAGGTCCCTCCCTTCTTGGTATACACGTGTATTGCTTGGCTACAAAACTGATTACTCCCAGTAGTGGGAGGGGTTATATAGGGAGTGCACTTCTTAATTTAGGGCGTGCCAGTGTCCATCACCTAAAGGTGGCCTATAACCCACATAGTAATTACTATGGCTCTGTGTCCCCTGATGTACCTCAAAGAAAAGGATTTTACAGGTAAGCTGTTTTAAAAATCCTGTTATTTTCACATGGAAACTAAAAGTACCAGAAAATGCCCGGTCTTCAAATGGTTAAGAGAATCTTATTTACCCTGAATTAGCAAATTGAAAGATCCACTTTCAGGGAAATAAAATGGAGATTATTACAAATAAAATGCATTTCTTGCGTTGCATTCACTGATATTTTATTACTGTTTTTTTATAAACAATGTTTTTAATCAAGGATTGAGGAGCATCTTCCAAAGAAGAGTTTGGAGCATTACTTGGAAGCAGCAATGGGTGAAATTGAGGTATATTTTGTTCTTTGTTGTTTACCATTGGGTCACAATAAAAGCATAGCTGTAAAATAACCAAGGGCATCTAATTTCAGCTACTGCATATGCATGTCTTCAGGATTAGTCACCTGAGCTGCTTATAGGATGGGGAGCTATCAGATAGTAGCTCACTGGTGAATCCAGCTGTATTGTGAAGAAATGGTTAGATAGGGTAATGACTATCCAGGAGAGTCTCTCAGGCTTTTTCTGGAATGAGGCCACAGTTCTATGCGACATAATTATTTTTCTGAAAGGTGCACGCACAAAAAAAATCTTTTGAACAGCACTGATAAATGTCCCTGCCATAGTACCTGAACCTTTCTTGCATATCTACCCTTCCTATGATAGGCTCTTACTCCAGCTGCTACAACAAAGACATAAGAAAGATCTTTCTTATGTCTGCAACTATTGCAGATGCTAGTGAATTGAAATATGAAGCTCTCACTAGACCCCCTGAGAAACCTTGGCGATTTAGCTGCCCAGCTACCAAAAACGTCATACAAGTTTTAGGTGCGTTGTCTTTGGTGTAGTATATTTAAACCTAAAATTTTTGTTTGCACCCTCGTAGCGAGATAGTCATTCTCTCTATTTGACTTTTGACTACTGATGCCAGGATTAAAAAAGAGGAAAACAGAAACAGGGGAATCCTTTAAATGGGCACACCTGTTCTAGTGACTTCTGTCTTAAGAATAGATTTATTTTACTTTTGAAGAGATTTCCTCTCACTTACTAAAGTTTTTAAAAGACTGGAAGTAAAAGGAAATTCTTGAATAGTGAAAAAAAACTGACCAGTTTTTTAAGCATTCATTACACTGTCCAAAACAAAGTTGAAATCAGGGAAAATATTTATTTAGAATCTTATTCTAATTGTATGGCATATGTAAACTTCCTAGGGAAATCCGCATAGAGTTTTACTTGTAATCTGGAATTAGTGTGTACAGTATGCTCCTTCCAAAACTGGTCCCCTTATCTTGCCAACATTACCTTCTGCTTTAGTTTATTGTAATACTCCCAGTCCTGTCAGTAGAACTTGATGGTAGACAATCAGTAGGATTTCTCACCACTTATGATAGTAGGAGCTATAAAGTGTTCTTTGACTATTGGAAGAGCATTAACAACCTGGGGAAGGGTACAGAAAAAATTTCTGCAGTATTGAAGGTCTCAATGAGCACAGTGGCCTCCATCACCCGTAGCTGGAAGAGGTTTAGAACCACCGGGACTCTTCTTAAGGCCAGTAAACACAATGCAAATTTCGGATGGGAATTGCCATTTGGCGGCCTTTCCTGTAAAATTCTTACCGTTGGTATGCTCCTTTCGACATCCGATTTTTCATTTTTCGTCAGACAAAAGCTGGATGAGCAGACTAGTAAATTTTTTGACAAATGACAGCTCAACGTCTGATTTTCAGATGGTCAGTACAGAAATCATCACACAATAGTCAAAAGTACAAACGCGCATGATCGGAGTTTGGTCTTGTAAACTACCGTTTGTAATCTAGAATTAACATTCGTGATGAAATGTCGAAATGCAGCACACATTCTCATCTTCTTTAATGGGATTATAATGAAGCTGCTTTGCTGGTGATACTGATGTATGCCAAACGTATTTTAAAAGGCATTTGTTTTGTAGTGATATAAATAATATTATTATTATGGTTGTTTGATTGTATGGGGAAGTTATCACAACACCATTATCCCTGAGTTATTAAGCTCAAAGATACAACTATGTTGGTGTCCCTTGTTAATTTTCCATTGTGTTTTTAATGTAACTGCCTACTCCCAAACTGTCATTTGAAGATCAGGAACAATCTGAAAATCGTGAATCAACACTCACCAAACTTCTACTAACACGAAAATTAGCAGAAGGGCCCCAAAGTTTGGCGCTCGAGAAATGAACTTCCTCGTAGTACGTCCATGCGTTCGTGTTCGTTGAGCAACAATTTTCGGATAGTTAGTATGCTAGACAAAATCCTACACACACGCTTTTGACAATAATCAGACGCTCGGTCGTATGACATTTGAACCGTGTGTACAAGGCTTTAGAGCGGGCCGCCCGGCCAAACTGAGCAATCGGGGAGAAGGGCCTTAGTCAGGGAGGTGACAAAGTACCGGATGGTCACTCTGACAGAGCTCCAGCATTTATCTGTGGAGAGAGGAGAACCTTCCAGAAGAACAACCATTTCTGTAGCACTTCACCAATCAGGCCTGTATGGTAGAGTGGCCTGACAGAAGCAACTCCTCAGTAAAAGGCACATGACAGCCCACCTGGAGTTTGCCAAAAGCACCTGAAGGACTCTCAGGCCTTTAAAAACAAAATTCTCTGGTCTAATGAAACAAAAATTGAACTCTTTGGCCTGAATGGCAATAATCATGTGTAGAGGAAACCAAGCACCGCTCATCACCTAGCCAATACCATCCCTACAGTGTATCATGGTGGTGGCAGCATCATTATGTTGGGATCTTTTTCAGTGGCAGGAACTGGGGGACTAGTCAGGATTTGAGGGAAAGATGAATGCAGCAATGTACAGAGACATTCTTGTTGGAAACCTGCTCCAGAGAGCTCTGGACCTCAGACTGGGGCGAAGGTTCATCTTCAAACAGGACAATGACCCTACGTACACAGCCAACAAAGGAATGGCTACAAGAAAACTCTGTGATTATCTTTGAGTGGCCCAGCCAGAGCTCAGACTTGAACCCGATTGAACATCTCTGGAGATATCTCAATATAACTGCGCACCAACGCTCCCCATCCAACCTGATGGAGCTTGAGATGTCCTGCAAAGAAGATTGGGAGAAACTGCCCTAAAGTAGGTGTGCCAAGCTTTGTAGCATCATACTCAAAAAGACTGTAATTGGTGCCAAGGGTGCTTCAACAAAGTATTAAGCAAAGGCTATGAATACTTATGTACATGTGATTTTTAATTTTGTTTCTATTTTTAATAAATTTGCAAAGATTTCAAACAAACTTCTTTCACGTTGTCATTATGGGGTATTGTTTGTAGAATTTTGAGGAAAATAATGAATTTAATCCATTTTGGAATAAGGCTGTAACATAACAAAATGTGGAAAAAGTGAAGCGCTGTGAATACTATCTGAATGCACTATACTGTGTATATATACATAGCGAGAAATATAAATATGTAAAAAGGGTAAATGGCAACTGAAAGTATCATTTAAATAATTATATGCTAAACATAGAAAAGATCACATAAAAATTATAAAAAATCTTCTATATATGTACAGTGCCTTGCAAAATTATTCACCCCCCCGGCTTTTTACCTATTTTGTTACATTACAGCCTTTAGTTCAATGTTTTTTAATCTGAATTATATGTGATGGATCAGAACACAATAGTCTGATCCATCATAAACTGATAATTGGCATGTGCGTATGTATTCACCCCCTTTGTTATGAAGCCCAAAAAAAACTCTGGTGCAACCAATACCTTCAGAAGTCACATAATTAGTGAAATGATGTCCACCTGTGTGCAATCTAAGTTTCACATAATTTGTCATTACATATACACACCTTTTTGAAAGGCCTCAGAGGCTGCAACACCTAAGCAAGAGGCACCACTAACCAAACACTGCCATGAAGACCAAGGAACGCTCCAAACAAGTAAGGGACAATGCTGTTAAGAAGTACAAGTCAGGGTTAGGTTATAAAAAAATATCCAAATCTTTGATGATCCCTAGGCGCACCATCAAATCTATCATAACCAAATGAAAAGAATATGGCACAACCGCAAACCTGCCAAGAGACTGCCACACACCAAAACTCATGGACCGGGTAAGGAGGGCATTAATCAGAGAGGCAGCACAGAGACCTAAGGTAATCCTGCAGGAGCTGCAGAGTTCCATAGCAGAGACTGCAGTATCTATACATAGGATGACAATAAGCCGTACGTTCCCTAGAGTTGGGCTTTATGGTAGAGTGGCCAGAAGAAAGCCATTGCTTTCAGCAAAAAAACAAAATGGCACGTTTTGAGTTTGCAAAAAGGCATGTGGGAGACTCCCAAAATGTATGGAGGAAGGTGCTCTGGTCTGATGAGACTAAAATTGAACTATTTGGCCATCAAAGAAAATGCTATGTCTGGCGCAAACCCATCACATCACCCAAAGAACACCATCCTTTTTCAGTAGTCGGGACTGGGTAACTGGACAGGGTTGAGGGAAAGATGGATGGTGCTAAATATAGGGATATTCTTGAGCAAAACCTGTACCACTGTGTGTGTGTGATTTGAGGCTAGGATGGAGGTTCCAGCAGGAAAATGGCCCCAAACACACTGCTAAAGCAACACTTGAGTGTTTAAGGGCAAACACATTAATGTGTTGGAATGGCCTAGTCAAGACCTCAATCCAATAGAAAATATGTGGTCAGACTTAAAGATTGCTGAGTGCAAACCATCCAACTTGAGGAGCTGGAGCAGTTTTGCAAGGAGGGATGGGCAAAAATCCCAATGGTAAGATGTGGAAAGCTCATAGAGACTTATCCAAAGCGACTTGGAGCTGTGATAGCCGCAAAAAAATTGTCCTATTTGTTGTTTTCTTCACAATAAAATTTTTTTTTTTAAATCTTCAAAGTTGTGGGCATGTTCTGTACATTAAATGATGCAAATCCTCAAACAATCCATGTTAATTCCAGTTTGTGAAGCAACTAAACACGAAAAATGCCAAGGGGCATGAATACTTTTGCAAGGCACTGTATATACATAGATAATCTATAATTGGATGGTACACTTAATTTCTATGTTTTGTATAATTATGTGTTGGTACTCTCAATAAACGATTTTAAACTCCCCTTGCATTTACTGGATACCTTTCTCCTTTCTACCTACCTTTCCAAGTTCATATGCGGATACAAAGTTAAAAGAGAAGTATTTTTTTTTTTTTTTTAACCCATCATACTTACCTAGGTGGATGCAGCTAGGGGTGCTGAAATGAATCGATGCATTGTGATTTGGGTGTCCCCGATGCGGCATCGATGCATAAGGACCAGAAAATCGATTGCGGGTGACGGCATGACAACTAGCCCTGCCCCTCCTGGGCAAGCACTCGGAGCGTATTTTTAAAATTACCCACCGCCTCTCTCTGCTCTCCTCTCACGTCTCCTGAGTCCTGATGTCAGCGTGGAATTCTCAGCCCCTCCCGCTGACTATAGCTATTGTATCAGAAGAGAGGCGGGCGGGACTGAGAATTCCCCGCTGACGTCAGGACTCAGGAGATGTGAGAGGAGAGCGGAGAGAGGCGGCGGGGGGGGGGGGGCAGGAGTCACGACCGGGATGTATCGTACTACTGTGAAATTCAGTATGAAGTGACATATTTTTTCAAAAAGCACACACAGTACAGCGGTGCACTTCATTCATTGTAACACAGCATTTATTAAAAGAAAGTAATTGTAAAAACAGTAAGAGTACAAATGTGTACTCTACTTACACCTCACGCTCCGTGCTGACAGGTCCCTGGTTATCCTGTGCACATTCCACTGTTAACTCCTGACATGGCTACCTTTACACATACCTCACTTATATACTTAATGATACATAAGTGATTAAAACCTTTTATCTATATATGAATCAACCCATGAAATTAAGGACGAATGATACCTGTTCGAAAAGGGTAACGATCTAATTTATTTAAACTTACTATTGTACAGAAAAGAAACTTGTGTTAATATGAGATTAGCAACTATAACATAAATGATACAACCTTAAAAACAACAATGTTACCAATGATAATAAATATTGCTATAATGGTCATACCCATGCTATCAAGAGATTAATAAGGTATTACGGCCAAATCCTACAATAGAAAAGGTTACAGGAGAGAAAAGAGACATAGAGATACATTGTATGGAGAAGTCTTGCGTAACCATCCTGCATCTAGACCGTCCGCCGGAGAGAGCTAGCCTCTCCAGGTTTTTGGTTGTATATTGTTAGAACCCACTCCCACTCAATCAGAACTCAGGGTCACCTCATTGGTTCAGAAGTGGCATTGAATCCTGATTGGCTACCCCTGAAGCCTAAAGTTTATTGGTTAAGTTGGCTTAACTTCTGCTTTAAACATTAGACTCTCTGGTGCCTCTGAGTCTGCCTTAAACCAGTTAGCTCTGTTTGAACTCAATATAACCAATTCGGAAATTAGCATGTCAAAAGACCCCCCATCCAGGTGGTGAATTATCACCTGCCTAAAACATTCAACAGCTTTTGAGAACCAGGAAAAATCTAAGCTGGGCTCAACCTGATATCACAAAATATAGTACTTTTATTAGAGAGTTCCCCTGAAGATATAAATATGGATTGCAAAATCTCCACCACAGTCCCCCCTGAAGTTCATTCTTGAACTTATGTCCTCCTTCAATGATCTTGCACCCACCCACAACAGCCCAGAAGCCCCGACCCTTCCCCACCACCACTGCGGCCTCCTCTTCCTTTCTTGAACACGCAGGAACTCCTCAAAGTAGGCTTAAGATAGCAAAGAAATCCTGGTCCTTTGGAGACTTCACATCCAAACCATGAGTGTCTGTATTGCAATGTTTCATCACTCCTCTGCCTTGGAGGAGCGGAACTCCAACATTGATGGCGGGATCCTGGCATATCTAGTCCTGTATCTATGTAAGACCATGTAATGGTTGCATCGATTGGATCGGACCGCAAGACAGCACTTTTCAGCATGGTGAAGGAAAGTCCAGGAAAGTCTTATTCGTGACACATTTATCTCAAGAAATAACTTGGTGGTCGCTGCTTCTTCAGGTGGGGTCGGGCGGGTCTCCAGACAGTCGTGCATGAATACAGAAAGAGAGAGGAGAACGTTAGTGTACAGAGAAATGCTGGACAGGAACAGAGTGTTGGCCATTAAGACTAAATACTCATAAAGGGTGTAATGTGGACGAGTAGAGTGGGTTCCCACAGGGTACAGAGTCTGAGCAACAGCCAGTATCATCCATGGCCCTTGATGGTAGGGATAGACAATACTGTCTGTTATTGCCAGGTCCCTGGGTTCACCACACCTGCTCACGGGGCTCAGGTTAAAGTAGTAGGTAGACTAGGGGAGGTGAAATTACATTAAGACATAAAACTGGATGTCCAGGGATACTTTAGTTAAAATATGGTACTTGTGGGCAGGCAAAGTCTTTTTTTAAAGAAAAATGATATGACTGATGTCTTGGTTACATTATCTTGAGAAGATAAATGATAGAAACCAAAGGAAAAACTTAGAGAGCATAATATTAAATAAGAAAAAGGAATAGAAGAGAGGTGAGTAATGAAAATGAACAGGAAAAATAGTGGGAATAGTAATGAAAAAAAAGAACAAAAAACAGAAAAAACTACAGATTGAACGCTGCTCCAACCAAGACTGTTAAAGAGTCTGTATATAAAAAAATGAATACATTGGTTAAAAAAAACATAATAAAAAAATAAAACAAAAAAAACAAAAAAAATGTTTTTCAAAAAAAAAAACTCCTCTCCCATTAACAGTATTTTTGCAGGTCAGGTACACAGATATTAACATCAAAAGGGAGGGGGAAAAAAATAAAAATAATAAAAAAAAATGATTGAAACTTTTGGAATTTAGGTAAACCTGACTGCACTTTATTACTAAAAATTGAAGAGGCTTATCCCTGGAACAAGAAAATATAGTTCTAGGGTCCTCTCTTAAATGCGCAACTTCTTTGTACTGGTCTGGATTGGATATGGCTTCCTCAGAGATTTGTTTCTGAGTTAGTGGCCTTTCTGTTCCTTGAGAGATGATACCTTGTTGAGGTACACATTCTCATAGCTTTGGCATTCATTCTCCTGATAGTAACGCACATTATTACCTGCATCAGGAAAAGCAATAAGGCTGCACAGGTTAGGACAACAACAGGGTGGAGCAAAATGTTTAGGAAAGCTGTAGCGTTCGGACTATACCCAAATAAACTTTCCCACCAGGAAATCTTAGCATCTGCGTCTAAAGCGTGGGATACTTGGATCAGTCTATTTTGATCATGGGTGAGTCGTATGGTGGCTTGTTTTTCAGCATCTCCTAGTACATTTAATATTTCATCCTGTTGTCCGAAATCCATCAGCCAAGCTTTTAACTCAGCCCCAAATCCCAGAGGAAGTTTCTGTAGGTGTAAGGGGATGTCAGGTTTGCTATAAAACCTTTCTTCAGGGGTGATCGGGGTACAACCCGGTGTTCCTGCTATATCCATGCCACGGGCCAGAGGAGGTGTACTATAGACTCCCCGAGGTAGTGTATCCTGCTGAGTACCATTTAACCTGATGCTGAAAACAGTGCATCATTAGACATGAGATACTAGCACCAGTACCCTGGTCTCCAGTCTCAAGTAGTTTTAACTTTGTTTAGGACCAGTTGGGACACTACCACGGCATCCATTAGACATGACCCCCCCCCCTGTGCCAGCTTTATTGCCTTTTCCCATAGCACTCATCAGTACCAGTCATCTGAGGCTGTCCATACTCAAACCATCAGAACAAGATGGACTCCAGGGTGTAATCCAGTAGAGTCTGATAGGATAGTACCCAGATTGACCGTGATATCTGCACAATGTTCCATCCCTGCCATTAGGGATGAGAACAGTGCAAGTAAGATTTTTGACGATCCTGGAACTGAGTCATCCACCAATCTATCACGACTCATAGGCAACCTGGATACTACCCCCCCCCCCCCCCCCCTGTCTGTCCTTGCAACGTGATGCTGGACAGAGCAAGTTGGCTTTCCTAACCCCTTCCCTGATATGTAGCACAAGACCCCCCCAATGTGATCCTGAATATCTCCAGCTCCATAGTGTTTTAAGGTACCCAGTGCCCCACCTCCAGCTCCAAAGACAGTCTCAATTAAGCCTCTCTTTCCTAAGGATGGGAAATAGTCAGAATACCCGGATTGAAAACCACCTGCCACCAGGTACACTTGTCTCTTCATAGAGGTTGCACACCTTATGGGGCACTGGTCTTCCTGTCATGCAGGACACAGACCACTAGTTAAGGTACGCAAGGAGTCTAGGACAGGAAGGACACCTATGGGTATCCACTGAGGAGAATACAGCGTGCCCACACAACTCCATCCCTGTGCCTGGATTTCAGAGACCATGCCCAGGGTATACAATGCACCACTACCTATGGTTAGGTTCAAAGAACCCTCTAGTTCCCTGACTAACGTTACATCGGTATTCCTTAGGACACAGAAACAAACTCGTCTATGTCCCAAATAATACCCAGGTGCTTCCTTCCCAGCAATGACCTCTCCATCCAGAACACAGAGTGCAATATACACAATCTTCCTGCACAACTCTTCTCCAGGCTCTCCCAAAACTATACACTCTCAACTTGTATGCCATCAGGCAGGCCCTCATACTACACATCTGAAGGTAAATCTGAAGGAAATTGGAAAACAAAAAATTGCATAATGTGTATCCAACTCGAGGAACTTCTGCTACCAAACACAACTGGCCAAAGGGCAAAGAAATATCCCTTGCAGCACTGAGGCGCCGGGATCACTGAACAGTAGTGGGTACACGAGCCGACCCTTTAAAGCCAGGAAACCCAATTATCGAATCTGAGAAATAAAACACCAATAAAATTTAGTAATAAATATTCCATTTTCCTCCTAGAAACAAAATAATCCAATGGTTATATACCTGTAACAATACATTAGCATATGAAACACAAATATACATTACATTACATTACATAAACAGTGCACTTTTTTTTTTTAAGATACCAAAAAATTGTTGAGCTCAACTTATCATTAATATGTATTACTTAATACCACGTGGATTTTTTGTTTTATGGTATACCAATAATTCCCAAAAAAAATTTATTCACCATGGTTGAAAAAAATTAGCAATCCGTAAAAAACCTTTTAGCAGTACCATTTGTCAACAGATGATAATACCTCACCACAAAGAACCTCTCCAGTACTGTTTTCCTGAAAAACAAACCCATTTTAGTACATGTATCTTTCAATTCACTAGTACAGATAATTATCTTGGCTCAGGTCATTTGCATGTCAATACAGTTCGCTGCACCTTTTCACAGACCTGGTGAGAAAGAAGGGTGGTCATTTGGGTGGGCTGTCAGCAGCTGAGAACAAACGTTACACAACACGACATATATTGCATATTCCACACACACACACAAATGGCTAGGTTATAGATGAACTCTAGACATCACACATCAGCATGTTTTCTATAATACCCTGTACTTCTTCTTAAACCCATAACATCTGTTTGGTAAGGTTAAAATTCTTTCAGAGATCCATCCCATTTCATTAGCCCCTTCTCAGCCTGTATGGACGCATTCTCAGGAGTTTGGAATGATTTCTCCTTAAATCCCATAGTAATAACATTCACTTCCTCTGTTTTATTTGCTGACTCCAGCCTCCATATAAATAACGTGTCTTTTTCATATGGCCGTGTCATCTTTCTGTGGTGAGCAAGGTACAGATTTTCCCAAGCTGTTGGCTTAAAAGTACCTCTTTTAAAATACTTCTTCCCAGTCCAACGATCCCAATCTTGCAAATATTTCACAACCCAAGGTCCATATCTATCTATAATCTCTTCCCTTGGGGTCATTTGATAGGGTTTACCCCATTCAAACCCCCTCTTTGAAGCGATTAGATTACCCATCCTTTACGGACTCCGGACCTTGAACTGATTCCCCAACCTTTTTACAGGTTGCCTTTACTTCAGAGGTAGCTACTCTCTGACCAAGAATTGGGTTGACAGGTACCGCCCCTGTCACCCTTGCCGATTTTTTTTTTTTCACTACTTGTCAGAACAATTTTTTTTCCGGACTCTGCGTACAGAGAACCCCGCGCTTTACTTTCGGAGCGGTTATGGTTTGCGCCTTTATCACGATAACCGGCCCCCGCATTCCAGTTATTTTACACGGCCTGAGCGGGCTGCTAGCGTACTACTCCTAATGTTCCCTGTTCTGACTATAGTCCTTCAAAAAAAATAGCGTGGAGATTTTCCAAACTATAATAGTTCAATCTCCCCCGTGGACTTTTCAGAGGTATTCTAAAGGAAATGCTTAACGAAGGGCTATTACTTCTGTTATCTCCATAATGATTAACATAAACTTGGATAATCAGGACCCTATGGGTGCTTGTAGTACAGGAGGCAGTTAACTGATGCACACCTAAGTTCAATATGATTGGTATCAGTTTACAATATAGCCAGTGTATACAGGTCTAATTACAAAGCTCACCATCCACAGTTAGTAGTTTACAAAGAGACAGATCCATACTAGGAAACAACTGAAACAACTAATCGACTAATCTACAACCAATCGACCACAAAATCATTCGACTACTACCTTCACAATCAATCAATCAGCCGGTAACACAATGGAGGTTAAAAAACAAAAACAAAATGAGCCCTCTATAGTACAAAAAGAGCAAACAATCGCAAACGTAAATATAACTTTCATCGTTCTACAGTAAAAAAATGAACCCCTTACAGTAGTGACTATCTGCTCCCCCCTGCACCCCAAAGGGCCAACCCTAACCTTCTCAACCCCATTATGTTAATAAACGTCTTAGACCTGGTTCACATCTATGTGCTTTTCTGGTGCCTTTTGCAGAAACACACTACAGTTCATTCACATGGCCTCCCATGAGACACGTTCACATCCATGCCCCCCCCCAGCATATTTGGAAAGGGTCGGGGACTCCCTCCTTAATGCAAAACAGCGCCTCTTCTGTTCAATACACTTCAATGGAGAAGCTGCAGAAAACATACAATGCACCCCTGCAGCAACCCGTGTCCTCCAATCTGACCTACAACAACCTGGCCAGAAAAAAACAAAAACGCAAATTGCAGCAAAATCACATGCAAGAAAATCGAAAACGCACAGCAAAAAGCACTGCAGAAATAGATAAAAAACAAACTGCATAGGCGTGCACCGAGCCTCATGCTGGCCACACAGATCAATTTTCAGACAGGAATATTCAGTCTCATAATCTGAAGGTCGTGAGTTCGATCCTCACACGGGGCACCATCTGACATGGCTACCTTTACACATACCTCACTTATATACTTAATGATACATAAGTGATTAAAACCTTTTATCTATATATGAATCAACCCATGAAATTAAGGACGAATGATACCTGTTCTCGAAAAGGGTAACGATCTAATTTATTTAAACTTACTATTGTACAGAAAAGAAACTTGTGTTAATATGAGATTAGCAACTATAACATAAACTAGAAAAGGTACAATTTCTGGGGAAATTGTGAAAGTGTTCTTGCCTCTACAACTGGAGTGGGCGGAGTAACTGGGTGGGGTGGAGTGGCTTGAGTAACTGTGAAAAGTGTTAAAAAGCTTAATATTTTAAAAAGTATAAATAGTAGTAAAAAAGTTCCATCATTCGCTGAAAGAGCTGAACATTTTTTTCAAAAGTAATTTTTTTTTTCAAAAATGAATTTTTTTTAATCAAAAATGATTTTTTTTTCTTCAAAAATGATTTTTTTTTTCCAAAGGTAATTTTTTTTTTCAAAAATGAATTTTTTTATTTCAAAAATAATTTTTTTTTTCGAAATTATTATTTTTTTAAAGTAATTTTTTTTTCAAAAATAATTTTTTTTTTTCAAAAATAATTTTTTTTTTTCAAAAATATTTTTTTTTTCAAATATATTTTTTTTCAAAAATAATTTTTTTTTAAAAGTAATTTTTTTTTCAAAAATATTTTTTTTTTTCAAAAATAATTTTTTTTTTTCAAAAATGATTTTTTTTTTTCAAAAATTATTTTTTTACTTTTTTCAAAAATTATTTTTTTTTTTCAAAAATATTTTTTTTTTTTACATGGGGCGGTCATAATGTTTTGGCTGATCATGGGGTTGTCAGCTTTTGTCACTTCCCACTCTAGTTTTGAACATTTCGCCATTCATTCCTATGGGACCAATTTCGCCGCAAAAACGTCATTTCGTGGACCATTCGGCAAAACATTCCACAAAGTAATAACACACCAATTGGGAACAATCCGCTCGTTTCGGTATATTACTTGTCTCTGTAGTGTAAAAACTGTGGGAGGAGTCTACAAGCATTATCAAGTCTAGCAGATGAAGTCACATGCATTTGGGGTGTCTCAGCATCTTGTGTTTACAACCACTGTTTCCTAGCAACGCTCATGCCCTGTTTATGCTTCCCAAATACTGCTTCATCAAAACTGCCCCATCAGAATTACCCCATCAAAACTGCCCCATCATATTCCTCTATTATAAATCAGTACATGGTGTGTCTGTCCCCTCCCCCGGGCTCTGTAATCAGCTGAGATGCTCCAGCCACCTTCCCCCCTGTGTATAACAGAAGCTTTGGTAACCATGGCAACAAAACAAACACTAACAGTACACTCTGATTAATGGCTAAAATTTCCTGAAATGACCTCTAAACAAATGGCCGTATTTTAAAAACTATACATCCTACAGCGAAGATCTTTATATTGTGGGAATCACAAGACCCAGACCTAGATTTTGATGTATAGTATGTCTCTGAAATATTAAAAATGAAGGCACAGTCGCAGTTTAGAAATTGCCCTTCAAATTTGGAGGGGGCTAGAGTGTAGTTTCAATGAATGTCAATGGACGGCGTGAGTTGCAAACAAATGGTCATATTGTGAAAACTATCAGGACTATGGCTTAGCCGTGGACATGTTTAGTGGCAGCAGGGATAGCTGAACGTTTTGATATAAGATTTGTGTAGGTGGGCTTGAAAATGAGGGAGTGGCGGCAGTTTAGAAATCATGTTCTGATTTTCCAGCTTTTGTCATCTCCCACTCTAGTTTCCCCATTCATTCCTATGGGACCAATTTCGCCGCAAAAACGACGATATTTCGTGAACCATTCGGCGAAACGTTCCACAAAGTAATAGCACACCATTCGGGAACAATCCGCACGTTTCGGTATATTACTTGTCTATGTAGTGTAAAAACTGTGGGAGGAGTTAGGGTGGTAAATTTGGCTATAATAATAAGAATAATATATATGTGAGATAACAGTAAGTGGTCTTGCTATGCAAGAACACTTAATGATACAACCTTAAAAACAACAATGTTACCAATGATAATAAATATTGCTATAATGGTCATACCCATGCTATCAAGAGATTAATAAGGTATTACGGCCAAATCCTACAATAGAAAAGGTTACAGGAGAGAAAAGAGACATAGAGATACATTGTATGGAGAAGTCTTACGTAACCATCCTGCATCTAGACCGTCCGCCGGAGAGAGCTAGCCTCTCCAGGTTTTTGGTTGTATATTGTTAGAACCCACTCCCACTCAATCAGAACTCAGGGTCACCTCATTGGTTCAGAAGTGGCATTGAATCCTGATTGGCTACCCCTGAAGCCTAAAGTTTATTGGTTAAGTTGGCTTAACTTCTGCTTTAAACATTAGACTCTCTGGTGCCTCTGAGTCTGCCTTAAACCAGTTAGCTCTGTTTGAACTCAATATAACCAATTCGGAAATTAGCATGTCAAAAGACCCCCCATCCAGGTGGTGAATTATCACCTGCCTAAAACATTCAACAGCTTTTGAGAACCAGGAAAAATCTAAGCTGGGCTCAACCTGATATCACAAAATATAGTACTTTTATTAGAGAGTTCCCCTGAAGATATAAATATGGATTGCAAAATCTCCACCACACTCCTAGTGTGCTGGAAGGTGCAAACAGGAATGCCAAGGAACTGTCAGCACCAGTGATGGCCCGTGCATTGTGGGGGGGGGTTAGTGAAGTGATGGCTGCATTTGGCACAAGTGGCTGCGTTTGACGTGCACAAGTGGCTGCGTTTGACGGGAACAAGTGGCTGCGTTTGATGGACACAGTGGCTGCGTTTGATGGGCACAAGTGGCTGCGTTTGACGGGCAGTTGGGCACAAATGGCTGCGTTTAATGGGCACAAGTGGCTGCGTTTGATGAGGAGCTGGGCACAAGTGGCTGCGTTTGGGCACAGGTGGCTGCGTTTGACAGGCACAGGTGGCTGCGTTTGCCGGGCACAAGTGGCTGCATTTGCCGGGCACAAGTGGCTGCGTTTGATGGGCACAGTGGCTGCATTTGATGGGCAGAGTGGCTGTCCACGGCGCTGGCAATACTACTGTGGGCATCCGGCTGTGACAGCTTGCAGCTTCACAGCCGGGTGCACATGTCTCACTGCGCTTTCCTGCATAGCCGGGCAATCTTTTGGGAACTGTGATGTGTCCCAGAAGATTGCAGGGTGGAAGGGCCGCCTAGGTGGCCCAAGTGGAAGTGGGAGCTCGTCGGTAATCGCGATGCATCGCGGAATCGAATCGTTGACCAGATAATCGCAATCGAATCGTGAGAACAGTGAAGATGCGCACCCCTAGATGCAGCATTAGTCAGATGTTGCTTCTGTCTCCCGGTGCCTCTGCACTGAGAACCGAGCCATCAAACACAGCCAATGGTTCTGTTTTCTCAGCTCCCCGAGCGGAGAGCTGCTGCTTTTCAGTCAGCAGCTCTCCTCTCTGCTCCTTCACGCTCTTTGGAGCGCTGAGCTGTGGAGGGGCGCACAGCCACCTTCCTTCAAGCTGAGCACAAATTATTGGAAGTGACTTCTTCCAACCTACTTATGGTATTGCCCACCAACTACCAGTGACCAATCAAGTCAGTCCAGCGCAACCTCCAACCCTAAAGATCTATATCCTCTCTGTACACCGAAGGTAATAGAGGAACCCTTTCATGATTAGACTGTACAGGGCTTGATTACCTCCCACTATCTCCTCTCCGGATTGCTCATGACCAGAAACTGACTACAGACTTGGGGGGGAGCACAGCCTGGATCTCCTCCATGCTCTCTCCTCTCTGCTGCTGTCACTACTCCTGTAGTGATGAGGGGGATGTGGTGGGATGGGAAGTTTTGTGCTACGAAGGTGGGGAGTTTGTGCTAAGCGGGGGATTGGGGGGGGATTTAAAATCTACAGACCACTTGACTCTGTTTTACAAATGGCATTTTAGGGCTTTTACGCACCAGGTACAGTGTGGACACTTGTGGAATTGCGTGTTTTCCGGCACCGCACAAAAATGCGCTGCCTTTTGCTGATGCACGGGGGCACCCCAACGCATATACAAATCGTATATACGTTTGCGCCCAATAAAACGCATGGTACTGCAGTACCGTGCATTTTGATGGTGTAAATATCACCAGCACACCAAGGATTATTCAAACGGGCCTCCAAGCTTTATTCAGCAGTCACAGCATATTTACAAAGGCAGTATTTCGGAGCCAGGCAGGGCCCCTTCATCAGGCAAGTGTGTCACTTGCCTGATGAAGAGACACTGCGAGGAAACGTTGCCCTTGTAAATCTGCTGTGACCGCTGACTAAAGCTTGGAACCTCTTTGGAGAGTCCTCGGTGTGCTGGTGACATATTGTATTTTTAGATTTAAAATGTCCACGGTTTCAATCCTCGCTGCAGCACCCACTGACACTGAACAGCCTATTTCAGGAACATGTGCGTTGGGAATATTGCAATTGTATGCATTTATTTTGATGGAGAGCGATTAAAAAAATACTTGCAGCTTTTTTGCGTATTTTACAAGCATAGAGCAGTCTATTAAAAAAAAAAAGCAATATGCAAAAATAGCTTGTGTAGGGGACGAAGCTGGGTTTGAGAGGGTATGACTGCTTGACACAGGTGCTCCAGTGGGGATCAGCATTCCACAGCGCTGCCTCAACATTATAACACCTGGGCACTGTCAACACACATCCTACTGACTCCATTGATGTCTAAGACCACAGTAACCCAGAGCAGGCAGGATGGTGGACCGAGACAGGGAAGAGGGGATGGCATTAAGCATGCCTCATGCTCCTGCAATACACAGGACAGAGCCTCCATCTCTCAGAGCCCTGAGAACTTGACACCAGTACTCCAAAGAGAGGACAAGGTCTCCTAGAAAAGGCCAGCTGCTGCATCGCCCCCTCTAAAGGTCCAGTAAGTAAGAAACGCCTTGCTTCTACAGAACATGATTCCCCTGCAGCCTTTTCATTCTCACTAATTCATGGATCAGTCCCTTGCCTCAGACCAACCAGCCTCTGAGCATACTATAAAGGAGATGCTCCTTTCATTAAAAAGTGATTACAAGGCTGAGCTTGGTAGGAACCTATCCAAGTTACAAACCCATATTGACCAGGTAGAGAAGAGAGTTGATATAGAGAAGAAAATTGGGGACATTGTTGAAGAACAATAATGATTTAATAGATGGATTCCAAGAGCACACTACTGACATCCAGTGGCTAAAGAATACATTTTCCGACCTCGAAGACAGATCAAGGAGGAATAATTTAAAATGTAGCAGTATTCCAGAGACTGTAACACCCTCTGAGCTCATTCTGTATCTAGAATAACTTTTGTGGGATCTACTTCCTCGTGAAAACCCTAAGGATTTTGTCATAGACAGTGCTCACAGATTGGCTAAACCTGCATTCTTACCTGATTCCATTCCCAGATACATAATCACAAGAATTCATTTTTTCCATATAAAAGAAAGGGCATACCTGGCTGTTTGGAAAATGGGGAAACTTCCAGGTCCCTTTTCAAAATTTCGAATCTTTGCAGCTTTATCCAGAGCAACCCTGCAACAGTGCAAAAGTTTTGCAACCGTGACCAGCCAACTACATGACCGTGGAATCTTATACTCCTGGGGTTCTCCCAATGAAACTAATTATAACCCATCAAGGTCACACATATACACTGCGCTTCCCTATGTATGCTGCCAAACTTCCACCCAAATGGGAGTCTAACCACTGCCACAATGTGGAAACCTTCCTCTTCAAAGCCGCCCATATCTCAGGGGACTGGTCGGTAGTCAGTAACACTTGACCCTGTCATATAACACACAACGATCCAACATCTGCTATGCCTTGCCCATATTTGAGGCCTACTTTGGAAATCAACATTAGATCACTCACCGCCGGGTGCCTGTCTTTTCTTGTAAAAAAATATATCACTTACCGGTTTACTCTGTTTAACCACTTCAGCTCCGGAAGGTTTTACCCCATTCATGACCAGGCCATTTTTTGCTTTTCCGCACATCGCTTTTTTAACTGATAATTGCGCGGTCATGCAACGTTGTACCCAAACAAAATTTCTTTGGCGTTACTTGATCTCCTCTGGGTTTTACATTTTTTATTATAAAAATAAAAGACCAACAATTTTGAAAAAAAAAATTCTTTTTTTTACTTTCTGCTATAAAACATCTCATTAAAAAAAAAAAAGCAAATCTCTTAATGTTTTCTACTACATATCTTTGTAAAAAAAATTCCAATAAGTGTATATTGATTGCTTTGCATGAAAGTTGTAGCGTCTAAAAACTATAGGACATGTGCAGTATTTCACAAAAATGAATACACCCCTCACATTTTTGTAAATATTTTATATCTTTTCATGTGACAACACTGAAGAAATTACACTTTGCAACAATGTAAAGTAGTGAGTGTACAGCTTGTAGAACAGTGTAAATTTGCTGTCCCCTCAAAATAACTCAACACAGCCATTAATGTCTAAACCGCTGGCAGCAAAAGTGAGTACACCCAAGTGAAAATGTCCAAATTGGGCCCAAAATGTCAATATCTTGTGTGGCCACCATTATTTTCCAGCACTGCCTTAACCCTCTTGGACATGGAGTTCACCAGAGCTTCACATGTTGCCACTGGAGTCCTCTTCCACTCCTTCATGATGAGATCACAGAGCTGGTGGATGTTAGAGACCTTGCACTCCCCTCCACCTTCCATGTGAGGATGCCCCACAGATGCTCAATAGGGTTTAGGTCTGGAGACCTGTTTGCCCAGTCCATCACCTTTACCTGCAGGGAGGGATCATGCTTTTCTTCAGTATGTCACAGTACATGTTGACATTCATTGTTCCCTCAATGAATTGTAGCTACCCAGTGCCAGCAGCACTCATACAGCCCCAGACCATGACACTCCCACCACCATGCTTGACTGTAGGCAAGACACACTTGTCTTTGTACTCCTCACGTGGTTGCCGCTACACATGCTTGACACCATCTGAACCAAATACGTTTATCTTGGTCTCAGACCACAGGACATGGTTCCAGTATTCCATGTCCTTAGTCTGCTTGTCTTCAGCAAACTGTTTGCATGCTTTCTTGTGCATCATCTGTAGAAGAGGCTTCCTTCTGGGACGACAGCCATGCAGACCAATTTGATGCAATATGCAGCGTATGGTCTGAGCACTGACAGGCTGACCCCCCACCCCTTCAATCTCTGCAGAAATGCTGGCAGCACTTATAGGTCTATTTCCCAAAGACAACCTCTGGATATGACGCTGAGCACATCCACTCAACTTCTTTGGTCGACCATGGCGAGGCCTGTTCTGAGTGGAACCTGTCCTGTTTAACAGCTGCATGGTCTTGGCCAATGTGCTGCAGCTCAGTTTCAGGGTCTTGGCAATCTTCTTATAGCCTAGGCCATATTTATGTAAAGCAACAATTCTTTTTTTCAGATCCTCAGAGCTCTTTACCATGAGGTGCCAAGTTAAACTTCCAGTGACCAGTGTGTGAGGGTGAGAGCAATGACACCAAATTTAACACACCTGCTCCCCATTCACACCTGAGACCTTGTAACACTAACGAGTCATATGGCTAATTGGGCACAATTTTCACTGATGTTGCCAGCGGTTTAGACATTAATGGCTGTGTGTTGAGGTATTTTGAGGGGACAGCAAATTTACACTGTTTATACAAGCTGTACACTCACTACTTTACATTGTATTAAAGTGTCATTTCTTCAGTGTTACATGAAAAGATAGAATAAAATGTTTACAAAAATGTGAGGGGTGTACTCACTTTTGTGAGATACTGTACTGGAATTTTTTTTATACTAGTAATGGCGGCTATCAACGACTAAGATAGTGTGGCAGGCAATCGGACACTAACTGACGCTGGGGTAAACTAACTGCCACTGACATCACCAGTGGCATTATTACAGTGATCAGTGCTAATGCACTTTCACTGTGCTAATGACACTGGGCAGGAAAGGTTTGACATTTAGGACGATCAAAGGTTTAAATGTATGTCTAACAAGTGTTTGTTGTGTGATTTTACTGGGGATCTAGCTGTTTTCGTTCCCTGCTTAGCCAGGGAATGAACAACCAACGAGATCCCCTTTCACTGAACACAGCTCTGTGTTGTTTAGATTCACATAGCTATGTTTGGGAAAGCTCAGAGCCGATCACTGAGTGCCAGTAGTCAATCATTGGCCAGTACCCGGTGATCATCATGTGCTGTGACAAATCATAGCACACCCGGACTAGCGACAATCCCCCCCAGAAATGCAGAGTTATGTGTATATTTACATGGTTCTGTGCACCCATCCCACACTGTAGCAGTAAAGCTACAGTGCGTGGTTGGGGGAAGTGGTTATACTGTTTATCTTCTCTTACATGGTCTGGAACTTTTCTGATCTATCCTACAGTGTTCCACCTGTTTACAGCATTTGTACCCTCTGAAACCATACAATTGTGTATAACCTTGCGACAGGACATAACCTATAGCTATTGTCAGCAGACACGTGCAGCGCTGCTCCAGGCATCTTTCATGATTTTGACCCTAAAAATTACTTCTCTGATCGCAAAAGGTCTTACTGGTCATATAAAGGATGCATGATGTGGCAAGAAGCTCTCTCTCAAAATGTGACATTTTCTGTGCTAAGGAAACGCGCTTGTGTAAAACCAGTCCCCTTAAAGCCTCACACTATAGGTTTCCTTTCTGCTATTTCCCTAATGCAGATAGAATGTCTGCACGTCTGCTGGTCTTCTCTCCCCTTCACTTCCGAGTCTCACTGGCTTTGCTGTGGCACCGTGAGCCATTAGCTTCCGCTGCTGTCTATCAAAGCCAGTGATGAGGGAGCGGGGCCAAGTCCCGCTGTCTGTGTCAATGGACGCAGCAGCGGGGTTCGGGAGCATGCACACACCAGTGCCCCCATGATGCGGCTTACCATGGGTGCACTGGACATAGAGGAGGAGCACCAGCGTGAGACCCGATAAGAGAGGGTTTGGGGCCACTCTGTGCAGTGGAATTTAAGGTAAGTATAGAGATGTTTGTTATTTTAAACAACATTAACTTTACAACCCCTTTAGTCTGGTTTTAACTAGTTTTTGGACTACTATATATATGGCTGGAAGACAAAGGGCCATTTGAGTTTCATTCGGAACTAATCTGAATCAAGCGGACTGTCGCCTCCAGGAATTTCAATATAAAATTGAACTCCCCTGGATAAAAATTTATGCCAGAATTATTGCTTCATGACTAGAGAATACAATCCCACATTTGATTCACCCAGATCAAGTGGGATTCAGGCGCGAAACGTGCAACGGCACTGGATATGCCCTCAATTTATTTTAGTGGGCAGAGCGTAGTCGAGTGCCTTCTCTGCTCCTTTCTTTTGATTTTGGAGAAGGCTTTCAACCAAGTATATTGGCTGTACCTTTCTGCAGTACTTCACACATTTCATAGACTATATAAGCACTGCTATTATAGCCCTATATTCTGCACCATCTACAAGGGTTTACACTTCACGGGCTCTTCCCTCCCCTTTTAATATAACTAACGGAACGTGTCAGGGTTGCTTGCTCTCATATTATTTTTTTTTTTACAAATACTGCAGCTGCTGACTTTTAATTGGACACTTACCTGTCCCAGGATCCAGCGATGCGGGGGATCGAAGCCCCGCTTGTCTCCCCCTCCATTCAGCGGCACCGGCATTGCAACTGTGGGCGCCGAGCTGTGGCTTCACAGCCTGGCACCCACTGCGCATGCGTGAGCGGCGCCGTGCACCGTGATTGGCCGCTCAGTCACCTGGTACCTGTAATGGGTCCCAGATGATTGACAGGAGGGAGGGAGCAGAGTTGAGCCCTTCCTGTGCCGAGACGGAAGTGATGTCACCAGCCCAGGCACTGAAAGAGGCAGACTACGAGGGACCCCCTAGCAACAGGCATTTAGAGGTGAGTAAAAAAAAAAAAAAAAATATCCAAATGTTTTTTTTGTATTTTTTTTTTAAGGATTTTTCATGTATTTTTTTTTTTTTGGGTGGAACCCCTCTTTGAATACCTAGGTAACAAGCTCTCCATACCCTGCTCCTCCTATATATAAAGCGAACTATGAAACTGTACTACTCTCCAAACAACAAACCTCATCCCTCTTGACTGCCCAGGTGTCATAGGCAGGATAAGCAGCAATTACTAAAATGTCAATTCTACCCTCTATACTGTACCACTTTAGAACATTATCCATCCCACTTTCATCAGTTTTTCTACGGAAACTCCAGTCCGAGATCAGTTATTTGTATCTGGGGCGACCAAGATTTAAACTCTGAATCCTATACAGATCGAAGGCAAATGCCAGTGTGGGTGTTCCAAACCTCAAAGCTGACCACCAATCGGTGATTCTAGATAGTCTAAAATTCTGGTGGTCCGCTACTGAACACCATCTCTGGATTATTATTAAACGTTCATTATTGGGACACTCCTTAGAGTACCTTAGCTGCCACTCTGCTTGGACTCCTTAAACCTATTTCACCGTACCTAACTATCAGCCAGTCTCTCTCCACCTCCAAAAAAACCTCCAATCCTTAAAACTGGACACTCTTACACCTGATTTTTCATTTCTTCCTCTCTCCTCTTTGGTGCCCTATACTCCCGATTTTTCGCTAACTGGATTCTGGCATATTAAACTTGGGCCTCCTCTATGATGTCTCTTTGCTGTGCACATTTGAGGACTTGTAAAAGTCATACTTTCTCCCAACCAGAGATTTCTACAGTTATCTACGTCTCCGGTCTGTTATGGCAACAATTCTGTAAGAAAGCTTTCAAATCGCAAAAGGCATTCTAAATTTCTTTAACAAACCTCCAACTTATTATAAAGGAAATTCCTTTTTCTACCGCATTCTCACACATAAGCTCTCCTTGGAGTAAACCTCTTCCATGGAAACAAGGGAAGCAGAAATGTATCAAGACTTTGAATGATCACAGTGGCATAAATCAAAATGGTTGATTCTCACATCTATAAAATGTGTTCCAGGAAGACCTTGAAAATACTGCATCACTGGTGTTACCCCCCAATTAGACTAAAATCGATGCATTTACCTCTCCTGACTGTTGGGGAAACTATAGTTATGCTGGCTTACTACTACACATCTGGTGGTCCTGCCCCAAAGTACTACCATTCTGGAGATACGTCTTCACTTTCCTACTTAAGACCCCCACAGAATGCAACTCGGCCACGGCTCTTCTTTTACAACCTGAAACTTGGGATTCTATCCACAGACCTTTCATAATTCATGGTTTAATTGCTGCCAGAAAGGCCATTGCCACAGCTTTAAAGCAAACAGCTTCTCCTGACAGAATGACCTTCCTCCAAAACCTCAACACGCAAACACAATAGGAGATCATGTTTGCCAAAAAATGGAGCACATGCACGCTTCTGGAAACGGTGGGATGTATGGTTGCAGTATCCAGCATGTAGTTGTCCACTTATAGCAGTAAAATACTACCCTTTTGTCAGTCTTAATGTTTTAGCCACATAGGCCCAAAATCAGAGTAGACCTCGAAACACATTATCTACTACTCCTCCTAAATATGTCAACAGTACATGTGTGAGACCTTTTCACAGACTAGCCACATAGAGAGACCCAAAATTCAAGGAGCACCTTCAGGTGTTCTAGGGGCATAAATTACACATCTAATATCCTGACAACCTACCACATTTTTGGAGGCCCTTAAACACCAGGACAGTGGAAAAACCCATAAAATGACCACATTTTGGAGAGTACAAGTTTACACAAAGTTGTCAATTTATTAGGAGATTTTTCATACACAGCACGGGCATACTTAGTTTCACCCCAAAACACATTCTACTACTCTTCCTGAATTTGGACAGATTATATATCATTACATTGTATCTTGTGTATCTCACAAATAAACCAATTGTATCAAAACTACAATGTAGTGTGTACTGTAATAGTTGCTTCTGTATGAGTGGTCAGAGAATGTAGCAAGCCTAGCCTATTGGTTTGTGACTGTCCTCAAGAATGCCATGTCACTGGCTAGGAAGCCTAGCCTACTGGTACATGACTGCCCTCAGGAATGCCATGTCACTGGCTAGGAAGTACAGGATGCTAAAGAAACGGAGAACAAAAGAATTCCATAGTCAGCTGAACATGCAGATAGGTCAATTCAAGCAGCAGGCAGAGACACGGTCATCAAACAGGCAAAGGATTGGTCCAAACAGAATGCAGAATCCTAGTCAATAAACAGGCCAGGGTCAGTACAGGTGGCAGGCAGAGGCAACGCTGCACTGGTGTGGTGGTGATCAGGCTACACTGGCTCTGGTAGCACTGTACTGATGTGGTGGTGATCAGGGACACTGTTGATAGCTGCGCTGGCTCTGCTGTAACTAGTGATCAGGAACATCGTTGCTAGTTACACTGGTCTGGTGACATTGTCGCTGGTGTGGCAGTGATTAGTAACACTGTTGATGGCTGTACTGGTCTGGTAATACCGAAACTGGTGTGACGACGATTAGGAACACGGTTGATAGCTTACACTGATCTGGTGACACTAGGATTGGTGTGGGAGCAATAGGTAACACTTGCTGGGATACGTCGGTCTAGTAACACTGGGATTGGTGTGGCAGTGATCAGGAAAAATGTTGGCTGCACTGGTCGGCTATGGCTGCAATCAGAAACATGGTTTCTAGCTACACTGGTGTAATGACACTGTGACTGGTGTGTTGCTGTTTGGAGACACTGTGACTGGATGCACTACTAGGGCTCGTTCACACGTGAGGTTGGGGGATGGTAAAACTTCATGGGCATGCATGAGGTAAGGGAGGACATACAGATGCATCCTCCCGGATTGTCAAAGCTCTTTGCCCGGCTGTTTATATGCAGTGGCTAGATAGGAGGGTATTTAATATATATATTTAGAATGTGTAAACTCATACTAGTATGAGCACATAAACCCTAATCGGCTAGTCTTTGGAATACCTGTGTGAATACTAAAAGTTGTATAAATAACAAATTTGCATAGCTATTTGTCCTGTGAAACTGCATGCAAATTCTTTCTGTGCAAATGCTGGCAATACTAGGCTGTTTTCTCTCCAGGTTAGGTGTTCTTCATGAGAATTGCACAATTTAGAAAAAATACTGTATTAGGAGCACTAGATGGAGATTACGATCATAGTAAATAAGTATTTACTATGATCATCACCTGCATCTAGTGGCCATAATGCAGTATTCCCAAGCTATTCCTATGATTGAGTAACATCTGACCTGGAGTGAAAATGGTTGAATAACATTTGATGTTGTCGGAAGTCACATTTGGGGACAACTGTAAAGTTTAGTAACACCTTCATTTTCTGTTTTGATGATGATCGTCACCAGTATAGAGAGGGTGCATCTACACAGTAAGGACACGGTTTCACGTGATGTATAGCACTGCAAATGTTTTATTTTATAAATATAGTGCTTAGGGTGAGTGTAATCTTAAAATGTTTTATTCTGTCCATTTAACGACTTACCATAAAGTCCATAAGTCATTTGAAATTCCACTTTAGTTTTAATAGAAACTTAGTTTAGTTATATTTTTTTTTCCAGTATTGTAAAGTCAACAGTGACTGGGTGAAACTAGGAACTTTATATATTAATATCTGTACAGGACGTGAAAATCTAACAGATTTAAAGAACTTTTCACAATGCATTGCTGAAGCTCTAATGAAGGAGTCCATTGATGACAGACCAGACGTTCCTTATTGTGAATTTGCAGACACAAGTAAGTATACATGTAGCATTTGCTGACATGGTTGTGGAGGTAAGCCCTAGGTGAAATAGGAGCCATGTCACACCCATCAGTTCAAATAATAATGCTTGCTTAATGTTCTGACTTCTCACTGATGCAGATCTGTATTGGAGTTGCAGATTTTGTGAAGCTCACTTAAAGGGCATGTATTTTATTTTCTCACTTTTTCATAGAGTAGGTGATGGTTAAACTCCTGCCAGTTTATGGTTTTCCTGTCTGTGTCCCATTAGAGAGATTTCTATTCACTTCCTGGCTTGGAGACCGAACATCAAGTCTTAAAAAAAAAAAAAAGAAAAAAATCTACCAAGTTAAAGGAATACCTCATTGACGGTTGTCCCCAGAACAAGTGTCGCCAGTGAAGGATTTTCCAGTTCTAGGGACAACCGTAACTTTATAATTTCTCATCATTTTCTATTTTGTTGAATAGTTTGAAGATTTGGCTGCTCAATGACCAGAGCACTTTTTGCGATACAGTGCTGCGTCGCTTTAACTGACAACTGCGCGGTCGTTCAACGCTGTACCCAAACAAAATTGACGTCCTTTTTTTCCCACAAATAGAGCTTTCTTTTGGTGGTATTTGATCATCTCTGCGGTTTTTATTTTTTTGCTATAAATAAAAGAGCGACAATTTTGGAAAAAAAAGAAAAAACACAATATTTTGTGCTTTTTGCTATAATAAATATCCCCAGTTTTTTTTTTTTTTTTTTAAAAGGCGAATTTTTTTTCTCCGTTTAGGCCAATATGTATTCTTCTACATATTTTTGATAATAAAAATCGTAATAAGCGTATATTGGTTTGTGCAAAAGTTATAGCGTCTACAAAATAGGGGATAGATTTATGGCATTTTTATTATTAATTTTTTTATTACTAGTATTGGCGGCGATCTGCGATTTTTATCGTGACTGCGACAGTATGGCGGACACATCAGACACTTTTGGGACGATTGACAATTATACAGCAATCATTGCTATAAAAATGCACTAATTACTGAATAAATGTCACTGGCAGAGAAGGGGTTAACACTAGGGGGCAATCAAAGGGTTAACTGTGTTCCCTGACTGTGTGTTCTAACTGTAGGGGGAGGGGACTGACTATAGGAGATGACAGATCGTGGTTCCTAGCCATTAGGAACTCAGGATCTGCATTTCCTCTCCTCTCAGAACCCCCCCCCCGAGTGCAGCATGCGCGCCTGCTAGCCCGCTTAAAGGAGCTAACGTATAGCTAAGACGGCTCGCGGATCGTGCCGACCTGCCGCAGTATAATGACGGCGGCTGGTCGGCAAGTGGTTTAAAAAAAAAACCTGCCTATGCAGGTAAGGGTTGTTTGTAGATTAAAACAAACTTTGCAACTCCTGACTAAAGTTGAATAAAGCCCTTGCTATAGGTGTAGGCCATATACATACCTTATGAAGCCTGACTGGAGTACTCTCAGGACGTTGCTAAGTGAGGCCTAGTCGTCACTGCTCACCTCCGCCATCACAGGAGTGAGCTCCGTCTCTGATTTAAACCCCCCTTACATACTTTTTCTCTCCCCTGATGTAGTAGCTCTGAGCTCAGCATTTGAGAGCTCACTCCTGTGATGGTGGAGGTGAGGAGTGATGAATAGGTCTCACTTAGCAACGTCCTGGAAGTACTTTGCAACATCCTGGGAGGATTCCAATCAGGTTTCATAAGGTATGTAAATGGCCTACACCTATAGCAAGGGCTTTATTCAACTGTAGTCAGAGCTGCAGTTTGTTTTTAATCTACAGATGCCCCTTATGTGTATATACAGTTTTGTGGTAATGGGGTTTAAATCCCTTTTAAAAACTATCGCTTTTAAAGCGATGGTTTAGTATTTGTTGTCTTATTATAAGTATAAAGTTTTTTATGTTTTACCAGGAGTCATTTAAGAGTTATTTAATGCATGACAAAGGATTCTCAAAGCAATATGGATTATCTGAAAACGGAGCAGTGCTCTTCTGCTGACAGGCTCACTCTCATTGAAAATCTGGTAATGCTGTCTATTAGTGTTTATAACCCTAAAAGAAAAAAAAAAAGAAATCCTGTTCCCTTAAACAGCATGGTGCTTGTGCTGTCTAATCTGCCCCTCTCTAAACTGTAAAAAAAAAAAAAACCTGGGGGATCCTGCCTGGTACTTGCCCTCCCCCCTGTAAACTAACCACGATTTATCATGACTGCTGAGCCCTTACACCGTGGTTTGCCCTGACAAGTCTGCTCTGTCTGTCTCTCCCTCCCACCTCCCTCCCTGCCTGTCAGCTCCTGTGTCTGTGTCAGCCAACTCTGCCCAACCTCTAAATACCTTTTTTTTTTTTTTTTTTTTCTTCTTAGGTATATTCAGGCCGGTCATGTGACTCCCGGACGTTCTACGATCCAGGGCTACAGTGGGAGGTGCGAGCGCTCAGCTTGGAGGTCACGTGGCTCTGATACTACGATCCAGGGCTACAGTGGTAGGTGCCGAGCATCCAGCATGCCAGTCATGTGACCTCCCGGCTGGTGTCAGAGGAAGATTTCGGCCCCTCCTGCTGTAGCAATGGATTGTAGTAGCAGAGCGGCAGGCAGTCACCTGAACGGCCTGAAGATACCTGAAAAAGGTATTTAGAGCCATAGATTTAAACACATATGTATACTGTGAGTTATCGCCGGATAAAAGAGAGGGGCTGCCAATGGCATCGTTTTGTAAGATAACCACTTTAAGAGATGCGTGATTGCTCTGACTCTCTGGTATATGCAAATTTCAGCATGAGCTCCTGAGCTGTGTCAATAGGCTTAGTTGTACGTCGCAGTACATGAGTGTGAATTCTGTAGACTAGTTGTGTTTCACCTTCAGACGATTGGACACTGGCAAATAGAGCCTGACACCACACAACATAACTGCTTCCACCCCCTGCATTGCCTCATTGTTTTGCTCATTTCCATCGTTGATGGACCTATCTGCTTTGATTCAGGGATTTCTATTTCAACTCCATTTCTCTGTTAAAGTTTGGTGCTATAGAACTGTGACAGATTTCATGATTGAACCCTACAAATGCTTGTATTCCAGAGACAGTCCTTAGACCCTGGTGGAAGAATGAGAATGGGCTTGTTAACTGCAATGGCACTGGAACCTGCATGTGGTGCTCACCATGGTGGGCTGTTCTATATGTGGGTTAGCTGATGGGGTATTTTACAGGTCCAGGGCCCTGTTCTACTGCAGCAGAGCCCAGTTCTGGAAGACTGGGGGGGAAAGGGTGACTTGGGAGACTGAAAGTGTAGGTGCAATTTTTTCCCCTACCACACCTATAGAAATGGCAGGTCCCAGCTTGCCGGCTCCACAAAAGAATGCTGTGGGTATCCATTGGTACAGGGCACACTGATTCTATGTCCTTGGTTGCTATGTGTGCTCTGAGCATGCACCGGTGTCATATTCAAACTGGGCCATCTCTGTTTAGCACCCCCAGCCAACCAGGACACACTTTGCTGAGTTCAAGCAAAGCATAGGCTGCAACATGACTTGGAACCCCAAAGCCTCCAGGTGGTGAGACCCAGCAAGGCTAACACCCCCATCACCACATTCATACCTTCTTGGTATTAGCGCTAAGAATTGTGAGTATTGTGCCCCCTTGAGGGTCTGGTAAGTTTGGGGGATCGGGACCAGGTGGATATATGTAAGGATTTACAGATGGGTGGATTTATAAGGTCTCTACAGGTGCTATCTTGTGACTTTCCCTTAGCACTCTTTCGGGTTGGCTGAAGAGGCAGGGTTAGAGGAACCAGATTCCCTCAAGGTGGAGGAATTCTCTGAAGAGGACAGCGAGGCCTCTGTGTCTTCATCCCACAGTGGTTGTCTGCATAAACTGTCGCCACCAGAACCCCTAGGAACTAAGGTTGAGGTTGGGGTCCTGGAAAGCACCAAAACCATCCTTTCCCTTGCATCCTCATACTGAAGAGGATCTGTACAAGGACTAGGCCCATCCAGAAAAAAGGCATTTGTGCCCTTAAACGGTTTTGCACAGCAGGACCCGACTGAACACAGTTTCCGCAAAAAGTGGACAGGCCCTGTTGTAGACCCTGCAGTGTTTTACTTAAATAAGACCCTTACTGTCTTGGTGCATGATGTCCTGGTGTTTAAGGCCCCGTGGACAAAAAATTTGAGTCCCTTTTTAAGTCACTCTACACTGGCTAGTGTGGCCATGCAATCTGCCATTGCATCGTTGGGGATTTGTCAGGCTTTGCTTTTATGGGCAAATCATGTAGCAGAAGAACCTGGAGGTTTTGTCAGCCATATAGCAATTGGAGCTCTTCCCTGAAACATTGCACTTCTGCGTGGATGGACTGGGAGATTCTCCCTGGTGACTCTCTGCTTCTTTCAGTGCACATATATTCTTCTCAGAACTTGAGGGCAAAACTGAAAACTTACTTTCTGAAAAAGTTTGGGAACCCACCAAGATGGGCAACAAAATGAAGGGACGCCCCTAATTCGAAATGAAGGGACGCCCCTACTTCTACAAGTGAAGCAACTCTTGGTCTTTGTGGTAGTAAAAATCCCAAATATCTTCAATATATGAGGCCATAAAGTTGTGTCCAGTGGCCTTCTCCATGCTTCATGTCATCAAATGCGCTCACTGCACCGACAGAAGATCAGCTTTCTTTGCTGCACTGATCCAGTTGCACTCTGAGTTGCTATTCCAACCTGTTCATGATGCCCAAGTCAAATGCCGATATGGGGCCCATTCTGGACCTGAAGTGTTTGAATAAATTCTTACATATTCAAATGTTCTGTTTGAAGACTGTAAGGCAATTGGTTTCTTCCCTCGGTTGACATCAAGGATGCCTTTCTCCACAGATGTACATTTCCGCTTCCTCAGGACCACCTATAGATTGCGGAGGGGGAGTGTCACTTTTCAGTGTTTGGCTCTACAGTTTGGCCTAGCATTGGCACAGTGATTACAACAGTGCTGCCCCCAGTTTTGGCTCATTGTGAGCCAGGGGCATTCCCATTCTGGGGAATCTGCACAATCTACTCCTGCAGAAACAATCGTAAAGGCCTCAGGGCCAATGTTTCTAATACGGCAAAAGTCCTGCAGGACTTTGGCTGGGTCCTCAAGCTTAAGAAGTTGACCCTGGAGCTGTCATATCAGCTGGAATATCTGGGTCCCGGACATGACCCTGGTACGAGTTTTCCTTCCCAGGAAATGCTTCAGACTGTTCAGTCCAAGGTGTGGGAGTTGAGTTCCCTGGAATGCCCCTTCATCACCTCTGCATGAGGGTGCTGGGGTTGATGGTAGCCTCTTTCGAGTCAGTCCTGTATGCTCAGTTTCAATACTGTTGCAACTCAGTATCCTGACAGTTTGGGACAAAGGGGATCTGTCCTTGGATTGCTCCATGTCTCAGCACCAAAACCAGATTTTCTCTTCCGTTCATTGATTAACACAGCTTCTTTTCATTCTTTACAATAGTGTTTTTAGCATCACCTACAGTAGGACAGTAGGCAGAAAGAGCACAGCTGTTCTAGTTGGTATAAAACCCCTTTCTGCCATAGGAAAGCCAGTTACCGTATTTATCGGCGTATAACACGCACTTTTTCCCCCTTAAAATCAGGGGAAAGTCGCAGGTGCGTGTTATACGCCGATATCCTGCGATCCCGAGCTGTCAAAATTTCAAAATCGCCGACCGCGATTTGAAAATGGCGCCGCCGGCGCCGAAATACACAGAGCCGGTCCTCGGCTCTTTCCGGCGGCTCTCGTTTACTTTCGGCTCCACTCGTAGTCCCGAGCGGAGCTATCCGAACCTACTCGGATAGCTCCGCTCGGGACTACGAGTGGAGCCGAAAGTAAACGAGAGCCGCCGGAAAGAGCCGAGGACCGGCTCTGTGTATTTCGGCGCCGGCAGCGCCATTTTCAAATCGCGGTCGGCGATTTTGAAGCTCAGGAAGCAGGGACCGTTGATCGAAGGCTGCACTGGGGCAAGGCTGCACTGGGGCAAGGCTGCACTGGGGCAAGGCTGCACTGGGGCAGGCTGCACTGGGGAAGGCTGCACTGGGGAAGGCTGCACTGGGGAAGGCTGCACTGACATGGCTGCACTGACATGGCTGCACTGACAAGGCTGCACTGGGGAAGGCTGCACTGACATGGCTGCACTGGGGCAAGGCTGCACTGAGAAGGCTGCAATGATAAGTTTTTTTCCCTTCAACTTCCCTTCTAAAAGTTTTTTTTTCCTTAAAATTCCCTCCTAAATTGGGGTGCGTGTTATACGCCGGTGCGTGTTATACGCCGATAAATACGGTATTTATTTTTTCTTATTTCTTGGGATTTTTTTTCTTTAGAGGCATGTAAAGGATAAGTATGGCCAAAGATTTTTTTGGCTTAGGCTTTGGATCACAGGAGTGCTAAAGCCTGCTGTCAGCTGACATCACTCAGCCCGTCCAAGCTGGGGAAAGATCCTGACTTTACAGTCCATGTCTGTGTTACCCTGGCGGACCGCTTCCCCAACTTTGGTAATGTGGCGGGTCTGTCTCCAGAGTGTTGCCCACTACTTTTGTTTGACTGGTAAGTAGATACCCCTCTTCCTTTAGGTGCAGTGGCAGGCTGTGGGTACTCTATAGGGTGGTCGGTCCTATGGGGTCCTTTCCTTCCTTCCAGGCCTAAGGGGTCAGTCTCCATGCCTTTCCCTCCCCCCCCCCTTCAGGGTGGGTGGAATACCTGAGACGTGTATTTGAGCTCTTCCTGCATTGTTGCCCTGGTTTCAGCCAGAGGGAGTCCCCTGGTACTTGGGTAGCTTTGTTGAATTGTGCATACCCCTCCCCCTTCCCTATTTGGTGTGTGTGCCCAGCAGCTGTTGGGGGCACATGGTTCTGATTTCTACCCTGCGTCTTGGGGCTGGGCATGTATCTGTCACTGGGTGATGGGATTCTCCTGGATGTCTGCCTGGGTCAGGTTTCTTCCTGCAAGGCCCTCAGCGGGTGCACGCTCCCCGAGGTCAGGCTAGCCGGCAGTTTAGGTTTCCTCTTTGCAGTCTACTGGGGCAGGCTGTGGCACCCGCCATATTGCTTAAGGGCATTGCCCTTGTATAGGGCCCTTTTTCTGCCAGGGCTCCCAGCGCCCTCTTTTAGTGGGCAGTTGCTGAGTGGGCTGTGCCCCCCCCCCATCTTGCTTAATGATGTTGCCCTTCCGTACTGACCTTTTCCAGATGGGATCCTGACTCCTCCTTCCGGTAGGCAGTTGCTAAATAGGCTGTGGCCCCTATCATCTTATATTTGGACACTGGCCCTTCTATGCCACTGCTGCCTGGCATCTTTCTCTGGTGGGGAGGGACAATAGTGGGCAGGGACTGGGCAAGCTTTTTGTCTTTTGGCATTTGCCCAGCTACCCTGTCGGCTTTTAGAAAGCTTTTCTGCCGCGCTCTGTATGGAGCTAGGGGTGCAGATACTGTCACAAAAAAGCAAACATTTCCCAGCACACTTACCAGTTAGCTAGCAAAAAGACCAAATTGACCCTGTCTTAACAATTCATGTTAAAAATGGAGGGATTTGTTGCACACATTTGCAAATATATGTGGAAGCCGCAGTGCCCACATTGAGGCGCCTCTGTATGCTGCCGTCCTAACTATAGTCTTGCGAGTCTCCAAGATGGAGCAAATATATCAGTGGATAAATCAGGGGCAGGTTTGCCTGGATGGAGCCCACTCCTCCTTAAAGGCATAGGGACTCATTGGACGCCCAGCAAGAATGTACTGTGCCTGCTGTCCCTCTCAGTTGTGGGGTGGGTGGATACTTTTTGTTGATGTCACACCCGTCGTATGCTTCTGTCACGAGGGCCACATACCTGATGTGAGACCTAAGTAGTGGGGAGGCCTCCCTTGCACCTCGGGCCCTTAAAGCCTCTGGAGATGGAGACAGAGACTTGGTGGACACCGAGTGGCAGGGGTGCGGAGCACCGCGCAAGCCTTAGTCCGAGATCCGAGCCGAGGTCAAGTCCAGTTGGGCAACGAAGCAAAAAAGGGTTAATCAGAAGAAAAATGGTCGAGATCCAAGCCGGGGTCGGTTCCAATATGGCAGCTGTTTACAAAAGGGGCAAAGAAGTAGAATGGTTAAGGTACAAATCCGAGGTCAATGGCAAGCAGCAATCAAGAGTAGTCAAAAAGGTCACAACAGGTTCAGACAGATCACACACTAGCACAGGAACAAGGGGGGGCTGAAGATTATCCAGCAATTTGGCAGTGTCTGGGCTGGGCTTATATAGGAAAGTTTGAGATCACTTCCTGTTTGCCTTCTGGGCATTTTCCCGCCTTTTTCCATCAGGTTGATGCCACTTCCTGTGTGCCTCCTGGGTGTTTTCCTGCTTTTTTCCATCAGGTTGAGGTCACTTCCTGTGCGCGTCCTGGGCATTTTCCTGTCCTTTTCCATCAAGTATTCTGTGCAGGTGCGCGTTGGCTCCCTGAGGCGTCTTTGGTACATGTTCAGTTGGCACGGATTTCCTCTTGCGGGAACGCGCCATTGGTGATGCGTAGTAAGCCGTGGACTTTTACAGCTTGTCCTGTGCTGCAGGTCATATCTTCTGGCGATGGGAAGGTTGGCCGCCTGTTGTGTTCAACAGACACTGATCCAGTCCTAGATGTGGTGAGTATCCATGTCCCTGTCTACCTCTTTTTGGCGTCCTATTGCCAGTGACCTCTTCTGGCCCTCCTAATTGAGACTTCTATGGTGATATTTGCAGCCCTCATTTCCTACATTTGCAGGATGCGGCTGCTGCCACTCTTGCAGTAAAGAAAAAAGTTGCAGGTGGCTGTACTCACTATCTTTGTGTGGGAAACGCTCGAGGCTGCAGATATGTCAGACTACAGAGTACACAGCTGTCCCCTTTGTGATGCTCCCTAGCCCACTCGTTTCGCTAAGGTCTCTTTATCCCACCTATTGTGATAATTAAATTTACAGCCTTGAGAATGTCTGCAGCGCTCTTCTGTAGTCCTGTAAAGTTTGTTTGCAGGATGAGCATTTCTGAAGCTCCCCTTTGTGGTTCTGTAGCGTTTTTTTCAGTAAGTTATCCATTTTGAGGAGGACCTTCTGAGCTGTGGACCTCTCCTCCTGTAGTGGATTCCCCCCCCTTTTTTTTTTTTTAAAGCAAGCCCAGCAAAATAATGCATTTGGGTGGCAAAAATATGAATGCAATCTATACACTGGGGGGAGAACCTCTGGGGGAATCTAGGGTGGAAAAGGACCTGGGGGTCCTAGTAGATGATAGGCTCAGCAATGGCATGCAATGCCAAGCTGCTGCTAATAAAGCAAACAGAATATTGGCATGCATTAAAAGAGGGATCAACTCCAGAGATAAAACGATAATTCTCCCGCTCTACAAGACTCTGGTCCGGCCGCACCTGGAGTATGCTGTCCAGTTCTGGGCACCAGTCCTCAGGAGGGATGTACTGGAAATGGAGCGAGTACAAAGAAGGGCAACAAAGCTAATAAAGGGTCTGGAGGATCTTAGTTATGAGGAAAGGTTGCGAGCACTGAACTTATTCTCTCTGGAGAAGAGACGCTTGAGAGGGGATATGATTTCAATTTACAAATACTGTACTGGTGACCCCACAATAGGGATAAAACTTTTTCGCGGAAGAGAGTTTAATAAGACTCGTGGCCACTCATTACAATTAGAAGAAAAGAGGTTTAACCTTAAACTACGTAGAGGGTTCTTTACTGTAAGAGCGGCAAGGATGTGGAATTCCCTTCCACAGGCGGTGGTCTCAGCGGAACCATTGAAAGCTTCAAGAAACTATTAGATAATCACCTGAATGACCGCAACATACAGGGATATGTAATGAAATACTGACACATAATCACACACATAGGTTGGACTTGTGTCTTTTTTCAACCTCACCTACTATGTAACTATGTAACTATTAGCTAGGCATCAAAAAATTATGTGAAACTCATGGTCATTCCTCTCCATGGAAATCTTTAGTAAAAGGCTAAAGATTTATTCAATCTGATGAGAAACCAGAGTATTGGATTCCTCATTTCTAACTTGAATTAGACAACCATGATTCTGAAGTATCTGGAAGGCAGAATCGGTCACCCACATGGTTTACGACAGCACTGCGTTCGGAAGTTGGCCGTTGCCTATGTGTCTCAAGCGCTTGCTGCTTGGACTAAGCAATTACGCCATAGTCTGGGTAAAGGGCAGGTGTCCCTGGCCCTATTATTTTCCAGCTCTCGGTCTCTGGGGTAGTGCTTTAAGTGGAGTTCCACCCAAAAGTGGAACTTCCGCTTTAAGTACTCCTCGCCCCCTGACATGTCACAATTGGCATGTCATTTTTTGGGGGGGGGGGGCTGGGTACCTGGTTTGGAGTGGGACTTCCTGTCCCACTTCCTCCTTCCGACTTCTGGCCGCTTGGGCGATTCCTCCTCTCCCCCTAGGTGGGCCCTCCCTCCCGTCAATGTTCTGGGACACGTCACAGGTCCCAAAACAATGCCTGGCCATTGACTGAGCACATCGCGGCTTGCGCCCGGCTGTGAAGCCGCAAACTGTCACAGCCGGACGCTTACACTTTCAATGTCGGCGCCACGAAGAGGAGGGAGAGAGAACGGAGGCTTCGGGCAGCCGCATCACTGGAGCGTGGAACAGGTGAGTGGCTGTTTATTAAAAGTCAGCAGCTACACTTTTTGTAACTGCTAACTTTTAATAAACTCAAAAAACAGTGGATCTCCGCTTTCAGTGAGTTCTTTCGGCTCCAGTGTTGGTATGCTGGCCTCTAAAAAGGCCCTGGTGGACTTGTTTTCCCAGGAAGGATGTCTCTTTGGGACTACCTTGGTTGCCATCATCAAGTTCCTTACCAGTGGGTAAAGAGGCTTTTTCCCTCCCCTGCCTCAAAGGATCCAACCCTTCACAGGCTCCTGCAGAGGGTGCAAATAGCTCCTGGGCTCACAAGTCCACAAAGCCCACCAACAAGACCTCGGTGTGAGGGCTTGCCCCACTCATTTCCAAAGTTGGAGGTTGACTTCGCTGGTTCACGGGCCCATGGACCTCCCTACTGTCCCAACATCTGGGTCTACAAATTGTTTTGTACGGCCACCAGAGAAATGATTTTCTCTCGATTTTTGTCTTTCCCCGTCTCACCTGCAGGCTGTTTATGGGGGTGGCACAGGATCTGTTATTCCAGGCACGGGTTACTCCAGATCCGAAGAGGTTTAGAGGGTTATACTTTACCCTATTTACAGTTCCGATGGAGGAAAGAATTCGCCCGATCCTGGACCTTGATGACCTCAAATTGCCCTGTCGGTGCAGAAGTTCAAGATGATCCGCCCATTTGGTGGTGGCCTCTCGTCATCAAGGTGATTTCCTTGCCTTCATTGACATCTAGGATGCGTACCTGCACATCCCCATCTGTGCTGGGCAAAGACGCCCTTTTACTCTGTGCAGTCAGGTGCACACCTTATCTGTTCGTGGCTCTTCACTTCGGCCTGGCCTCCTCTGCTTGGGTTTTTACCATGGTGCTGGCTCAGACCCTGGTGTTGCTGAAACAATGGAGGATTACTGTACTTGGCCGCCTGAATAACCTTCTCCTGTGAGTGGAGACTCCTGCTTCATTAATGGACCCTGGTACAGCGACGTGGTGCAGCTGGTAGCAGACCTTCCTGAGCATTCGCTTCTAAGGTTAGACCTTCTGTCTTAAGGGCCGATCTTCCACCCTGCTTACTGTATCTGGCTTATCAACTTGGTTATTAAAAGCCTGGTACTGGAAGCCAGGGGTTGTTGAGCTCTGATTTCTGCCATCCTGTAGGTCCATAATTGTACTACCTAGAAGCATTGTCATTGCACATTTCAGGCTTATATCTGATGGTGTGAGGCTATCGGGGTCCCTTCACGTGCCTTCTCAGTGGCTGGGATCTTGGCTTTTCTTCAACACCGCATTGAGTGTAAGTTTGTATTGAGTACCCTTAGAAGTCAGGTCTCTGTCTTTGTGACCCTGAGGGGTTCGTCATGTGCCCCCCCTGTGCATTCTCAGTTGCCACCTTGGGACCTGAACTTCTTTTCAGTCATCCAAAAGCTTCCTTCTGAGAACATTAGTGGAATTCTCATGCTATCTTGGAAGGTCATCTTTTTTTTTTTTTTAATTTAGATCACTTCCGCGCTGCATGTTGGAGCTAGTGGCCTTCTCCTGTAAGTCCCCATCTTTGGTCTTACATAGGGATATGGTGAATGTCTGTCTCGTCATTCCTTCCCTCCCAAGGGGGTCTCCAAAAAATCCTCTTATCCTTGAAATGGTGGCCATCCAGCGCAATGCTGGAATCAGGAAAATGCTTTCTCCCTGTGGCATGGATACTACTGATGAGACTGTCCGGTTGTCAGAGGTGGCTTGTATGTCAATAAACATCCTTAAGCACTGGACCCCCTGCTCTGTTGATTGCTAGTTGGTGTCCAATCCAATAACATCATGGCATTGGCATACATAAATCCCCAGGGCAGTAACAGATGTCAAGGCTTCTCTTCGAGAAGTGAAGATCATTCTGATTTGGGTGCAATTCTGTGTTCCAGTTCTGTCCATGTGCACATTCCTGGTGTGGAGAATTGACAAGCTGAATTCCTAAGCTGCCATTGACTGGTCCCTCTACCCGGAGGTATTTCTCCAAATTTTATCACCAGTGGGGGTTATCAGATGTAGTTTTAAATGTGCACAGACTTGACCACAAACTGGGCAGGTTTGTGTCAAGATTCAGGAATCTTTGGGCCTTCATAGGGGATACCTTAGTCATTCCGTGGAGCTCATTCAACCGGATTCATGCATCCATCCATCCTCCCTCTCTCAAGCTTCTGCTTTGAAGGACAGAGAGAAGGCATTCCAGTGACTCTTATTGCACCAAATTAGCCCATGGGAGTGTGGTTCTAAGATATAGACTTTCAGCTGTCTCTCTGTGGGCCCCACAGGTCCACCCAGAACTTCTCTCCATATCCATCATGCTTCATGGTCACTGACTTTCACAGCTTGGCTGTTGAAGCCCAAGTCCTGAGGTACAGGGTTCGTGCTGACTCTGTGATTGCCAGAAAACCCTCTAATCGTAGGATTTACCCCTTCACATGGAATCCCAGGAAATAATCCAAAGCACCGGTGTTATTCTTGCTTCAGTCTGGACCGGACAAGTCTATAGTCCTGAAGGCTATAAAAGTCTTCTCAGATTACTACCTGGGTGGTGCTCTTTCAGAAACAAAGCTAAGCGACGGCGTGACCCAGAACCGGAAGTACTAATGAAATCATTGAAGGGATAACAACAATAATGATATAAACTAATGAGAATTCATACCATTAGTTTACATCATTATTGTTGTTGTCCCTTCAATGATTTCCTGTAACGTCATTAGTACTTCCGGTTCTGGGTCACGCCGTCGCTTAGCGACGGTCTCCAGTTCTTCTATATAAACCTTGCCTACTCCATTAGCCTATTAGATCTGAGGAAAATGCGGACACATTGAAACGCGTCATCTGACACGTCCAACGACACTTCTGCTGCTCCTCCTCCAGTGTCCGGTGCGCTCCACGCTGGTCCTCTTCCGGTTCCTGGTTTAGTGCTCGATCCTATGCCAGTCCCACCTTGCAGACACTTGGGTTCCTTTCTTCCCCCCACAGCTCAGCACTCACCAGCCGAGGATCACACATTGTGGACTGCCTCCCCCCAGCGTTTTGTAACACCTTCGGATCCTGCATTGGAAGCAGCGGGCATGATGTCTCTGGACCACCTACTTTCCTTTTATGTGCCTGATTTTACTGAACTATTGTGAGTAACCATTTGGCCGCTGTTTTTACCATTTATATTAAAATCAAGTTTTTTGATACTGCACTTAGATTGGCGCACCATGTCTTTCTTCACTATTGTCTTTCAGAGTTTTGCTTCGACTCCCAAGGGAGCTGCCGCTGGTGTTCAGTATCACCTTTATTTGACTTTTTCAGATTTTTCCATTTGGGACTCTTTAGCCATATTGCACATGCATTTTGCATTATTTTCATTTGGGACTTGACATTAATGCTCATTTTCATTGTGAATTTGAATATATTTTATTTGGGTATTGTTTTTCCTTTGCATGTTTTGGTGATATCTTGCGCCATTTTCTCCTTTTTCAGCTCTTTCAGAAACAGTTGGCTTCCTACTCCTTGGTCAGGGCCTTTGTGCAAAGTGTGGGTGACATTGTTCCATCAGTTCACTCCCTGCTAACCCTGTGGGACCTCAGTCTTGTGATGTCGGTCCATCAGAGGCCACTTTTTGAACCTATTCCGGATATTTTTCTGAGTCTTCTATCACGCGATGTTGCTTATTTCATTGCTATTACCTCTATTAGGAGGGTGTCTAAGCTTGTAGCTTTGTCCTTTTCTTGAACTTCAGACACCACATAATTTCTTCCTGCCTAGGTGGTCTTGACATTTTATTTCAATCAGGACATAGTATTGCCTTTCTTTCATACAGCTCCAAAACACTGTAAGATTGCTCACCACTGCCTGAATGTGGAAAGGGCTTTGTGAGTCTTCCTTGCAGTCACAGACTCAATTCAACAATTTGACTTGCTTGTGTTGTCTGAAGGCTTCCAAAAGGGACAGGATGCCTCTTGAGCCACAGTTGCTTGGTAGATTCGAAAAATCATTGCTCAGGCATATAGTCCAAAAGATAGGGTTCCCCCTTTCCCGTGAAAGCCCGCTCTAATGGAAGTGTTGGTGCCTTATGCGTTTTACAACATCAGGTCTTGGTTTCTCAGGTCAGTAGTGGCTGGCTGGTCTTCTGCTCATACATTCACTAAGTGGATTTTCAGACCTCAGTGGACACTGGCCTCAGTGGGAGAGTCCTACAGGTGACCCTGTAAGGGTCATGCTATTTGTCCTTAAGAGAAGATTTATTGTCATTGTAGAAAACATATTCACAATGAAATTACATTTCTACTCCACACATTATCCATACATCACAATTATTAACCAGGCATTTATCACACAGGATTTAATTATAGCAAAAAAAATATATATAAAAGTGTCCCCGTATTATAAAAGTATAAAAAGTGTCCTCATATTAAAAACTAAACAAGACAATAAAATAAGACTATGTGACCTCTTTCATGTCATTCCTGTATTGATAGCCTTAATAGCCCTGGGAAAGCAGCTCTCTTTAAATCTATTTGTCCTTGAGAAAGCATCTCCCAGATGGCAATAATTCAAATAAATGACAACCAGGATGAGTCTGGTCTCACTATTTTTCCTGCTCTACAAAGGCAACGAGTATCATATATTTCTTCTAGAGAAACAAGTTCACACCCTACAATTTTCTGTGCTGTTCGAACCACTTTCTTTAGAGCATTTTTATCTGCCTGCGTACAACTAGGATACCAAACTAGAATACAATACGTTGATGTACTCTCAATGGCAGAGCGATAAAAGGTCTCTAGTACCTTCCTTCCCAAGCCATTCTTCCTAAGGAGTCGCAAAAAATATATAAATGCTGTTGCGATTTCTTAATAATGGCTTCAACGTTGATTGTCCACAATAAGTTTTAAGAAATGCATGTTCCTTTGTTTTCCTTGTGTTTAGGATCAGGTTATTCGCTGTAACACATTCCAAATTCCTATCAACCTTTCTCTTGTATTGCTCCTCATCGTCTCCAGTCATACAACCGATTACGGTAGTGTCATCGGCAAACTTAACCATACTATTGGTCTCATAATAGGGGGTGCAGTCATATGTGTACAGCGCACAGAAAGGGACTTAACACACAACCCTGCGGTGCTCCAGTACTTATCTCTCACTTGGAAGAAATCCAATTTGACCACCTGTGAGCGATGGACCAAAAAATCCCTTATCCAAAAACAAATAAAGGGTGGCAAATCCAATTTTTGCATTCTTTCAACCAAACAATCTGGAATGATGGTATTAAAGGCAGAGCTGTAATCTATAAACAACATCCTTATGTAGTTTCCGAAATGCCCCAGATGACTATGTGCCCCATGCATCGCTAAAGCTATCGCATCTTCTGTGCTTCTATTTGCCCTATACGCAAACGGATAAGGATCTAAACTACCCGGTAATCTAGTTTTGATATATTTCAAGACCAACCTCTCAAAGCACTTCATTAGTACTGAGGTCAGTGCTATTGGTCTATAATCGTCTAAACTTCCCACAGTTGACTTAAATAATAGTGGTCGATTTTAAACATGCCCGAACAGCAGATGATAGTGATCAATTAAAGATCTTGACAAAGGCTCCAGCTAATTGATCAGCACAGGCCTTAACTACTCACCCTGGGATTCCATCTGGACCTGATGATTTCCTCATATTTATACGTATTCTTCCTCTTGTTGGGGTAAACATATTGCTGCTGTTGGGTTGGTTAGCCGTTTGCTGTTTCTCACCCCTTACGTGATTGCTTTTGGAACTCCTAACAGTCTAAGATTTAATTCCCCTGTGTCCTGTGATGTACGATTAAGAAAACAGGATTCATGACTTACCTGTGAAATTCCTTTCTTTAAGTACATCACATTCCCCACTGATATCACTCCAATTTTTCTTGCTGACAAAATTGAGGCAATGCTGGGAGTGCGAGGTTTTATGCCAGGTGGTGTCAAGCTTTGCTATTTGCCAGTGTTAAATCACCTGGAAGTGTAGCGTAACCTAGTAGTGTAATAATTAACTTTCCTGTGTCCATTGATGTGTTCCAGGAAAAGTTTTTTGCAGGTAAGTACAAAATCCCTTTTCCTTAATTATACTTCACAGAACACCATTTTATTTTATTTTTTTAATACTTTTCAGGTTTTTCAGTCATACAAAAAAAATTAAATTAAGTCACACACAAGAGAACATGACCACATTTGAATATGGTTTTACATGGTATAAATTATATCATTACCCTAAAGCTGTCCCTGTAAATTTAGTTGAGTCCCCCAGGGATTTGACTCTAATACCATATACAGCAGGATCTTGTGTATCTACATCTCTTATCGAAAAAAGGTCAGTAGCAAAAATGTTAGTATTTGGATGACTGTTAAAAAATTATACCCAGAAACATACGAAAGAAAAATAAAAACTGGTAGGTAGTGACTCCCCACACACAAAAGGAGGGGGGAGCAGATCTAAAGAGGTGAAAAAAAAGTGGCGGTAATGTCTATATGCTACTGTCCCTGGGAGCCATCAGGTGCCATCCATTCTGTTCTGATCTGCAACAGACAACCTAATCTCACAGAAAACGTGAGCCTAATGTGGTTGTAAAGGCAGAAGCTTTTTTATCTTAATGCATTCTATGCATTAAGATAAAAAACCTTCTGTGTGCAGCAGACCCCCTAATACTTATCTGAGCCCATCTCGATCCAGCGATGTGTTTACACACACAAATCCCCGTATTGTTTTTTTTTTTTCTTTTCAGGTGATCAAATACCACCAAAAGAAAGCTCTATTTGTGGGGGATAAAAGGAGGTAAATTTTGTTTGGGTACAGCGTCACACGACCGCGCAATTGTCAGTTAAAGCGCCGCAGTGCTGTATCGCAAAAAAATTTCCTGGTCATTAAAGCAGAGGTCCGCCCACCACTGCAAAAACCCTAATGCGAGTGCGCGAGGCAATGCACTGAAAATATGTTATCTTACACCATTAAATCGAACTCAAACCTCTTCACGTGCATTAAAACACCTGGGTGTGAACGAATCCTTAATCTAGTGGTAGATGGGTAACCTGGTATATGAGGCTCGTAGAGATCACAGCGATTTACCTATTTACAGTTATGAACCAAAATGTCCTAATGCCAAATGTGTTTTGTTTACAGTATTCAAACACCCCCAGCTTAATGAAGTGCACAAAACTATTGTGGGAAGAATTGGAATTTCAGTCATGTTCTTCTATTACAGGAAAGAACTTTGGCTAAAGGTATGAAATATGACAAATATATTTTGACAGTGTTTATATTTGACATAGAGTATTATTTCATTTCTCATACAAATAAAGATGTACCCTTTAACAATATGTGTTGTTTGGCCTTCTAGGTTTTCATTCTTATTGTCTTGAAATGTAATTCAGGAATGAGAATTGCAGTAAACATCAGCACACGTTTATAATTCCATAAATCCATTCTCCAGCAGCTGCATATGTATTTTTACCGCTAGGGTACCACTATTTGCATCTGCTTTTTGCTTTAGTCTCTTGGGCACCAGTGACCAGGACACATGTTTTGATTAGGCTCCCAGTGAGAAGTTAGAGACAAGTCAAGTTTAGGGCCCTTTCACACTGATGCACTTTTGCCGCACTGGACTGCCCCTTGCAGGACAAAAGTGCATCCAGAATTATTTGCCTTTAAATCCTATGAGACTTTTCACATCACTGTGCTGGGTTTTCACCTTCAATTGAAGTCAATAGGAAACTCACAGGGGGTTGGTTTTTGGGTGCGTTTTTGAGGTCACTATGTTGGTTAAGGAGTGGGCATGTGCCACTGTATTTAATCAGTGAATAGCTGACTGTTAAGGAGCCGGCACATGCTGGCTTTTATAACAATCAGCGGGGATGTAAACCGTGACCCCTCGCACAGCCTCCTGCCCCTTAGATGCTCACCAGTAGCTGTTGATCTTAACCGGCCTTCTCCCACCTCCTCCCCTCAGATTCTGAGAGCTGATGCTCCCTGCTGTCCCGCCCTGTATCTCTGTTTCCTCCCCCTCTGGTGGTAGCATCGCTCCTGCACAAGAGATGCTTGAGCATGCTGACCTACTGCATTATCACTAGTTGTTAAGAACGCCAGCGGTTTCTTGCTCCTTAACAACCAATAAATAGCTGGTTGTTAAAGGGTAAGTTCACCTTTTACAGAAAAATCTGTAAGGTGAACTTACACTGGACACCCTCCTCATCCCCATCGGTCCCGCTGGAGTCCGGTGATCACCCGCTCTGACACATGGGATAGCAGCTTTACCGTTCCTGGGGCTTCAAAATCCCCTCGGCTTAATCTCCTAAACGTACCTCATAAGGATACGTGTAGGAGGCATTTTAATTGGTCGGTGCCGTTACATGGGTGGGGCCGACCAATCAGAACCCACGTAGCCCATCCTGTCAGCGGGGGAGAAGAAGAGAGAAAGCTTTGGGGATTTTAAGTAGGTTGACCGGTAAAGCGGCTATACGATGTGTCAGAGCGGGTGATCGCCGGACCTCAGATCAGCGGAACCAGGTGCGTTGGGGGAGGGGGTCCAGTGTAAGTTCACTTTACAGATTTTCTGTAAAGGTGGATTTACACTTTAAAGAGGAGCTCCAGTCAGCAGGTACAAAAACTGTAGCTATTGACTTTTAATAAACAGAAACTCACCTGTCCCAGGATCCAGCGATGTGCTCACCCGAGCTGTCCCTTCCCTCTGTCTTCTGTCCCAGGCGCCGGCATCTCAACTGTGGGCACCCAGCCGTGACAGCTTCTGGCTTCACTGCCGGGTGCCCACTTCACATGCATGAGGTGTGCTACACATTGTGAATGGTTTTGCAGTCTTCTGTGACATGATCCAGAAGACTGCAAGGAGGGAGGGGGAGAGAACATCGGATCACCTAGACAAACCAGGTACCCCCCCCAAAAAAAAATTTGTGAACAGGAAGGGTGGAGGAAGCCTTAAAGCAGAACTTCCCCTTTTGGGTGGGGCTCTGCTTTAAGGAACCAGTACCCAACAGCGTCCTTAACCAGCTATTCACACACATAGGATGTAATGCAATGTTTTTAAAACGCACTAAGCATTTTTAAAAATGCATAGTGCGTTTTAGAAGAGCTGCTGTGTGAAAGCAGCCTCAGATTGCTGTGCGCATCCCCTTTAGAGAGATTCACCCTGTTTGCCCTGGAGAGCATTGTAATTGGGAATGAAAGTAAGGCAAAGTCCAAAATTTTTAGTAGAATTGGAAGGGGAATAGAGGGTTCATTTTTCAGTGGGAACTTGCTTCGGTGACAGTTGTCTAAGAGGGGATTTTCCTCACTTTAAAGATTTCTTATTTACTCCTGCAGTAGCTATAGGGCAGGATGTGAGGAAAAGTCACCCCAGTGAGACACAGATGCTAACAAAAAAAAAAAAGACCAGAACATTTTCTTATTTTATCCAAATTAAAAAAAAAACAAAGTTTTAGCTTTAGATATATGTTAAAAGTCTCCATAGGGAACAAAGCTAAACACCAATTATTTCTGCTAATATATATATATACTATTGAGTTTATAAATTTAAAAAAATCTAAAATATTGCCAAGCTTCTCCCTCCTAGAGTTTTAAAATAGATTTGAAAAATTTTTATACACAGCTCTCCAATAGCTTTTCCATAGACCGATATATCAACGATGACACTTTCATCTTCCATCATTTCTAATAAAATATCTTCTATATCCACTATAGACAAGGTTGCTAAACTACTTGCTAACGTCCATCTTGCCACCTGTCCTCTGGATCCTGTTCCCTCGCAAATGCTACGTTCACCTTCTGGCTCTATTCTACATTCTAACCCACATATTCACTCTCCCTCTCTTCTGGCACCTTCCCCAACTCTCTAAAACATGCACTAATCAGCCCCATACTTAAAAAGCCCTCACTGGACCCATCCATTCTTAACAACCTACACCCCATCTCCTTGCTCCCCTTTTTATCCAAACTCCTTGAACGTCTGGTCTACAACCAACTGAGCGACCACCTTGCTGATAATAGCCATCTTGATCGCTTTCAGTCTGGATTTCATCCTCAACTCTCCACAGATGCTGCTCTCCGAAAACTAATTAATGATCTACTAACGGCCAAAACCAATGGACACTACTCTCTACTCCTACTCTTGGACCTTCTGCTGCCTTTGATACGGTTGACCACCCCCTCCTCAAAAAAAAAACTCCACGCCTTTGGTCTCCTTGACTGTACACTTCGCTGGTTCTCCTCCTACTTATCCAACCGCACCTTTAGTGTTCCTTACAATTCTACTTCCTCCTCTCCTTTTCCTTTCTCTGTTGGGGTCTCCCAAAGTTCTGTTCTTGACCTCTCCTATTTTCAATCTACACCTCCTCCTCCCTGGGTCAGCTGATAGCCTCTCATTGCTTCCAATACCACCTCTACGCTGACGACACCCAAATCTATTTCTCTACCCCTCAGCTCACTCCTTCCGTCTCGTCACGTATCACTATGCCCCTTTCCCTTCCCCTGTTCTCTCTGTCAAATTGATGGCACAACTATAAGCCCATCCCCACAAGCCAAGGTCCTAGGTGTAGTCTGGACTCTGAACTCTCCTTTAACCCTTTCATGACTAAGCCTATTTTTGAAATTTGGTGTTTACAAGTTAAAATCCGTATTTTTTGCTAGAAAATTACTTAGAACCCCCAAACATTATATATATGTTTTTTAGCAGAGAATAAAATGGAGATTGTTGCAATATTTTATATCACACGGTATTTGTGCAGCGGTGTTTTAAACGCAAATTTTGGAAAAAGGGACACTTTCATGAATTTTAAAAAATCCAGTAAAGTTACCCCAATTTTTTTGTATAATGTGAAAGATGATGTTACGATGAGTAAATAGATACCAAACATGTCACGCTTTATAATTGCACGCACTCGTGGAATGACGACAAACTACAGTACCTAAGAATTTCCATAGGCGATGCTTTAAGTTTTTTTTACGGTTACCAGGTTAGAGTTACAGAGGAGGTCTAGTGCTGGAATTATTGCTCTCGCTCTGACGATCGCGGCGATACCTCACATGTGGGATTTGAACACCGTTTACATATGCGGGCGCAACTTCTGTATGCGTTTTCTTTGCTGCGCAAGCTCGCGGGGACAGGGGCGCTTTAAAAAAAAAAATTTTTTTCTTATTTATTTTATTTAATTATATATTTATAAATTGTGTTTTAAAAAAAAAAATTTTTTTTGATGACTTTTATTGCTGTCACAAGGAATGTAAACATGCCTTGTGACAGTAATATGTGGTGACAGGTACTCTTTATGGAGGGATCGGGGGTCTAAAAGACCCCCGAGCCCTCCTTTGCACTTCAAAGTATTCCGTTCGCCGAAAATGGCGATTCTGAATACTGTGTATTTTTTTTAAATCGGCGCCATTGGCAGCCGAGTAAACAAAGTGACGTCATGACATCGCTTCTGCGTTTACAATAAGAAGGCTGGAACGAAGCCACCCACAGCATCGTTCCAGCCCGCCCCCAGCCGCCGGAGGCAGCCGATTGGCCACCGGGCCTCTCGATCGAACGGGAGGCCCGGTAAGAGCGGCGGGAGGGGGGACATCCCCTCCCGCTCCTCCGATATAACAGCCGAGCATCGGTTGTTATATTCGGATAGCCGATCGCCGGCTCTAAACAACGTTACCGGGATGATGCCTGCAGCTGCGCAGGTATCATCCCGGTATAACCCCCGAAAACCGAGTACGCACATCTGCGTACGTTCGGCGGGAAGGGGTTAAAGCGGAGTTCCACCCTGAAAACTTTTTTCACAGTCTTTTATTAATAATAAAAACATTTGGAGTGAATTTTTTTGTTTATACTTACCAAAAGTGCCCTGTTGCTAGGTGGTGGCTCCTAATCTGCCACTTCCGGCTCTGCGGCGCTCCGCATCACTTCCTCACTCGCCTATGCTCCTGGGAAATGTGAGTCATCATTTCCCAGGAGTCGGTGGGCAGGACCGTGTGAAAAAATCGTGTTATTTCCCGACAGGAAATGGTGCAATTTAAGGCGGATCTATCTATGTTGCCATAACAATGGGGCGGGACCTTCCTCCGTCACCGCTCGTTGTTTTGGCAACTCACTAAACAATCGGCACTACTGCCACCGGAGCATCGTGCATGCATGAGATCGCGAGGTCCTTGCTGGTTACCCAGCATGCACCTCTCGATTGGTTATCCAGGAATAGGTTGGGCTTCATGTGCCCAAACTCATCATGGCAACGGCCAGGAGAGGGTCAGCTAAATCGTAAGATTAAAAAAAATATATGATTACTATCCACTAGCATATACACACATAGTTTATGTGTGTTATTAATTCAGTGTGAGTGGATGCCTGCAAAAAAAAATAATAATTTTGGTGGCTGGAACTGCGCTTTGAGCCCCTAACTCCTTTCTCATTGGCTTACCTCTACATAGTCTAACCCCCCTTAGTCCATCATGAATGCTGCTGCCAGGCTCATCCACCTTACCAATCACTCTGTGTCTGCTACTCCTCTCTGTCAATCCCTCCACTGGCCTCCACTCACCCAACAAAATAAATTCGGAATACAATTATTTACAAAGCCATCCACAACTTAGCTCCCAGCTATATAACTAGCCTAGTCTCTAAATACCAACCTATTCGTTCTCTTCGTTCCTCTCAAGACCTCCTGCTCCCTAGCTCCCTCGTCATCGCCTCCAGAATTTTTCCAGAGCCTCTCCAATCCTATGGAACGCCTTACCCCAATCTGTCCGATTTATCTTCTACTCTATTAGCTTTTAGACGATCTCTGAAAACTCTTCTTTTCAGAGAAGCCTATCCTACACACACCTAACAACTATATTTTCATTTTCTCCATCAGCTCATTCCCCACAGTTATTACCTTTTGTTCTGCTTGACCCTCCCTTCTAGATTGTAAGCTCTAAGGAGCAGGGCCCTCTTGTATTGATTTGTATTGTAATTGTACTGTCTTGTCCCCATGTTGTAAAGTGCTGCGTAAACTGTTGGCGCTATATAAATGCTGAATAACATCAATAATATCCCAAGAAAAATATAGGAAAACAGCCTGAGCTTTATTATAAATGTCTCATTAAAAACAATTCTCTGCCCGCTTTCTTTGGGGTGCCTGTAATCAGGATAGTTATATATTTTTTTTTATTTATTTGCAGTAGTTTCTTTTTCTATGTCATAACTGGGTTCAGGAACAGCTGTTCAAGAAAATAACATTTGTATTTATAAATAAACTGTTGGCAGTTTTTTAATACTTTTCGTTTTATAGATCTTAACTGCAATATTTTACTAACCTAATTTGTAGAAAAATGGGAACTGGGGGCACTAACTGATTGCTTTATACACTATTGCGGTGCAAACATCAGCTATTAAAACCATTCAGCATACTGTTATGCTTGGAGACCCACAATTTTAACCTCTTCCCGCCCAAGGTACGCCATATGACGTCCTTGACTTTGCGGGGTATATCTGGATGATGCCTGCAGCTACAGACATCATTCAGATATCAGCTTTTTCAGCCAGCGATTCTCTACACCATAAGGATGTCATAGCAGCTGTTCTGCCGCTTGATCGTTCTTACGGGCGGCGAGAGGAGACATCCTCCCGCCGCCCTCCAGTGTTTCTACCGACTCACCGCTTCCATCGGCGAGTCAGAGACAGGATCCGCCGGCCCTGGATGGTAACCATAGAGTCTCTATGATCGTTCGGAGGCCGGGCGCTATGTTATGACGTCATGCCTGGCCTCTGCATTAAAACGAATGTCGCTGCCTCGGCTGGGGAGCCTAGATTGTTTTTTTTTTTTTTTTTTTTTTTTTTTTTTTTTTTTTTTTTATTTCAGGCTTCCCAGCCTAGAGGTGAGATGTGGGGTCTTATTGACCCCATATCTCACTGTAAAGAGGACTGATCATGCCATATTCCTATTACAAGGGATGTTTACATTCCTTGTAATAGGAATAAAAGTGATCAAATTTTATTTATTTATTTTTTTTTTTAAAGTGTCAAACAAAAAAAAAAAAAAAAAAGTAAAATTAACAATAAATAAATAACAAATTTAAAGCACCCCTGTCCCCGTGTGGTCGCCCGCAAAAGCGAACGCATATGTAAGTTCCACCCACATATGAAAACTGTGTTCAAACCACACATGTGAGGTATCGCTGCGAACGTTATAGCAAGAGCAATAATTTTAGCCCTAGACCTCCTCTGTAACTCAAAACATGTAACCAGTAAAAAATTTTAAAGCGTCGCCTACGGGGATTTTTAAGTACCGAAGTTTGGCGCCATTCCACATGCGGTTGCAACTTTGAAGCGTGACATGCTTGGTATCTATTTATTCAGCGTAACGTCATCTTTCACATTATGCAAAAAAACTGGGCTAACCTTAATTTTTTTTTTTTTAAAGCATGTAACTGTTTTTTTCCCAAAAAAAGAAAAGTGTTCCAAAAATTGCTGCGCAAATACCGTGCAAGATAAACGACCGCCATTGTATTCTCTAGTGTCTTTGCTAAAAAAACACATATAATGTTTGGGGGTTCTATGTAATTTTCTAGCAAAAAAATGATGAATTTTACATGTAGGAGAGAAATGTCAGAATTGGCCTGGATGGGAAGTGGTTAAGGAAACTAAATAAAAACCATCTAGTGCATCCCCATTTTAATAACTTTGAGAAGAAAATACAATTAAAGCAGATGTAACCCTTTTTGCTGCAGTCCAATCCCCCCCCCAGCACACTCCCACATGTTAAAATCCCGATTTCTTTCCAGTCCATTGGGGCGACACAAAGAGTCTTCTAAAGGCGGAAGGTTTTTTACCTAAATGCATTCTATGCATTTAGATTTAAAAAACCTTCTGGGTGCAGCTCCCCAGTCTCCCTTATATTTACCTGAGAGCCATCTCGATCCAGCAATGTGTATGAGTGCATCGGCTCTCCCTGTTCTCACTCTCCTCATTGTCTCACACAGCAGTGGGAGACATTGGCTCCTGTCAATCAGGAGAAAGTGGGGGGAGTCGGGCCACGCTCTGTGTGTGAATGGAGAGTGTCACTCCTGCACACAGCATCTGCTTTGATCCAACCAACTTACTATACTCTTTCTCCGAGAGTATCCTGGTTCAACAAATATAAAATTGCACTTTAAATCAATGGGAATGTAATTGTAGGCCTACTTGTCTTAAGGGAAAGTTGGCTGCTATAGACTGGCATCTATCCATTTTGTTTAGAACAGGATGCAACTGGTAAACCTTACACAGGTGTCTGAGTTTTGTGATTTTCTTAGGCCTCTTAACCTGAGCCTATTTCCTTTTCACCACGGGGTTTCAGCTTTGAAGAATCACATCTCATTTCTTTCACGTCACACGTCAGTACATATTTGAAGAGCCCTTGGGTTGTAGGCTAAAGTGCTGTAATGCAGAACTCAGGAGGGAAGGGGGGGGGGGGGTGATATGCATGGCTTTTCGAGGGACAGCATTGCAGCGGACCAGCTCTTGAAAACATCATTAACTACTTCTTGCCCACCCGCCATATATATATAGACAAATGACGGCGGGCGGGGTGCTGGGACACGGTGCGACCCCCAATCTCATTAAAAAGCCATTGACGTGGCTCTTTCCCCATGTGATCAGCTGTGTCCAATCACAGCTGATCACATGTAAACAAGGAAATGCCATTGATTGGCTCTCCTTGCCTCACACTGACAGAGTGTGAGGAGAGGAGAGCCGATCAGCGGCATCTCCTCACAGGGGAGACCTGTACAGATAATCAGGGCATTGATCATCAGTGCAGCCCCAACAGTGCCCAGCAGTGATGCCAGTGCATGCTGCCTATCAGTGCAGCCTCATCAGCGCACATCAGTGAAGGAGAAAAATTATTTATTTACAAAATTTTCTGACAGAAACTAACAAACTTTTTTTTTTTTTTTCCCAAAATTTTGGATTTTTTAGCAAAAAATAAAAAACCCAGGGGTGATTGAATACCACCAAAAGAAAGCTCTATTTGTGTGAAAAAAAACAATAAGGAATTTGGGTACAGCGTTGCATGACCTCGCAATTGTCATTCAAAGTGTGACAGCGCTGAAAGCAGAATATTGGCCTGGGCAGGAAGAGGGTAAAAGTGCAGTTAAGGATACTACTGGTGGCAAGAGCACCCATCTTCCTCAGCGGAAGAAACCTAAGGAGCAGACTACTAAGTTTTTTCCCCACAAGTCCTGCCAGACAAGACTTATACCTGGTACACGCAATGAGATTATCAGACAAATGATCGTCTGTTTTTTGGGGGGTTTTTTTGCATGCTAGTCTCATGTAAAAAATTAAGAGGTTACTAAAGTTACAAAAATTCTTGTGCGGATGAAAACTACCGATTTAAACTTAAATTGCATGATCTGGTATCGTACAAGAGAATTTTTCGTGTTTGTTACATCGGATAATATCGGATAAACTGTCTTGTTCGACTCTCGAATAGCCGTATTTTTTTGTACGATTTTCTGATCGTCTGTACGGGCCTTTACATGACGTTTGTTAACTGTTACGGACGCCTGGGCAGCTGATCTCCAACGCTTAGGTGTAGGAGGTGGTATCCAACTGAAGTCTTGTTCTCTGCCTCCTCCCTGCTTTCTCAACCTCCAACCTTCCTTTCACTGTACAGATTACTAGATCTCAATCAAGTGCTCTTGGTTCTTCTGAATGAAGGTATAATTTTCCCAGTTCCTATGGCAGAATGGATTCAAGGTTTTTTCTCCAACCTGTTCAACATTCCCAAGCCAATTGGGCATTTGCCCCATTCTGGATCTCCAAAGTTCTAAAGGTCTTCATTTGTGCCTTAAATTCCACATGCAATCTACAACATCTGCCATGGACTCTCTTTACCAGGGAGACTTCCAGGCATCTGTGGGCATCAGCGATACTTGTATGACTCTGTCTTTCCATGACGTTAGTAATTCCTACACTTTGCTGTGGAGCTTCTGCTGTATTGGTTCCTAGCCCCACCCTTTGGCCTCTCATTGGCAGCTCAGGTATTCACCAAGGTGCTGGTCCCCTGTACTAGCTCTGCTGTGTTATAATGAAATTCCTAATGTGGGATTCTTAGATGACCTTTAACTCACCTAAACAATTATTTATTACTTTGTTCCTCCCTCTTACACAAATGCTGTATGTAGCCCCCACTATCTCCTGGGGTTGCTACATCTCAGCTCTCCCAGAAGACAGAGTGTTAACCAACTCTTATCGCTATAGTGCACATTCTTTCGAAGCTGGAAGTGTTTGTGCACACACGCAGGAATCCCCCCGCTTGTCTCTGGCAGCTCAAAGCGCCTGGAAGAGACCAGAGCATCTGCGCACAAGCAAAGTTTTTTTACATCTGGCATAGAGGAGGGGCAGGGGGAAGTAATCTAAGAGTGGTTAAGTTCCACTTTAAAGACAACTGTTTTGCTTAGGCCCCTTTGGACAACATGACCAATTCACCTATTACTAAGTACCAGAGCACTAAGCAGGAATCAAACTCTGGAGTTGAGAAAGTCTTTCCTCCCTATCTTTTGAAGCATCCTCACAATGGATGAAGTGCTGGGCACAGTGTCGATGCAGAGGTCTTGTTCGTCTTAGGAGTCTTGTCTTCTGGTCAACATCCTGGATAAGGCTTTCAATCGAAAGTTGCATGTGTGTACATCAGAAAGGAACCAGAGATCTTCCTGTTGCAAAAGAAGTAGATTATATCTTGTCCTGGGCAGAACGTCATGTTCCAGCTTTGTCAGCCATGTACATTCCAGGCATTGACATTTGGCAGGTGGACTTGCATAGCCGGCAGTGTCTGGCTCCAGGGAGAGTGGTCCTTACACCTGCATGTGTTCTGTACCTGTGTCATGGGCAAGGGTGACCAGATGTGGACCTCCTGGCCTTCACGTTCAACAGCTGTCTGGACAGGTTTCTCTCCCAGTACAGGGATCCACTAGCAATGCATAGTCTGTGGGATCAGAACTACCTAATCTATGCCTTTCTTCCCCTGAAACTTCTTCTAGATCTGCTACACGTGATCAAGCTGGAGAACATTGCAGTGATTCTTATAGCTCTGCTCGCCCAGGGGAATATTGTATGTCGATATAGGAAGAATTGCTGTGGGCTCTACTGGATTATCAAGATCTTCTATCCGAAGAATCAATTACGCCATCTGCTTCATGGTTGCTGGCTTTAACTGTGTGGCTGTTGGAGCCTAGCTTCTAAAGGAACAGGGGCATCCCTGAGCCTGTGATTCCTACAATGCTAAAAGTTAGGAACGCTACTTCTCACAAGGTCTATCAGACATGGTAGGCATAGACACCAAGGGTCAGGTTTTGTCTTTTCTGTTCTGCATCAGAGATCATTGGCCTCTCACTCTTTGACACAGACCTGTTTCCCTATGACTCCATGGGATCTGAATCTGGTTCTCCCTGCTGTTTGAGCTCATTGGATATTTTCCTCTCTACTGTTTGCTGTATGCATCACCTCTGTGAAACAAGCGTTCAAACTGGTAGCTTTATCCCGTAGTTCATTAAATGGAATTTTCCCTCAATTATCTGAGTGTGCTTGGGGCTATGAGAATCTACCTTCCAGGCACTGCTTCTTTCAGGAAGACTGATTATTTTTCTGTTATCTAGAAGGACCACTTAAGGGTGCACTAGCTTTTCACTCCACCATCTCTAGGTGGCCCAGTCAGGCCATTATCCAAGTCTGTGGTTTCTTGGATTGGGTTCATCCTTTCCTACAAAGACACGTACTACTAGATCTGAGAGTGCCTAATGGGCTTTTCAGGATTAAGCAACTGTTCCCAGATTAGCAAGACAGCCACTGGTTCTTCTGTTCACATGTTCTCTACATCAGTGGTCATCAACTCTGTCCTCAGTGCCCACCAACAGGCCAGGTTTGCAAGATAACTGAAATACATGACAGGTGATATGATTTGCTGCTCAGTGATTGCAGTATTCTAGTCTGCATCTCCCTAAGATAATACATAAATCCTGGCCTGTTAATGGGCCATGAGAACAGGGTTGATGACCACTGCTCTACATTATACCAGGTGAATTTTGCAGCCTCATGTCATTTCAGCTTCAGTTGTAAGGTCCTTCAGCCCGTTCTGTGAGCTTCAGACTGTCTCCAGTTCTCTGCTGTTTTTTTTATGGCCTGTTAGCAATTGTTTGCTGTGTTGCTTACCTCCCAATTTGATTGATTTTGGATATCCTGAAGGTTTAAAGTACTAAAGGCAAAAGGTCTTTTACCCCAATTCATTCTCTGCATTAAGGTAAAATAAAAAAAACTTTCCACTGTCTGTGCGGCTTGCTATGGGGGCCCTCGGACAAGAGGAGGAGTCTAGATCATCAGCGGGGGACCACAAAAAAGGAGATTCAGTGCTGCTCTGTGCAGTACCATAGTAAGTATAACATGTTTGTTAATTTAAAAAAAGCTTACTTTTTTTTTATTATTCATTGGCAGGCCCTGTGCACCACTTTTAAACTTGGGTGGTCAGGCCATTTTTATTTTTTCTTAAATTTTTCCCCTACAGCTTTCAGAGTTTATGAAAGACCCCCCTCCCCCCCAAGCCAAACATTTTCTTAAAGCATAGGACCAGTAAACTAGGTAAGGTGCTACTGAGTTATTTATATTTTTTTGGGGGGAGAGGTCCTGTGATATTTTTACAAACGTTTATCAAAACAATATTTTCGGTAAAAATACACTAAAATCATTATTAGTAGATACATACATGGCAAAATTTACAAAATTCCTACTAAATATAAAAGTAAAAATTGTATTGTGTTAATAAATAACAAATATTTGTACATTTTAAATTGCTCCTTTTTGTGAAATGGTGAAAACCTAAGGTGTGCAAAACCAAAAAAAACTATTTATTAAAATCTGAGGTGTTTTTTTTTTTTTTTTTTACTTACAACTTTCTGAGTTTGTAAAAAAAAAAAACCCAATCCATACATTTTCTGAAAACAAAGGACCTGTAGAATAAAAAGTGCTATAGATTTTTTAGGCCCCACAATTGTTGCACAAATGTTCATCAAATCGCTATTTTCACAGAAAATACACTAAAATCATTATTTGCGTGCACAAACAGCATATCTTACAAAATTCCTGCAAGTTGGCCTTGTTCTCATGGGGCGTATTAAAGTGTTTTCCCACATAGAGATGTCCAGGTGTTCCGTGCATCCCCATGCAGGCAGTCCCATTCATGTCAATTGGGATGGGTGGCTGCATGGGCACAGCCACTTCTCCCAATCTAACATCCGTGTGAGTGTGGGTGCATGACCCCAAATACAGGTTGAGCTCAGGGACATGCATCTGGATCATGGATGTCAATTTGGGAGCAAAGGCTGTGTTCGTGCAGTTGCTACATCCCAAATGACATCAGTGGGACTGCCTGCACAGAGCTGCACAGAACACCTGTGCAGCTATACACTGCCTTGCAGGGGTATATGCCCTGTGTGAACAAGGCCTTAATATCTTTTTTCTTTTCTTTTTTTTTTTTTTTTACAATTTAATTTTTTAAAGCGGAGCTCCACTGGGATTTTTTTTTTTTTGCAAACATTAACACAATCAAACATTGACACTTGCAAACTCACTGTTTTGGAGATTGAGCTTGCCCTATGTCTGCTTTTGTTGTAAAGATCAACTTTTATATAAAATCTGTCCGGCCATTTTCATCTTGCTTGTGGGCATGTGAAGCCCACAAGCACTTACTTCCTTGTTCCCTTGATGCTGAGCTACCAGCATTCTTTGCTCCGCATTCTTTGCCTCGGCAATGACTCCTGGGAACAATGACCCAAGCTCCCAGGAGCCAGTGCGCCTGAAAGGAAATGACGAAATAGCCACACAATACCTGCCCATATCTGCAGAATAGACAGACAGGAAGCAGAGAGGAACATCTGCAAAACACAGGTACTGTTGAAAAAAAAAAAAAAAAAAGGTCTGTTTTTATGTCATTACATTACTGCAATCTGAATGAGCTAATGTTATAAAATAGGGTGGAGCTCTGCTTTAATATTTTGTACTTTTTGTGGGGAGGCTTTGGTGAGATATCAGAGATCTAAAGCCCGATGTCTCTTTTTTTGAGACAGAAAGGGAATGAAGACAATCCTTTTCTCTGCAGCCTGAGCTGCACTGTACATGAATGAATAGTAGTCTGTATTGAGACTCCTATTTATTCGCAAAACTGAAGCATAGTAAACACTGTTTACTATGCTCCAGTGATGAATGGACACAGGAGCAAACACATGTTTACTACCCCCCCCCCCCCTGTTTTCCATCCTGACAGCTTGTGTCGCTAAGCAGCTGCTGGCGGTGGGGGGAGGAGGGAATGCCGGCAAGCAGCACAAGAGGCAGATGCTGGGGATCGATGGGGGTTCTAAAAGTATTTTTAAAACCCTTGGCTACTGGTGGAGAGGAGGGAAGCCAGCGGCTGCAGGGTAGCCACAGGGGGTTTAAAAGCAGCAGTGGAGGTTGAGAGGCTGGAGAAGCAGGGCCCCTCTTTTTCCGCTCACAAGCATTTCTTTTGTCCGCCTGTCTCTACGAGTAAGCGTCCCCAGCCCAACAAAGCTCCCGCAGAGGGGCAAAGAGCTCCGCTTCCGCATGAAGGTTTACCCCCGCCCGACTTTCGGGTGGGGGGTCACCTGCGGGGGTTCGCGGACTGGTTGTCTTCTCTTCTTTCCAACCAGTGGGTCTGCTAACTAATTTTGTCCGGATACAAGAATGATTTTCTTTCTTGTCCGCCAGACAGGTTTTTCCCCTTCAATCCTCCTCTTCTCCCAGCTCGTCCACAGGCCTTATTGGGAGCGGTACAGGACTTGTTACTGAGGGGGGTGAAAGTTCTGGTGCCAGCTTCGGAAAGGTTTCAGGGGTTCTACTCCAATCTGTAGTCCCGAAGAAGGAAGGGGTCTGTCCAATCCTGGATCTCAAGGCCCTTAATTGTTTTGTGAAGGTGCGGAGATTCAGGATAGAGTCGGTCCGTTCCGTGGTGGCTGCACTACATCAGGGGGATTTCCTGCCATCCTTGGATATCAAGGACACGTACTTGCGTGTCCCCATCTGTGTCAGGCACCAGAGGTTTCTGCTCTTTGCGGTCGGGGACGCGCACTATCAATTTGTGACACTTCCCTTTGGTCTGGCATCGGCGCCAAGAGTCTTCACCAAGGTGCTGGCTCCAGTCCTGGCGTTGCTGAGACAGCGAGGGATCGCGGTCGTGGGTTACTTGGATGATCTCCTTCTGAGGGCAGATTCTGCCTCAGAACTGAGGGAAGATGTGGCGATAACCATGCAGACCTTACAAGAGTTCGGCTGGGTGTTGAATATTCAGAAGTCTGCGTTGCTCCCGACCCAACGCCTGGAGTACTTGGGGTTGATTCTAGACTCTGCAAAGGCAAAAGTGTTTCTGCCAGCGAGCAAACTGCAGATTCTTCACTCCGCAGTGCGATTGCTGCTGTCCCGCAAGTGGTCGTCGCTGCGCTTTTTGCATGCGGGTTCTGGGCCTCATGGTAGCCACCTTCGAGGTGGTTCCGTAAGCTCAATTTCACACTCGAGTCTTGCAGAGGGAGATCTTGTCTAAATGGAACAAATCTCCGACGTCCCTGGATTGTCGGATCAGGGTGGGCCATCTAACCAGGGCTTTGCTTCTTTGGTGGCTACGGTCCGGGAAGTCGTTTCTTCCTCTGCATTGGACGGTGATCACGACAGAGATGCCAGCCTGACCTGCTGGGGGGGGATCTTGGGTCTTCATTCGGCTCAGGGCCGTTGGGCGCCGGAGGAATCCCGCCTGTCTATCAACATTCTGGAACTGCGGGCAATCAGGTTATGCCTCTCCACATGGTCACAACGGCTACATGGTCGCCCGGTCAGGATTCAGTCAGACAATGCCACAGTGGTGGCTTACGTCAATCACCAGGGGGGAAACGAGGAGCTCAGCAGCGGCACTGGAGGTCTCTCACATTCTGCAGTGGGCAGAGTGTCACGTGTCAGCTCTGTCAGCCGTTCACATTCCGGGCGTAGAAAACTGGCAAGCAGATTACGTCAGCCGTTAGTTGTTGGATCACGGGGAGTGGTCCATGCATCCGGAAGTGTTTCATCTCATTTGCCCACGATGGGATGGGGCACGCCGGACGTGGATCTTCTGGCCTCTCATTTAAATTGGAAGGTGGAGAGATTTGTAGCCAGAACAAAGGATCCCTTGGCGGAGGCGTCAGACGCGCTGGTGGCTCCATGGGGGCATTATCAGCTCATATATGCCTTCCTTCCTCTCAAACTACTCCCCCGGCTGCTGCAGGATAGAGGCTGAGAGAATTCTAGTTGCTCCAGACTGGCCTTGGCGATCTTGGTACGCCGACGTAATACGGATGGTGGCGGACGTCCCCTGGCGGTTGCCGGTGCGGGAGGACCTTCTGTCCCAGGGGCCAATATTTCACCCTGCTTTACCATTTCTGGCTTTAACGGCATGGCTATTGAAAGCCAGGTATTAAGAGACCGGGGGTTGCCGGCTTCGGTGATTCCCACTATGTTGAGGGCACGTAAGTCCACTTCTCGGAAGATTTATCATCGCACCTGGCTTACATCTCTTTGTGTGAGTCTGTAGGGTGGCATCCGCGTTCCTATTCTGTATCCAAGATCCTTGTGTTCTTGCAACATGGAGTTGATCAGAAGCTTGCCTTGAGCACTATCAAGGGGCAGATATCGGCTCTGGCTATTTTCTTTCAGCGGCCATTGGCAGCTCACTCGTTGATCCGTGCATTTATTCAGGGGATGCGCCATGTGGCTCCCCCGATACGGCCGCTACTGCCTCCGTGGGATCTGAACCCGGTGCTCTCACCGTTCAAGAACATTAGGGAGATTCCCTTACTTACGCTCTCTCAGAAGGTTGCTTTTCTAGTGGCTATTATGTCCCCGAGGCGGGTTTCTGAGCTGGTAGCCTTGTCATGCAAGTCTCCTTATTTGATTCTCCACAGGGATAAGGCGGTGCTGCGGCCGCAGCCCTCATTTCTTCCTAAGGTGGTATCTGCTTTTCATCTGAATGAGGACATTGTGCTTCCTTCCTTGTGTCCTCGACCATCTCATCCTAAGGAGATTGCCTTACACTCTTTGGATGTGGTTCGGGCTCTCCGTGTGTATGCTTCCGCTATGACTCCTTTTCGTAGGTCGGATTCTCTGTTTATTTCTGTGGCCGGCCCAAAGAAGGGCCTGGCGGCTTCCTCAGCAACTATTTCTCGTTGGATCAACAGATTATTATCCAGGCTTATGCAATAAGGGAACGGGTGCCTCCCTTTCCTGTCACGGCGCATTCTACCAGGACGGAGAGTGCTTCCTGGGCCTTTCGGCATCAAGCGCCCGTTTCTCAAGTGTGTAAGGCGGCTACCTAGTGGTCATTGCACACTTTCACAAAACTTTCCAAGGTGGATGTTGGGGCATCTTCGGATACGTGTTTCGGCCTCAACGTTTTGCAAGCGGCTGTCTGAGGTTGTGGTTCCTTGTATGGGGAGTTTTTATTCTGGGTGGAGTTTATTTTTTTCTGTGTTCCCACCCCTCGTTGTGGCACTGCCTAAGGTCAAGATTGAAGTGCTGTGTCCAACAATGAACGAAAGAGAAAATGTTTTTTTTTTCTACTTATCATAAAATCCCTTTCTCTGAAGTTCATTGACGGACACAGCACCCATCCCTCCTGTTTATGTTTGTACTGCTTTTTTTAAGAACTGAGCTGCCTGTAGCAGAATGGGGGGTTATTGCCAGTAAGGACCGCCCCTGGGCGGTGCTGTGTTTGTTTTTTTGTTTTTCTGCTTTGTCCTACTCCTGATAAGAGGCGATATAACCCTAAGGTCAAGATTGAAGTGCTGTGTTCGTCAATGAACTTCAGAGAAAGGGATTTTACAGTAAGTAGAAAAAAATCCAATTTTTTGATGTTGCACATTATTTGTGCAACTGTTTTCGAACCTGTATTTTCGGTAATAAACGCAAACAAATTTAGGTGTGCACAATACAATCCCACATTTTTTTTCAAACTATGAAGATGAGACTGCATTGAGAAGAAACCAAATAATGCCAAGCCTTAAAATGATGTGCACCGTAAAACAATGAAAAACAATAACCCAAAATGATCAGTGGGCGATGCTTTGAAATCTGTTTAAGCTCAGTCATTTAGAGTTAACCGTAAACAATGGCCCTAGAATTCCTCACCCCAGCGTGCATGGCGACGCTCAGTTTGTGTTGTGCAGTTGTCATATGTACACATCAGCACATAAGGATATTGAAAAAGTTCAGCACACATTTTACTACCTCACAGTGCAAGTTTTCATTCCAGACATGTGAAGGACTCAGTTAATACCCATAGCTAGGTTTTGAGCCTGCTGATAAATAGTACAGTTTCAAGTTTTCAGAACTGGGCCGTAAATTTGGTTAATTCAGTGACCCAAAATATCCAACAGAGGCTAAACATCCAAACTGGCAGACTGCAGCAAGACCTTTAGTAAATCTACATACCCCTTTTTTTGCAATATAACAAGATTTAGTCACCATATGGAATAAATTTATCAGAAATTTACATTTATAGTTCCACATTATATTGTCAGCAGTTAAAGAAAATGTAACCCTTTTCGCTGCCTGAGCCTCTGTTGCATTTTTATTGCACGTCTGTTAAAATGTAGAGTTTAGGCCTGAAGATTGGTTAAAGACAGGAAGCTCCTAGAGCAGGTGTGAAGTAGTGAGTAGTTGAGAGTGAACAAGTGTCTGGAAAACTGCATAATTGCTGAGCTTGGATGGGAGCTGCCTAAACATGCTGAGACTGTGCTATACTTCCTCAGGGTATGGTCCATCCCTATGGAACCCAGACCCTGAAGACCCCTTTGGGGTTTGCATACAGTGACAGGTGAAGCCTGGACCTTATGCTGTATAGGTAGGGAGCAGCGGCATGGACTGGTAAGTCGGGGTCACCCTGTGTGTCTGACTGTTACTGGAATCCCACAGCAGGTATGAGACATCATACGTCATTTACTTGCTTTACATCATTTATGTGTATCCTGAATAGTATGTAAGCATGGTCAGAAAACTATGAATGTGTTTAGAATGTGTTCAAATGTTTTCAAACGTGGTGCTAAAATTCAACAATTCAGAGCTTCCTCCCAGGGGGATGACCAGATGTTGCATCACTCCACAGGTCACACATTTTACTGCCACTACCTCCTAGACCCCTTTATAAGGTAATTTTGCCCTGAGGAATTCACTAAATGGATGGTCTGCACCTGGGTTGTTGTGTACTCCTAGAGCATGCTTACCCCATTTCAACACCCTACTCTGTGAGCCCCCAATAGGGAATTACCCTTACTGATAGTAATGTCAGAAATCAGGCGCAAGGGAACTATGGCAAAAGCTTAGGCCAACGTTTGCTCTGCTGAAGACCTGCAAAATGCTTGGAGCAATGATACCCTCTGCACTGGAGCAGTACCCTATTTTTAACACTAGTGTCTGCATTTGATTTTAACTATATTTCAGGTATGCAATAAGCTGCCTACCTGACTACAACAGACTTTTCTGCAACTATGTCACAATTCTGCAAACAACTAGTGGCTTTTACTACAGCCAACACTGCCTAGGGCTCAAAAGCACCAGGCTTCTTCTACCCCCCCCCCATGTTTCATATATTCAAATCACTTTTTGCCTGCTCTTGAAGAGGCAGCCATAGAGGGGTTAAGAAGATCCATAAGCAGTATTACATAGTTGGTATGGTTGAATAAAGATATCCATTCAACCTGAGCATGTGTGTGCATATGCTTTTTTTTATGTCGCTACCATTTTCCATATCCCTGTACATTGCGTTTGCTAAGAAGCACATCTCAAGTTTTTTTTAACTAACTACACTCTTCACTGACACCACTACCTGTAGAATGGAATTCCATATGCTTACTGCTCTAACAGTAAAGGACTCCTTATGCAGTTTAGGATTGAACTGCTTCTCATCCAACTTCTTTGTATGGCTGCATGTCTTCTTTAGAGACCTTAGGTTAAATACAGTCAGGTCCATAAATATTGGGACATCGACACAATTCTAATCTTTTTGGCTCTATACACCACCACAATGGATTTGAAATGAACAAGATGTGCTTTAACTACAGACTTTCAGCTTTAATTTGAGGGTATTTACATCCAAATCAGGTGAACGGTGTAGGAATTACAACAGTTTGTATATGTGCCTCCCACTTTTTAAGGGACCAAAAGTAATGGGACAATTGGCTGCTCAGCTGTTCCATGGCCAGGTGTGTGTTATTCATTCATTATCCCATTTACAAGGAGCAGATAAAAGGTCCAGCGTTCATTTCAAGTGTGCTATTTGCATTTGGAATCTGTTGTCAACTCTCAATATGAGATCCAAACAGCTGTCACTATCAGTGAAGCAAGCCATCATTAGACTGAAAAACAAAACAAACCCATCAGAGAGATAGCAAAAACATTAGGTGTGGCCAAATCAACTGTTTGGAACATCCTTAAAAAGAAAGAAGGCATCGGGGAACTCAGCAACACCAAAACACCCGGAAGACCACGGAAAACAATTGTGGTGGATGACCGAAGAATTCTTTCCCTGGTGAAGAAAACACCCTTCACAACAGTTGGCCAGATCAAGAACACTCTATAGGAGGTAGGTGTATGTGTGTCAAAGTCAATAATCAAGAGAAGACTTCACCTGAATGAATACAGAGGGTTCACCACAAGATGTAAACCATTGGCGAGCCTCAAAAACGGGAAGGCCAGATTAGAGTTTGCCAAACAACATCTAAAAAAGCCTTCACGGTTCTGGAACAACATCCTATGGACAGATGAGACCAAGATCAACTTGTACCAGAGTGATGGGAAGAGAAGAGTACGGAGAAGGAAAGGAACTGCTCATGATCCAAAGCATACCACCTCATCAGTGAAGCATAGTGGTGGTACTGTCATGGCGTGGGCATGTATGGCTGCCAATGGAACTGGTTCTCTTGTATTTATTGATGATGTGACTGCTGACAAAAGCAGCAGGATGAATTCTCAAGTCTTTCGGGCAATATTATCTGCTCATATTCAGCCGAATGCTTCAGAACTCATTGGACGGCGCTTTACAGTGCAGATGGACAATGATGCGAAGCATACTGCGAAAGCAACCAAAGAGTTTTTTAAGGGAAAGGAGTGGAATTTTATGCAATGGCCAAGTCAATCACCTTACCTGAATCTGATTGAGCATGCATTTCACTTGCTGAAGCCAAAACGGAAGGGAAAATGCCCCAAGAACAAGCAGGAACTGAAGACAGTTGCAGTAGAAGCCTGGCAGAGCATCACCAGGGATGAAACCCAGCGTCTGGTGATGTCTATGCGTTCCAGACTTCAGGCTGTAATTGACTGGAAAGGATTTGCAACCAAGTATTAAAAAGTGAAAGTTTGATGGATCATTGTTAATCTGTCCCATTACTTTTGGTCCCTTAAAAAGTGGGAGGCACATATACAAACTGTTGTAATTCCTACCCAGTTCACCTGATTTGGATGTAAATACCCTCAAATTAAAGCTGAAAGTCTGCAGTTAAAGCACATCTTGTTGGTTTAATTTCAAATCCATTGTGGTGGTGTATAGAGTAAAATAGATTAGAATTGTGTCGATGTCCCAATATTTATGGACCTGACTGTAATTTCCTCTCAATGCTAGAGTCGCCATTCAACGATTTGTAGTATACCAATGTTTGGATATGATGACTGCATTTGTTTTCCTTTTTGGGCTTGCTGTTGTTTTCCAAAAGGAACAAAACTGTTGCAGTGTAATGGCTTAAAATGTGTTAGCTGGAGTTTGGCTTCAATATTTCAGCGTATCTAAAAGTGCTAGTGCATCTCATGTTACCCTCCCCTCAGACTGACAATGCTACCATCCAAAGGTGTCTCTGTTGCTCCCTTCTCGGACGTGTAGGCACCCTAATACAGAGACTGTGTTACTGGCCAGATCAGCGGGTGAAAATGGGGGGAATGAAGCCTAAAACAAAGCTAATGCAGCCACAACATCTGAAGATTTGTAAGCTGCAATATATTACCGCTTTGATTTGGGCTTTTATATAGTTTTAAGCGTTTCTTCTCCAGGGAGAATACGTTTGTAGATGTCCTCCAAACCCCTTATTAGCTTTGTTGCTTTTCACTGGACTCTTTCCAGTTCAAACACATGCTTCCCTGGTTTTGGTGACCAAAACTGGATCGCATATTCAAGATGTGGCTGAACCAAAGTTTTGAAAAGTGGTAGAATTATTTTTTTGTCTCTTGGGTAAATACCCTTATTATTGCATGCTACTAGTCTGCTAGCCTTGCTTGCTGCAGCTTTGCATTGCATACTGTTTGAGTTTGTAATCTACTAGGACCATCAGACCTTTTGCACCTTCAATTTCTCCAGAGGTTCTCCCCCTAGCGAGTAACTTTTTAGATCCCGAATACCTTACTTACTACGTTTTTTTAAGTATGAAACCTCATCTGCCATTTAGTTGCCCACCCCTTGATTTTAACACCTTCTTGATCGCTCCCCAACTCTTTAAAAGAATCTAAATGCTGGGAGGCGTGGCGGGCATTCCGATCATATGACTGCTGTGATTGGCTGTCATAGTGGCCAAATGATTGGAATCTCCTGATTGCAGTTATGCATCCAGGGCTTACCAGGACATTTTAGTTCAAGATCCATAACTGCTAGGTAGATAAGACAATTCCAAGAGCTTATACCCTAAAGGACAAAACGATTCCTGCACGAATACTTGCTTGCTCTGATCATTAGGCGTTTCCCGGGCATTTCAAAATCAAGCTTCTGTTGCCTAGCTATGTTAGGCCGCCACCTGGTCTTCAGTTCGTACTGTTTCTACTTCAGCTCTACCAGGTGGATACCAAGATTCTTGCATCCACCTAGTAGAGCTGAAGTAGAAACAGTGGTTCTATTGACTCTTGCTAGTTTTGGGCCTTTTGACACAGTTCCATTTGCCTAGTTATTGCCCACACTTTTTATTCATTGCTGGGGATGTCCCCTGGACTATGAATATCAACTCTGTGACCTGTACTGTATGAATAAGTTGAAAGGAATTTAGACCTGCCTGGAAATTCCTCATCTCTAAGTACAGGACACAGGACAAACCTCCCCTCTGCTTGGTCCAAAATTGAGGACTCAGAATAGGGTAGGGTTATAGGGCCTCAGGGGTGTCTCCTGAAAATCTCTGCCATTGTCCAATCACCTGAAGGGACCAGCCTGTAACCTAGGGTCTATGAATATTAAGCGTGTCCTGTACTGTACACCAAGACATAAAATTTACAGGTAAGTCAAAAATCCTTTTTTCAGTAAAAATATACACCAAGGTTTAAGGAGAAATGTGGGATAGCAAAAAAATAAACATACTCGCCTATATGGCTGCAACATTGGTCCAAAGCTGCAGCTTTCCCCAGCTGGCTTGAACATCAAGAACTGAGCGATCGCATAACCGCTAATCACTCAGTTCTCAGTCTGCAATGAGCAGAGAGAGGTGACTGTTGGTCACCAGCTCTCTGCTTTGCCCCTCTAGGTCTCATTGGAGCATCAGGCTGTGGATGGGATTTAGGCTCTCAACAGCACAGTGTGAGGCTGAACCAGCTGCCAGTCAGGCATCTGGGTGGATCCTGACATTAAACTCAGGATCCTTGCAGAGCATGGACTCTGCAATGTCAACCAACAGCAGGCTTTAGCTCACTTTCGGCTGAATCTGTCACGGGAGTGCAGAAATAAGTGCACTCCTATGGCCCAGAAAAGAAGTAGGGCCTAAAAAGCTTTGGCCATACTTCTCTTAATATTATTGCACATAAACACAATATATTGCCAATTTATGTTAAAATATAGAAGGTGAGATCCCCGCTTCTGTATGTAGCCACACCCAATACATGCTTTTATGTATAGGGAGGGATTCTTTTTTTAATTTTTTGTACTTTTTTTTTTCTTGATTTGAGTTTGACTTTAAAGCTATTACTGACAGACCCCGAAGACATCTTCAATTTACTTCAATCAAGATTCCTTACTACAATGCTGCCTATGCTAGTCACTACATAGCAACAGATAAATATATACCTTTCCTAAGGCCAAATTTAAAATGCTGCATCTGAAACCACCTGGACTTGCTGAGCTAGTGTGACATGTGACTTTTAGGCCCTGGGTTTTGCATTGTGGTGTTTCGAGACCTGCTTGTACTGGTAAAAGTTGCAGAGTGCGTTCCAGGTCCAGAGCCGTGAATGGCCTCAGCTCTTGCCTTAAATACTCACTGTTAGTTAAGGCCAGTCAGGCTGAAGCATCAGGAGCTTACCCTGCTATTGCATTGTTAGGCATCATTCAAAATTCACACTTTTGGAATGGGTTAATAAAGAGGGACTGGGCACTGACTTAATTGACTAGCTTGGAGTGTTGTGTTCCTGCGCTACACGCCGTCTCCCACCATTCACTGTAGAGGAAGCACAATTACGGTGCTCTTCCTGCCATGTAAGCACCACATGGAGCTCCGGTCCATTCCTGCCACCCACCTTCTGTAACCTGGTCACCTCTGTTCATCCAACCCTGCCTGAGTTTTAGAGTACATGAAGCTTTGCCTGATACTTTGGGTCCCATTGACTCACATCCACGCAGGCGCAACTTGCCTGCACACAGACATGAACATGGCAGTCCTGCTGCTATGAGTGACCCAAGCCCATATTCAAATGGCTATGGGGCATCTTCTCAATATGTGAAAAAATAATTCTGCACACAAACTCAATTCGTCTGCAAGGAAATTGTGAATAAATCACTACAAAGGATATGTGAAAATGTGTTGCTGTATTCTACCTCGTACAATATAACACAAGTGCATAATAAATTTATATAAATAAATTATATACATATATTTTATGATGTGCTGGGAATCTACATTGGTAAATGTAGGATCACAATAGATGATGGTAACACAAAAAGTGGCAAGAATATGTAATCAAAACTATATATAATAAGTGACCACAAAAATGTTGTGGTTCATATGTCTGAAAGTACAGAACTATGTTATTGACCAAAAGGTGAGAAAATCACAGTAAATGTGACATCAAAGTTAAAAAAACAAAAATGTGTCAAACAAGTAGGAAATGGAAAAAATAGGATCAACCAGAACAAGGTGAATGGTCCTAAAAATCACATAAATGCACTAATACAAACATGAGTGAAATAAATGGGATAGACAGTACCGCATGGCTATCATATCCAACTATTAAAATATATATTGCATGACATATGGGTATATTGTATAAGCTTATAGTCCATATACAGAGTGTAGACTCATAAAGGTGCAGATGTAACGCTGTTGGTACTCCAAACTTTCGTAAATGCTTCTACAGCAGTGTTAGAGACATATCAGCGTGCAGGATATTATCTTTTTCAAACATAACTTCATAACTTCAAGCAAATAAAAATACAGTGCCCTTACCAGAGGTGGTGGACTCACAGGCCGTTGGCAGTGAATCAGATAAGCTTGTACCGTCAAGCGGTAAAGTAAATCCGGTTCGAATAGAGCAAATAAACTTGGTAGGGAAGGAGAGCCTTAAAGTTCATACGCCCCTGGAGGAGATGAATTAGGGCCGGACTTCCTATTGACCCAGTTTCCTATCCAGGGATCGGCTTGGATGAACCACCGAGTTCCGCTCAATCTACGACGATCCTCATAGTGTGACAAGGAAGAAAGAAAGAAGCCTCCACATGGTTTAAATCCGTTGCAAATGGAAACTTTATTGATATAAAAGATGTAAAAGATATTTCCAACAGGTGATAAAAAAAAATGGGCATTAAAAACTTGGTTCAATTGAACTAGACAGCGCAGTAAAAGGTAACTGGGGTAGCAAAATACAACCGACGCGTTTCGTCCTCTAAGACTTTTGCTGGGGTATAAAAGCATCTCTGGAGCTCAGCCACAGTGATCTTTGGGTTCTTCTTTACCTCTCTCACCAAGGCTCTTCTCCCCCGCTCAGTTTGGCCGGACAGCCAGCTCTAGGAAGGGTTCTGGTCGTCCCAAACGTCTTCCATTTAAGGATTATGGAGGCCACTGTGCTCTTAGGAACCTTAAGTGCAGCAGAAACTTTTTTGTAACCTTGGCCAGATCTGTGCCTTGCCACAATTCTGTCTCTGAGCTCTTCAGACAGTTCCTATGACCTCATGATTCTCATTTGCTCTGACATGCACTGTGAGCTGTAAGGTCTTATATAGACAGCTGTGTGGCTTTCCTAATAAAGTCAAATCAGTATAATCAAACACAGCTGGACTCAAATGAAGGTGTAGAACCATCTCAAGGATGATCAGAAGAAATGGACAGCACCTGAGTTAAATATATGAGTATCACAGCAAAGGGTCTGAATACTTAGGACCATGTGATATTTCAGTTTTTCTCTTTTAATAAATCTGCAAAAATGTCAACAATTCTGTGTTTTTCTGTCAATATGGGGTGCTGTGTGTACATTAATGAGGGGAAAAAAATGAACTTAAATGATTTTAGCAAATGGCTGCAATATAACAAAGTGAAAAATTTACGGGGGGCCTGAATACTTTCCGTCCCCACTGTAAATGTTGTCATGCCTAAATGTCACCACCAGGGGCTGTAAAAAAGCACATACCTTTTTAATGCTTTCCATATCTCGCTTTATGTCAGCAGAAGCTGCAGCCTTCCTCCAGCTAAGCATTCCTTAGCCTCCGGTAAGATGTTGGAAGGGGGGGGGGTTTAGCAAAACTACCCCCACCTGTGCAGGGTTTTCACTTCTTCTCCAGAGGGAGTCCAGGATGGTCGGCGGTATGCTGCTCCGCTCCTTCTGCTGCTTTGAAACAGCGACGGCTCTCCTGCTCTTCCTCCTCTCCACCACCCCAACCCACCCGCCGATCCAGTTGGATCAGAGGCCCGAGCGCCGGTAATGGCCTTTTTTGAAAAGGGGGTTGAAGACGGGGCGTGGCTTAGCGCGGCGATGGTGTGCTTCAACGTCCTCAGCACAGGTCTGCATTAGTTATGAAGTCTCCATTGCCAGGCTTCATTTTGGCTCTTGGAGGGACGCGAGAGCAGATGGGGGCATGTAAGTGTGGTGACACAGGCATTCACCAAGGCACGTTTACTTAGCACCAGGCTGAAGCATTAATAGCAGTGGCAGTGCTGGACTATTACTCAGCAGTGGGTGCTTTTTTTTTCTGGCAGTACCTCTGCATTTGTACTTAGGACTATGCCTGGCAGAAGGGGAGGGGTAAACACCTCATAAAGGGGGCCCAAGGGTGTCACCTTCAGGCTCTGGAGACCCTAATCTCGCCTCTGCAATACCATCCTCCCCTGAAAGACCTGGGGTGGCTGGTCAGGGTGAGCCATTGGGTCCATCAAGTGTTGCAATTGTTTCCAACACTTCAGCCCCTCTCTATATTTTACTGAAGAAGTTTTTTCCTCAGCCTTGGTGGTTTTGAAGGGAAGGTTAGCTGCTTTAATCCCATCCTCTCAGAATGGGAGACGCAATAGTTCCCCTTCTACTACCCACGTCCCTCAGATAGAGGAATGGTGGGCATGAGGGGGTGAATTCCCCTTGGGACCATGAAGAGGCTAATGACTCCTCTTCCGAGGGGTCAGTTGGGGAAGATCCCTCTTCAGCTTCACAATCTGAGAAATTGCTAGTGAAATCTCTTACAGAAGCTACCCTTAACTGAATCAGCTGAAAAGCCTAATTCTTCTTTGAGTTCGCTAAAAGCCTCAAGCTTTGTGCGCCTTTCCTGTCCATTCATTACTGGAACAGCTTGTGTATCCTGAGTGGGATCACCCAGATAAGCATGTTTTTTTTTCTCCTAAAAAGTTCAGTACTTATAGGAGGAAAAAATTCACTAAAAGGTAGGGTATACCAGCAATTGACGCTGCCATATCCTCTGTGTATAAAAGTTTGACTTGTCCGGTAGACAATACTCAAGTGCTTAACCACTTGACGACCGCCTCACGCCGATGTACGTCGGCAAGGCGGCACGGACAGGCAAAATCACGTACATGTACGTGATTTGCCTTCCGCGGGTGGGGGGTCCGATCAGACCCCCCCCCCCAGTGCCCGAGGCAGTCGTCTTTTGTTCCCCGGCGATCGGACGTGAGGGGGAGGCCATCCGTTCGTGGCCCCCCCCCCCTCGCGATCGCCGCCGGCCAATGGGAACATTCCTTTGCTGCTGTATGCTAAACAGCAGCAAAGGAAATGATGTCATCTCTCCTCGGCTCGGTAGTTTCCGTTCCAGCGCCGAGTAGAGAAGACATCACTGTGAGTGAAAACACACTACACAACACAGTAGAACATGCCAGGCACACAAAACACCCCGATCACCCCCCCTGTCACAAACTGACTCTGATTACTGTATTGGTGTCAGTTTGTGACAGTTACAGTGTTAGGTCAGTTACTGTTAGCCCCCTTTAGGTCTAGGGTACCCCCCTAACACCCCCTAATAAAGCTTTAACCCCTTGATCACCCCCAGTCACCAGTGTCGCTAAGCGATAATTTTTCTGATCGCTGTATTAGTGTCGCTGGTGACGCTAGTTAGGGACGTAAATATTTAGGTTCGCCGTCAGCATTTTATAGTGACAGGGACCCCCATATAATACCGAATAAATGTTTTAACACCTTGATTGCCCCCTAGTTAACCCTTTCACCACTGATCACCGTATAAGTGTTACGGGTGACGCTGGTTAGTTCGTTTATTTTTTATAGTGTCAGGGCACCCCGTTTATTACCGAATAAAGGTTTAGCCCCCTGATCGCCCAGCGGTGATATGCGTCGCCCCAGGCAGCGTCAGATTAGCGCCAGTACCGCTAACACCCACGCACACAGCATATGCCTCCCTTAGTGGTATAGTATCTGATCGGATCAATATCTGATCCGATCAGATCTATACTAGCGTCCCCAGCAGTTTAGGGTTCCCAAAAACGCAGTGTTAGCGGGATCAGCCCAGATACCTGCTAGCACCTGCGTTTTGCCCCTCCGCCCGGCCCAGCCCACCCAAGTGCAGTATCGATCGATCACTGACACTTACAAAACACTAAACGCATAACTGCAGCGTTCGCAGAGTCAGGCCTGATCCCTGCGATCGCTAACAGTTTTTTTGGTAGCATTTTGGTGAACTGGCAAGCAAGCACCAGCCCCAGGCAGCGTCAGGTTAGCGTCAGTAGCGCTAACACCCACGCACGCACCGTACACCTCCCTTAGTGGTATAGTATCTGATCGGATCAATATCTGATCCGATCAGATCTATACTAGCGTCCCCAGCAGTTTAGGGTTCCCAAAAACGCAGTGTTAGTGGGATCAGCCCAGATACCTGCTAGCACCTGCGTTTTGCCCCTCCGCCCGGCCCAGCCCACCCAAGTGCAGTATCGATCGATCACTGACACTTACAAAACACTAAATGCATAGCTGCAGCGTTCGCAGAGTCAGGCATGATCCCTGCGATCGCTAACAGTTTTTTTGGTAGTATTTTGGTGAACTGGCAAGCACCAGCCCCAAGCAGCGTCAGGTTAGCGCCAGTACCGCTAACACCCACGCACGCAGCATACGCCTCCCTTAGTGGTATAGTATCTGAACGGATCAAAATCTGATCCGATCAGATCTATACTAGCGTCCCCAGCAGTTTAGGGTTCCCAAAAACGCAGTGTTAGCGGGATCAGCCCAGATACCTGCTAGCACCTGCATTTTGCCCCTCCGCCCGGCCCAGCTCAGCCCACCCAAGTGCAGTATCGATCGATCACTGTCACTTACAAAACACTTAACGCATAACTGCAGCGTTCGCAGAGTCAGGCCTGATCCCTGCGATCGCTAACAGTTTTTTTGGTAGCTTTTTATTGAACTGGCAAGCACCAGTGGCCTAGTACACCCCGGTCGTAGTCAAACCAGCACTGCAGTAACACTTGGTGACGTGGCGAGTCCCATAAGTGCAGTTCAAGCTGGTGAGGTGGCAAGCACAAGTAGTGTCGCGCTGCCACCAAGAAGACAAACACAGGCCCGTCGTGCCCATAGTGCCCTTCCTGCTGCATTCGCCAATCCTAATTGGGAACCCACCGCTTCTGCAGCACCCGTACTTCCCCCATTCACATCCCCAACCAAATGCAGTCGGCTGCATGAGAGGCATTTTCTTTATGTCCTCCCGAGTACCCCTACCCAACGAACTCCCCCAAAAAAAGATGTGTCTGCAGCAAGCGCGGATATAGGCGTGACACCCGCTATTATTGTCCCTCCTGTCCTGACAATCCTGGTCTTTGCATTGGTGAATGTTTTGAACGCTACCATTCACTAGTTGAGTATTAGCGTAGGGTACAGCATTGCACAGACTAGGCACACTTTCACAGGGTCTCCCAAGATGCCATCGCATTTTGAGAGACCCGAACCTGGAACCGGTTACCGTTATAAAAGTTAGTTACAAAAAAGTGTAAAAAAAAAAAAATATATATAAAATAAAAAAAAATAGTTGTCGTTTCATTGTTCTCTCTCTCTCTATTCTCTCTATTGTTCTGCTCTTTTTTACTGTATTCTATTCTGCAATGTTTTATTGTTATTATGTTTTATCATGTTTGCTTTTCAGGTATGCAATTTTTTATACTTTACCGTTTACTGTGCTTTATTGTTAACCATTTTTTTGTCTTCAGGTACGCCATTCACGACTTTGAATGGTTATACCAGAATGATGCCTGCAGGTTTAGGTATCATCTTGGTATCATTCTTTTCAGCCAGCGGTCGGCTTTCATGTAAAAGCAATCCTAGCGGCTAATTAGCCTCTAGACTGCTTTTACAAGCCGTGGGAGGGAATGCCCCCCCCCCCACCGTCTTCCGTGTTTTTCTCTGGCTCTCCTGTCTCAACAGGGAACCTGAGAATGCAGCCGGTGATTCAGCCAGCTGACCATAGAGCTGATCAGAGACCAGATTGGCTCCAAACATCTCTATGGCCTAAGAAACCGGAAGCTACGAGCATTTTATGACTTAGATTTCGCCGGATGTAAATAGCGCCATTGGGAAATTGGGGAAGCATTTTATCACACCGATCTTGGTGTCGTCAGATGCTTTGAGGGCAGAGGAGAGATCTAGGGTCTAATAGACCCCAATTTTTTCAAAAAAGAGTACCTGTCACTACCTATTGCTATCATAGGGGACATTTACATTCCCCGAGATAACAATAAAAATGATTAAAAAAAAAAAATGAAAGGAACAGTTTAAAAATAAGATAAAAAAGCAAAAAAATAATTAAAAAAAAAAAAAAAAGCACCCCTGTCGCCCCCTGCTCTCGCGCTAAGGCGAACGCAAGCGGCGGTCTGTTGTCAAACGTAAACAGCAATTGCACCATGCATGTGAGGTATCACCGCAAAGGTCAGATCGAGGGCAGTAATTTTTGCAGTAGACCTCCTCTGTAAATCTAAAGTGGTAACCTGTAAAGGCTTTTAAAGGCTTTTAAAAATGTATTTATTTTGTTGCCACTGCACGTTTGTGCGCAATTTTAAAGCATGTCATGTTTGGTATCCATGTACTCGGCCTAAGATCATCTTTTTTATTTCATCAAACATTTGGGCAATATAGTGGGTTTTAGTGCATTAAAATTTAAAAAAGTGTGTTTTTTCCCCAAAAAATGCATTTGAAAAATCGCTGCGCAAATACTGTGTGAAAAAAAAAAATGAAACACCCACCATTTTAATCTGTAGGGCATTTGCTTTAAAAAAATATATAATGTTTGGGGGTTCAAAGTAATTTTTTTGCAAAAAAAAAAAAAAACTTTTTCATGTAAACAATGAGTGTCAGAAAGGGCTTCAAGTGGTTAGAAGAGTGAGTGATGTGTGACATAAGCTTCTAAATGTTGTGCATAAAATGCCAGGACAGTTCAAAACCCCCCCAAATGACCCCATTTTGGAAAGTAGACACCCCAAGCTATTTGCGGAGAGGCATGTCGAGTCCATGGAATATTTTATATTGCGACACAAGTTGCGGGAAAGAGACAAATTTTTTTTTTTTTTGCACAAAGTTGTCACTAAATGATATATTGCTCAAACATGCCATGGGAATATGTGAAATTACACCCCAAAATACATTCTGCTGCTTCTCCTGAGTACGGGGATACCACATGTGTGAGACTTTTTGGGAGCCTAGCCACGTACGGGACTCCGAAAACCAAGCACCGCCTTCAGGCTTTCTAAGGGCGTGAATTTTTGATTTCACTCTTCACTACCTATCACAGTTTCGGAGGCCATGGAAAGCCCAAGTGGCACAAAACCCCCCCAAATTACCCCATTTTGGAAAGTAGACACCCAAAGCTATTTGCTGAGAGGTATAGTGAGTATTTTGCAGACCTCACTTTTTGTCACAAAGTTTTGAAAATTGAAAAAAGAAAAAAAAAATGTTTTTTCTTGTCTTTCTTCATTTTCAAAAACAAATGAGAGCTGCAAAATACTCACCATGCCTCTCAGCAAATAGCTTGGGGTGTCTACTTTCCAAAATGGGGTCATTTGGGGGGTTTTGTGCCACCTGGGCATTCCATGGCCTCCGAAACTGTGATAGGCAGTGAAGAGTGAAATCAAAAATTTTCACCCTTAGAAATCCTGAAGGCGGTGATTGGATTTCGGGGCCCCGTACGCGGCTAGGCTCCCAAAAAGTCCCACACATGTGGTATCCCCATACTCAGAAGAAGCAGCTAAATGTATTTTGGGGTGCAATTCCACATATGCCCATGGCCTGTGTGAGCAATATATCATTTAGTGACAACTTTGTGCAAAAAAAAAAAGTGTCACTTTCCCGCAACTTGTGTCAAAATATAAAATATTCCATGGACTCAATATGCCTCTCAGCAAATAGCTTGGGGTGTCTACTTTCCAAAATGGGGTCATTTGGGGGGGTTTTGTGCCACCTGGGCATTCCATGACCTCCGAAACTGTGATAGGCAGTAAAGAGTGAAATAAAAAATTTACACCCTTAGAAATCCTGAAGGCGGTGCTTGGTTTTCGGGGCCCCGTACGCGGCTAGGCTCCCAAAAAGTCCCACACATGTGGTATCCCCATACTCAGGAGAAGCAGCTGAATGTATTTTGGGGTGCAATTCCACATAGGCCTATGGCCTGTGTGAGCAATATATCATTTAGTGACAACTTTTTGTAAATATTTTTTTTTTTTGTCATTATTCAATCACTTGGGACAAAAAAAATAAATATTCAATAGGTTCAACATGCCTCTCAGCAATTTCCTTGGGGTGTCTACTTTCCAAAATGGGGTCATTTGGGGGGGTTTTGTACTGCCCTGCTATTTTAGCACCTCAAGAAATGACATAGGCAGTCATAAACTAAAAGCTGTGTAAATTACAGAAAATGTACCCTAGTTTGTAGATGCTATAACTTTTGTGCAAACCACTAAATATACGCTTATTGACATTTTTTTTACCAAAGACATGTGGCCGAATACATTTTGGCCTAAATGTATGACTAAAATTTAGTTTATTGGATTTTTTTTATAACAAAAAGTAGAAAATATCATTTTTTTTCAAAATTTTCGATCTTTTTCCGTTTATAGCGCAAAAAATAAAAACTGCAGAGGTGATCAAATACCATCAAAAGAAAGCTCTATTTGTGGGAAGAAAAGGACGCAAATTTCGTTTGGGTACAGCATTGCATGACCGCGCAGTTAGCAGTTAAAGCGACGCAGTGCCAAATTGGAAAAAGACCTCTGGTCCTTAGGCAGCATAATGGTCCAGGGCTCAAGTGGTTAAAGATCCAACTGATTGGAATTCCTGTTAAACAAACACATTTTCTTTGGCAGGTTCAGTGGCTCAACCTGCAGTGGCGGCACTTGGGGTATGTCAGTCCATGAAGGACCAGTTGAGACAGGTGTTCAAAGTTATCCCTGATCAGCAGGCCTAGGATTTAGCCAAGCTGCCAGGGGCTTTATGTTTGCAATTGACGCTATGAGAGATTCTATTCTTCAGGCCTCACAGGCTGGTGCATATGTATAGAATCTTATGGTTGAAAAATTGGTCCGCCAAAGCGCCATACAAACCGGCTGGTTTTTCCTTTCCGTGGTGAATGGCTATTTGAGGATGATTTGGTCAAATACATCCAAAAAAGTACCCTTTTGCCAGTTAAGAAAAGGAGTAAACGTCCCTCATTTAAACGGGCTCCTTCTCCTGGGCCAGGGGCATCAGCCTCCAAGTAGTCCTGAGAGCCTTCACCGTCGGGTTCAAAAAGTAGACCTCGGGGACAATCCCAGGGACAGTACAAGTCCTAGGGAAGGAATCCTACAAACAGAATGCTAAAGCCTGTTTGTGAGGGGCCGCCCCCGCTAGCTTGAGTGGGGGGAAGACTTCTGCAGTTCTCGAGGGTCTGGCAGGAAGAGTTTTGAGACATATGGGTGATTTCCACAATAAATAATAACTCTAGGTTACACTGGAGTTCCGAGAGTTCCTGTCTCCTTGTTTTTTTCTCAGGTCAGATGTCCCAAAGATCCAGAGAAAAAGAAGTCTCTCTTTCAAGCATTAGATCGGCTTTTTTTCTTAAAAAGTGATCATGGTGGTCCCCATGAAAGAACAGGGATTGCGGTTTTATTTAAAACTTTTCACGGTGCCAAAACCAAATGGAGAGGTCAAAACGCATTCTATATCTTAAAGATCTAAATCGATTCCTGAAAATCCTCTTTTTTTCGCATGGAATCAATCCAAGCAGTTCTCTCTATCCTGAAAGGAGGAGGACTTCTGGCATCAATCGACATTCAGGATGCATATCGGCCAATGCCTATTTTCCCCGCTCACCAGAAATATCTACGTTTCGAGGTCTAGCTACTGCACCCCGGGTGTTTACAAAGGTTCTGGCCCCTCGTCTGGTCAGTTTAAGCGCTCAAGGTATAACAATTATAGCAAACCTAGACGACCTACTCTTGATAGACCGGTCGGTAGCCCTCTTAGGCCAAAGTATGGTCACCACAGTCAACTACCTGGAATACCTAGGTTGGATTCTCAACCTAGAGAAATCTTCCTTAAAACCCTCAAGGAGGTTAGAGTACTTGGGTCTGATCATAGATGCAGCCCAGAAAATGGTATTCTTGCCCCAGGCAAAGATCAGCTCCATAAAGGAGCAGATTCAGGTGATCAGAGAAAAGAAGAATCCTTCTATTCGGTTTTGCATGAGGTTATTGGGAAAGATGGTGGCTTCATTCAAAGCCGTTCCTTATGCTCAGTTTCATTTGAGACTGCTGCAAAACAGTATCCTATCGGCTTGGAACAAGAAGGTCCAAGCTCTAGATTTCCCAATGCGTCTGTCTCCAAAGGTGCACCGGAGCCTCAGTTGGTGGTGGATAACCAAAAATCTCCAGAAAGGAAAATCCTTCTTACCAGTTACCTGGAAGGTGGTAACAGATGCCAGCCTTTCGGGTTGGGGAGCAGTCCTGGAAGAAGCGACTGTCCAAGGGAAATGGTCCAGAACCAAAAGGACCTTTCCCATCAACATTCTAGAGATTCGGGCAGCGCGCTTGGCCCTGAAGACCTGGATATTCAGGTTGCGGAATTGTCCTGTCAGGATCCAATCCGACAATGCCACGGCAGTGGCCTATATCAACCACCAGGGGGGCACAAGAAGTCATGCGGCCCAGAGAAGAGTGAATCGTATCCTAACTTGGGCAGAAAACCATGTACCTTACCTAACGGCAGTCTTAATTCCAGGAATAGAAAATTGGCAGGCAGACTACTTGAGTCGGCAGCAGTTGTTTCCGGGAGAATGGCCCCTTCACCCTGATATCTTCCTGGCAATATGCCGGAGATGGGGGATCCTGGACGTAGACCTGTTTGCGTCCAGGTTCAACAAAAAGATCGACAACTTTGTGTCAAGAACAAGGATCTGCTAGCATGCGGAACAGATGCCTTGGTGGCCCCGTGGGATCAGTTTTCACTGATTTATGCATTCCCGCCTATTCTAATGCTTCCACGACTTCTTCACAGAATCAAGCAGGAAGGGAAGTCGGTGATTCTTGTGGCCCAGAAGATCTTGGTATGCAGAGATCATAAAGATGGCAGTAGGGGACCTATGGACCCTATCGCCACGTCCTGACCTACTCACGCAAGGTCCAGCATCCTACCTTACAAACGCTAAAATTTAACGGTTTTGAGACCCACATTCTGAAGAGGCGTGGGCTGTCAGGATAAGTTGTATCTACCTTGATATTAGTGCAAGGAAACTGGCCTCTAAAGTCATATATTATAGAGTCTGGAAGGCATTTGTTTCCTGGTGGGAATCCAGGGGTTGGCATCCCAGAAAGTATGTCATAGGTAGAATCCTTGCCTTTCTACAAATGGGGTTAGAGATGAAGCTGGCCTTGAGTACTATCAAAGGCCAGGTCTCGGCCTTAACGGTATTGTTTCAACGACTACTTGCTGAGAAATTCTTTGGTGCGTAGCTTTATACAGGGGTAACGCTTAATCGACCGGTTAGGTCACCCCTGAACCCTTGGGACTTGAATTTAGTTCTGTCAGCATTTCAGAAACAGCCTTTTGAGCAGATAGAACATATTCCCTTGGTCTTTTTGACAAGGCAGCTAGTTTTTCTGGTAGCCATGTCTTCGGCAAGAAGGGTATCAGAGTTGATTGCTCTTTCTTGTAAAGAGCTATATTCAATTATTCACAAGGATAAGGTGGTATTGTGTCCTCATCCTAGCTTTCTATCGAAGGTAGTGTCAGTTTTTCATCTAAACCAGAATATTGTTCTACCTTAATTTTTTCCAGAACCCTGTTCTACGGAAGGAAAGTCGCTACATTCTCTTGATGTGAGAACAGTCAAAGTCTACTTGAAAGCGATTGCTCAGATTCGAAAAACGGATGTTTTGTTGGGGTTTGTCTGAAGGTCCTAGAAAAGGACAGGCCACATCGAAATCTGCTATTTCTAAGTGGATTCTGCAAGTAATTATTCAAGCTTATGGTTTGAGGAGGAAGATTCCACCTTTTCAAATCAAAGTGCACTCCACCAGGGCTGATTAGTGCTTCATGGGCAGTGCATCACCATGGCTCAAATCTGCAAGGCCGCAACTTGGTCTTCAGTCCATACATTCACCAGATTCTATCAGGTGGATGTAAAAAGACATGAGAATATCGCCTTTGGGCGCAGTGTGCTGCAGGCAGCAGTATAGGTCCTCAGGTCTGATGACGCCCTACATTTGTTTGTGTCTCCCTCCCCTCAGATAGCATTGCTCTGGGACATCCCACATAGTAACTACTGTGGCTCTGTGCCCCGTGATGTACAATAAAGAAAATAGTATTTTTATAACAGTTTACCTGTAAAATCCTTTTCTTGGAGTACATCACGGGACACAGAGGTCCCTCCCCTCTTTGGATACACGTATCTTGCTTTGCTACAAAAACTGAGGTACTCCCAGTAATGGGAGGGGTTATATAGGGAGTGAACTTCCTGTCTTAGGGTGTGCCAGTGTCCATCACCTAAAGGTGGCCTATATAACCCACATAGTAACTACAATGGCTAGGTGTCCCGTGATGTACTCCAAGAAAAGGATTTTACAGGTAAGCTGTTATAAAAATCCTATTTTTTCAGACAACGCTCTCTCCTGCCATCATATCAGTATTGCAAGGGGTCATTTCCAGCCTTATTGATACTCTACCCCGACATATAGGCTCACTCCCTCCAGTCTTAGGTTTTTCGGATCCTCTACAGCTGCAAAGGTTTTTCTGCTACATCTGCCATTCAATGTATTTATGTTGGACTGGAAGTACCTTCAGGTGTCCTGGGCCCCACCTGATTGTGTGTTAAATCGGTTTTCCTTTAAAAGGGAATTTTTTTAAGCAATGGTCTGTATCCACTGCAGTTCCACCAGTGACTCACCTTAACAATAAAACTACTAGACTGCTAGAGGGCATGCTTACCTCCTAAGGATTTCACAGACCGTCAGTTAGAATCCCTCCCTGCATCCAATTTTGATCTGGAAGGCCCTCTGCCCTGTGTTGTCAGTAACTTTAATCTGTCAAACTGTGACAGCATTGATCCCTCAAAAAGGATCTCTTCAACTCCAAGATAGACCCAGTTTTAATTGCATGTGTAGAACAGATATCTGAAGCGTTACGCTTCAATTACGATGGCTTGTTACAAAATTGAATGTCTCACATGAGTCTTCTGTCCATGAAATTGCACAGGGCACTCTAATAAGAGAGGGGGTGCCCACACTGCAAAGACTGTGGGGGAGGAGGTTTATTGTAATCCCTGGATCGTCCTTGGGTAGCTTGTCTGACATTTAGGTGCAGAAAGTTTCCTATTTGGCTTACAGAATCGTTCTTTATCTCTGGTGCACCCTTCAGCTGCTTCTTCCGATCTCTCCTAGACTATTGCACCTTCTCCCTGTCTTCTGGGGTTTCTCCCACCCCTGGGCCTCTTTCTCAAGTCCACGTGTGAACTTGGTCCCTGGAGCTGGGTCTCATGTGGACCACCACCCCTCCTCTCAAAGTTGTCCCCTGTCCTTGGGACAGGAAAAGCCCTTTATGGTACCCCTCAGCTCCTCTCCTCTCCTCTCCAGAGGGACTCCCTGACCACGTAGGTCGACCAGGACCTGCTCTGATTGGTGATGTGTTCTGATGACGTGATGTCAGTTATGACAAAGGTATTGAGTGGAGCTAAAGATCTGACATTGAGCATGCTGGAGAGGCTGTGCGATCATACTTTTGATGCCTGTTCGCTTTCTTTTCTTTGTGCATATATACAGTGTCTCACAAAAGTGAGTATACCCCTCACATTTTTGTAAATATTTTATTATATCTTTTCATGTGACAAAACTGAAGAAATGACACGTTGCTGCAATGTAAAAGTAGTGAGTGTACAGCTTGTATAACAGTGTAAATGTGCTATCCCCTCAAAATAACTCAACACACAGCCATTAATGTCTAAACCGCTGGCAACAAAAGTGAGTACACCCCTAAGTGAAAATGTCCAAATTGGGCCTAATTAGCCATTTTCCCTCCCCTGTGTCATGTGACTCATTCGTGATACAAGGTCTCAGGTGTGAATGGGGGAGCAGGTGTGTTAAATTTGGTGTTATCGCTCTCACCCTCTCATACTAGTCACGGGAAGTTCAACATGGCACCTCATGGCAAAGAACTGAGGATCTGAAAAAAAGAATTGTTGCTTTACATAAAGATTCCCTAGGCTATAAGAAGATTGCCAAGACCCTGAAACTGAGCTGCAGCACTGTGGCCAAGACCATACAGTGGTTTAACAGGACAGGTTCCACTCAGAACAGGCCTCGACATGATCGACCAAAGAAGTTGAGTGCACATGCTCAGCGACATACCCATAGGTTGTTTTTGGGAAATAGACGTATGAGACGTATAGACGGGTGAGTGCTGCCAGCATTGCTGCAGAGGTTGAAGGGGTTGAGGGGTCAGCCTGTAAGTGCTCAGACCATACGCGGCAGACTGCATCAAATTGGTCTGCATGGCTGTCATCTCAGAAGGAAGCCTCTTCTACAGATGATGAAGAACGCACGAAACAGTTTGAAGACAAGCAGACTAAGAACATGACATACTGGAACCATGTCCTGCGGTCTGACGAGACCAAGATAAACGTATTTGATTCAGATGATGTCAAGCCTGTGTAGTGGCAACCAGGTGACGAGTACAAAGACAAGTGTGTCTTTCCTACAGTCAAGCATGGTGGTGGGAGTGTCATGGTCTGGTGCAGCATGAGTGCTGCTGGCACTGGTGAGCTACAGTTCATTGAGGGAACCATGAATACCAACGTGTACTGTGATATACTGAAGCCGAGCATGATCCCCTCCCTTCTCAGACTAAGCCGCAGGGCAGTATTCCAACATAATGACCCCAAGCACACCTCCAAGATGACCACTGCCTTGCTAAAGGGTAAAGGTGACGGACTAGCCAAGCATGTCTCCAGACCTAAACTTTATTGAGCATCTGTGGGGCATCTTCAAACGGAAGGTGGAGGGGTTCAAGGTCTTTTAACATCCACCAGCTCCGTGAAGTCATCATGGAGGAGTGGAAGAGGACTCCAATGGCAACCTGTGAAGCTCTGGTGAACTCCATGCCCAAGAGGGTTAAGGCAGTGCTGGAAAATAATGGTGACCACACAAAATATTGACACTTTGGGCCCAATTTGGACGTTTTCACTTTGGAGTGTACTCACTTTATTTGCCAGCGGTTTAGACATTAATGGCTGTGTGAGTTATTTTGAGGGGACAGCAAATTTACACTGTTATACAAGCTGTACATTCACTACTTTACATTGTAGCAAAGTGTAATTTCTTCAGCGTTGTCACATAAAAAGATATGATATAAAATATTTACAAAAATGTAAGGGCTGTACTCACTTTTGTGAGATACTGTATAAAGTCCTTAAAAACAATAAGGTGAAAAACCATGTCCATGCAAAAAGTAAAAACAACTTAATCCACAAAGATGGAATATCCCACAGTTGTGCGTTTTCACAGTGGTGTTTGTATTCAGTCTACTCCCCGTACTCAAAAACCCTCCAGAAGTAATCTCATTTCTTGCAAAAAAGAGAAATACAGGGTACTCACATTCTACTGGTGCTTCCACCACACCAGTCTACAAACTGCTTAGAAAATCTGTGATAGGGAACGCCTCTCCTGCTCCACATAAGCCTCGCAAACTCTCCTAATGGTAGTTAGCTCCACGCTAGTTCCTGGTGTCGTAATCGTCCATGGCCCTCCCCTACAAGTGCTGACACAGGGTCATGTGTCAGGGGGATTTCTATTAGACGTATGGGCTGTCAATCTGATTGTAACTATATTTTCTTGAAGAATATGGGCGCCGCCATTTTCTTGTGGTCTGTTTTTAGTTAATCATACAGATTGCTGAATACTGTGTTTTTATAAATTTTAAATGGACAATTATAATTGGGCTTGTGTGATCCAAGAGGCATTCCCACCTTGTATGCATGATAAACAATAATAAAGAATAAATTAATAAAATTACAGACACCACTCCTATTAACTCCCCTATATGTGCCCGCTATATAATCCAATATATGAGAGGGCAGTATATGAGACTTAGGAGTAACTTCACATATATGGAGGAGTTTGAAGCGCAACCTAATAGACTTACAGGAATGTTTAGAGACAAGGTATACTAGAAGTAGTTCCTGGACAGAAAAATAGGACAAATGGATAGGGAATCTTTAATCACTGATAAAGGCCCAAGGGAGGTAAAAGGGGATATTGGTAGTACACTGATCCTTGATTATAATATCCAGTTTAAGGCCATTAAACAAATTATTAATAAGTATTGGTAGGTTTTATAACAAGATAAGGTTATTGGGCAAGTGTTGCAGGATAGGCTAAGATTTGTATATAAAAAAAGCCCCTAATCTTAGGGATAAGGTTGTCAGGAATGTGGTTGAGCCACCTGAAATAACCAATTTGAGCATCGGGTATATAAAGGCGTTCCACAGTTGCGGTCGCTGTTATAGTTGTGTTAGGGACCCTAATAACATTAGAAAAAGGAAAACTTTTGTCAACCCCTGCATGTCTAAATACTATACTATCAGGGACTTTATATTGTGTGATACAAAAGGGTTTGTCTATGCTCTCAAATGCCCTTGCAATCTGTTATATATTGGGAGAACAAAGAGACCGCTAAAGAAGAGAATAGAGGAGCATGTTAGGAATATTGGGAAGGGGTGTGATAAACATCATTTGTATGTGCACTCTAGGGATGTACATAATAAGGATGATAGAGGACTACAATTTTGAGGTTTAGATGCCCCTAAGAAACATTGGAGAGGTGGCAACTTTGTCCGTGAGCTCAGCAAAAGGGAGTCTTGGTGGATTTACCAGTTGGGACCTTTAATGCCAGGGGGTTTGAATAAAGATTTTGATCTGGGGTGTTTCATTAGCAATCTGTAAGTCCCCTTTCACACTTATACAACTTGTCCCACGATTTTGTACTGCAAAATCATATGACAAGTCATTCTCCATGATTTTCAATGACTACCATTCATATTGGCATGACTTTAAGTCGTGCCTGCACTACTTTGGTCCAACTTCCATGCGAGTTGATGTCCATAGACCTCAGTGTTAAACCCTCAAGTAGCATGCAAATTGTATCTGAATAATAGACACAATTTCAGTACGACTTTGTAAGCACAAGCTGAGAATGGTTAATGCCAAAGTTGTGGCAAATTGTGGCAAAGTCGTACTGCTCCCAAATTACGGCAAAATCGCGTGACTTTGAAGTCGCACAAGTGTGAAATAGGCCTAAGGGATGGGTGGTGAGAGGTGGGTGGTTTTTAATATAATTTTTATATAATTGATGTTATGCAACTTGTAATGAGGGTTCTTAATATGGGGTAGCTTATGGCCTCAGGTTTAGGCTTTTGTAGACTAGCTGATATTTCACAACATTGAATTATATTTTTGGTTTCAATTCATTAACTTTTTTATCTAAGTATATATTTTTTATTGTTAATTTCTCATTTTCATTTTTATTTCTATATTTATTTTTATTATTATTTATTTTTGTTTTTTATTTTATAATATTTTTTATTATTTCATCCTTATGTTTATTCAATAATAATTTTTGTTATTCAGTTTTTGTGTGTGGTTGTCAGGATTCCCATATATTTGATTATATAGTGGGAACATATAGTGGAGTTAATAGGAGTGATATATGTAATTTTATTAATATATTATTTGTCATTGTTTATCATGCATACGAGGGGGGAATGCTTCTTGGATCACACAAGCCCAATTATAATCGTCCGTTTGTTGTAACGTGATTAATCCTTTTGCTGAATTTTATAAAACACACTATTTAGCAATCTGTATGAATAACTAAACATACACATATTTCAAGAAAATGGCGTCCCTCGTTATAAATAGATTGATAGCCCGCACGTCCAATAGAAATCCCCCTGAGGAAAACACATGACCCTGTGTCGACACACGTAGAGATGGGGCACGGACGATTACCACACCAGGAACTACTGTGGAGCTGGTTGCCTTTAGGAGTGCTTGCGAGGCTTGTGTGGAACGGGAGGTGTTTCCTATAATGGATTTTCTAAGCTGTTTGTAGACTGGTTCAGGAAGCATCAGTATAATGTGAGTACCCTGTATTTCTCTTTTTTGCAATAAATACATTTTTAAACGTTATAAGCACTAGTTTTTCTCTATATGGGCCACCTGGGAGCAAGGAGTGGAGAGGAGATCTGGAGTTGCCATGGTGTAGCCCTCGAGAGGCTAAAAAGCTGTTTTTGACCCTACTTCGTTGTAGTGGTCGCCAGGGACGGCCCGTCCATAAGGGGCGCCCGAGCGCCGCCCCCTATATGCAATGGATAGTATCCGCAGCCACCCACTATTCATGCGTCCGGCCCCTTTCAGGGCACGTGGCGCATGAATTACAGCAGCCAGGGTGGTTCTTTTGATGCACCTGTTTAGAGCCAGAGGTGCTAATAGGCTTCAAAATAGAGTGGGCGCGGGACACAGAGAGTGCGACTGAAGCCCACCCAGGTGTGTTGCAACAGCGAATGAATATACCCATCACCCGATTGGCTGAAAGGACAAGTTGATCCTATTGGATGCCTAGGAGCAGGGGAGGAGACACACGACGGAAGCGAGGAGGAGAAGAGCCATTGCCTGGATGCCCGATCCCCGCTGCTGCTCCTCGGATGCCCACCGCCTAGATGGGGTAAGTGCTGCGGTGGGGGGGGGTTTACTCCTGGAGGGGGGGGCACCTGTGCTGATATACATCTGCACTATTTTCCAGCACGAAAGCAGTGGATTGAGTACATGCACCACTGTGAAACGCACAACTGTGGGTTATTCCATCTTTGTGGCTAAAGTTTTTAATTTTTGCATGGGCACTATTTTTCACCTTAATATTTTTACCAATTGCCGACCACGCTATAGCCGAAAGACGGCTGCAGCGTGGTCGGATAACTCTGGGAAGGGCGTACTATGACATCCTCCCAGAATCCCGCTCTCGCGCACCCGAGAACATCCATGAGGACCTGGACCCGGCGCATCACGGTAAACGGCCGCTGACAGCGGCCATTTACCATGTGATCACTCCGTCAAATGACGGAGCGATCACTTGTAAACAAACCGGCGTCACGTCCGGTTCATCTCTCCCCTCTCTGTACAGATCTGTACAGGGAGAGGGGGAGAGATCAGTGGCAGCAGCGCTGTGGGCTGGATGTGTAATGCCCACAGCGCTGATATGTGCCCATTGCAGCCAGCCATCCATGCTCAGCATACCCATCCATACTTACTTACCCATCCATACTCGGCATACTCATTTATCCATCCATGCTCAGCCATCCATACTTAGCATACTCATCCATCTATCCATACTCCGCATACTCATCCATCCATGCTCAGCCATCCATACTCAGCATACTCATCCATCCATGCTCAGCCATCCATACTCAGCATTCTCATCCATCCATCCATCCTCAGCATACTTATTCATCCATCCATGCTCAGCCATCCATACTCAGCATACTCAGCCATCCATACTCAGCATACCCATCCATACTCAGCATACTCACCCATCCATACTCGGCCATCCATACTCAGCATACTCATCCATCCTCATCCATCCTCATCCATGCTCAGCATACTCCTCCATCCATCCATGCTCACCCATCCATACTCACCCATCCATACTCATCCATCCATCTATGCTCACCCATCCATACTGAGCATACTCATCCATCCATGCTCAGCCATCCATACTGAGCATACTCATCCATACTCAGCATACTCATCCATCCATGCTCAGCCATCCATACTGAGCATACTCATCTATACTCAGCATACTCATTCATCCATCCATGCTTAACCAACCATACTCCGCATACTCAGCCATCCATACCCATCTATGCTCAGCATACTCATCAATTCATACTCAGCATACTCATCCATCCATGCTCGGCATACTCAGCCATCCTTACTCAGCATACCCATCTATACTCGGCATACTCATCCATCCATGCTCAGCCATCCATGCTCAGTATACCCATCCATACTCAGCATACTCATCCATCCATACTCAGAAAACTCATCCATCCATGCTGACCCATCCATGCTCACCCATCCATGCTCAGCCATCCATACTGAGCATACTCATCCATCCATGCACAGCCATCCATACTCAGGATACTCATCCATGTTCAGCCATCTATACTCCGCATACTCATCCATCCATTCAAGCTCAGCCATCCATACTCAGCATACTCAGCATATTCATCCATCCATGCTCAGCCATCCATATTCAGCATACTCATCCATCCATCCACGCTCAGCCATCCATCCATCCTCCGCAATACTCAACCATCCATCCATGCTCAGCCATCCCATTCACCCCATCCATAATTGGCCATACTCATCCATACCCAGCCATACTCAGCCGTACTCGGCCATACTCATTCATGCTCAGCCATCCCCATCCACGGCTCATCCATCCCCATTCATGCTCATCCATGCCACATCAGTTATCATCCATGCCACATCCATGTCACTACAGTGCCTCACAAAAGTGTAATAGGTAGTCAAATTAGATATGAAATGTGTGCCCCTAGAACACCTGATGGTGCTCCCTGCATGTTGGTCCTCTGTATGTGGCCACGCTGTGTTAAAGTCTCACACGTGGTATCGCCGTACTCAGGAGTAGGAGAATCTATTTTGGGGTGTAATTTTTGGTACGTACATGCTAAGTTTTAGAAACATTGTGTAAATGCACAACGTTGTGTAAAAAAAAATGCGTTTTCATTTTCTTTACATGTTTTCCAAAAACTTGTAGAAAAAAAGGACATGTTCAAAAGGCTTGATATGCCTCATAGATTATACATTGGAATGTTTTATTTCCAAAATGGGGTCATTTTTGGGGCGTTTCCATTGTTCTGGTTCTCCAGGGCCTTCAAAAGTGTAAGAGGTAGTCAAGAAATTACACTACCGTTCAAAAGTTTGGGGTCACATTGAAATGTCCTTATTTTTGAAGGAAAAGCACTGTACTTTTAAATGAAGCTAACTTTAAACTAGTCCTAACTTTAAACAAATATACTCTATACATTGCTAATGTGGTAAATGACTATTCTAACTGCAAATGTCTAGTTTTTGGTGCAATATCTACATAGGTGTATAGAGGCCCATTTCCAGCAACTATCACTCCAGTGTTCTAATGGTACAATGTGTTTGCTCATTGGCTCAGAAGGCTAATTGATGATTAGCAAACCCTTGTGCAATCATGTTCACACATCTAAAAACAGTCTAGCTCCTTCCAGAAGCTACAAAACTGACCTTCCTGTGAGCAGATTGAGTTTCTGGAGCATCACATTTGTGGGGTCAATTAAACGCTCAAAATGTCCAGAAAAAGAGAACTTTCATCTGAAACTCGACAGTCTATTCTTGTTCTTAGAAATGAAGGCTATTCCATGCGAGAAATTGCAAAGAAATTGAAGATTTCCTACAACGGTGTGTACTACTCCCTTCAGAGGACAGCACAAACAGGCTCTAACCAGAGTAGAAAAAGAAGTGGGAGGCCGCGTTGCACAACTAAGCAAGAAGATAAGCACATTAGAGTCTCTAGTTTGAGAAACAGACGCCTCACAGGTCCCCAACTGGCATCTTCATTAAATAGTACCCGCAAAACACCAGTGTCAACATCTACAGTGAAGAGGCAGCTGCGGGATTTTGGGCTTCAGGGCAGAGTGGCAAAGAAAAAGCCATATCTGAGACTGGCCAATAAAAGAAAAAGATTAAGATGGGCAAAAGAACACAGACATTGGACAGAGGAAGACTGGAAAAAAGTGTTGTGGACGGATGCCAAAGGTGTGCAATGCTGTAATTGCTGCAAAAGGAGGATTCTTTGATGAAAGCAAAGTTTGATGTAAAAACAATGTTATTTCAAATACAAATCATTATTTCTAACCTTGTCAATGTCTTGACTCTATTTTCTATTCATTTCACAACGTATGGTGGTGAATAAGTGTGACTTTTCATGGAAAACACAAAATTGTTTGGGTGACCCCAAACTTTTGAACGGTAGTGTATATATGTAATTTATGCTCTAAGAACGCCTGATGGCGCTCCCTGCATGTTGGGCCTCTGTATGTGGCCATGGTGTGTTAAAGTCTCACACATGTGGTATTGCCATGTTCAGGAGGAATAGTAGATTGTGTTTTGTGGTGTAATTTGTGCTATGCATATGCTGTGTGTGAGAAATAACCTGCTAATATAACAATTTTGTGAAAAAAATAAAAAAATAAATCTTGATATTGCAAAGAATTGTAGGAAAAAATTACAAATTCAAAAAACTCACCATGCCTCTTACTAAATACCTTGGAATGTCTACTTTCCAAAAAGGGGTCATTTGGGGGGTATTTGTACTTTCCTGGCTTGTTAGGGTCTCAAGAAATGAGATAGGCCCGTCAGTACTTCAGGTGTGATCAGTTTTCAGAGATTGGCACCATAGCTTGTGGACTCTATAACTTTCACAAAGATCAAATAATATACACCGATTTGGGTTATTTTTAACAAAGATATGTAGCGGTATAAATTTTGGCCAAAATATATGAAGAAAAATTACTAATTTGCAAAATTTTATAACAGAAACAAAGAAAAATGCATTTTTTTTACAGAATTTTCTGTCTTTTTTTTTTATACCACAAAAAATAAAAAACTGAGTAATTGTCATTCAAAATGTGAGAGCACCGAAAGCTGAAAATTGGTCTGGTTAGGAAGGGGGTTTAAGTGCCCAGTGGTCAAGTGGTTAGGGACTTTATATTTTTTGGTTTTTGGTAACATATATTCAATGTTAACTTGCATGATTTTATTGGATTATTCATTTTCACAGGACATATGTACATTAAATTTATAATAAGGTGTGTTTTGGATATTTTAGCGCTACACATTTTGCTTATGATTAACATATATAACCTCTTATAACTTTGAGGTCTCAACGTTTGGTAAGAGGCATGTTATCCTTAGTGGTGGAAGTTACTGATACTGGAGGTGTTTCTCACTTGCTGTGACAGCATCCAGTAAATTGCACTATTAGTTTTAATGGACTTTGCACCGATTACCGATTTAGGTGTTTTACCACACTATAGGTTTCAATTTTTTTTATGACAAATTTGCCCTGAGTTTTATTGGTTTGTTTGAATTTTGATGTCTTTATAGGACCAATGATCATGTGTTCTTAAAGGCATATAGTGGGGCAAAAAAGTATTTAGTCAGCCACCAATTGTGCAAGTTCTCCCACTTATAAAGATGAGAGAAGCCTGTAATTGTCATTATAGGTATACCTCAACTATGAGAGACATATGTGGAAACAAATCCAGACAATCACATTGTCTGATTTTTGAAAGAATGTATTTGCAAATTATGGTGGAAAATAAGTATTTGGTCAATATCAAAAGTTCATCTCAATACATTGTTATATATCCTTTGTTGGCAATGACAGAGGTCAAACGTTTTCTGTAAGTCTTCACAAGGTTGTCACACACTGTTGCTGGTATGTTGGCCCGTTCCTCCATGCAGATCTGCTCTAGAGCAGTGATGTTTTGGGGCTGTCGCTGGGAAACACGGACTTTCAACTTCCTCCAAAGGTTTTCTATGGGGTTGAGATCTGGAGACTGGCTAGGCCACTCCAGGACCTTGAAATGTTTCTTACAAAGCCACTCCTTCGTTGCCCGGGCGGTGTGTTTGGGATCATAGTCATGCTGAAAGACCCAGCCACGTTTCATCTTCAATGCCCTTGCTGATGGGAGGAGGTTTGCACTCAAAATCTCACGATACATGGCCCCATTTATTCTTTCGTGTACACGGATCACTCGTCCTGTTCCCTTTGCAGAGAAACAGCCCCAAAGCATGATGTTGCCACCCTCATGCTTCACAGTAGGTATGGTGTTCTTTGGTTGCAACTCAGCATTCTCTCTCCTCCAAACACGACGAGTTGTGTTTCTACCAAACAGTTCTACTTTGGTTTCATCTGACCATATGACATTCCCCCAATCCTCTTCTGGATCATCCAAATGCTCTCTAGCAAATCTCAGACAGGCCCGGTCATGTACTGGCTTAAGCAGGGGGACACGTCTGGCACTGCAGGATCTGAGTCCCTGGCGGAGTAGTGTGTTACTGATGGTAGCCTTTGTTACGTTGGTCCCAGCTCTCTGCAGGTCATTCACTAGGTCCCCCGTGTGGTTCTGGGATTTTTGCTCACCGTTCTTGTGATCATTTTGACCCGACGGGTGAGATCTTGCGTGGAGCCCCAGATCGAGGGAGATTATCAGTGGTCTTGTATGTCTTCCATTTTCTAATTATTGCTTCCACAGTTGATTTCTTCACACCAAGCTGCTTGCCTATTGCAGATTCAGTCTTCCCAGCCTGGTGCAGGTCTACAATTTTGTTTCTGGTGTCCTTCAACAGCTCTTTGGTGCTTCACCATAGTGGAGTTTGGAGTGTGACTGTTTGAGGTTGTGGACAGGTGTCTTTTATACTGATAACATAACAGGTTCAAACAGGTACCATCATTACAGGTAATGTGTGGAGGACAGAGGAGCCTCTTAAAGAAGAAGATACAGGTCTATGAGAGCCAGAAATCTTGCTTGTTTATAGGTGACCAAATACTTATTTTCCACCATAATTTGCAAATAAATTCTTTCAAAAATCAGACTATGTGATTGTCTGGATTTTTTTCCACATTTTGTCTCTCATAGTTGAGGTATACCTATGATGACAATTACAGGCCTCTCTCATCTTTTTAAGTGGGAGAACTTGCACAATTGCTGGCTGACTAAATACTTTTTTGCCCTTCTGTAGCTCAATATTTGTAGTTTTTAATTTTTATTTCAATATCTGTGTGCTTGTGTATGCAGCTGTCCATTCGTGGATTAGGGTGTTTGAGCGAAGTGCATAGTTTTAGCACAGTTTTTATTAATTTTTGCCTGCCTTGATAAGGACCTGGATCTTCGATGTCGCCCATGCACGCCCACTATTTCTCGGAGCATTGGCACTTGTATTCCCTAGTGTTTTTCTTGGTACCCCTATTGTGGTATGTTCAGATGACCTTCTGCAAGGAGACATCTTTGTGGATCCTTGTAGTCAGCTCGTTCTTGAGTGACCCAAGGCTACATACACACATGAGAATTTTGTAGCTTGAAGCTACAAAATGCTCAAACATAAAAAAAATCTATTATTCTCTCTTGTTCTGTAGTAGAAATTGCATTTAGATATATGCAATATGTATTGTCAGTGTCTCCCAGTGTTAGTTCTACTTGCGGCTCGCTCATATAAGTGAACCGGCACTGGTGAAGGACCATTGGTAGTGAAAAGCTTCCTGTAGATGTGGAGAGGTGTTCGTCATGCAAAGATATGTCCACCAGCGAGGGCCCCTGGGGTATGCGCAGACTTGTTCGGTTGGTGGGGAAATGTTCGCTCTACGAAGATATTATCGGTTTGATACCTATCTCCTTTTGCGGAGTGATGTACGCTCGTGTCTTTCTATGTGTATGTTCACCACGTGGAAAGGCCTTAGCGTGTCCCTGCAGATAGCCTCGCATCCATAGGAACGGTAGTATAATCCGGCTATGCATTGTTCTCTGAACAATGCAGAATAAGGATTCACGGCAATAGTACAAGTGGAAATGTGTGCGCGAGCTTGGTCGGAACAGCGTTCACGATTTCTTATGGCGCCAATCTCACTACACGTGGGTTTTTTAACTGTAGAAGCACAGTTTTCAAGTACAAACAGCGGAAAATTGTGCACACTGTTCAGCACCGACATGACCAGACACTCTCCTAGTCAACGTTCAGTTTGAATATACACATGTGTTTTCATTGATTGCATTTTGTATAACACCTACTGTTTGAAAGAATGCATGAGCTTGATTGGCTGAACTGAATAGTCACCAACTCTTTTGTTACCCCTGTTCTAAGTCCTATTAATAAGCGGAGCTCCCATTGTCACCCAGGACTGTCTGAGGAGTTTCCAATGTAAGAACAACCGCTGTGCCTTTATTACTTGGTAAACACGAGTGCACTCAATTGCATTATCCAAAAGAGCTGAAAAGTGTGCTTATTGGCGCAAGCGAAGTTGATTGCTCAAAGCGTATAATAATTTCCATAACCGTAAATACATGAACGTGGATACATCTGTAGCTTAACAAGTTCTGGATCTTCTGTTGTACCTCAAATCAGGCAAATTGTGATGTTTTGAGGCGTTTTGAGTCTTATAGAATTACATTGGAGCACACAAAAACTTACAATATCCACTATTTGTCGAACATTTATGCACGTTTTTAAGTTGATAGCTCCACACAGCAACAACAATGTCACAGAGGATGCTGTTCACTGTTGGCTAATACAAAAATGGCAGAAGCACAAGCACTATAGCAAGACGCACAAAAATGCAATGCTCAGATGTGACTGCAGCCCAAGATATGTTCGGATCACGTTTTTCTGGTTTCTGTTGTTGATGACTGTCGTCCATTGGGGGACCCTCTTTTGAGGGATGTCTCTTCCCCATCTTTTTCCGGCCCATTTAAGCCTCTTCTCGTTGTGGGATTGGTTTCTGTGCAGCCCAGCGGGTCTGTCTCAATCAAACAGATAGTCCTTGGTGCTTTCTTCAGCCTTTTCAGGTGACTGGAATGGTTTCTTCTTCCCATATATGGCAGCCTCGTTCTCTGGAGAACCACCATCCCTGGGGCTACTCTCTGGCTCTTTAGAACAGATATTTATTTACACATCAAGGGGATCCCGCATTGGGCAGGTTGCCTAGCTCAGAGTCTGGTGGACACCATCTAGGTATTACCATGCCTTCATTACCAAGGAGGAGTAGGAGTCCTTCTTTCACCAAGTTAATCTGGTCCTTGCTCTTAGCCATGCAGAGAGTTTGTCTGGCTCACAATGTTTCCCTTTAAGGACAATGCCTTGGAAGCAGGTACTTCTTAACTAATAGTTTCTGGAGATAATTGCTGGAGAGCCCTGTGTCTGCTGGCAGACTAGTCTCCCTCTGTGGATATCTTCACTGGAGACAGAGTATGTCTTGTTAACATTATTTTCTTCAGATAAATCCCCTTGTTTTTTCCTTAATAAGGCAATTGCTTTTAGCAGTACTGCTAAGATTCTTGTCCCTTGCTACATGACATCTAACGCTGCACGGGATCTGAGGAATCAGAAACTTTATAGCTTGTCAGAGTTAGGCAGTACTTCAGCAGGATCCATCTGGGGAGTCCCTAGAGCACTTTTTGTGGGCTGTGGTACTTTTAATGATACTAGGCTTTTTGTAGTGAGATCAGTTGTCAGGTCAGACAACCCCTTTAGTCATAGCTTTTCCTTCCTTTTGATTCTAGAGGATCAGGGGTGCAAAGGAAATTGGGTCTTCCTATGTAGACTGGGTCTTCTCACCTGGACCTATTCCTTTCTGATATTTGTTTTGTTTTTTTTCTAGGGATTTTCTATTATTGACCTCTTCTGTTCACATGAAATAGTTATGGTTTCACCAGTTTTAGGTGTGTTTTTTAATTTTCAATTTCCATGCCCCCATCATGAGGAGTCATTCCCTCTGATGGGGCTCTTTTCCTTTTTGATCTTGTTCATTAGGTTGATTCTTCATGTCCTCTCTCTGATCATGTTGGCAAGTTTCCTTTTGATAAGGAGCTTCTCTTCATCCAGTATAGAATTGTGTCTTAGTCCTTCAGGCACTCTTGAACTAGTGGTCTTTTGTTGGGTCTTTTAGCAGTTGTTGCTGTCACTCGCTCCTCAGTTGGACTGCTTTTGGATGTCCCAACACTATCTGAATTTCTGTGTCTCTCAATGTACTCCCAGTGATTTTTTTTTTGTCTTAGTCTATTGGGGGAGACAGGTCCATTTCCTCTGTTTTTCTGTTAATGCTCTTGGTACTGCTTGCTCTAAACCAAGGGATGCCAGGCATAAGAGAGCCTATCCTGGCGCTGTTCTACAATATCTGAATTCTTGTGTCCGTTGAAGGACTCAAAAAAAAAAAAAAAAAACATTTTACGGTGAGTGCAAAAAACTATTATAACCCCTTCCCGCCGACCGTACGCAGATGTGCGTACTCAGCTTTCGGGGGTTATACCGGGATGATGCCCGCCGCGGCAGGCATCATCCCGGTACCGTTGTTTAGAGCCGGCGATTGGCTATCTGAGTATAACAACCGATGTGGCTAAAAGCCGCTCGGCTGTTTTACCGGAGGAGCGGGAGGGGACATCCCCCCCTCCCGCCGCTCTTACTGGGCCTCCCGTGCGATCGGAAGGCCTGGTGTCCAATCGGCTGCATTCGGCGGCTGGGGGCGGGCTGGAATGAAGCTGCAGGCGGATTCGTTCCAGCCTTCTCGTAAACGTGGAAGCGACGTCATGACGTCACTTCCCGTTTACTCGGCTGCCAATGGCGCCGGTTTTAAAAAAATATACATTGTTCAGAATCGCCGTTTTCGGTGATCTGAATACTTTGGAGTGCAAAGGAGGGATTGGGGGTCTTTTAGACCCCCGATCCCTCCATAAAGAGTACCTGTCACCACCTATTACTGTCACAAGGGATGTTTACATTCCTTGTGTCAGCAATAAAAGTAAAAAAAATTTTTTTTTTTTTAAACACAATTTATAAGTATAAAAATAAATAAAATAAATTAAAAAAAATTTAAAGCGCCCCTGTCCCCGCGAGCTCGCGCAGCGAAGAAAACGCATACGGAAGTCGCGCCCGCATATGTAAACGGTGTTCAAATCACACATGTGAGATATCGCCGCGATCGTCAGAGCGAGAGCAATAATTCTAGCCCACCTCCTCTGTAACTCAAACCTGGTAACCGTAAAAAAAATTTAAAGCGTCGCCTATGGAAATTCATAGGTACCGTAGTTTGTCGCCATTCCATGAGTGCGTGCAATTATAAAGGGTGACCTGTTTGGTATCTATTTACTCGGCGTAACATCATCTTTCACATTATACAAAAACATTGGGGTAACTTTACTGTTTGGATTTTTTAAAATTCATGAAAGTGTCCCTTTTCCAAAAATTTGCGTTTTAAAACACAGCTGCACAAATACCGTGTGATATAAAATATTGCAACAATCTCCATTTTATTCTCTAGATTCTCTGCTAAAAAAATATATATAATGTTTGGGAACTCTAAGTAATTTTCTAGCAAAAAATACGGATTTTAACTAGTAAACACCAAATTTCAAAAATAGGCTTAGTCATGAAAGGGATAATTTTGGATATGGTATTGTAATATAGAACGTGTTAATAATCTTTAAACCTGTAGCTCCCATTAACCACTTAAGGACCAGAAGGATTTTCCCCCTTAATGACCAGGCCATTTTTTGCTATACAGCACTGCGTCGCTTTAACTGACAATTGCCCTTTTTCTCCCACAAATAGTGCTTTCTTTTGGTGGTATTTGATCACCTCTACGGTTTTAATTTTTTGTGCTATAAACAAAAAAAAGCAACAATTTTGAAAGAAAAACACTAATTTTTTGCTATAATAAATATCCAAAAAAAAAAAAAAAAACTTTTCTTCATCAGTTTAGGCCAATATGTTCTCTCCTACATTTTTTTTGGTAAAAAAAAAATTGCAATAAGCGTATATTGATTGGTTTGCGCAAAAGTTATAGCATCTACAAAATAGGGGATAGATTTATGTCGTTTTTATTATTTTATTTTTTTTACTAGCAATGGCGGTGATCTGCGATTTTTAGCAGGACTGCGACATTGCGTCGGACACTTTTGACACTTTTCTGGGACCAGTGACATTTATTCAGCAATCAGTGTTATAAATAGCCACTGCTTACTGTATAAATGTCACTGGCGGCCCCCCCTCCCACTGCCCTCCGGTGTTTCTACCGGCTCAACGCTTCCATCGGTGAGTCAGAGACAGGATCCGCTGGCCCCAGATGTTTACCATAGAGATTTCTGGCGGACCAGATGGCCGCCGGAGTCCCGATGATCGTTCGGAGGCCGGGCGTGACGTCATAACAGCCTCGGCATTGAAACAAACGGTGCCACTTTGACTGGGAAGCCAAGATCTTTTTTTTATTATTATTTCAGGCCTTATTGACCCCATATCTCACTGTAAAGAGGACGGATCATGTATGAATGTGCGTTAGGGACCTTAGATTTTAAGCTCCTTGAGGGTAGGGACTGATGTGAATGCATAATGTCAATGTAAAGCGCTGCGTAAATTGACGGCGCTATATAAGTACCTGAAATAAATTAAATAAATGAAAAAATAAATAAATGCCATATTCCTATTACAATGGACGTGTACATTCCTTGTAATAGGAATAAAAGTGATCCAATTTTTTTTTTTTTTTTTTTTTTTTTTAAGAAAGTGTCAAACAAAGAAAAAAAAAAACTTAAAATTACAATAAAAATTTAAAGCACCCCTGTCCCCGAATTAAAGCGAATTGGATTTACTGGGTTTTTTTTGTTCTTTAACGCACAAAACTGTTTTTTTGTTTTTTTTTTTAAATTGCTGCGCAAATACCGTGCGAGATAAAAGGTTTCAATGACCGCCATTGTATTCTCTAGGGTCTTTGCTTAAAAAACATATATAATGTTTGGGGGTTCTATGTAATTTTCTAGCAAAAAAATAGATTTTTACATGTAGGAGAGAAATGTCAGAATTGGCCTGGGTGGCAATTGGTTAAAGAAAAGAATACAATCACACATGGTGGGGGTTCACTGATGTTTTGGGGTTGCTTTGCTGCTTTAGGCACTGGATGTCTTGACCGTGTGCATGGCATTATGAAATCTAAAGACTACCAAAGAATGTTGGTGTGCAATGTCGGGCCCAGTGTCAGAAAGTTGGGTCTCCATCAGAGGTCATGGGTCTTACAGCAGGACAGTGACCCACAGCACATGTCAAAAAACACCTAGAAATGGTTTAAGACCGCGCTGGAGATTACTGAACTGGTCAGCAATGAGTCCAGATCTAAATCCCATAGAGCATTGTGGAGAGGTCTCAAAACAGGAGTTGGGAAAAAGGACCCTTCCAATCTGAGAGAACTGGAGCAATTGGCAAAAGAAGAGTGGTCCAAAATTCCAGAAGAATTGATGATTACAGGAAGCGATTGAATTAATTATTTTTTCAAAGGGGTGTGCTACCAAATATTAAATTAGGAGTGCCAACAATTTTGTCCAGTCCATTTTTGTAGATTTGCTTGGAATGTGTCAGATTTATGCTTTTTGTTTCTCCGCTTTTTGGTGTTTCACACCAATACAAACAAAAGAAATGAACAAGAGAATGCCTAAACATTTGTAATTGCAACAATTTTTTGAGCGAAGTGGTGCATTATCTGACAGAAATGGAGGGGTGCCAATATTTTTGCCCATGACTGTAAACAGGTACAACTTATGTGGGAGGATTAGTTTGATCTGTGTATCACCTGAGAATATTCACTTCATTGTGTATACAGCAGATAAAATAAGTATTGAACACGTCACCATTTTTCTAGGTAAATACATTTCTAAAGGTGTTATTGATATTAAAATTTTTTTAACACATGTCGGTAACAACCCATGCAAGCCAGAAGAAATCAAAACAAATAAGTTCAGAAATTAATGTATGTTTAATAAAATGTAATGACACAGGAAAAAAGTATTAAACACTCTAACTGAAATTTACTTCCTACAAAATCCTCTGTTGGTAATGACCACTTCAAGACGCCTTCTGTATGGAGAAACTAGTCACATGCATTGCTCAGATGTGATTTTGGCCCATTCTTCCACACAAACAGTCTTCAAATCTTGAAGTTTCCGTGGGCCTCTTCTATGAACTCTAATCTTATGTTCTTTCAATAGATTTTCTATTGGATTCAAGTCAGATGATTGGCTGAGCCATTCAAGCACCTTTATTTTCTGTCTTTGAAACCAATTGAGGCTCCTTGGCTTTGTGTTTGGGATCATTGTCTTGCTGAAATGTCCACTCTCGTTTGAAGCTGTTTTTTTTTTTGTAAGGTTTTACAACCACTTTAAAATCAGACCTAGTGATTCTACCTTGAAGGTCAACATTCAGGTACTTTCTATAGGGAAACCGTTCTCTCGACACTGTCTCTTCTGTGTTGTCACCCTATCACATGTGCCTCTAGTGAAAACTGCAAGTGGACAACCATGGTCCACTATTGTAAAAATCAGTAAGCAGGTTCAGATCTGTAGACCAGGAGCAGCAGAAAGACTGAAGAGCAGCACCACATCAATTCAGCAACCGATTTAAAAAAAAGTACCACAATACAGGGCTTTAGCAAGCTATTATTTAGTTGGGGTTTATAGAGCCTAATATGTGGTTCATGCTTTTTTTTTTTCTCTGCCGGGTTTGTTATTTTACAGAGACCCATCACCTCATGAGAGAGACCGTGTGGGAACATTTCTGTTCATATGTACTGATGCGTCTTTTGTATTAACCATGTTTACATGTATAATAAATTAGGGGTAAACAATCTTTACATTTTCCTGTTTGGAAGTTGCTCTCTTTGCTCCGTGACCTATGGGCACTGAGCGGAATTCAGGTCCTTTATGCCACAGGTTTAGGATACTGTTTGTGATTTTGTTCTTGTAAACTTAAAAACTGTATTTTGATAGCTGCCAAAGAATGTTTAAGTGACAACTTGAGATGTGTGAGTAATAATTAAAGCTGTACCAGGTCACACAGGTGAGAGGTAAGAGCAAATCCCCCCCCCCTTAATATTTTATAAATGGCAAGTCCTAGATGGTGTACAATTAGACACCTTAACATAACATGGGTCTACATACAATAATGGTCATAGGCATAACACTTTTACAAGCCATAGGCTGGATTCTCACTGTTTCTTGCATGTTACCATGCAATATACACACACATTTTGATGCACTATATTGGCAGTAAATACCCAGTACACTTATTGCCCGTTTATGCTTGTTAAAAAGGAACTACAGGCAAACCTCTAAATACATAGACACCTGTGCCATACTGTGCCATGTGGTCAGTATGTAGATTAAACTACAAATGCTGCTTTTAACGCAAACATTTTCTGAAAGTCATTTAGTTTCATTTTAAGGTGCATTGCAAATCTAGTACATTTTAATGTTTTTTCTTTGGAAGGGAAGAAGAGTGCTGTACAAATTCCATGAGCTGAAGATTAATTACAAAGTGTTAAAAGGGATCGCTGGTCGTGAAATTGCTGCCTCACGATGTGCAATTGTAAACGTTGCTGTGGAGATTTTTCTTATGGGTGGAAGACTAAACAGTGCAGTGCAGACATTGAGAGGTAAAAAAAAAATGTATTTCAAGTTTTTTTTAGAATGTGTTAAGCACCACATTACATATAACTGATTTGCACAAGATCATCCCTCAGTACAAAATTTTGAGCTAATACTGGGTATCTGGAGAAAAAATAAACTGAATTGTTATAATGGCTTTGGGATATTTTTAAAATGTTATAGCTTACATGTTTTTAAAGATGAAGTTTAGGTATGTCACTTTAGTCCAGCTTGGACCAATGTAAGTAATGTGATCTTGGGGGGATTTTTAAAGGATAAGTATGGCCTAAGCTCTTTTGGCTATACTTCTCCTGTGGGTCACAGGAGTGCACTTAGTTCTGCTCTCCTGTGACCCAAATTCAGCCCATAGCAGGCTAACAACACAGAACTGGTCCAGGGTCTGCAGAGATCCTGACATTAATGTCAGGATCTGCACAAATGCCTGACCAGCAGCTGGCTCAGCCTCCCAACGCACTGCTGAGAGCATCAGCCAGCCACTCCCGTCCCCTACACAGCCCAGCGCTCAGTCTGACCAGAGAACTTAGTGATCAGTGGTCTTTGATCGCTCCGTTCTCAGTGTAGAGGTGGCAGGGACAGCTGCCACATCGGACTGATGCTGCAGCTACATAGGTGAGTATGAATGTATTTTATTTTTTAATCTCCCACTTCTCTTTTAACTCAGTGGTAGTAGCAGTTTTAGTGAGATTCTGCCAGTGTGAGCTTTGCTTTAGGGCTTCTCGGCCCACTTTTATAAAACACCAAAAACACAGAAAACCTGCCCGCACAGGGGTTTCCACCATTAGAGTGAGTAACACAAAAATAATGCCAAGCCACCTTTCCCCCACTTCAGCAGCGCCAATGCTCTTTTCACTGGTCCCTCGGACATTTTAACCCAGCTTTCCTGGCTCTCTGGGTTTTCCTGGCTCACTCAGCCTGTAGTTACAGCATCCGGATGCATGGGCCCACTCCTTGGCCTCGCAAAAGTGAATCTCCTGGCACCCCAGGGCTCTCTCACTCTTCCGCGACCTCCGGATTTCCTCACCTAGTCGTCTCAGCTCAAGTCCTCCAGGCTATTTGTCTCCACTCTCCCAGCCCTATGGAATGCAATGCCCAAGCTTATCATTATATAAGGGCTGTGCTTACCTACACTCACATCCAGCTGAACACTGGGTTGAAGATTTCTTTCTTCCAAAAACGCCTCAATGTAGCCTGATCAATGGCATCCTCAATGCTGAGAAATACAGGCAGATTACCTATCCATCATGCCATACCATCAGGGAGGTGTGTGATTGACCTAAAATTTATTGTGCTGCAGGACAACTCCAAACTTATATCCAATGTCATTAAAGAAGAACAATTAGTCCTGTAAGTGATGGTTTGGCCTCCACAAAGCCCTGATCTCAAAATCATTGAGTCTGTGTCTGGGATTACTTAAGAGACGGAAGGATTTGAAGTGGATGTAAACCCGATTCATGAAATTTGACCTGGGCACATATATCTAGTATGTACTTATCTCTCTCCAAAGCCCTGTCTTGTGTCTGTCTTTATGCTGCTCGTTCTGTTATCAGCATAACTTCTGACAAGTTCCCCACGAAACGGGAAATAAAAACAGCTGGAAATTTGTGTCGGGTGGGTGTGCTATAAATAGATTAGCAGAGAGCTGGTCTATTCACAGCACAGCTCTGCACATTCCTTCCTTCCTCTGCCTATGTGGAGGGGGGTTGGGTGTGCATTTCCTCCAATCAGCTGTCATACAGTGTATGCCAAGACTTCACTCCCACAGCTGAAACAGGAAGAAAAACAATCTAACATGATGTGCACTTTCTAAACAGTATATAAAGCCAAAGACAGCAGATATACAAATAACTTATATAGGGAGATTTGTTTCATCTTTGTATCATCTGAGGCTATTCACTTCACTGGGTATAGGAGAGGGTTTACATCCACTTTAAGGCAGCCTATGTCCACAGAAGATCTGTGGTTAGTTCTCCAAGATGTTTGGAACAATCTACCTGTTAAGGTCCTTCAAACACTGTTCACAAGTGTACATAGAAGAATTGATGCTGTTTTGTAGGCAAAGGGTGGTCACAGGAAATATTTATTTGGATTAACCTTCTGTTCATTTACGTTCCATTTTGTTAATTAATAAAAAATAAATGAATAACTCTATGATATTCTATTTCTGAAAGCAACCTTGCTAGTACCGGGTTGGACCCCCCTTTGCCTTCAGAACTGCCATAATTCTTCATGGCATAGATTCAACAAGGTGTTGGAAACATTCTTCAGGGATTTTGGTCCATATTGACATGATAGCATTACGTAGTTGCTGCAGATTTGTCGGCTGCACCTCCATGATGTGAATCTCCCATTCCACCACATCCCAAAGGTGCTCTATTGGATTGAGATCTGGTGACTGTGGAGGCCATTGGAGGACAATGAACTCATTGTCATGTTCAAGAAACCAGTTTGAGATGATTTGAGCTGTGTGACATGGTGCATTATCCTGCTGGAAGTAGCCATCAGAAGGGTACACTGTAGTCATAAAGGGATGGACATGGTCAGCAACAATACTCAGGTAGGCTTAAACGATTCTCAATTGGTACTAAGGGGCCCAAAGTATGCCAAGAAAATATCCCCCACATTATTTCACCACCACCACCAACATGAACCGTTGATACAAGGCTGGATGGATCCATGCTTTCATGTTGTTTATGCCAAATTCTGACCCTACTATCTGAATGTCGCAGACTCATTAGACCAGGCAATGTATTTCCAGTCTTCTATTGTCCAATTTTGATAAGCCTGTGCCAATTGTAGCCTCTGTTTCCTGTTCTTAGCTGACAGAAGTGACACCCAGTGTGGTCTGCTGCTGTAGCCCATCTGCTTCAAGGTTCGATGTGTTGTGCATTCAGAGATAGTATTCTGCATACCTTGGTTGTAATGAGTGGTTATTTGAGTTACTGTTGCCTTTCTGTCATCTCATACCAGTCTGCCCTTTCTTCTGACAGCAAAGCATTTTCATCCACACAACTGCCGCTCATATTTTCTCTTTTTTGGACCACTCTCTGTAAACCCTAGAGATGGTTGTGCGTGAATATCGCAATAGATTAACAGCTTTTGAAATATTCAGACCACTCCGCATGGCACCAACACCCATGTTACGTTCAAAGTCACTTAAATCCCCTTTTTTCCCCATTCTGATGTTCAGTTTGAACTTCAGCAAGTCATCTTCACCACCTCCTAAATGCATTGATTAGCAATTTGTGTTACCAAAAAATTGAACAGGTGGAACTAATAAAATGTCAGGTGATTTTAGCAAATGGCTGCAATATAACAAAGAGTGAAAAATTTAAGGGGGTCTGAATACTTTCCGTCCCCACTGTATATACATATATATATATATATACATACAGTGGGGATGGAAAGTATTCAGACCCCCTTAAATTTTTCACTCTTTGTTATATTGCAGCCATTTGCTAAAATCATTTAAGTTCATTTTTTTCCTCATTAACCACTTCCCTACCAGGCCAATTCTGACATTTCTCTCCTACCGTACATGTAAAAATCATAATTTTTTTGCTAGAAAATTAAATAGAACCCCCAAACATTATATATGTTTTTTTTTTGCAAAGACCCTAGAGAATACAATGGTAGTTGTTGCAACTTTTTATCTCAAACAGTATTTGCGCAGGAATTTTTCGAACGCGTTTTGTTTGGGAAAAAAACTGTTTTGTGTTTTAAAAAAAAACAAAACAGTAAAGTTAGCCCAATGTTTTTACATATTGTGAAAGATGAAGTTACGCCGAGTAAATAGATACATAACATGTCACGCTTCAAAATTGCACACGCTCGTGGAATGGCGCCAATGTTACTTAAAAATCCCCATAGGCGATGCTTGAAATTTTTTTTACTGGTTACATGTTTTGAGTTACAGAGGAGGTCTAGGGACAAAATTATTGCTCTCGGCTGCTATGATCGTTCCTATGGTGTAGAGATTCGCCGGCTGAAACCGGCAATATCTGAATGATGTCTGTAACTACAGGCATCATTCAGATATACCCGCTCAAAGCCCAGGATGTCATATGACGTGGGCGGGCGGGAAGTGGTTAATGTACACACAGCACCTCATATTGACAGAAAAACACAGAAATGTTGACATTTTTGCAGATTTATTAAAAAAGAAAAACTGAAATATCACATGGTCCTAAGTATTCAAACCCTTTGCTCAGTATTTAGTAGAAGCACCCTTTTGATCTAATGCAGCCATGAGTCTTTTTGGGAAAGATGCAACAAGTTTTTAACACCTGGATTTGGGGATCCTCTGCCATTCCTCCTTGCAGATCCTTTCCAGTTCTGTCAGGTTGGATGGTAAACATTGGTGGACAGCCATTTTTAGGTCTCTCCAGAGATGCTCAATTGGGTTTAAGTCAGGGCTCTGGCTGGGCCATTCAAGAACAGTCACTGAGTTGTTGTGAAGCCACTCCTTCGTTATTTTAGCTGTGTGCTTAGGGTCATTGTCTTGTTGGAAGGTAAACCTTCGGCCCAGTCTGAGGTCCTGAGAACTCTGGAGAAGGTTTTCGTCCAGGATATCCCTGTACTTGGCCGCATTCATCTTTCCCTCGATTGCAACCAGTCGTCCTGTCCCTGCAGCTGAAAAACACCCCCACAGCATGATGCTGCCACCACCATGCTTCACTGTTGGGACTGTATTGGACAGGTGATGAGCAGTGCCTAGTTTTCTCCACATACAGTGCTTACCGCTTAGAATTAAGGCCAAAAAGTTCTTTTTTGGTCTCATCAGACCAGAGAATCTTATTTCTCACCATCTTTGAGTCCTTCAGGTGTTTTTCGGGCTTTCATGTGTCTTGCACTGAGAAGAGGCTTCCGTTGGGCCACTCGGCCATAAAGCCCCAACTGGTGGAGGGCTGCAGTGATGGTTGACTTTCTACAACTTCCTCCCATCTCCTGACTGCATCTCTGGAGCTCAGCCACCGTGATCTTTGGGTTCTTCTTTACTTCTCTCACCAAGGCTCTTCTCCCCCGATAGCTCAGTTTTTGGCCGGATGGCCAGCTCTAGGAAGGGTTCTGGTCGCCCCAAACGTCTTCCATTTAAGGATTATGGAGGCCACTGTGCCTTTAGGAACCTTAAGTGCAGCAGAAATTTTTTTGTAACCTTGGCCAGATCTGTGCCTTGCCACAATTCTGTCTCTGAGCTCTTCAGGCAGTTCCTTTGACCTCATGATTCTCATTTGCTCTGACGTGCACTGTGAGCTGTAAGGTCTTATATAGACAGGTGTGTGGCTTTCCTAATCAAGTCCAGTCAGTATAATCAAACACAGCTGGACTCAAATGAAGGTGTAGAACAGGGATATGCAATTAGCGGACCTCCAGCTGTTGCAAAACTACAAGTCCCATCATGCCTCTGCCTCTCTGTGTCATGCTTGTGGCAGTCTTGCTATGCCTCATGGGACTTGTAGTTCTGACACAGCTGGAGTTCCGCTAATTGCATATCCCTGGTGTAGAACCATCTCAAAGATGATCAGAAAAAATGGACAGCACCTGAGTTAAATATGAGTGTCACAGCAAAGGGTCTGAATACTTAGGACCATGTGATATTTCAGTTTTTCTTTTTTAATAAATCTTCAAAAATGTCAACAATTCTGTGTTTTTCTGTCAATATGGGGTGCTGTGTGTACATTGAGGGAAAAAAATGAACTTAAATGATTTTAGCAAATGGCTGCAATATAACAAACAGTGAAAAATGTAAGGGGGTCTGAATACTTTCCGTCCCCACTGTATATACAGTTATGCTCATAAGTTTTACATACCAGATTTCTTGGCCATTTTTCAGAGAATATGAATGATAACACAAAAACTTTTCTTTCACTTATGGTTAGTGTTTGGCTGAAGCCATTTATTATCAATCAACTGTGTTTACTCTTTTTTAAATCATAATGGCAACAGAAACTATCCAAATAACCCTGATCAAAAGTTTACATACCCTGGTGATTTTGGCCTGATAACATGCATACAAGTTGACACAAAGGGGTTTGAATGGCTATTAAAGGTAACCATCCTCACCTGTCATCTGTTTGCTTGTAATTAGTGTGTGTGTGTGTGTGTGTGTGTGTGTGTATAAAAGGTCAATGAGTTTCTGGACTCCTGACGGACCCTTGCATCTCATCCAGTGCTGCACTGACGTTTCTGAGTCATGGAGAAAGCAAAAGAATTGTCAAAGAATCTTCGGGAAAAGGTAGTTGAACGGTATAAAACAGGAAAGGGATTTTAAAAAGATATCCAAGGAATTGAGAACGCCAATCAGCAGTGTCCAAACTCTAATCAAGAAGTGGAAAATGAGGGGTTCTGTTGAAACCAAACCACGGTCAGGTAGATCAACTAAAATTTCAGCCACAACTGCCAGGAAAATTGTTCTGGATGCAAAGAAAACCCCACAAATAACGTCAGGTGAAATACAGGACTCACTGCAAACATGTGGGGTGGCTGTTTCAAGATGCACAATAAGGAGACACTTGAAGAAAGATGGGCTGCATGGTCGAGTCGCCAGAAGAAAGCCATTACTACGCAAATGCCACAAAGTATCCCGCTTACAATACGCCAAACAGCACAGAGACAAGTCTCAAAACCTTCTGGCACAAAGTCATTTGAAGTGACAAGACCAAAATTTAGCTTTTTGGCCACAACCATAAACGCTACATTTGGAGGCCTATAATGAAAGGTACACCATTCCTACTCGCCTGACCTAAACCCCAAAGAGAATCTGTGGGGTATTGTTAAGAGGAAGATGAGGGACACCAGACCCTGCAATGCAGACGAGCTGAAGGCCGCTATCAAAGCAACCTGGGCTTCCATAACACCTCAGGAAAGGAAAACGTTTGAACTAAGAATGATACTTCTTTTTGACACGAAGAATAATGGCCTGAATTTAGATATTGGTTTCCTTACACATTATGCTAAAGTTTTACGACCGCTCTGTGACCAGCATCCCCCCCTGCATTCCCTCCCTAGCTCTCCCTCTGTCTTATCTCACTTTTCAATTTTCTCTATAACACCTCAGCAATGCCACAGGCTGAACACCTCCATGCCACACCGCATTGATGCAGTAATTCATGCAAAAGGAGCCCCGACCAAGTACTGAGTGCATACTTTAACCGTACATGAACATACTTTTCAGTAAGCCAACATTTCTGTATTAAAAATCCTTTTTCATTATTGGTCTTATGTGATATTCTGATTTTCTGAAATGCTGAATTTTGGGTGTTCACTAGCTGTAAGCCATAATCCTCATAAAAAAAAGAAAGAAATGCTTGAAATATATCACTCTGTGTGTGACGCATCTATATAAAATATGAGTTTCACTTTTTGAATTGAATTACTGAAATAAATGAACTTTTTGATGATATTCTAATTTTATAAGATGCACGTGTGTGTGTGTGTGTATGTATGTGTATACACTGATATATATATATATACACTGATTTTTGCCAAAGAAGAGATGTGCAGGGAGGCATGTCTGCACAAGTCTTGGCCATTAGAGGACAGGCATGCTCTGCTCCCAGCACAGATAGAAAACTGACCACCCTAGAAAAGATGTGCCTACTGTGGTCAGTTTGAAATAGCAAAGTAGGGGAACTGGCAGGATCACCAGGAATTTCACACATTAGAAATACAAAGAGAACTGAATACTTTTTAATACAAATACGTGGTACAACATATACATACCAGGAATATGAAATGTTGGAGTAACCTACAAGCCTACGAAATGTGTAACAATGTACTACCTCATTCTCCGCATATCCAGCACTGGTAAGGGAATAAGCTTTTGTAGAGAGGCTGGGCTCTTGTACCAACCGAATAGGAGCTTGAAGCTTGTGTCCAATTGGCAATACGTTTTTTAAATGTCAGCAAAAAAGCCTTGCTTCAGTGCTCTTCTGGGATGCAGTGGCCCATTTCCTTCAAGTCCAGTGTGTAAAAGGGACACTTAAAAAAGCATGCGACAGGAGGATGTTAGAGCTGCAAAATCAGATGTTAACATTCTGTTTGTAACATACACAGGGTTTCAAAGGGTTTTGAATCTCTACAAAGTCGTCCTGACTCGAGAAGTTTAGAGTGAAAATGTTTGAGTTGGAGGTATAAAAACCATTTCCCCTGTCTAGGGACTTCTGTGGTGAGAAGCTCCGTTAGGGGTTTAAGTCCAGAAGAACTGATTCAGTTAGAACTGATTCAATCAGATTGTCAAAGATGGAGAGTCCGTGGGGGTGTGATAGGGGCAGGATGTGTCTTCTCAGAGCTCCATCTTTCCTCCTGAAATGTATCAGTTTTTGGTACCTTTTTAACCGAACTTACTCGAATTCCAATGCCATCCTCAGCGTCTTAAAAGTACAAGGGGCCGCCTCGGTTGGATCAGTGGCAGCTCCGCTCTCAGCGTGGCATGGACACAAGCTCCGCCTCCACCATTTTCCGTCCTGTGTCGTCCTCACAGCATGCCAGGCAGCAGGGCATGAGGATGGAGAAGGCAGCAGGCGTTGCACTCCAGATCCCCGCCCCAGTCCCCCGAGCTGGAGGTGGATACGGCGGCTATCACCAAACTGATCCTGGAAGCTATTGCACATTGACTATTTGGCATCTGAATGTAATCTCATCAGACATGATTTAGATAAGATCAGGTTCAGACTTACCACGGCTGAGGATCGTATTTCTGAGGTGGAGGATTCCTCGCACTCCCAGGACTTCACAGCTGTCCGAGCTCAGAGATATGGTAAGATCAGTCTAACATAGAGCTGATGACGCTGAAGACAGACTGAGGAGGAATAACATATGGGTGGTGGGTTTGCCAGAAGGTGCAGAGGGGGCTAAACCGGTATTATTTTCTAAACAGTTCTTTAAAAATCTGCTATCCCTGGGGGACCTCCCACCCACATATGTTGAGAGAGCACACCAGGTTCCCACTGAAGCGGGGCCTCCAGGCTCCCCACAGTGGCCTTTCCTGATCAGGTTTCTGAATAGGAGACAGTGACATGCTCCTAGCTGAAGCAAGGAAGCATCAAGATCTAATGTTTGAAAATGCATGCATTGTGCTCTTTCCTGACTTTTCTGATGAAACACAGAAAACGTCGCTCCATTACAGATGTCAGGAGAAGGTTCAGAGAAAAGGAAATAAAGTACAGTTTGCTGTATTCTAGCCGACTTCAGGTTCAGTACAAGGGCACAGTCAAGTTCTTTGATACCCCGCAAGATGCCTGTGATTGGTTGGATAACAACCCCTAGTGCCAACTTGAGCTTGGTTCTCCCTTGAAGATGTCTTCCAAGCGGCCAACTGGGTTTGCAATCACCTTTTGCTGAGGGTGCTAGAACTGATGCTCTTTCTTATACTGTTACCCTGTACACGGGTTGAGGTGCATTTGGGACTGCATGTTTATCTGCAATTCTCATCTCTCTGCTACACTTATCCGTCCTGCAGCTAGAAGGTTGCACCGTATCCTGGTATATTGCATGGAGTCTCCTGTTGTAGATGCAAGTTTACCACCTAGAACTGCCGAACTTTCAACACCAACAGTTGGATATTTCCAGTTTTTTGGGGGGTTTAGGGATCAAGCTGCATACCAGACAGTTTTTTTTTTTTTTTTTAGTTTACAAGTTTCTGGTATAACGGCGGGGGGGGGGGTTACCGATCAGTTCAATGGTTCATATTTATGTATTGCTCGAATAAACATGTCATGTTTCAGGTTTACCAATGGATAGCAAACTTAAAGTGGTGTCTTGGAATGTGAAGGGTTTGAATAAGAAATTCAAGAGGGCGGCGGTGTTTCAGTATCTTAAACAAGTTGAGCCACATGTTGTCCTCCTGCAGGAGACTCACCTTGCCGGGGGTAAGATTTTGTCCCTGCGTAAACCCTGGATACAAAGGCCATTTCACTCTACGTATTCCACCAGTGCAAGAGGGGTTTCCATACTAATCAGTAAGGCTGTCCCCTGTACTATTCACCAAGTGTTTTCTGATCTGGGGGGTCGATATGTGGCTGTGGTACTGGACATCTATTATCATAAACTGTTGCTTGTGAACATCTACTTACCTCCTCCTTTCCAAGTGCAATTACTATATGATTTAATGGTTAAGTTAGCACTGTTTGCCAATTTACCTATGATGTTAATGGGTGATTTCAATGCCATTTTATACCCTGTATTGGATTCATCTAACACGAATAGGCCAGCCTCGGTGGACCTCCGCTCCTGAGTTTCTGTATCAGATCTTTCTGAATTATAGCGTTGGAAACACCCAGATGTTAACTCGTATTCTCATCTATCTGCTACACATAGGTCCTCAGCTACAATTGACCTGGCGTTTGGCAATGCTCCCCTATTAATGTATGTTCAGGATTCAGATTATTTGGCTGGAGGAACATCGGAACACAACCCACTTTCTGTCACCCTGGCTCTCCCAGGGGGAGGGAAGAGGGGGAGGTTGGAGGTTATCACCTGGCTGGTTACAGGAGGATCAAGTGTCTTCCCTACTACATCACTCCATTGTGACCTATTGGTCTACTAATGCGGACTCGGCTGAGCCAGCAGTGGTATGGGATGCCTTTTAAAGCTGTGGTGAGGGGAGAATGTATATCTGCAATTAAATCGGTTAGGAAAGGCAATAAATTGGAGGGTGAGGTTCTACTAGCCAAAGAGAAGGGAAATGTGAGAGGGACCATGCCGACTCTCCATCGGATGTTACTTGCACACCTCCGTTGGAGGCGAAGCGTCTTTTGTCCTTACATTTTACGGGACTTGCTCATACTGAAGCTGGGAGGTGGGCAGAGTCTATTTTCTCTCAGGGGGACAAAATGGGCAAACTTCTGCCCATCTTGGTAGCAGATAAAAAAATAACAGTCAGTATACATGTTATCGAGCGCTGGGGGAGATTTGGTTACAGACTCGACCAGTATTCTAGCGGAATTTGTGAGTTACTACTCTTCTCTTTGCACCCCTATACCTTCCTATGACTCTACAGACTTGGATAAGTTGCTGAGTGGTTTGTCTTTCCTAGGCTATATCAGACTCTGATATGGATCTTCTTGATGCCTATATTTCAGCTTTGGAGATTGAGTCGGCTATATTAGCCTTTCTGCCTCAGAAGGCTCCGGGGCTGGACGGCTTCCCTGCGGACTTCTATAAACTTTATATGGAATAATTAGCTCCTAGACTCAGTGTGCTGGGGGCTGTCCCCCTAAACTTCTTTTACAGTGCTCAACGATTTTGCCTCTTTCTCGGGTCTTCGAGTGAACTGGGGCAAGTCATCTATTCTACCGTTGAGTGTGGATGCAAGGAGGGAAGCGGATACTAACCTTCCTTTACAGTGGATTTCATCTACCACCTACTTGGGTGTAAAAATCACAGCTAATATCCAGGATTACATGTCTCTAAACGCCTGTTAGTGTCACAGCTTAACCAAAAAAACGCAATTATGGAAGCGGTTACCCCTGTCATTTCATGGGGCATATCAACCTTATCAAAATGAAGATTTTGCCAGTAATTTTGTACTTCCTATGACATTCCCCAGTGTGAATCCCCAAAGCATATTTCCAAAAACTGGATAGTATCATTGGGTCTTTTTTGTTGTCTCCCCAGTCACCCTGCATAGGAATTGGGGTACTACAAGAACCCTGGGGACAGGGAGGGTTAGCATTACTAGATTGGCAAAAATACTACCTGGCTGGACAGATGGTTTTTGCTAGACGATGGCTGCTGGCAGATGATGGGGACTCTTCCACAATCCTGCAGGCGACACAGTTGGGGTCATATGAGAGTCTGCGATTAGCATTGTATAGGGGCCCAAAATCCAATTTACAATTAACGCAGTCAATGAAAGCGACTATTAACCACTTCCTGCCCGGCCTATAGCAAAATGCCGGGCGGTGGTTGTTATCCTGACTGGGCGTCATATGACGTCCAGCAGGATAACAGCGGCCGCGTCCCCGTGGGGGGGGGGCATTGTGGAGATAGATTGGTGGTGTGTCAGTCCGACACACCGCTACACCGATCTCTGTAAAAAGCCTCCGATGGAGGCTCTTTACTACGTGATCAGCCGCGTCCAATCACGGCTGATCACGATGTAAACAGGAAGAGCCGTTGATCGGCTTTTCCTCACTCGCGTAGACAGAGTAGAGGAGAGCAGATCGGCGGCTCTCCTGACAGGGGGGTCTGTGCTGATTGTTTATCAGCGCAACCCCCCCCTCGGATGCCCGCACTAGATCACCAGGGAAGCTGCTAGGACCACCAGGGAAGCAGGCAACATGTGGATGGCCAGGAATGTACCCCATGGCCATCCATATGTGCCCAGTCTGTGCCAATCAGTGCCCACAAATGGGCACTGACTGGCATTATTATAAAGCAGTGATGCCCAGCAATGCCACCCATTAATGTCATCGGTGCCACCAATCAGTGTCAACAGTGCCACCCATCAGTGTCCATCTGTGCCACATATTAGCGCCCATCAGTGCCCACACCGCTACACCGATCTCGGTAAAGAGCCTCCGATGGAGGCTCTTTACTACGTGATCAGCCGTGTTCAATCACGGCTGATCACGATGTAAACAGGAAGAGCCGTTGATCGGCTTTTCCTCACTCGCGTAGACAGAGTAGAGGAGAGCCGATCGGCGGCTCTCCTGACGTGGGGGTCTGCGCTGATTATTTTTCAGCGCAGCCCCCCCCCCCCGCGGATGCCCACACTGGACCACCAAGGAAGCCGCCAGGCCCACCAGAGAAGCCCCCAGCATGTGGATAGCCATCCACATATTAAAAAAATGCCCAATATATGCCAATCAGTGCCCACAAATGGGCACTGACTGGCAACATTATGGATCAGTACAGACAAGTGATGCCCAGCAATGCCACCCATCAGTGCCCATCTATCAGTGCCCATCTGTGCCACCTATCAGTGCCACCCATAAGTACCCATCAGTGTCGCCTATGAGTGCCCATTAGTGCCGTATACCAGTGCCACCTCATCAGTGCAGCCATATCAGTGCCCATCATTGAAGAAGAAAACTTACTTCTTTACAAAAAAATTTAACAAACAAAAACTTTTTTTTTCCTAAATTTTCGTTCTTTTTTTATTTGTTGCGCAAAAAATAAAAATCGCAGAGGTGATCAAATACCACCAAAAGAAAGCTCTATTTGTGGGAACAAAATGATAAAAAATTTGTTTGGGTACAGTGTTGCATGACCGCGTAATTGTCATTCAAGTTGCGACAGCGCTGAAAGCTGAAAATTGGCTTGGGCAGGAAGGTGTATAAGTGCCTGGTATTGAAGTGGTTAAAGATTGGGAAGCAACTACTAACCTGGCATCTCCCAGTTACATCAGAGTTATACCTTCTGCTCCCCTATGGATGAATCCTAATCTTTCTAATTTTTACTCCCTCCTGGATCCCATGATTTGGCCAGTAGGGGTGTAAAGGTTTTTGGAGCCATTACCAGGGAGGGAGAACTCATAACATTCGATCAATTGAAGACTAGGCATGACTTGCCCAATTCATACTTCTTTTGCTATCTTCAATTACGCTATGCATTTCAGGCACAATTCTCCAGTCAGAAAGTTGAGGTTCTACCTTCGGCCCTGGAAGACCTTTTATCTGATGAAGATCTGGTTAACCCGTTATCAGTCACGTATAAACCCTTATTAAAAAAAAACACCGCCAGCAGTAGCTAGATGTCAGGAACGGTGGGTGGCAGAAATCCCAGATATTCAGGGGGAGGGTTGGGAGGATATGTGGGACCACCCCTTTAAACATTTAGTGTCTGCTAGGGACAGACTGATACAGTTTAAATTCTTACATATGATTTACTATACGCCAGCTAGGCTGACATGCATTTATCCCTCCTCTACAGATGCGTGTTGGCGATGTTTCTCTTCCCCAGCTAATGCAGAGCATATTTTTTGGAGTTGTTCACAGATCCAGATTTTCTGGTCAGAGATCACTTCCTGTATCTCTGAGGTTCTTAGTGTTCCAAATGTTTTTAGCAGTTGAACTATGTTAGTTCTAAATGTTGTCAGCCCTGCAAGGCCAATGGGGCAGAGTAGGTATGTTGCCTGCATTGTCCTTTTTGTTTTTGTTGTGTGCAACTGTGCAAAAAGATTACATAAAAAGAATTTTCAAAAAAAAAGATGGGAGAGTCCGTCCAATACAGGAAACTTATACAGTGGAGACCTGGAGTAAACTCAGGGTTGCCCAGGATAGGTGTGAGAGGGCCAGTGTGCATAAAAATATTATATTTTTTCACTGCAAGGCTTCAGATGTGAAGAAGGCAGGCCAATAGTGGAGGAAGAGAAGGAGGCGGCCAAAGAGCCGGACAAACCCAGGGTAAGGACGTCGGAGGTAATGGAGAGAAATGCCATTTGATACGAACCCAGAGTTTGGTCTGGCCATGTAAAAACCAGTCTAGGATTCCGATGAGAATAGTGGCCATGTAATAAAATTCAAGATGGGGTAAGCCTGTTCCTCCTGCCTTCCTTTTCACCAGGATGATATGCTGCAGCTGGACTGGTATCAGGAACCATGAATCAGACCGAGACAGAAGTTTAGTTAAATAACACTTGTTTAATATTAATAAGGTAAACAGGGTAAGCGTAGTCAAAACAAGCCAGAGTTCAGTAACCGGATCGGGTAGTCAGCAAATGTCAGAGAGCCAGAGCTAAATGTAGTAGTACAGCAAGCAGGATCAGGAGCCAGAAGGAACGTCAGCCGAGTAAGTCTTCAACAGGAACGCAGGAGAAAGTCTCTGATGTTGACAAAGGCGAAGGCAGAGATCAAGTGAGCTGGACCACTTTAAGTAGGCAGGACTGACGAGCAGAATCAACAACAGCTGGGTAACTCTGGAGAGAGATGGGAGGTGGCAATTAGCCGTCAGCTGAGAGAAGCTCAGAGAAGGAAGGGCTGAGCCCAGCCCTGACAGTACCCCCTTCTCAATGACCCCTCCCCCTCGGAGGACCACCGGGCTTGAGGGGAAAACATCTATGGAAATCATGGAGGAGGACAGGGGCATGTACGTCCGAGGATGAGATCCAAGTGCGTTCCTCCAGACCGTACCCCTTTCAATACACCAGGTACTGTATGTGCCCACGGAACCTACGGGAGTCAACAATGGATTGTACTTCATACTCCTCATGGTTCTCAACCTGTATAGGGTGAGGACGTGGCACCGAGGTGGAAAGGGGTGATTGCAGACCAAAGGTTTCAATAAGGAGACATGAAACACATTTGAGATGCGCATACTAGGAGGAAGGTCTAAGGCGTAAGCCACTGTGTTTAATCCTGCGAAGGATACGGAAAGGCCCAATAAACCGAGGTGCGAACTTCAAAGAAGGAATACGAAGTCGGAGGTTGCGAGACGACAGTCAGACTCTGTCCCCAACCTTGTAGGAAGGTGCAGGCAGGCGTCTGCAGTCAGCATGGAGTCTGTACCTATCGTTAGCATGTTGCAAAGCCTCCTGAACTTGTGCCCAAGTGGAACGAAGACCACGGAGATGCTCCTCTAATGCAGGAATATGCTGCGGAACAAACGAGTCAGGCAACATGGAAGCCTGGAAATAATAATTCGCCATAAACGGGGACAATCGGGAAGCAGAATTCAAGGCACTGTTGTGAGCAAACTCTGCCCACAGTAATAGGTCTGACCAGCTGTTATGATGGTCAGAAATATAGCAACGTAAGAATTGCTCCAAGGACTGATTGGCTCGTTCTGCGGCTCCATTAGACTGCGGGTGATACGCAGAGGAGAAAGCAAGCTGAATTCCCAACTGTGCACAAAAGGCTCGCCAGAACCGGGAGACAAACTGACTACCCCTGTCCGAGACAATCACCTTGGGTAGCCCATGTAAGCGAAAGATCTCCTGAGCAAAAATGGAAGCCAGTTCCTTAGAAGTGGGCAACTTCTTAAGTGGAATACAATGACACATCTTTGAGAACCAGCCAACCACCATAAGAATAACAGTGTTGCCTTGGGAGTTGGGTAACTCCACAATAAAATCCATAGACAGGTGGGTCCAGGGCCTCTCTCCATTGGGTATGGTTTGTAGGAGGCCCACTGGAAGGTGTCGTGGAGTCTTACTCTGAGCACACACGGAACAGGCAGCTATGAAGGCAGTTACATCAGCCCGTAGACTAGGCCAACAGAATTGTTGGGAAATGGCCCAAACGAGTTGATTCTTCGCAGGGTGGCCAGCTGCTTTGGGAAAACGGTAAGTCTGGAGCACGGCAGTACGGAGACTCTCTGGGACAAAGCAGCGGTCACAAGGTTTCTCAAGAGGAGCATGGACCTGAGCAGCAAGAATTTTGTCACCCAAAGGAGAAGTAAGACTGGTACGAACAGTAGCCAGAATGCGATCAGGAGGAATCACAGGAACCGGAACCGACTCCAACTTGGAAGTGGAGGAAAATTGTCGTGACAAGGCGTCAGCCCTTACATTCTTAGTACCGGGTAAGAATGAGACAATGTAATTAAAACTCGACAAGAAAAGAGCCCATCGCGCCCTTCTGGGAGAGAGACACTTAGCCTCTGACAAGAATGTGAGATTCTTATGGTCAATAAGAATGAGAACCGACACAGTGGTACCTTCAAGGAGATGTCTCCATTCTTTCAGGGATAAAATGATTGCCAACAGCTCTCTGTCACCAATCTCGTAATTGCACTCTGCAGGTGACAATTTCTTGGAAAAGTAGCCACACAGATGCATAGCGCTCTCAGAGTTAGGACGTTGAGACAGAAGGGCGCCAACTCCAGTCTCGGAAGCATCAACTTCCAGGATAAAAGGCAACGTAGGATCAGGATGTGCCAACACAGGAGCAGAAACAAAGGCAGCCTTGAGACTCTCAAAGACCTTAATGGACTCTGGAGACCAACTCTGTGGGTTACCGTCCTTTCTGGTCATATCAGTCAGGGGCTTGACCAGAGACGAGAAGTTACAAATAAACTTCCGATAATAGTTGGCAAAGCCCAGGAAACGCTGCAGAGGACGTAAACCCACGGGTCGGGGCCACTGTAGGACTGCTGAAAGTTTCTCTGGGTCCATCAAAAAAACAGCAGTGGAAATGACATAGCCCAGGAATTTAACCTGTTCACAACGGAACTCGCACTTCTCCAGTTTACAATAGAGATTGATCTCTTAGTTTCTGAAGCACACGACAGACATCTGTGTGGTGGCTCTCCAGGGACTTGGAAAATATGAGGATATCATCGAGATAAACCACCACACATAACTGCAACAAATATTGGAGGACATTGTTAATAAATTCCTGGAAAACTGGTGGGGTGTTACAAAGGCCAAAAGGCATTACGAAGTACTCATAATGGCCTGTTCTGGTATTAAATGCAGTTTTCCACTCATCGCCCTCCTTAATCCGCACGTGAGATTGTATGCCCCTCTCAAATCAAGCTTTGTGAAAAGCTCCCTTGAGGCTGTCAAATAACTCTGTAATCAACGGAATCGGGTAGGCATTCTTAATCGTGAAACGATTGAGACCCCTATAATCAATACAAGGTCTCAGTTCACCGCTCTTCTTCACAAAAAGAAACCAGCAGGAGTCGAAGATTTGCGGATGAAACCTTGAGAAAGTGCATCCGCAACATACTCCTCCATGGCCTTATCCTCCAAGACCGACAAAGGGTAAACCCGGCCATGAGGGGGTATGGCACCAGGTTGAAGGTCAATTGCGCAATCATAAGGTCAGTGTGGAGGCAAACTACCGGCTTGACCTTTTTCAAAGACATCGCTAAAATCGCGGTACTCCTCCGGCAGGGAGGAGAGTGAAGAGGTGCACAGGACCTTGGCTACCTTCTGGAAGCATGTCTCACTGCATTGTGGTGACCAGGAGAGAACCTCAGCATGGAGCCAATCAAAAGAGGGCTTGTGCCTCTGTAACCAAGGATAACCAATAACCAACGGAAACCTAGGTGTGGAAATAACTTGGACTTGGATTATCTCATGGTGAAGAGCCCCTATGGTCATGGACAATGGAACCGTCTCATGAGTCACATGGGCAGGCTGTAGAGCAGGAGTCTTCAAACTATGGCCCTCCAGTTGTTCAGAAACTACAATTCCCATCATGCCTAGTCATGTCTGTGAATGTCAGAGTTTTACAATGCCTCATGGGACACGTAGTTCTGCAACAGCTGGAGGGCCGTAGTTTGAGGATCCCTGCTGTAGAGGTCTCCCGTCAAGAGCCTCAATGGCAAGTGTAGTGTCACGCAGCTGCAGCGGAATCAAGTGCTGCGATACAAAGACAGCATCAATGAACAGGCCTGCAGCCCCAGAGTTGATTAGAGCCTGTATCTCGATGGATGACTCAGCCCAAGAAAGGGTGACCGAAACCAGGGGCTTATCCTTCTGTATAACTGGGGATGAAACAACGCCATCTAAGGTCTGTCCATGACAGGACCTCGAGGTTCGGGCGTTTCCTTGGTGGGTAGGACAAGACTTCAAAAAGTGACCTGCCTGGCCACAATAAAGGCACAATCTCTCCCTCCTCCTAAAGGCTCTCTCATCCGCAGAGAGACGTGTGGAGCCCAAGTGCATGGGTTTATCTTCACTGACCGACTCGGTACCAGGAGGCATGGGAGGTGAGGGAGGCACGGGTGGGACTGCAAAGCTCGGAGGCAAACGTACAGGAGGCTTCCGCAAATGCTCCTTAAAAGAGAGTCTTTCTCTGAGTCTGGAGTCAATGAGGATGGCAAACGTGATCAACCTCTCCAGCTCAGTGGGTCTATCTCAGGCTGCTATCTCATCCTTGATGGAATCCGAGAGACCATGAGAAAAAGGAGCCACGAGGGCCTCATAGTTCCAAGCAACCTCTGCTGCTAGAGTATGGAATTCAATGGCGTAGTCGGCAAAAGTTCTCGTATTCTGTTTGAGGGACGTTAGGCACTTGGCAGCAAAAGCGGAGCGTGCAGGAACGTCAAATACCCTTGTAAAGGAGGCCACAAAGTCAGGGTAACTCAAGACAACAGGTTTTTGCGTCTTCCATAGAGGGTTTGCCCAGGCCAAGGCTCTCTCAGAAAGCAAAGATATCACAAAACCTACTTTGCTTCTGTCCTTCGGGAATACCTGAAGCAGCATCTCAAAGTATATCTCAACCTGGTTAAGAAACCCTCTGCATTGAACTGGATCGCCCCCAAATCGCTGAGGAAGTAGAGCGGAACCTCTTATAGAGGTAATACTCGAGGCGAGCAGCCACAGTGGGAGTTTCCAGATGAGCCGTGCGACTCAGGAGCGTTTGTAACGCTATGGCAAACTGATCCATGCGGTGATCTTGCTAATCCAATCTGGAAAAAATATTACCAACAAGTGGATTGACTGTATCTTCTGAATTCATGGCCTTTGCCTACTATCAGGAACTATGAATCAGACGTATAGTTAAATCACACTTGTTTATTAATAATAATAGTAAGGTAAACAGAGTAAGCGCAGTCAAAACAAGCCAGAGTTCAGTGACTGGATCGTGTAGTCAGCCAAACAAATGTCAGAGAGCCAGAGATAAACGTAGTAGAACAGCAAGCAGGATCAGGAGCCAGAAGGAACGTCAGCAGAGCAAGTCTTCAAAAGGAACGCAGGAGAAAGTCACTGTGATGTTGACAAAGGAGAAGGCAGAGATCAAGTGAGCTGGACGACTTTAAAAGCAGGACTGACGAGTAGAATCAACAACAGCTGGGTAACTGTGGAGAGAGATGGGAGCTGGCAATTAGCCAACGGCTGAGCAGCCAGCTCCGAGAAGGAAGGGCTGAGCCCAGCCCTGACAGTACCCCCTCCTCAATGACCCCTCCCCCTCGGAGGACCACTGGGCTTTAGGGGAAAACGTCTATGGAAATCATGGAGGAGGACAGGGGCATGTACGTCCGAGGATGAGACCCAAGAGCGGTCCTCTGGACCGTACCCCTTCCAATGCACCAGGTATTGTATGCGCCTACGGGAGTAAACAATGGATTGTACTTCATACTCTTCATGGTTCTCAACCTGTATAGGGTGAGGACATGGCACCGAGGTGGTAAAGCGATTGCAGCTGGGTAACTGTGGAGAGAGATGGGAGCTGGCAATTAGCCGACAGCTGAGTGGCCAGCTCAGAGAAGGAAGGGATTAGCCCAGCCCTGAAAACTGGTTGCAAGACCATAGATGAGTAAGTAGCACTGAATTAAAGACTTGACGCATGAGAAACATGAATTGGTAAGGTTTGAAAAATATATAAAAATCAGGGAAAAACATCCATTTTTATAAAGGGACATTCTTCTGGACCAGGATTGACGCTTAGACGACCAGTGTTGAAGACAACGTTGGGTTGATGCTAAAAATGGCAGAGAGTTCATACAACTTGTCAGGTTGCAATGGGATCTGTACCTCCAATTAGTTGTTTGAATGCTGATCCCAACAACATGGGAATGAGCCATTTAAAGTGGAGCTTCACCCAAAAGGGGAAATTCTTCTTTAACCACTTCCCTCCCGGCCTATAGCAGATTGGCCGGGCGATGGTTCAGTTATCCTGGCTGGGCGTCATATGACGTCCTTCAGGATAACATGCCACCACGCGTCCGTGGGGGCGCGCATCGAGGCGATCGGTGGAGCAGTGTGTCAGTCTGACACACCGCTCCACCAATCTTGGTAAAGAGCCTCCGGCGGAGGCTCTTTACCACGTGATCAGCCATGTCCAATCACGGCTGATCACGATGTCAATAGGAAAAGCCGTTGATCGGCTTTTCCTCACTCGCGTCCAACAGACGCGAGTAGAGGAGAGCCTGTCAGTGGCTCTCCTGACGGGGGTCTGTGCTGATTATCAGCGCAGCCCCCCCTCGGATGCCCGCACTAGATCACCAGGGAAGCTACTAGGACCACCAGGGAAGCAGGCAACATGTGAATGGCCAGGTATGTACCCCATGGCCATCCACATGTGCCCAATCAGTGCCCACAAATGGGCACTGACTGGCACCATTATAAAGCAGTGATGCCCAGCAATGCCACCCATCAATGTCATCAGTGCCACCAATCAGTGTCAACAGTGCCACCCATCAGTGTCCATCTGTGCCACATATTAGCGCCCATCAGTGCCCACCTATCAGTGCCACCCAAAAGTACCCATCAGTGCCACCTATGAGTGCCCATTAGTGCCGCCTATGAGTGCCACATACCAGTGCCACCTATCAGTGCCACCTCATTGGTGCCCATCACTGCCGCCTTATTAGTGCCCGTCATTGAAGAAGAAAACATACTTATTTAAAAAAAAATTTAACAGAAACAAAGAAAAACTTTTATTTTTTTTCAAAATTTTCGGTCTTTTTTTATTGCAATGGCACGGCGGGAAATTCAGTGGGACTTACCTGTACGCCCTTTGCCCAGCCGTGCCATTCTGCCAATGTATATCGGTGTGCACCGGTCAGAAAGTGGTTAACAAACACAAAAATGAGTAGAACTCCGCTTTAAAGTGAACAGCCTCATAAGATACACAGAGATGAAACAATTCCTCCTACATAAGTTTTACTTGCATATCTGTTGTCTTCGGCTTTATATATTCTTTAGAAAGTGCACATCTTGTTAGAGATTTTCTCTTCCTGTTCAGCACTGGGAGTGGTTTCTTGGCACACAGCCAGACAGCTGATTGGAGGAAAGGCACACCCCCCCACTCCACATAGGCAGAGACTTGCAGAGCTGTGCTGTGACAAGACAAGCTCTTTGCTAATCTATTTATAGCCACCTCCCAGGACACAAATTTCAGGCTGGTTTTATCTTTGTTGACAGAAGTTATGCTGATGGCAGAGCAACGAAACAGCAAAGACACACGGGACTCAAGGATTTGCAGAGAGATAAGAAAACACTACAGATAGTGGATAGATGCATTTCATGAATCAGGTTTACATCCATTTTAACGTCTCATTGTCCTCCCGTGATCAAGACATTTTAAGGCACTGCAATTTGATAACAATTATTTTAACCCTTTCGCTGCCTGTGCTCCATTTTTACAACTCAGGTGGCCAGGCCATTTTTGCAATTTTTCCATTGCTTTTTTTTTTTCCCTTACAGCTTTCAGAGTTTGTTAAACACCCCCCAAACCATATATTTTCTAAAAGAACGTGACCAGTAGAGTACAAATGAGGTGCTACAGATTTTTAGGGCACAATGATATTTGCGCAAATGTTTATCAAAACAATATTTTCGTTAAAAATACACTAAAATCATCATTAGCAGATAAAAACACAGTACATGTTAGAAAAATCCTACTAAATATAAAAGCTTTGTCATTTTTAAATTTTTAAATTACGCCTTTTTGCAAAATGGTGAAAACTGAACGTACGCAAAAATGTAAATAACCACATTTCTCAAAAAATCTGAAGGTTTTCATTATTCCCTTACAGCTTTCAGAGTTTGTTGAAGACCCCCCAAACTATATATTTTCTGAAAGCATAGGACCAGTAGAATAAAAAGAAGGTCCTACTGATTTTTAAGGCCCCACGATATTTTCGCAAATGTTTACCAAAGCAATATTTTCACTAAAAATACACTAAAATCATTATTAGCAGATACAAACACAGCAAATTTCACAAAATTCCTACTAAATATAAAAGCTTAGCCTGTATTGAGTTAATAAATAACAAATATTTGTAAGCTTGAAATTGCGCCTTTTTGAGAGAGAGTGAAAATCGGACGTACACAAGTTTCTTAAAAAATCTGGACGTTTTCCTTTTTCACTTACAGCTTTCCGAATTTGTAAAAGACCCCCCAAACCATACATCCTGAAAGCACGTGGCCAGTAGAATAAGAAAAAGGTGCTACTGATTTTTAAGGCAGCATGATATTTCATTAATAAGCGGTACTTCTAGGTATAATATCCACCCTATACTTAGTTGACCACCACTGCGCCTCGGAGAATCAGCCTAGATGATGATTATCATCAGTTGGTATAGCCTACCTATAGCTGCCACTTGGTAAATATCAACTGTGCAAACAATATTTTCAAATCTTGTGACGTGACAATGGTGCACTACACCCCACGTGAAGAATTAAAAATGTGGCGCTATCCCAAATACACTATATGTAATGTCACTATTTACAGTGAAGATCCTAATCTAGTGAACACATTTTTACGGGTGTATATTGAAAAAAAATGAAAAAATAAAAATAAACCAAATGAAATCAAAAACACCAAATGAAATACAATACCTAAAGTGACTCAGTGCTGACACTACTGAAAATTCATATGTGTCAATCCTATTACAATCAACGAGTGTATAACATTAAACCAATAACACAATGTACATATTAAACATTGACTAAGTGACTATTATACAATAATTATAGTCCGTGACATGTGCACACATTTGTGAAAAAAGTCCGTGATAATGATTCAAAAAATTAACTGTGCCACAGCAAGTCCTTATTGTTCCTAAAGTTTAATTGAACCTTCCACCACACCTATGTGTTCAGTGCTCCCTCTCCCAATAGACAGTCTCTCACCCGCTCTCTATGCCTCCACTTTCGTATGAGGCTATCAAGCATAAGAGTATCCAGGCTACCAGTAGGGGTTAAGTGTATTCCATCCAGGGATTCGTTCCATATGCAAATGAAAAAGAACTCCCAATAGTGTGATAACGTAAAAACTTTTAATATCGCACACTTCAAATTACACTTCAAAAGATCCACTCACATTGTGTAAACACTATAAAAGCACAGCAAAAATCCACGGCAATCTGTACACTGTAATATCAACACAGCAACCTGGATAAGCTTTCCTATGGGGTATGCGGTCACGGCGGACCTTGCCACAGCTGACGTGTAAGGAGTCTCTCTCACCCTCTCCTCGTCCGCTCGTCCAATAGTCCCACCGTCTCCCCTGATAAGCGAACCACAGAGCTTGCTTCCTTCTGTCACTAAGTATGTGGTGTTTAACCTTCGCTCGGCCACGCCCCCGACATGTTTCGCTACACCTGTAGCTTATTCATGGGATAGGCCACTCAAAGCATCAATCTCCCTTTATACCTCCTCTTCTCTCTACTTAACTAGGGAAATCACAGTGCACGTGCGCATCCTGTGTATCCCGCGCCTGCGCAGTCAGAGTGTCCCCGTGAGTGCAAACCCCAGCTGATCACGGCTGCCGGTCCGTGATACCGAGTTTAATTATGCAGCGTTATCAGACTGTTGGCATCCCTCTGCTTCGTCACCATTATTTATGGCAATCCCGCAGAGCGGTGACTCATCTACCAACATTATGATATCCTGACATGTTTCTCAAAGCACTCTATACGCTTAATACATAATAGCATGCAAGTGTGTTTTACCACATATGTTATATAAAAGGATGCAGAAACTCTCCAATCAGGTTATTACTATCACAACCCATTGGTGTAAAAAACTGAGTGTCCGCACAAAAAAGACCTAAAAGAAGCATAGAAAATAATATAATAAACTGAAAAAATATATGGAACTGAAAAAATGGACATGGCTGGACCAGAATTACCATATATAAGCTAAAATCAGACTTCTCTAATCTAGTATTTGGTAAGTCTAAAAACATTAGTATTAATCATATGCGAATAATGGTAATTTTTTAAAATTATCTTAAAAATAAAAATATACATAAAAATAGAAAAAATACTACATTCCTCTATTTAATAAAACCCTCACTCCAAATAGTAACATATCTGTACCCTTTGGTTCCTATGTGCAAAAAGCAATACCTAGCTTATCCGTTATCATTACTTATCGTTGCTATAGCAGCTATATCAATTATACTAACTATCGTTCAAACACTCTAAAACATTAAAATCCATATATGGAACATTGAAAGCAAAATTCATTATATGGGAAAATATTAGGCTACATAGTAACACAGAATCAGTGCTTTAATTATACTGAGGGATTTTATACTCTTCTTCTGTCATACCTGAGAGGGTTTGCTTAGTCAACTAAAAATCATTGATGAAGCAATTGAGGTCTAGTTCAATGTTAAGCCCCCTCGGGGTAAGACTTTTAAAAAGGAATATCCATTCCGTTTCTCTGCGTGACAAGTCCCTTACTCTGTTAGAGCCCCTCCAGGAGGGATATACCACATCAATGCCACAAAATTGTAGCAGGGATGGGTCCTGTTGGTGTTTCTCCCTAAAATGCATAGATACACTGTGGTACTTGTATCCATTTTTAATGTTGGTCAAGTGCTCGCTAATGCGGATCTTCAATTGTCTTTTTGTTCTGCCAACATAATACAAGCCACAGGGGCACCACATAAGGTAAACAACATGTGTGGTGGTGCATGTACTAAATTCTTTAATCTCGAATCTATCCCCTTCTCTATTGGTGACACTGGTAACGCCTCTATTACTAACCTTTACTGTCTTACAACAGACACACTTCCTGCAACAGAAAAAACCACTAAAGTTGAAGGACAGGGATCTTGGATTTGGTGGATCCAGGATCTTTTTCACTATTTGGTCTCCTATGCTCGGGGCCCTCCTATATATGAATCTCGGTTGGGCTGATAGAATTCCTCCCAAGTGTTTGTCTTTACAGAGGATGTACCAATATTTTCTGAAGATGTTTTCAATCTCTTTGTACTGGCAATGGAACCCGGATATAAAACTTAATTGATGTTGGGTATCCCCTCTTTGTACTTCTTTTTCCTTCAGACATTGTTCTCTAGGAATTTCAGCTATTTCTTGTGTGATTTTGGTTAGTATATCTTCCTTATATCCCTTCTGAATGAATTTCTCCTTCAAAAATGTCCGATTGGGTCAGGAAATCTTCCTTCAAGGTGCAATTCCGACGGATCCGCAATAGTTGGCCCTTCGGGATATTTTTTATCCATGATGGATGATGTCCACTGGCCACAGACAAATCGCTATTGCGGTCCGTCGGTTTGAAATACACCTTGGTTTTTAGCGTACCATTCACTTTCTCTATAGTGACATCTAGAAAATTAATTGATTTCTCACTAATTTGGTATTCCAATTTAATATTGTTTGTGTTCCTGTTTAGTTGTTCGAGAAATGTTTCCAAAGATTCCTTGGATCCCTCCCATATTAACAAGATATCATCAATGAACCTACGGTAGAAGATCATTTGGGGTCTATTGATGTTAAACACGCGCCTATCCTCCCATTCAGACATAAACAGGTTGGCGAGGCTGGGGGCATATCTTGCCCCCATTTCCACGCCAACCTGCTGGGAGAAAAACTGTCCATCGAACCAGAAGTAATTGTGGGACATGCAGAAATCTAATGCATGTCCCACAAATTTCTTCTGTACAAACGGGATATCATCCCGCTTGCCAAGTGCCCAATTGAGGGCCAACGCCGCATCCTCATGCTGTATGTTGGTGTACAGCGAAGCCACGTCTGCTGTCACCAAGTAGGATGTTATTGTAGGATCAAGTTTCACTGGTTCCAACAGATGTAGCTAATCCGAGGTATCCTTCAGGTATGCTTTTGTTGTCTTCACACTGGGTTGAAGGAACTTGTCTAAATATTCGCCAAGCCTTGCAGTGACTGATCCAATCCCATTTACTATGGGTCGTGGAGGTGGGTGCTGGGTATTTTTATGCACTTTAGGTAGCGTATATATCACTGGTATGCGATTTGCACTCGGGACCAGATATCTTTTTTCTTTGGGGTTTAAGGCCCTCATCCCAAATCCCCATTCCACCAGTGTAGCCAATTGTGCAATGTATGAATCTGTAGGATCTGATTTCAGTTTCATATATGTGTTTTGGTCACTCAATAGCTCCACCAGTTGATCGTGATAAAATTGCTTATCCATGATTACCACCCCTCCACCCTTATCAGCTGGACGAATAATGATGTTTTTCCTATTTTCCAAGGAATCAATCCCCTCCTTAATGTAGTGAGGGTTTACCCCTTTCTTAACCGGGAATTCCTCAATATCTCTCAATACCAGGTTTTTGAATACCTCCACGAAATGGTTATTTTGAATTTGGGGATTGAAAATAGATCTGCTCTTTAGGCCACTATCTATGTTGACCGGGACCAGCGAAGCCCTCATTCTTGCTTCCACCGGATGATTTAAAAAATGTTTTTTTATGTTTAATGAACGGATGAACTTGTGTGTATCGATGTACACCTGAAATTTATTCATTTTCTTTTTCGGTGCACATTTAAGGCCTAGGTTTAAGATGTTCATTTCCTTGTGGTCCAACGTGACACCGCTTAAATTATAAATTCCGGTATTTACATGTCCCTCGGCCGTTTTTTTGGGTTGCTTTGATCTGCCAGCCCTGCATCCCCTCCTTCTTTTGGTGGGGGCCCTGTGTTCATATCTTGCATGTGAGGGGGTCCAAACTTTCCTCCCCCTCTCTGATGTTGTGTTCGGGGGTGTCCTCTCGGTGTACCCCGTTTCCCTCCCCTCCCCCGTTGTCCTAAAAAAGAATTGTTGTATGATGGCGGATCATAATAGCCTTCATCTTCCAACCCCGTATATCTATTGTACAGCGGGATTCCATTGTTCATTTCCGAATAATGGTTCGGTGAGGGGTGCTGTCTCCACTGCTGGTATTCTTGTGGAGGATGGTAACCTCATGGTCCATCTCCTCTGTATGGTGATTGGTAATTATAATCTCCCCTTCTTTGTGGGGTATTATTTCTATAGGATCTCGGTGTTTGATAATTATACTCTCCCCTTCCATGATATTTGCGCAAATGTTTATCAAAACAATATTTTCGCTAAAAATATACTAAAATCATTAATAGTGGATTCATACATGGAAAAATGTACAAAATTCCTGCTAAATTCCTAGCAAATATAAAAGTTAAAACTGTATTGAGGTAATAAATAACAAATATTTGTATTTGTTTTAAATTGTATCTTTTTGTTAAATGGTGAAAACTGAAGGTGCGCAAAGCTGTAAATACAATTTACTCAAAGACCCCTTTAACTAGGCATTTCTTTTTCATACATCATGGGACACAGAGTCAGGCTAATATTAATTACCTGCTGGGTTATACTTCATCATTAGGTGAATGGACACTGGTAGACCAAAGGTCTTCAGACAGGAAGTGATCACCTATATAACCCCTCCCATACAGAAAGTAGTTTAGTTTTTTACCAGTGTCTGCAAGGTGGATGGCACGGTTTGTTTGAGTTCTCTGAGTTCCAGGTCTCTAGTCCCACAAACAAATGAATCAAGGGATTGACTGATCAGATCCATTTGACACAGGCTTTTATGCTTAGATAAATGGTACCCGAGCCTCGCAAAGAAGACTCGAGATCCTGCGAGGTTTTGCCTGTAATGTGGCCTCCGGGCGATGGACCCTGCGGAGTTTAAATCCTGGACACTACAGCACTAAGGCATTTCCTGCAGGGTGCTGAACAGGTCCAAGGGAGTGGACCCTAAACATGAAAAGGGTACCCAGTCCTTGAAGGTCCAAGTGACAGGGACCCGCCATGAAGGGTGAAGATTGGGCCCTTAGTTCCTAAGTGGCACTACGCCTGGACGGGTAAGTGAAACCCCTTTATTTTATTATTGGGGTGTCCCAGTGATTGTAACAATCAGTCAAACTAGCTAAAGGCTGGACATCTGTGTGCGGTGACCATACAGGGGAGTTCTGGGTTAGCTGTGGGTGTTTGCTTGTGTCTGGCTGTTTTTTACCTGTATGTTGGTACACTACGGTGTGCCATTTCGCCTTGGTTCGCCATGGCGCACATGCGTTCGCAAGAGCGCCGCTGGGCTCAGCAGTTTGTTTAGTGGCCATGGAGCACACGGATTCACCGTACATGCGCTGTAGCCTTTATCTGAGCGCATGAAGATTTGTGTTGTATGCGAATACAGTCACGCCCACTCGCCGGGGCCGCGAACATGCGTGTGTGCACACGCATAGAACGTTCCGGCGCACACCCAGCTTATTTAAGCTGTGTATGCCAAGCATGTGGTGCTTCCAGAAGGCAGCTGTGGGACACAGAGCAGGCTCTGAACAGACCATTTCTCCTTACCCGGGTCACGTGAGTCAACAGGTGTTGCTTGGCAGGCTAAAGGTGCTTAGCAGGATTGTTGCATAGGGGCTTGGTGAGCCCTATTAAAGGGTCTCCCTTTTTAGGTGTTTTAACTACACCCAAGTACTCTGTTTACGGCATTGAATGTCTTACAAAAAGAGTAGTTCCTGATGAACCTAGTTGTATCCCCTGAAAGACCAGAGGCTCAGACCGAAATGGTTCGTTCTGCCTTTAAGCTGCCTCTTGCAGAAGGTGACTGAGCCCCCCTTGTCCTCTTTGGGATCTCTGAGACCTTTTTGGGTCGTACAGACTTTGTAACAGGCGGTGTATGCTGATTGGGAACATCCTGACAGGACTTTTTTGCCTCCTAAAAGGTTTTCCCTTTTATATCCCATGGATGAAAAGTTTGTTAAAAAATGGTGCATGCCAGCCGTAGATGCCGCAGTCTCTTCCTTAAAAACGTAACTTGTCCAGTAGATAACGCACAGGGCTTGAAAGACCCTGTTGACAAGAAATTGGAGTTATTATTAAAGGCTTCCTTTTCTTTGGCCAATTCAGCCAGCTGTTGCAGCAATTGGTATTTGTCGTCCATAAAGGATCAAGTCAAATGGCCGGATAGGCCTAACCAGGAGGATGATCTGCCTGAAGTAAGACAGATATTCCTCGAGTGCTGTGTTTTGCTGTTGCTTTAAATGATTCAATACAGCAGGTTTTTCGTCTGGCTCTCTTGTCTGTACATATGCGCAGAGGTTTATGGCTTAAGAACTGGTCAGCCGAGCTTCCTTGTAAAAAGTTATTGGCAGGTTTCATGGGGAACGTTTATTTGGTGATCACTTGGACAAATATATCCAAAAGATTTCCAGAGGGAAGAGTTCTCTACTTGTGAAGAAAAGCACCAAACGTCCCTCGTTTAAAAACCCAGGGACCGCTTCCTCAAATGTCTCGTGTCAGCATGGTTCCGCCGCCAACAGGGCGCCAGAGCCAGAAAAAGCCCCGGGTCCAAGATTCTTCTAAACCCAGCACCAAGCCCTCCTTTTGAGGGGACGCCCCCACTCCATCGGTTGGGGGGAAGGCTGCTGCACTTTGCGGACATTTGGAAAACAATTCTGGATGAGTGGGTCACCTCAATTATATCTCGCAGTTACAAGCTGGAGTTACGCCGGGTACCCCCTCAGAGGTTTCTAAGATCCAGTGTTCCCTCGGATCCTCCAAAAAGAAACTTGTTGCTTCAGGCACTACATCATCTAGTGCATCAAGGAGTGATTGTAGAGGTTCTGGTATCCGAAAGGGGCACGGGGTTTTACTCAAACCTGATTACGGTTCAGAAACAAAATGGGGACACAAGGCCCATTTTGGACCTAAGGTCCCTGAACAAGTATCTATTGATACAATACTTTTGGATGAAGTCTGTCCACTCAGTAGTAACCTCACTCCAGAGGGGAGACTTTTTAGCCTCCATCGATGTAAAGGACGCATACTTGCACGTACCTATCTTTCAGCCTCTACAGAGGTTCCTATGTTTTGCAGTAGAGGAATGTCATTTTCAGTGTGTGGCTCTACCCTTTGAGCTTGCTACAACTCCACGGTGTTCACAAAGGTCCTAGCAGCAGTACAGGGTCTTTTAAGGGCCTTAAGGGCCTTGGTGCTCGGGTATCTGGACGACCTCCTGCTCAGAGATCACTCGGTACATACAGGCTCTAGAAAAAGCTTAGGCTGGATCATAAATACCTAAAAGTCAGCCCTGAGACCAGCTCAAAGTCTAAAATATTTAGGTCTGATTCTAAACACGGTCCAAGAAAGAGTATTCTTGCCACCGTTAGGACCTGTGCCCTGAAGGATTAGGTGCATCAGTAAGGGGCACCAGACAACCCTCCATTCGGCTCTGTATGAGTCTTCTAGGGAGAATGGTATCCTCCTTCGAGGCAGTGCCCTATGCCCAGTTCCATTCCAGGCCTTTACAAGACATCTTGTTGACTTGGAACAGAGGAAGAAAAGCCCTGGATTATCCAATGTGCTTATCTCCTCAGGCATGCTTAAGCCTAAACTGGTGGTTGCAGGATCAGAACCTGCGAAAGGGAAAATCCTTTCTCCCGGTAACTCGTAGAGAGACTACAGATACCAGTCTCTCAGGCTGGGAAGCGACCCTAGACGGGCTCACAGCCCAGGGGAAATGGTCAGGGACAGAGCAGACCCTGCCCATCAAAGTCCTAGTATTACGGGTAGTACGTCTGGCCCTACGATACTGGACGGTGGAGCTTCAGCACTGCCCCATCAGGCTTCAGACTGACAATGCCACGGCAGTGGCCTATATACACCACCAAGGCGGTACCAGGAGTCGTTCAGCTCTGAAGGAGGTGAACCACATACTAGCCTTGGCAGAGGAACATGTGCCAATAATATCGCCAGTTCCGGGAGTAGAGAGCTGCAAGGCAGATTATCTCATCCGCCAGCAGATCTGCCCGGGGGAATGGTCCCTACACCCAGAGGTATTCCAGGAAATTTGCCAACGTTGAGGATGGCCAGAGATCAACCTACTACCATCCAGGTTCAACAACAAGCTACAGCGGTTTGTGTCTCAAACAAGAGATCCTCTAGCAATTGGAGCAGATGCTCTGATAGTTCCATGAAGCCAGTACTCCCTGGTTTATGCTTTCTCTCCGATCTCTCGCCTTCCACATTTGTTGCTCATGATTCGGAGGGAGTGGATTCCAGTCATTCTGGTGGCACCAGCCTGGCCCAGAAGGCCCTGGTTCCTGGAGATTGTGAGATTGACAATAAACGGGCCATGGATGCTTCCACGTCGCCCCGATCTACTGTCTCGAGGTCCTATAATCCACCCCAATATACAGTCTCTAAATTTGACGGCATGGCTATTGAAGCCAGGGTGTTAAAGGACCGTGGCATCTCAGGACCAGTGGTGTCTACTCTAGTGAATGCTAGAAAAGCTATCACTAGGAAGATTTATAAGGTCTGGAAGACTTATATTGCTTGGTGTGAAGCCAGAAAATGGCATCCTCGGAAATATGTGATTGGGAGAATTCTCTTTTCTACAGTCAGCTGTGGAAATGAAATTGGCTTTGAGTACAATCAGAGGTCAAGTTTCGACCGTATCAGCATTCTTCCAAAGGCCTTTAGCCTCCCATTCACTGATCCGACCTTTATGCAGGGGGCAACTCACTTGCTTTCCCCTCATCACCTATGTGTCCTTGGAACTTGAACTTGGTGCTGTCTGTGTTACAGAAACAACCATTTGAACTTATTAAGGAAATTCCATTACACTTGCTGTCATGCAAGCTAGCCTTCCTGATGGCTATCACCTCGGCTAGAAGGGTGTCGGAGTTGGCGGCCCTTTAATGCAGAAAACCGTACTTTATCCTTCACCATGGCAGAGTCGTGTTACGACCTGTTCCATCCTTTTTGCCAAAAGTGGTGTCGGCCTTTCATTTAAACCAGGACATTATTTTGCCTTGTTTTTTCTCTCAGCCTCGTTTGGCGGAAGAGAGAAACTGCATTCTTTGAACATTGTCCGGGCAGTCAAGGTTTATTTGTCTAGATCTGCGTAGATCCGAGGATCAGACACTTTTTTTGTTTTACCAAAAGAACCCAAGAAGGGGCAGGCTGCTGAAAAAGAAAATAGGATTTTTACGTCATACTTACCTGTAGAATCCTTTTCTTTGAGTACATCATGGGACACAGAGATCCCTCCCCTCTTTTTTGAGGATTTAGTGCTTGCTACAAAACTAAAGTACTTCCTGTATGGGAGGGGTTATATAGGGGATCACTCCCTGTCTGAAGTCCTTTGGTCTACCTGTGTCCATTCACCTAATGATGAAGTATAACCCAGCAGGTAATGAATTTTAGCCTGACTCTGTGTCCCATGATGTACTCAAAGAAAAGGATTTTACAGGTAAGTATGACATAAAAATCCTATTTTTCTGAAAGCACATGACCTGTAGAATAAAAAAAAAGTGCTACAGATTTTTTGGGCCCCTCAGTAATTGCGCAAATGTTCATTATATCACTATTTTCACAAAAAATACACTGAAATCATTAATGTTGCACATACACAACATAATTTACAAAATTCCTGCTAAATTGCTACTAAAGCATCATTCTCATGTGGCATGCTAAAGTGTACGCCCATAGGCAGTCCCATTTATGTCAATTGGGATGCAAAGGCTGCACAGGCATAGCTGCTGTTCCCAATCTGACATCTGACTCCATGGGAAAGGGGTCTTACCAGGAGCGGCCGGTCCGTGCGGGGGCGCCGCCCCCTCTTCAGGGTGCTGGACGTATGAGTTTTTTTTTTCAAGCCACACGATTAGAGCCTAATGCCGCGTACACACGATCGGACTTTCTCGCATACTTGTTGGTCAACATCACCTGGTGACCACGCCCCCTAAAACGTCACAGTCCCAGCATGCCCAGGGACTGTGACATAAGGGGGCGGGGTCTCCGCCTATATAAGTCACAACGGAGCGCTCAGAGAGCAGCCCAGCCAGAGAGAGCGTCGTGTCAACATCTGGAGAAGGGAAGAAGACAAGAAGCCCAGAAGTCCGGACCTCTGCTGGCAAAAGAGCGGCATGAAGACAGCGGAGGAACCGGACGAAGAACTGGAACACCGGGAGAAGAGGCCAGAGAGAGCGGAGAAGAACCAACCAGACGCTGGGAGAAGAGGAACCGGAGGGACCCCCGAAGCCGGAGGAAGACCCCCCCGAAGCCAGAGGAAGACCCCCCTGGAGCTGTTTAATAAATTATTTTAAAAACCTGTGTAGTGTGTTTTATTATTGACACTTTTTCCCTAGGTGAATGGGTAGGGGTACCATGTACCGCATACTCATTCACATAGGGTGGGGGGCCGGGATCTGGGGGCTCCCGGATTCCGATAAGCCCCCCGCCCGCAGACCCCGACAACCAATGGCCAGGGTTGTCGGGAAGAGGCCCTTGTCCTCATCAACATGGGGACAAGGTGCTTTGGGGTGGGGGGACCCCGCAGGGCGCCCCCTCCCCCAAAGCACCCACCCCCCATGTTGAGTGCTTGCGGCCTGGTACGGTTCAGGAGGGGGGGCCGCTCGCTTGTCCCCACCCCCTTTCCTGACCGGCCGGGCTGTGTGCTCGGATCGGGGTCTGGTATGGATTTTTTCGGCGTAGGGGTTTCCCCTTATAATCCATACCAGAGCTAAGGGCCTGGTATGCCCCGCGCTCGCCGCAATAGGAAAATTTGTTTTTCCTATTGCAGCGAGCGCGAAATGCAATACCCTGCCCTTGCGTCGTATCTGGTCCATTGGACCAGCATACAGATGAGCGGGCTTTCCGTCGGATCAGCACACAGACGAGCGGACTTTCCGCCAGAAACGGAAAGATTTAAAACATGTTTCAAATTTAGGTCCAGCGGGCTTTTGGGAAAAAGTCCGCCGGAGCCTACACACGGTCGGATTGTCCGGTGGACTCTGGTCCGCCTGACCAAGTATGCCAGGAAGTTCGGTCGTGTGTACGCGGCATAAGGCTCTAATTGGCTTGAAAAAGGTTGGGCTTGGGCCACAGAGCATTGCACCCCACCCACTTATGACAAAAGCGAATTAATATGGTCTTCCAGCTTTTCCTCCTGGCCAATTAGGACAGATCGGGTTGGCCGGGAGGAGAAGCTGAGGAAGCCGTGGAGGGGTGAGTGCGGGGGGGGGGGGGGACAGTCACCGCGGAGAGTCTGAGTGCTGGCGGACTTGGGGGTGGGAGGTCTTACTATGTTTGTGTACTTTGTTTTTTTTGCTTTTTTAAATTTTTTAGTTATTTAAAAAAAAAAATAACGGACCCCCATATCTCTTTTTTGAGACCGAGAAAGGGGCTGAAGACAGTCCCTTTCTCTGTATCACTTTACTTGAATGAATAAGGAATCTGTATAGAGATGTCTCATTCATTCTTAAAATGACAGTCTGATACATAATACTCGCAGTTTACTATGTATCAGCTGTCAGTGGATATAGGAGCGATCATTGCCTATGTCCACTGTACTACAGGGGGGAGCTTGGTAAACACATATTGGACATCTATGGGGTGATCTTTGCCTGTCGGTGCCTGGTACTGACAATGGTAGCCGTTTTTGTGAGTAACTCAAATTAATCCTTGACCCTTGCTCTCATTTGGGCTAAATTTCCTATGTCATTACTATTTAGATATAGTGTTTTTTATGCATGCCCATGTGTTCTTTATAGATAGATGGATTGCGGCTGCTCCTGAGGAAGTGATGGTTCACGAAACACGTAGAGCATACTGTGTTGCAATCCTCTTGGCTTTTAATATTTAACATCACGTACGTGTTTTTGCTCTAATTCTCTCATGCGTTTTTGCTGTATTTTAAAAAATATGTCTGTATTAAAAATCAAAACATTAACAGCGCTTATTGTGAATATCTATAAACATTCAATGATATAATACTTATACCGCCTGCTAGTAGCCGGGACTCATCGTAGCAGGCGGTTCTTTTGAACTACAGGCGTGGGTGAATTTGATGCAGAGCTGCGTGAGACATGCTGTTTTAAAAGCAACTATCTTGTAAGCATTTCTTGTATGTGGGGGGTTTTAGCATTTTCAATAAAAACAGTTTTACACTATAGAAAGCATCCCCTTGTATGTTTGCATATCCGAGCTACCACACTGAGCCGTTCCGGATAAGGATCCACTGTATGTCTAGAAGGGAGCCATTCGCTTTCAGTTTGAGAGATTTTACAGGCTTTATATATACTTACCTGTGGTGAGTAGATTAATAAAGGGGTGCTCATGTGGTGACGGTGTAGAGGCTGTATATTCATCACATAAGATCTGATTGGATTGGAAGCACTATACAAACGCCCGATTTTTATTGCATGGACTTTACTTTTTATTGCTTTTTAGTTAATAGGGGTGCGAATGGACATTACTTTATGTTGACATTCAGCACATTGGTTGATAATGATGTTTGAGTTGTAGCCTATGCTATATACTGGTTTTGTTAAGCATGGGAATGTTTTAAAAACTGCAATATAAGTAATATTATATCATTGAATGTTTATAGATATTCACAATAAGCGCTGTTAATGTTTTGATTTTTAATCCAGACGTATATTTTTTAATATTCTGTTTTTTCTTATAATAGCGGCTAGAGTGCAGTTAACCTACATATAGATTGAGCACTGGGATCAGCGTCAGTGGTTCTGATATTTTACATTGCTGTATTATTGCTGTAGAAACTAATTTAATGTAATGCTTCAATCAAGTTTTAACATGGTCACAATTGTTGACAGACATTTTAATAAAGATTGCCTTTAATGTGCATTTACCTTTGTTTTATGGGTCAATGTATTCATACAGGTTATGTTCGCTGCATCGATCTTTGGGCACACACCTCATTTCAGTTTTGCGTTTACTTGCCTATATTACCAAAAGTATTGGGACGCCTGCTTTTACATGAACTTTAATGGGATCACAGTCTAAGGCTCCATTCACACTAGCGTGTTTTTTGATGCATTTTGCAGCAAAGCATGGGAATTTTTTAACATTAACATTTTTTAGCATGTTCATATCAATGCCTTTTTGTACCACTGCGTTTTTGGAAAGGGTCAGGGACTTTTTTTCATGCAACGTTTTTGCAGCATCAAAAACGCAAGTGCAGCGTCTTTGCAGCGTTTTCACAGTGTTTTTTTATGCGTTTTGCGTTTTTCCTTTTTTTTTTTTTTTTTTTTTTTTTTAGACTGTATACAGTAAAAAAAAAATGCTGCAAAAACGCTGCTCAAAAACGTGGCAAGCATTACAAAAAAAACTCCAGAAAGGCTCAAAAGCAACATGCATAGATGTGAATCGAGCCTTAGTCCAGAGGGTTCAACATTGACTTGACCCCCCCCTTTGCAGCTATTACAGCTTCAACTCTTTTTGGAAGGCTGTCCACAAAGTTTAGGAGTGTGTCTATGGGAATGTTTGACCATTCTTCCAGAAGCACATTTGTGAGGTCAGGCACCGATGTTGGACAAGAAGCCCTGGCTTGCAGTCTCCGCTCTAGTTCATCCCAAAGGTGTTCTATCGGGTTGAGGTCAGGACCCTGTGCAGGCCAGTCAAGTTCCTCCACCCCAAACTCGCTCATCTATGTCTTTATGGACCTTGCTTTTTGCACTGGTGCGCAGTCACGTTGGAACAGAAAGGGGCCATCCCCAAACTGTTCCCACAAAGTTGGGAGCATGAAATTGTCCAAAATGTCTTGGTATGCTGACGCCTTAAGAGTTCTATTCACTGGAACTAAGGGGCCAAGCCCAACCCTTGAAAAACAACCCTAAACTATAATAACCCCCTCCATCAAATGATTTGGACCAGTGCACAAAGCAAGGTCCAAAAAAACATGGATGATCGAGTTTGGGGTGGAGGAACTTGACTGGCCTGTCCTGACCTCAACCTGATAGAACACCTTTGGGATGACTTAGAGCGGAGACTGCGAGTCAGGCCTTCTCGTCCAACATCAGTGCCTGACACCTCAAATTCGCTTCTGGAAGAATGGTCAAACACTCCGATAGACACACTCCTAAACCTTGTGGACAGCCTTCCCGGAAGAGTTAAGGCTGTTATAGCTGTCAAGGGTGGGCCAACTCAATATTGAACCCTACGGACTAGGACTGGGATGCCATTAAAGTTCATGTGCATGTAAAGGTAGGTGCCTTCAGACTTATACTGTAGGGGATGTGGTGCAGTGGGCACACTAATGCACATTTGGTGGGGCTGCTAACAAATCAAAATATTTTGGGTAAGGGTCTACCAATTAGTTTATACTGTCCTAGGAAAGCTCACCCTTCTCAACCTTTTATCTTTCAGATTACACTAACAATAACTTTAAACTTCTGACCTTAATTTTTACAGCTGCTGGGCAAACCCTAGTGAAAGTCTGGTGGTCCAGTACTCCTACAGATTTACAGGTTGAGCAAAAAATAACTTGGTACCTGATTAGTGATAAACTCACGTCTATCCTTCACAATAAAATTGCCAGATTTAAAAAGACATGGACATCATGAATAGCACACTACCTCCCTAAAAGCTTTTGACACTTTATGAAACATCTAACACTTATCCTGAGGGTAGGAGCAAGAGCACAACGGTGCGCCATTTCACCTTGGTTCACCATGGCGCACGTGCATTTGCTAGAGTGCCGCTGTGCTCGTCATTTGTTGTTCGGTGGCCACAGCACACATGCATTTGCAAAAGCGCTGCTGGACTTAGCAGTTTGTTTGGCGGCCATGGTGCATGTGGCTTCGCTGCACATGCGCAGTAGCCTTTATCTGGGCGTACGAAGATTTGCGTCATACCAAGTATGCGGTGCTTCCAGAAGGCAGCTGTGGGACACAGAGAAGGCAGCTGTGGGACACAGAGCAGGCAGGAACAGGCACTTGCAGCAGTTCATTTCTCCTTACCCGGATCACGCGAGTCACCAAGTGTTGCTTGGTAGGCTAAGGTGCTTAGCAGGATTGTTGCATAGGGCCTTGGTGAGCCCTATTAAAGGGTCTCCTTTCTGAGATGTTTTAATACTACACCCAAGTACTCTCTTTTTGTGGCTAGTAAATGTCTTAAAAAAAGAGGAGTGGGACTAACACTACAGGGAAGGGCACACCAATGTTGTCAGTAGTTCTTGATTAACCTAGTCGTATCCCTAGTGTTGTACCCCCTGAAGGACCAGTCAATGCTGCTGCTTCACCCCTTATCACCAAGGATGAACTGTACTCGTCCCTAGCCGGGTTAGAGCACAGGATTGCTGGCAGGATTGCCTCCATCCCCGCAGGGTGGCAAGAGCCGTGACAGATCCCCTCCCTGGAGCCTCCTAGTTTGGAGCAGGAATGGGTTGAGAATGGGGAAGAGCTAAAAGCTCAGGATTCTGTGGTGGGCTTGGTGGATGAGTCTGCTTCCGAGGAATCTGGGCAAAAAGATATCCAGTTGATGTCTGCCTCTCAGTCGCAGAGGCTTTTCACTCTGATCGAAATGGTTTGTTCTGCCTTTAAGTTGCCTCCTGCAGAGGTGACTGAGCCCCCCTGGTCTTCTTGGGATCCCTGAGACCTTTTCAGGTCGCACTGGCTTTCCCCCTACACCCCCTGCTGGAACAGGTGGTGTATGCTGATTGGGACCATCCTGAGAGGATTTTGTTCCTCCTAAGAGGTTTTCCCTTTTATATCCCATGGATAAAAAGTTTGTTTAAAAAAATGGAGCATGCCAGCTGTAGATGCAGCAGTCTCTTCCTTAACCCCTTCCCGCCGAGTGTACGCAGATGTGCGTACTCGACTTTCGGGGGTTATACCGGGATGATGCCCACAGCTGCAGGCATCATCCTGGTACTGTTTTTTAGAGCCGGCGATCGGCTTTCCAGGGATAACAACCGATGCGGCTAAAAGCACTCGGCTGTTATACGGGAGGAGCGGGAGGGGACAAGTCCTTGGGACTTGGGACCCACTGCAACTCTCTCCTTAATGACCTACCCTTAAGCAGGCTATCCCCCCTTCAGTCTATTATGAATGCTGCTGCTAGACTAATACACCTCACTAATCGATCCGTGACTGCTGCTCCTCTCTGCCAATCCCTTCACTGGCTTCCCCTACCCCAACGTGTAAAATTCAAAATGCTAACCATAACATACAAGGCCATTCACAACATCGCCCCCATCTACATCACCAACCTCATCTGCAGATATCGCCCAAATCGCCCCCTCCACTCCTCCCAGGACCTCCTGCACTCTAGCTCCCTTGTTACCTCCTCCCATGCTCTCCTTCAGGACTTCTCCAGAGCCTCTCCCATCCTCTGGAATTCCCTGCCCTAGTATGTCCGATCAGCCCCTACCCTGTCCACCTTTAGGAAATCCCTGAAGACTCATTTATTCAGGGAAGCCTATCCCACACCCACATAACTGTCCCTGAGCCACCCCCATCAAATCATTCTTTGCAGCTATTACCTTTTATACCACCACCCCCTCCCTTTAGAATGTAAGCTCTACGAGCAGGGCCCTCCTGTACCTTTTGTATTGAACTGTACTGTAATTGTGTTGTCCCCCTTATACATTGTATAGCGCTGCGTAAACTGTTGGCGCTATATAAATCTCGTATAATAATAATAATATTTATAACCCAGGAATCAATTATGGCTTTCGTCTGTTAATTTTAGAAAGGCAAGACATTTTAATGACAGCTCGTCAGGAAGATATAATAGGAGGTAGAGGAGTCTTCCAGTTTATAAGGATTTTCTTACAAGCATAAAAAGTACCGTAAAAGACAGCAATTTCACATAATGGCTCAGTTCTGCACCATCCAGGACACCCAACAGCAATACCTTAGGATCCAAATTTAAGGCTAGGTCACAGGCAACATTAGTATCCTCAAGTACTGCTTCCCAGAAAGGACAGATACTGGAGCAGGTCCAAGCCACATAAAATAATGTGCTTTTGGCAAGCTGACACCTATGACATTGTGGGATAATTATAGGGTTAATAGCAGTTAGGAGTATAGTATGCCCTGTAGAGGAAATTTGCAGAAATCATAATAGTAATATAGTGGCTTATTCATTCATCCTAGTCATCTTCTAACAAATCTGCCAGATCAGCCTGCCATTTCTGAAAAAGTCTCATCAATTTGACCAGATGATTGGCGGAGTGTCTCAGATCACTTACCTGAGCCTCATATCCATCCAGCGATGTACACTAATATCTCGTCCGGGACTCTCCCTCCCGATTGGCTGAGACACAGCAGCGGTGTCATTGGCTCCCGCTGCTGTCAAAGTCAGTTAGCCATTCAGGAGAGAGAGGGAAGGGGCTGAACCGCAGCTCTGTGTCTGAATGGACACACAGACCTGCAGCTCGGCTTGGGTGCCCCCATAGCAAGCTGCTTGCTGTGGGGGCACTCAACAGGAGGGAGAGGCCCGAAGTTCCGGCGATGGACCCGAGAAGCGGAGGGTCCAGGCTTCTCTGTGCAAATCAACTGCAGAGAGCAGGTAAGTATAACTTGTTTGTTATTTAAAACAAAAACGAGACTTTACAATTACTTTACAGTGGATGTAAACCCTCTCCTATACCCAGTGAAGTGAACAGCCGCAGATGGTACACAGGGATGAAACAAATCTCCCTACTAAGTTTTACATGCGTATCTGCTGTCTTCATCTTTATACATTCTTTAGAAAGTGCACACAGTGTTACAGATTTTCTCTTCCTGTTCAGCACTGGGAGTGGATTATTGGCGTACAGCCAAGACAGCTGATTGGAGTAAAGACACACACCCCCACTCCATATTGGCAAAGGAAGAAAGAAATGTGCAGAGCTCTGCTCTAAATAGAGCAACACTCTAATATATTTATAGCAACCTCCCACGACACAAACTTCAGGCTGCTTTTATCTCCTGTGTTGGAGAACTTGTCAGAAGTTATCAGGCTAATAAAAGAGCTATGGGACAGAAGAAACACACAGGACTCGGTGCTTTGGAGAGAGATAAGAAAACACTACAGATATACAGTTGTGCTCATAAGTTTACATACCCTGACAGAATTTGATTTCTTGGCCATTTTTCAGAGAATATGAATGATAACACAAACGTTTCTTTCACTCATGGTCAGTGTTTGGCTGAAGCCATTTATTATCAATCAACTGTGTTTACTCCTTTTAAATCATAATGGCAACAGAAACTGTTGGCAAATGTAGATTGTCTAGGGATATTTATTAGACCCTCGATAAGTCTGCATAAGATGTACCTTACAATCCCCACAGGCCTGTGAGATTAGCCCATTGAGACAATGATAAAAAACTGACAAAGTCTCGCCGAGCAAATCTAATCTTTATTCTTTGGTGTGAATATTTAAAGGGGGCTTTCAGAAACTATCACCCCTTTACCGTGTCATACAAATTATCCAATCAAATACAGAAACATTTTATGACAAAAGTGAAACTAATTATTTTTAAGATATCACATGCTTTACAGGAAAAGAAACAATAAAGATAACAGGGATGTGAGAAACGAAACTAGATTATATTACACACCTAGTAATATGTGAAATAGAGTACAGGGAAAAACACAAAATGGAAACTAAGTTATAAAATGGATGTGGTTAAGCTAAATATCCCTTCAATCCCCTCTTAGATCATATAAGATGATCTCTACATTCTATCTAGTGTTCTAGTACTTCTTTGGGATTGTGGCATAGATTGCATGATGATTCTTCATGTATGTCATGTAGGATAGAACCTTATTATCAGGAGATTGAATGCGTGCAATTATGCAAATACAACACTTAAAGCAGAGGTAAAGAATCAGAGCAAGGATAAATATCATAGTAGTCAGGCACCTTGGCACTCGTGTTAGAGATCCAAGTACAGCATTCGTAGTCCTCAGTCATTTCACATAAACCTGTGAGAGCTGCACTCATGCTTTCTATAGCTAACTCATGTAATTCTAGCTGTTTTCTAATTGCTCTAGTTTCTATGTTTAACATAGCAATGTCATCTGAATTCCTCTCCATTATCTCATCCAATATACTTGAATAATTGTTCAACCTTCATCATGTCTATACCTCATCCTGTCCAAGAAGGAAACCATGCCCAGGCAATATCTTGTTTATAGAACAATTCCCTTTTGTTGTGGTGTTTGAGTGGGGTATCTGGGGTGTATACTGGCCTCTAGGGGATGTCCCCTTTTATCATCCCCTACCACTCCCATGACAGGTACCAAGGATGCAAGATAACACCATCCCTTAACATGGAGGGGCACCCAGGGAAGACACACTTTCTCACAACATACATAGATACTTTGTCCCAGTGCAAATGGCCTCTTCGCGACAATCTCGTGAGAGTACTTGTCCTGTGTTGCAACTATAAATTGGTGGAATATATCACGTACATTATCAGAGAGAGAGAAATAGTTATGCAAAGTACGGTTTAGCTTTGGATCAGATACGTGAAACAGTGAGCAGGTCTCCCTGAATCTGCGCCTGCATTCATGCATGGAGATGTTAAATATTGACCTGCTACAAATGGAGGAGTTAGTCTCTGTCTCATTCCCTAAATTAACACACCATTTTACTTTTACCTGCTATTGGAAAGGTAACAGTGTTATTTATGTACAGAGTGGATATGTTAGTTAAGAAGACAGGAGGAGTCTCATTGAGGAAGGAGGAGATATTTAAAGTACAGCCAAAAAGGGAATTCGGGCAGTACTAGGATGTAATTTGCTACATATCCAACATTCTTCATACCCTGATTTTTTGAGCATAAGCATACTTAGTTTTACTGATAAGATGCTTTTACTAAAATTTATCTCAAATTTCTCTCTTTGTTCTAGCTTGTGTCACTGTAATGTTCTCTTGTGTGTTTGTGTTCCCACAGATACTTTTAATTGCACCCAAATCTTCAGGGTGGTAGATACAGTTAGTGATGATCCAGGTGGGCAGGGACACTATCAGAGAGATCAGGAGGCAAAATGCCTTGCCAGAAGTCTGGTGAAATAAGCGAGGTCATCTTCTCTGGCCGGACCTGCTTTCCCAGGAACTCCTCTTTCGTCTGCTTGGACTTCTGCTTGAGGGCCTCCTTTATCCAAGGTCTCCTTCCTGCTCCTGGGGCTTTGGGCAACCTTTTTTACTCGGCTGGCATGGATCCAGGACTGGCAGTTTTCCACTAGGATGGCTGTTCTGGTCACTGCAACTACTGTGGTAGGAGGTCCAAAGGGATACTCTTGCTTCTTATTTCTGTTCAGCTGTTGGACCACCACGGTGTCTCCCACCTTGAAGGGGTGAGTAGCTTCCTGTGAAGAAAAAGTAGAGGTGCGAGCAACATTTCTTCGACTGTATCCAATGTTTCAACCAGTTTTCTTACATATTCTTCCTGTATTAAGTCTAAATCTCCCTTTTATACTATTAAAGGTGCTCTGGCCCATGGGATGGGGAAAGGTCTACCCATCAAAACTTCAAAAGGTGACTACCCTGTTGTTTTGGAAGGGGTCATTCTTATTTCTGCCAGGACTGCTGGGAGTACCTTTTTCCAGTTGGCAAAGGTTCCTCCGGCGGCCTTTCTTATCTTGTCTTTTATTGTTCTGTTCATTCTTTCTACTATCCCTGAGCTTTGAGGGTGGTAGGGAATGTGGAACTTCCATTCTATCTTGAGAGTTTTTACCAAGACCTGGCAGACCCTGGCCATGAAAGCTGGGCCATTGTCTGAGTTTATTCGAAGTGGGCATCCCCATCGAGGAATGATTTCCTGAGTGAGGATCCTCACTACTGTTTGTGCATCTTCTTTTGTGGTCACAAAAAGTTTGACCCATCTTGAGAATATAAAAATCTCTACTCAGAAGATCAGCAGATCCGCCGTGACCTGTATACCTGCGTGGCCTATTCTGTGGTACTGTGAGATGAAGAGTTTTTGGCTCTTTCTGCACACTCTTTTTATCCCAGTCCCTTAACTCATAATTTGATGCATAATCCTGGAGATCTGCAAGTGACTGTTCAAATGGGGATAGGTCAGGTATCAGCATAGCCATTTGGATGTCTGCTGTCTGTGAGATAGCAGCTTGTTTAGCAGCAAGGTCAGCCAGAGCATTTCCCCTGGCTATCTCTGTCTATTGGCCTGTATGTGCTCTGCAATGTACTATAGCCAGTGTTTTAGGTAGCTGGATAGCTTTTAGCAATAACATTACCAAAGAAGAATGTGAAATGTTCTTTCCATCTGCTGCCACAAAGCCACGCCTACTTCATATCACACAGAAGTCGTGTACCACGCCGTACCCATACTTCGAGTCAGTGTAAATGTTTACATCCTGACCTTCAAAGAGCTGGCATGCAATGAGTGCAGTTCGGCAGCCTGTGCTGATTGGCATGAGATAGGCTTGGCCTCAAGTATAACATCTGGAAGCTGCACAACTGCATACCCTGCATAGTATATGTGATCATTTGGCCTAGAGCAAGAACCATTCACAAACCATTCACAAAAACACTCTGTGTGTCTGGTAGTGCTGTGGAAGATAAATCAGACCTGTGTGATGTGTCTTGGTGAATGAGGTTAATGCTGTCATGTTGTGGCACGACCTCATCCTGTTCTCCTTTTAATCCTAAAAGGGCGTTTAAAATTGGTGCTGGGCCTGCAGTGGGAGAAGCATATTTGATGTGCAATTTTGGATTGGACAGCAAAATCACCTCATATCCGCTCAACCTCTGAGCAGACATGTGCTCTGTATGTACATTTTTCAACAGGATTGACACATTGTGGGTGGTGTGAAGTGTGGTGTCGTGTCCCAGAGTGAAAGAAGTGGCCATCTCAACCACCATCGTACAGGACGCTAGAGTTCTGAGACACGCGGGCATGCCCTGAACCTGCACCGGGACCATCTTTGAGAGAAAAAATAAAAACTACAGGGCGCAGTCTCCCACCATGTTCCTGGGCCAGTACTCCCGCCATGGTTCTGCAATTTTCCCTAGGCAAACAAGTTATACATTTTGCCATATTTCAGGGAGGCTGAGGCTCGGGCTGGTAACCATTGCACATTTCAACATGGCAAAAACATTTAACATTTCATCAGACCATTTTACAGTAGCAGACATTTCAGAAAGGGTTGCTTGTCTCAATATATTGTCATAGAAAGAACAGTCAGGTATTCATTGGCGGCAGCAACCAATCATTCCAAGAAAGGTAAGCATGTCTTTCTTGGAAAGTGGGCTTGGCAAACCCGCAAGAGCAACAGCTCTTTTTTTTTACTGACTTTCCTAACTCCTGGAGACAGCACAAACCCTAGGTACTCAACCTCCTGTTTACACCATTGTAACTTTTTCTTAGATACTTTGTGACCACATACATGTAACCATTTCAATAAGGATAGGCTATCAGCTCGGCAGTCCTCCTCTGAAGAACTACAAATCAAAAGATCATTAACATACTACAATACTACAGAACCATGAGGGGCAGTCCAAGGCCCGAGGGTGGCTTGGAGTACTATAGAATAGACCACAGGTGAGTCTGTATAACTCTGCGGCATTCTACACCAGATAAACTGACGACTGTGTTGGTCAATCGACACAGTAAAAACAAAGAGTAGCCGTGTGTCCTCGTCTACAGGGACGGAGAAAAAGAAAATTCTTTAAATCAATCACAGCAAAATACTCTACATCATATTGGGGCATTCGGTACCACTAGGCCATTGATGTCCCTTAGGTCTTGTACAACCCTATAGTCACCATTTGCCTTCTTTACCAGGTTAATGGGAGTATTGTAGGGCGAGACAATTTCCCTTAAGATTCCTTTCTTTAAGAAATGCTCTTTTTCTCTGTATGTAACTCCCTCTTTGTCCGTGCACCCTCCCTCTTTGTATAAAAGTTTCCCCTTTGATTTCCTGAGAAATCATTTTGATAATGTGTCTGCACTGGTGTTTGTTTAGGAATGTCAAAACATCCTGCAGCATCCTTCTCTGTCAGGTTCTGATATTTGCTGTCTTACTGTAAGTGCATGTTTAAGGCCAAGGTTTCTGAGATATGTCTGTATTAAGAGACTGTGCATGTTATACTGAACAAATCCTGCCTCTTGTGTCCAAACATCTATAAATCTTTTTTCCAGAATGCTAACACAGATTCTGCTAACTTTTGCTTGCAAGCTGTTAAGAAAAAAAATTGTTGCTGTGTGCTGGCGGCCGAAAAAGGGTTAAAACCCCTCGTATAGCGCGGCTATAGCCGCGCTGTCCCATTGATTTCAATGGGCAGGAGCGGTTTAGGAGCGGTGAATACAGCGCTCCTTCACCGCTCCAAAGAAGCGGCTGACAGGAGATTTTTTCTTCTCCTGCCAGCGCACCGCTTCAGTGTGAAAGCCCTCGGGCTTTCACACTGAACAAACAGCGGAGGCTGTTTAGGGGCGGTTTGCAGGCGCTATTTTTAGCGCAATAACGCCTGCAAACCGCCCCAGTGTGAAAGGGGTCTTACAGTTAGTGAGATATTAGCACTTGAACCCTGTTAGCATGTTTTAATTAAACGTTAGCCTCACCAATTTATGTATTGCCTTAATAAAGTGTTAACGCTCTACCCATATTTTAATTGGTAAAAACGTCCCTTAATGTCACAATACTTCAAAGACCTGGGACAGACTTGATAAGCCTCCCCTGCTCTTTGAATAAGTGACATTACTCCCTTCACATAAATAATATTTGTTATGTAAATTAAACCTTCATACAATCAGGACACTTTTGAGACATTTGTTAGTACATAAGAAGAAATTAACCTGGATACTCACCAATCCAGGGTTCCTTATAAACTCTAAAATTCTTATTCAACACTATACAGATAAATCAGCAGAAACTAAACACCAACAAACCTTAAAACAATAATTCTGGTATAAGACTTAGTTCTTTCAGACCACCAAATATTTTAGTTCTCTTTTTAGTTCTTTCTCTAAAATGACACTGAATGTCTGATTACTGCAAGGAAAAGAAAATATTTTTACTCACTGAAACAATGTCAGAATCATTCTGCCGATTACAATATGATACAAGTTATATCTTAAATTTAGAGTCAAAGCATTCATATATAAATCATTAACCGCTTGACATCCGGAGGACGTCATATGACGTCCTCGACTTTCGGGGCTTATATCTGAATGATGTCTGAGGCTACAGACATCATTCAGATACCGGCATTTTCAGCTGGCGATTCCGTACACCATAAGAACGATCATAGCGGCTGTTCCGCCGCTTGATCGTTCTTACGGGCGGCGGGAGGGGACGTCCCCCCCCTCCCGCCGCCCTCCGGTGCTACCACCGACTCACCTCAGCGATCGGTGAGTCGGATAGCGGATCCGCCGGCGCCGGATGTTCACCATAGAGATTTCCGGCGGACCAGATGGTCACCGGAGTCTCTATGATCGCTCGGAGGCCGGGCGCGATGTTATGACGTCACGCCCGGCCTCTGCATTCAAAAAAACGGCGCTGCTTCGGCTGTGAAGCGGCGATCGTTTTATTTTTTTTTTTTATTTTAGGCTTCCCAGCCTAGAGGTGAGATGTGGGGTCTTATTGACCCCATATCTCACTGTAAAGAGAACTGATCGTGTCATGTGTCATATTCCTATTACAAGGGATGTTTACATTCCTTGTAATAGGAATAAAAGTGATCAAAAAAAAAAATTTTTAAAGTGTAAAAATAAAAATTTTTAAGTAAAATTAACAATAAAAAAAAAAAAAAATTTTTTTAAAGCGCCCCTGTCCCCGTGAGCTCGCACGCAGAAGTGAACGCATACGTAAGTCCCGCCCACATATGAAAACGGTGTTCAAACCACACATGTGAGGTATAGCCGCGAACGTTAGAGCGAGAGCAATAATTTTGGCCCTAGACCTCCTCTGTAACTCAAAACATGTAACCAGTAAAAAATGTTAAAGCGTCGCCTGTGGGGATTTTTAAGTACCAAAGTTTGGCGCCATTCCACGAGCGTGTGCAGTTTTGAAGCGTGACATGTTAGGTATCTATTTACTCGGCGTAACTTCATCTTTCACACAATGCAAAAAAATTTGGCTAACTTTGCTGTTTTGTTTTGTTTTTTAAGCATGAAACAAAAAAGCATGCGTTTGAAAAATTGCTGCGCAAATACCGTGCAAGATAAAAAGTTGCAATGACTGCCATTGTATTCTCTAGGGTCTCTGCTAAAAAAACATATATAATGTTTGGGGGTTCTATCTAATTTTATAGCAAAGAAATGATGATTTTTGACATGTAGGAGCGAAGTGTCAGAAATGGCCTGGATGCGAAGTGGTTAAAAAATAAACAGTGCAGTGGAAAAGGTGTCATCTTACCTTATGACACCCGACAAATTCCACACAGACAAACATTACACAGATCGCAACAGGAAGATAAAGCAAAGAGATCGGGTTTTGTCCGGCACACCTTATCAGACTTTTTCTTATAAATACAGTACTGTATACATCATTAAGCTCTCCCAGAGCTATTTCACTGTTTACCCAAAACAAAGGCTGCAGTCTTATTCTATGGACTTCTCCTTAAAACCCACCCAGGGGTTTTTTATTGCTTCTCAGAGCAATTTTCTGCCCACCCAGGGCTTATCTTACTGTTTCTCAGAACAGTTTCTTGAAGCCCACTCAGGGCTAATCTATTGAGGTCTAAAAAACGAATTACAGGTCCCTTAAAAGGAATCGATCTCAAAATAAATCACGGCAAGAGAAAAATAAATACAAATCAAAATCACCGGACGTATTATGATCAATTCCGGGCGAGCCGCCATCTGTTGGCAAATGTAGATTGTCTAGGGATATTTATTAGACCCTCGATAAGTCTGCATAAGATGTACCTTACAATCCCCACAGGCCTGTGATATTAGCCCATTGAGACAATGATAAAAAGTCTCGCCGAGCAAATCTAATCTTGATTCTTTGGTGTGAATATTTAAAGGGGGCTTTCAGAAACTACCACCCCTTTACCGTGTCATACAAATTATCCAATCAAATACAGAAACATTTTATGACAAAAGTGAAACTAATTATTTTTAAGATATCACGTGCTTTACAGGAAACGAAACAATAAAGATAACAGGGATGTGAGAAACGAAACTAGATTACATTATACTCCTAGTAATATGTGAAATAGAGTACAGGGAAAAACACAAAATGGAAACTAAGTTATAAAATGGATGTGGTTAAGCTAAATATCCCTTCAGAAACTACCCAAATTACCCTGATCAAAAGTTTACATACCCCAGTTCTTAATACCGTGTATTGGCCCCTTTAACATCAACGATAGCTTGAAGTCTTTTGTGGTATTTGTGGATGAGGCTCTTTATCTCTCAGATGGTAAAGCTGCCCATTCCTCTTGGCGAAAAACCTCCAGTTCCTGGAAATTCTTGGACGGTCTTGCTTGAATTGCATGTCTGAGATCTCCCCAGAGTGGCTCAATGATATTGAGGTCAGGAGACTGAGATGGCCACTCTAGAACCTTCACTTTATTCTGCTGTAGCTAATGACAGGTCGACTTGGCCTTGTGTTTTTGATCATTCTCATGTTAGAATGTCCAAGTACGTCCCATGCACAGATTCCTGGCTGATGAATGCAAATGTTCCTCCAGTATTTTTTGATAACATACTGCATTCATCTTGCCATCAATTTTGACCAAATTTCCTGTGCCTTTGTAGCTCACACATCCCCAAAACATCAGCGATCCACCTCCGTGTTTCACAGTAGGAGTGGTGTACCTTTCATCATAGGCCTTGTTGACTCCTCTCCAAATGAAGCGTTTATAGTTGTGGCCAAAAAGCTCAATTTTGGTCTCATCACTCCAAATGTCTTTGTGCCAGAAGGTTTGAGGCTTGTCTCTGTGCTGTTTGGCGTATTGTAAGCGGGATACTTTGTGGCATTTGCATAGTAATGCTAAAAACTGAGAGTGGCAACAGACAAGTGCCTAGAAAGCCTCATAAAAATATGAGGATGAGTAATGGTCACTGAGTGAATTGATTATTAAAAAGTACTAGTCAGTGTGTAAATGCACCATGAAAATAAACAAAACAAAAAATTCCAATTGGTTGATGGGACACAGATATTGCTTACTATGTCCATGAGGAATAATCCAATATTGTGTGACTATATAAATGACAAGTGAATATCTCAAATACCAAAGAAAATATAATATTGTGACAAATCTGTGGCTATGGAAGATAAATCATAGCATATATAAATAAACAGTGTAAAGGTAAAAGAAATTAAACCCAAAAAATGTCCATGGCTAAACAAAAACGATATTGGTTAAAGTCCATCCATGCTAAGTAACATGCATGCAAAACGCCATAAAAGATGTCTTCAAGTGCTCAGTGAATACTGGAACAAAAACTTGCTGTAGTGAAATAGGGTGCGTAGATAGACCTCCACCTCTCAAAAAAATGCTGCCTCTTACCAGAGAAAATTGGTCTCTTAATTATAGGAGACCTGAAGGGCGGATGGCTACAACCCCAGCCAGGGATCTGTATAGCAGGCACTTAGCGTCCGTATCCAGGAACTCTCTCCACCACTCACATCAGCATAGATAGGGTGTTCCCCATGGAAAAAATAAAGTGCTCCACATAGCATAAAATCCAGCGTTTTATTGAGTATAAAAGTAAAGATTGCACTTACAAAATCGTTGTCATAAAAAGCATATAGGAAAAGCCGGCCGGCTCCAAGGTAACCCGTGTCTTCCGGGTATTCGAATCGCGGTGTCGTCGGGACGTAGCTCCTCCTCCCTACGTCGTTTCGTCACAACAGGACGTGGTCACGGGATGCGAGCAACGTCCCGATGCACCGCTTAAATAGACACATTAACAGCATCACATTACTAAAAACGAAATGAAAGCGCCATCTTGTTTAAGGGAAACGGTATGGGCAAGTACAAAACACTACCTTTTATAATAGATGTTCGAGGCAAAATGAAGGTATATAAACAGTCCCTATCAAGACTGTCAAAACCAAACGTATATAGCCAAAAATTAAAGGACTGCTAGTGTAACAGATTCATTGATAAAAGAAAAAAAGAAGAAAAAAAGAGGGAAAATCCACGCAATCCCCATATATTTAAAGGGTTGTTCATATAAATAGATGTGTATATATTGCATACACATAATTCTGTACCAGAATCAAGTGTGCAGAAAGAAAAAATTCATGATTTTGACATCATATACGGAAAAATAATAATAAAAGATTAAATAAATGGGTCAGAATAAACAATAAAAAATATAAAATATATACGTATATAAGATGTTTGAGAAAAATTTGAGAAAAAATCTATAATTAAGGTACCGTTTCCCTGAAATGAGAGGGCACTCAAACTACGGCAATTCATAAAAAATTAATATTACCATAAAAACATATTGGTTACATATATCCCATATATGTCTAAAAAATAAATTAAAAAAAAAAAAAAAAAAAAAAAAGAGTAAAAGGAAGACTGATGTTGATGTTGACTAAATAAACCCCCACTCCCTAAGAATTATCTATAAAGGCGTTAACATCGACATCGATGTTAAGACCAAAGGGGGTATATGACTTCAATTTGTGGACCCAGGCGGATCGGATTAAAGCGGAATTGCACAGATGTTGTCACATTTCGGAATCAGGCACAAATCTTGACCCAGAGGTTTGTCGCCAAGGGCTACTCCCCAGATTTTGTGGCCAGCACATTGGATCAGGTTGAGAAAGTGGACCGCAAAGATCTACTTGTGGAGCGAGCTAGAGATCCGATAGATGCTTCGTTTCGTTGCCCTTTTGTCACCGATTTTACCTGCCAACACTTCAAAGTTAAACGTATTATTAACAAATATTGGCATATCCTTAAAAATGATAGGGTGCTGGCATCTATTTTGCCAGCTAAACCGCAAGTGGTGTTCAGGGGGGCACCTTCACTTAAAGACAAAGTGGCACCCAATGTTTTTGACCCCCCAATTTCAAGGCCTAGTTTCTTCTCTGAGCTGACAGGATACTTCCAATGTAGGAGGTGTCAGGTTTGTTCGCTAAATGGTTGTAGGAGTAGAAGAACGACGAACTTTACCTCCACTTGAACACGCAAACCCTTCACCATTGAGCCCTTCATCACATGCTCTACCACGGGGGTGGTCTACTTGCTGCAGTGCCCGTGTGGCCTGCAGTATGTGGGCCGTACTAAGAGACCCCTGCAGGTGAGATTAAACAAGCATATTAATAATATTAGGAGAGGGTTTACAAAATACTCCGTGTCAAAACATTACCTGATAGCTCACAGTCGAGACCCCACAGGTACCATTTTTTTGGGGATAGACAAATTTAAGCCCCATTGGAGGGGTAGTGCCCTGGTGCGTAGCATCTCCAGATTAGAGATGGCCTGGGTCCACAAATTGAAGTCATATACCCCCTTTGGTCTTAACATCGATGTCGATGTTAACGCCTTTATAGATAATTCTTAGGGAGTGGGGGTTTATTTAGTTAACATCAGTCTTCCTTTTACTCTTTTTTTTTTTTTTTAATTTATTTTTTAGACATATATGGGATATATGTAACCAATATGTTTTTATGGTAATATTAATTTTTTATGAATTGCCGTAGTTTGAGTGCCCTCTCATTTCAGGGAAACGGTACCTTAATTATAGATTTTTTCTCAAATTTTTCTCAAACATCTTATATACGTATATATTTTATATTTTTTATTGTTTATTCTGACCCATTTATTTAATCTTTTATTATTATTTTTCCGTATATGATGTCAAAATCATGAATTTTTTCTTTCTGTACACTTGATTCTGGTACAGAATTATGTGTATGCAATAGATACACATCTATTTATATATACAACCCTTTAAATATATGGGGATTGCGTGGATTTTCCCTCTTTTTTTTCTTCTTTTTTTCTTTTATCAATGAATCTGTTACACTAGCAGTCCTTTAATTTTTGGCTATATACGTTTGGTTTTGACAGTCTTGATAGGGACTGTTTATATACCTTCATTTTGCCTCGAACATCTATTATAAAGGTAGTGTTTTGTACTTGCCCATACCGTTTCCCTTAAACAAGATGGCGCTTTCATTTCGTTTTTAGTAATGTGATGCTGTTAATGTGTCTATTTAAGCGGTGCGTCGGGACGTTGCTCGCATCCCGTGACCACGTCCTGTTGTGACGAAACGACGTAGGGAGGAGGAGCTACGTCCCGACGACACCGCGATTCGAATACCCGGAAGACACGGGTTACCTTGGAGCCGGCCGGCTTTTCCTATATGCTTTTTATGACAACGATTTTGTAAGTGCAATCTTTACTTTTATACTCAATAAAACGCTGGATTTTATGCTATGTGGAGCACTTTATTTTTTCCATGGGGAACACCCTATCTATGCTGATGTGAGTGGTGGAGAGAGTTCCTGGATACGGACGCTAAGTGCCTGCTATACAGATCCCTGGCTGGGGTTGTAGCCATCCGCCCTTCAGGTCTCCTATAATTAAGAGACCAATTTTCTCTGGTAAGAGGCAGCTTTTTTTGAGAGGTGGAGGTTTATCTACGCACCCTATTTCACTACAGCAAGTTTTTGTTCCAGTATTCACTGAGCACTTGGAGACATCTTTTATGGCGTTTTGCATGCATGTTACTTAGCATGGATGGACTTTAACCAATATCGTTTTTGTTTAGCCATGGACATTTTTTGGGTTTAATTTCTTTTACCTTTACACTGTTTATTTATATATGCTATGATTTATCTTCCATAGCCACAGATTTGTCACAATATTATATTTTCTTTGGTATTTGAGATATTCACTTGTCATTTATATAGTCACACAATATTGATTATTCCTCACGGACATAGTAAGCAATATCTGTGTCCCATCAACCAATTGGAATTTTTTGTTTTGTTTATTTTCATGGTGCATTTACACACTGACTAGTACTTTTTAATAATCAATTCATTCAGTGACCATTACTCATCCTCATATTTTTATGAGGCTTTCTAGGCACTTGTCTGTTGCCACTCTCAATTTTTAGCGAGACTTTTTGATTTTTATTAGATTTACGGTTTACTACTTTTTAGTCGCAGCTCATGTTAATCAGTGTAAGCGCAGTATTTGTTTTTTACATTTGCATAGTAATGACTTTCTTCTGGCGACTCGACCATGCATCCCATTTTTCTTCAAGTGCCTCCTTATTGTGCATCTTGAAACAGCCACACCGCATGTTTTCGGGGAGTCCTGTATTTCACCTGAAGTTATTGGTGGGTTTTTCTTTGCATCCTGAACAACTTTCCTGGCAGTTGTGGCTGAAATCTTAGTTGGTCTACCTGACCGTGGTTTGGTTTCAACAGAACCCCTCATTTTCCACTTCTTGATTAGAGTTTGAACACTGCTGATTGGCATTCTCAATTCCTTGGATATCTTTTTATATTCCTTTCAACTACCTTTTCCCGAAGATCCTTTGACAATTCTTTTGCTTTCCCCGTGATCGAGAATCCAGAAACGTCAGTGCAGCACTGGATGAAAGATGCAGGGGTCTGTCAGGAGTCCAGAAACTCATTGACCTTTTATACACACATACACACACACACTAATTACAAGCAAACAGATGACAGGTGAGGATAGTTACCTATAATAGCCATTCAAACCAAAAATCATCAGGGTATGTAAACTTTTGATCAGGGTCATTTGGATAGTTTCTGTTGCCATTATGATTTAAAAAGAGTAAACACAGTTGATTGATAACAAATTGCTTCAGCTAAACACTAACCATGAGTGTAGAAAAAGTGTTTTGTATTATCATTCATATTCTCTGAAAAATAGCCAAGAAATCTGGTATGTAAACTTATGAGCACAACTGTATATATGTGTGTGTGTGTGTGTGTGTGTGTGTGTATATATATATATATATATATATATATATATATATATATATATATATATATATATTTTATACACACACACACACTCACCTGACACTTTATTAGGTCCACCTGTTCAATTTTTTGGTAACAGAAATTGCTAATCAGCAAATCAATGCATTTAGGCATCTAGGAGGTGGTGAAGATGACAACTGTATGTGCCCAGCTCAAATTTCATGAATTGGGTTTACATCCACTTTAAGCTCGGCAAAACTCATCAATTTGCCCTCAGACATAATATGTTTCAATGCTTCGGCACCTCAAGTATTCCAGATTTGTGGATCTGGCAGGGCACCCAAAGGGAAAGGTAGAATTGGCCCTTAGGGGCATGTGAGGAGAGACAGGGGAGCAATACCATGCTCTTGCCTTACTCCAGACTATGATAGTGGTTTTCATCAGACAGGTGAGCGAAGAATGAGCACGAGTACCACGAAGAACCAAATTCCTGAGAGTGGCACAAGACCCTACGATTGCAGCCTCCACAGTAACTGCTGGATTGTCCTCTGACTGAGAGGATAACCACCGCACGGTGACAAAAATTGTTACCCAATAGTACAACCGAAAGTCTGGGAGGGATAGGCTCCCTTGGGTGAGTTGTAGGGTCTTTTTGGCAAGGCGAGAAGTTTTTCCTGTTCAAAAGAGAGAGGTTCAAAATAAATCTTGATTCACACATACATTTCTAATGCGTTTATCTTTTTTTCCCCCCTTTAATGCTGGTTCTAGAGAGTGATTGGAATATATACAGTGCAGTGTGGCCCTGTGACCAGATGGATGTTCTGAAGCGTCATAGCTTACTTTGCAGTATTGTGCAGGAAGCATTGTGTAAAAGTATGTACAGCATGTGCTTTGAAGTCCTTCAAAATCTACCGGGTTTTAAGGAATCCCAAGGTAATTTTATTCTGTAATGCATTAAGTTCTTTAAAAAAAAATGGTAAGTATGAAAGTTGTCCATTAAAGCAGAACTCTGGGCAAAAATGTGATTACATATGTGTACAGGTGCTTCCATACCATTTCAAATAATTTGTTGGTCTTGCAGAGCAAAGTCCACCTGTCTGTGAGAAATCCAGCTTTATTTGTTCAGCGAATAGCCCTCTGTCCCCCTCCTATCCTGTTTACAAGACTGGTGACTGATGTGTCTTCTATCCCCTCAGCCACTGGGCTTGTTCAATCCCCCATGTATTTTTTAGTAAAGGCAGGGGACACATAATCACACTGCTGCTCACTGCAGTGGGTGGAGGAATGAGTCTCGGACTCCCAGTCTGATCCACCCACTATGCTGTGTAATTGGATGGTCTGGCCACTGAACTTTTGGTCTGTCCGACCTCCTATGACCAGACTGTCCCCTGGCAGACCAGGATATGCGTGGCTCAGAGAAAGCAAGCCTTAGCACATCCACTCCCCATACTGCACTGTGGGGAAACAATGTACAGAGTACAGACATAAAATGAGAGCAAAGCAGGGTAAAGCAATGTGGGTGGGCAGAGTCCGAAGTCTTTGTGCAGCACACAATCCCACAGTCCCGCCCAAAACTATTCTATATCAAAGGGCATGCTGGGATGTATAGTCTCAGTGAGCGGCAACAAGCACTAATAGAAAGTGGCATTGCCGCTTCTGAGACACCTCCCCCTGGACCCTGTGGATTTAGAAACTTTCAGCGCAGAATGATGACATCACAGCTTTTAAAACTGAGTTTTATACAAAGTACAGTTTAGATCAATACAATGTCAGCAGTTTTGCTTAACTGATTATACTGGACTACTTTGCAAATTTAATCACAATCCTGGAGTTCTTGTTTAATGATGCTTGACTGTAGAGCTTCAAAAAATGTATTTACTAATTTATTTTAGTTTGTCATTTCTATCGGGTGTTTTTAATTATGTTTGGTCATTTTTAACTCTGCTTATGCTCTGTGCTGTAATAAGAATACCAGACTTCCAATATTGGTCAGTCGAGAATTGACCCTCAGAATTAATAGGTTTTAATCAACATGCATGCCACTTGGGTGGGCCATTCAGGCAATCTATTCAAATTAGGGTATGTGGGTTCAACTTTTTTTTTTTTCTACTTAAAGTACAAAGGATTATTGAAATATTCAAAAACTTTTCACCCTACTGATCAAAAACAATATGTTTAGCTATCATTTGCTGCAATCATTTTAAATCCACAGGTAGCCATATTTTCTAATTATTCTGTCAAGCATTTATGGGCAGTTTTAGGGTAGGTGATGCAGGTTTAATTGGTCAGAACTTCCTGTATGTTTACTGTGTCACACTGAATGTCGGTATTCCTAAGTTTGTTAGGAAGGAGAAAATATATCAATATCAACAGCTCAATAATACTAAGAAATCTGTTTTTAAAGTGTTAATATTATTTAAAAAAATAAAAATAAAGCCAATACATATATTACGGCTTAAAATTACTGATTTATGATTTATTAATCATGTATGACCGCAAATTTTGATTTCAAACAGCCATTACACCAGTGTTATAGTACCAAACTATTTGATTTGCTGAAGCTTAATTAATCATAGTTAAAGTGTAATTAAACCCCAAAACTGTATGTGTGTCTCTTTCTTTATATGTTTTAAACCTGTGTGCAGAATCTTGTAACAGCAAATCTTTTCTTCCTATTAGTAAATACCTAGTTGATTGCCAGTTCCACAGGCTCCCTTACTGTGTCTGGCAACGATATAGCAGCCACTTTTTTGACTGCTGTGTTGCCACACTCATTGCGCATATCCAGCCAGCTCCCCTCCTGTAAAGCTTATTCACTTCTGTTCCCTCTGTGGAAGCCACCCCACATGATTATTTCTGCTTGCTTGAGAGGCGGCTCCACAGGTTGAACGCCTGGTGCCTGCTTCCATCCTGTCTGTCTCTGTCCCTCCTCAGCCCACCACTCAGGCAAGTTAACCCTTACTGTAGCCAGCTCCTATATTGATGGTCTTTCTTCTCTCCCTTTATGTGCCTGTGTGACAAACCTGGCTCTGACAGGACTGCCTCCTCATCTCCTATCAGCCAAGGGAAAGAGACAGGCATTGCATGGCATTTGGCTATTGCAGAAGCCTTTCTAATTGTTTTCTTTCTCATCCAGCTACCAGTATGCCTCATGCTTTTTACATTACACCTAAGCACCCAGGCAGATAACATTTTTGAGGCCCCCCACATACACACGTGTACAAATGTAACGTGTACACCAGAATGAGAGCAATAATTTTAGCAACAGAGCTCCTGCGTAGCTATAATCTGATTACCTGTAGGGGCTTTTAAAGTGTCGTCTGTGGAAAAAATAGGATACTGAAATTTGTCGCCATTTCATGGACATACACAAGTTTTAGACTCGAAATGTAGGGTATTAACTCGGCGCGACCTAATCTTTTATATTTTACCAAAAAATTGGGTATTGCCTTTGTGTGCCTTAAAATCAACTTTAGTCTATTTTTTTAACTGAAATTTTGTGTTTCCTAGACCTTTGGGCTAATATTGTGTAACATAAAAACTGGAACTACCACTGTTTTATTCTCTAGGATGCCTGCTTTCAGAAAATGATATTTTGGGGGTTTATGCAATCTTAAACATGTGCAAAAAAATACATAACCAGCTCTGGCAGCGAAAGGATTAAACCACTTCCTGCCCATAGGACATCATATGATGACCTTACTCCAAACTCGAGTTTTCACTCCCTGTCCTCTCCTGGTTTCCTTAATTTATATCTTTCTGTGTCTCTTCACACTAGAACCTAGAAGCCTTCTGTGTCCTTCAGATTAAGGTTTCATTGACCCAGTTTCTGTGGCAGAACAGTTCCGATGGTTTTACTCCAACCTATTCACTGCTCTGAAAACAAAAGGGGGCATTCACTCCATTTTGAATCTTAAGGCTCTAAATGTTTACATGCGAGTCCAAAATATTTGGGTGAAATCCACCAGATCTGTTGATGCCTAGTCCACCAACAAGACCCTCTGGCTTCTGTAGACATTAGGCATGCTTTTGCATGTGCCCATCTTTCCAATACTTCAGAAATTTCTATGCTTTGCCATGCCACGGGGACCCTGCACCAATTTGTAGCCTCTTTTCTGCATCTCCACTGTTCACCAAGGTGCTGGCTCCAGTGTTATGCCTGTTATGTTCTCATGGCATCTTCATTGTGGGATATTTAGGCTCCTCTTGAGGAAACAGTCCTGTAAGGGCTCTGTCAGACAACATATCTCTAGCTGTCCAGACATTTGAGGTTTGTGCGAGTCCTGAATCATTACAAATTGTTGATGGAATGGACTTAACACTTGTAGTATCTAGGTATGGTCCTAGACATGTTTTAGGCCAGAGTTTTCCTTTCACAGGACAAATTTCAGGTTTGCCTGTGTTAAATTTGAACACTTCAGTCAGAAGGCATTCGTGCCACTGCTTCTGCATGTAAATCTTGTGGCTGAACAGTGGAGGCCCGTAATGCAGGGGCGCCGCCCCCCACCCCCATCCATGCATCTGACCCCTTAATCTACGTGCGGGGCGCTGGACGCATGGATTCCAATAGGTTTTTTTTTTTTTTTTTTTGAAGCACGTGTTTAGAGCCAGCGGCTCTAATAGGCTTTAAAAAAGGGTGGGCTCGGAGCGCAGAACACTGCTCCCCGAGCCCACCCAGTTGTATGACAATAGCGAATGTATATTCGCTATTGTCGCACTGATTTTCCTCCCGGTCAATCAGGAAGTGGGTCTGAGACCCATTTCCCGATTGACTGAAAGGAGAAGCGTTCCAATTGGCCTGGAAGGAGGAGATGCACGGCGGAAGCCATTGCCCAGAGGGAAACGCTGCCAGCGCCATAGATGAGGTAAGTGCTAGGCTCGTAACCGACCGCCTGGGGGTGCGGGTGACCCAGCCGACCAGGGGGGTGGCTGTGGGTGCACTATTAGTACCAATATTAGTGTCCTCAGTAACAGTGTTAACATGACTCTAGAATGCTGTCATAAAAGTCAGCAGCCTTTCTCAACCAGTGTCATGGAACCCCAGAGTTCCCCAGCGATTCTGAGCAATTTCTGCCCCTCAGTTGTCGCTACCACCACTGATCGTTTTAGTTATCTTTTAAGGCCCCTTTCACACAGGCGCCTCTGTGCAGCAGATTCCAATTGCTCATCGGGGGATCGCCTGAAAAACTGACAGGTGGACCTGACCGGACAGGCCTTGTGAAAGGGCTCTAAGGATGCATTCTTCCCACTGATCACCAGTAAGAATTATTCTTCCCACTGACCACCAGTGTAAGGAGCATTCTTTCCACTGACCACCAGTGTAAGGAACAATCTTTCCTCTGACCACCTGTATATAGAGCATTCTTCCCACTGACAACCAATAAAGGGAGTATTCTTCCCATTAACTACCAGGGTAAGTGAGCCATTCTTCACAGACCACTAATGTAACAGAGCACTACACTAACCACCAATGTGTAAGAGCGACTCTTCCACTGACCATTAATGTAACTGTGCACTTTTACACTGACCACCAATATGATAGAGCACTAGATTTCTTGGCCTGCACTTCTTTTCTGACCATTAAATGTTTAATTTAAATATTACTTGTCATATAGACAGGGACTTGCTGTTCATGGTAATATACCATGAGTAGATATTATTGGCAGGGGTTCTTCAAGACCTGCAAGTTATTTTAAGCATTCCCCAATTTTAAATCGGTTGAGAGAGACTAGTTTAAAGGAAAAGAAAGCAATATCGGTAACTGGCAACTAATAAGAAAAGATTAAAATGGGCAAAAGAACACTGACTCTAGGTGGTAGATGACTAAATAGGAGTTGGGAACAAATGGGTCATTGAGGTGTTTGGATGAAGGAAAAGAAAATATATGAGTACTTAAAGCGTAGTTCCAGACGATTTGTTTCTAAGTTTATTAAAAGTCAGCAGCTACAAAAAAGTGTAGCTGCTGACTTATACTTTTTTTTTTTTTTAAACAATAGATTTTTATTGGTTTTCACATTGTTTACAGAATATCATGCATTATGTACAGTTCACATTTGTACAAAATGATCGACATATGAGGACCTTAGTAGAATAAGGATGTTTGAGCTACTTACATAGATACTAAGTCCATCCTTAACAGGAGGTCATGCCTGTCACCCCAGTTGGGTTCACACTTCTGCTGGACTGTTAAGAGGTAGCCCACTCTGGACCTTAATGAGGATCCCTGGAGATACACTGCAAAGTAAGCTCTCTTCAAGCCTTGACATTAACCAGCAACAAACATATAGTGTCTTTTCTATTGCAAAGTAGACATTACCTAACAAACATACTGAGGTTAAGAGGCTCAGGGTTTAATATTGTGTGCCTCATAATTGGCCATACCTATCTTTGGATTATACCACTAGATGATAATGAGTCTGTGCAAAAGTATCAGAAAATATTAAGCGAGTTTCATAAATGTGAGGAGGCAGACTTAGAGGTCCGCCAATCTCCCAATGTTTGTGGAAGCTCGGGGCTCTTCTCTCCGTATAATCAAGCATTTTTTCCATAGTATATTGAGCATTTACCCTAGATATAACTTCTTCAATTTTGGGAGGTGATTCAGAGCGCCTTTCCTTTGCTATTGAAATGCGTGCAGCGAACAATATGTGGATAACTACTTTTCTCATTAATGGAGGGAATTTCTCAATACCTAAGCTTAGTAAAGCAAAAGCAGGGCTGAGGGCATAACTGGTTTTGGTGATATTTAGAATGAGGGACTGGACTTTTGTCCAGAAAGACTGTATAGCTATACAGTTCCAAAATATATGGTGTAGGCTACCTGTAGTTTGGCAGTTTCTCCAACAGAGAGATGGTATACTAGGATTCATTTTGTTTAGCCGGAGCGGTGTAATGTACCATCTATGTAAGAGCTTTTGCACATTGTCCCAGTGATCCACACAAGTTGAGGATCTGTTATTATATTTTATAGCTTCATGCCATTGATACATAGAGAATTCTTTTTGCAGTTCGTGTTGAATCAGAGCAGGCGTGGAGAAGTGTTCCCCCAATTTACTCCAGGCTTGGACCAAGAAGTTAGGGATTAGGTATTCGTAGGTCTCTAGTGGGATTTTTATTTTCCTAAATGGGGTGTCAGTAAAGTGATTATTTACTAAGGAGGACCAGGCATCAATAGTGGCTTGAATGGTTTGGTACGGTGGGGCTTTTGGTTTGTGTTAAATACAGGCAGCCATTGCCAGTGCAGGGAGGTCATGACCAGGTGTAACCGTGCGTTCAATATCTGACCATCGGTTGTCTATTTGACAGGTGAACCTGTAACGCATTTGGTCCAATACCGCAGCTCTATAGTATATGTGTGCGTTAGGTAGACCAATGCCACCTAGATGTTTAGGTTTGTAAAGTTGTGCTAAGGCAACTCTGGGTTCCCCCTCCCCCCATATAAATTTTTTTAAACAGACCTCTAGTTCGGTAAAAAATGTCCGGGGAACTGGGATGGGCAGCGTTCTGAAATGGTATAGGAGTTTAGGCAATACTTGCATTTGGTATGCTGCTATCCTCCCCAACCATGTGAGGTTAGAGTATTGATTTGGTTTAGTTCCTCTTCAATTTTAGCTAATTATGGAGGATAGTTACTTGAGTAAATTTTGGAGGATGAGTAAGTCAGCTGCACACCAAGGTATGTAATTGAGGGGGGTCCCAATTGCAAGGGAAAATATTTTTTAATCTAGTTTTTTCTTCGTTTGGTATGTTGAGTGTAAGGGCGTAACATTTGGATGTGTTGCTGACTTTTACTTTTAATAAACAGACACTCACCTGTCCCATGATGCAGCCATGTGGCCGCCCAAAGGCTCCTTTTTCTCCCTCGCCTCCCCCCGTTGCCAGCATCACAAGTGTGGACACCCAGCTGTGACAGCTTGCGGCTTCATAGCCAGGTGCTCACTGCGCATCTCGCTTTGCCGCCTCAGTGGCTGGGCAATCTTCTGGGACCTGTGACGTGTGCCAGAAGATTGCAGGAGGGGGAGAGGAGATCTTCCGCTCGAGTCACCTAGGCGGTACCCACTCTACCCCTACCCCCAAAAAAATGCCATGCCAAATGCGGCATGTTAGGGGGTGAGGAGTGCTTAAAGCAGAAGTTCCACTTTTGGGTGGAACTCCACTTTAAATTGGTTGTAAAGGCAGAAGGTTTTTTTTTTTTTTTTTATCTTAATGCATTCAGATAAAAAGCCTTCTGTGTGCAGCAGCCCCCCTAATACTAACCTGACCACCATCTTGATCCAGCGATGTTGCACGAGACTCAGCTGTCTGGGACTCTCACTCATCATTAGCTAAGACAGCAGTGAAGCGCCATTGGCTCCTGCTGCTGTCAGTCAAAGTCAGTGAGCCAATGAGGAGAGGGGGCGGGGCCAGGCCTTGGCTCCGTGTCTGAATGGACACAGGGAGTTATGGCTTGGGTGCCCCCATAGCAAGCTACTTGCTGTGGGGGCTCTCAACAGGAGGGAAGGGCCAGGAGCGCCAAAGAGGCACCCGGAAAGAGGAGGATCTGGGCTGCTCTGTGCAAAAACACTACAACAGAGCAGGTAAGTATAACATGTTTGTTATTTTTAACCAAAATAAAGACTTTAGTATGTTGTAGATTCCATCATGCAGCAGGACAGCGATCCAAAGCATTTTTCTAAGCTGTGCAAAGCCTGGTGAAGACACAGGAAGGTACAATACTATCTTTGATGGATTTGATGCGCAGTCACCAAATTTAAACACTATTGCGTCCTTGTAGGAAGAGCTTCACTCTAGAAAGAGAAAAAGGTCTTGGAAACCAGTCACTTGTAGAAAGAGCTACAGAATGTGAGGGTTGAAATGCGTGTTGTGAATGCCTTTAAAAACTATATATTGCAACTATTTGCAACTCTCGCTCCCCATGTTGAAGCCTAACTAAACCCAAAATAAAAATGTAATATATTGTAGCTTAGCAATATTTGGTGGCTGCGTTTTTTTTTTTTTTGGTGATTGGTCAGTAACACACCTCCTGTCTTAGGCTGGATTCACACCTATGCAGTTTTAGTGCTTTTTGCATTTTGCAGATTTGCACTAGAGTCCATTTAACATTGTTTCCTATGGAACACGATCTGTAGTGCAAATCTGCAAACTGCAAAAAGCACAAAAATTCATAGGTGTGAATCCTGCCTTAGGATTGCTACATTCACTCCACTGCATGTATGGAGGAGCAACATAGCTACCCTTGGACAGTAGCAAAACAATGCTTTCAAAAAAAAAGAAGAAAAAAAAAAGCTTTCTTAGGCTGATGACCCATGATAAGTGCTTGAACCCCCTAGATAGTTAAAACCAATTAAAAGGCAAAAATGGCAATAGCCCATGTGATCAAAAGTAAACAATGAAAATTGTGCAATATGGGGTAAATGCACCAAACTTATATAATACTGGTGAGTATGAACCAAAGTAACCAAACAAAAGGCACCTACTAAGATGGTACAATAAGCAAAAAAAATAATGTTGAAGTTGGTCACATTCATACACCGTAAAAGCATAAATCCTCAGCAAAAAGTAAATCCAAAGGGAATATAATATACAGAAGATCATCCCAAGGAAACACATCTAGTCACAAAAAGTACAGTATATTATTTAATAGGCTCAAGTCAGCATTCTTTAAAAAACTGGACATTTGGGAACTGTGGTAATTCTTTACAACTATAAAAGAGAGGCCATACACACCTTAAGCCTGTGTCTTGAGCACTGGGTATATAAAAACAATAAAACAGCATGCAACGTGCAAAGATGAGTAGTAAAACCTATTATTTAACCACTTGCTGACCGCCTTCCGCAGATATACTGCAGCAAGGCGGCTCAGCTACACAATCCGCCATACCTGTACATCGCTTGGGGGCAGGGGGTGCACGCGTCCCAGCGGTGATCGGATTAGCTTCAGAACCGATCAGTCTACAGGTCTAGGCCAGTGATTTCTCAATAAAGGTTTAACACTTTGATCGCCCCCAGTTAACCCTTTCACTCCCTGTCACGGTGTGCCTATTATAGTGTACGGATATTTTTTCTGATCACTGTATTAGTGTCACGAGCAAAGCTAGTTAGAGTCAACGTCAGTCTTGTATAGCGTCAGGGTACCCGCTATATATTCCCTAATAAAGGTTTAAACCCCTGATCGCCCCCAGTTAACCCTTTCACTCCCTGTGCCATTGGTATAGTGTACAGATCTCTTTTCTGATTACTGTATTAGCGTCACGGGTGACATCAGTTAGGTGTAAGCGTCAGTTGGTGGTAGCATCAATTCCAGAGAGCGTCAGATTTTAACCCTTTGATTGCCAGTTGCACTAACACGCGCACACACACCATACACCTCCATTATCAGTTTAACAATATAGCAGGTCTGCCATTGTACCATATATATCTAACCTGAACATCGTATATTAGTGTGTCACGTAGCAACTTAGAACTTAAATCCCCCCTCCCCGCCCTGCACTGTTCCCAACTGGTGCTGGCAATCAACCCAAACTGCCAACAATTAACAAACAATGTCCAACCTGTGAAAAGAGCGTTAAAGAGCAATAATAAAGTTAGGACAGTAGCTAGTGCTGGTGTGCTCCAGCAGTAAATGAATAAGGAGGATATGTGTAGCAGAGCAGTGTCCATCCTTTTCCAGCACAGGTTGCATAGTGTTGTACGTGGGGCGAAACTTCGCTGTACAACGTAACACATTATAGGACTATGCTTACTTAGTGTAGTGAGCTCTCTAGTGGGCTGTTATCTTCCGCTGGGAAGTACTGATAAACATGGAAATATCCAAGTAAGGATGGTGGAAGTAGGCTGACTCTATAGTGAGGCATGGAATCAGAAGTCATCTTCAGCAAAGGAAAGGGTAGGACAGGTGTGGGTCTATCATTGCAGATATGGGGCAGCAGTGGCCCCTGGTGGTAGCTATGATGCAGTGGTGAGGGAATATTTGCAGAGTATATGTCTGCAAACTTGCAGTTTAAGTACCAAGTGTTTCTGTGTCCAAGGGGAGCAGATATCGGGCAACAATATAAGAGAGCAGTCAGCTTCTTCTTTATTGTGAAAGGAGTTGGGTGGGAATCAGGGCATGAGAAAAAAAAGGGTAAATTGCATTGTTACTTATCTAGGTGCTTCTCTCTGTGCAAGCCAGGCAATTGCCGCATCAGGATCTTCAAAGAAATGCACTCTGTCTTCTCCCTCCAATCAGGAACGTGCAGGGAACAGCATTGCATATTTTATGTGCTTGATGCAAAGGCGTCTTTTGGCTTCCGTGAAGGTCTTGCGTCAGCGCTGTACTTCTGCAGAAAAGTCCGGAAAGACCGCAATCATCTTGTTTCCAAAAGGAATATTCCCTTTCTCTCTGCTTAATCACAGAATAGTGTCTCTGTCTTTGAAGTTGAGGAATTTTGCAATTAAAGTGTGAGGCGGTGCCCCGGCCAATGGCGGTCTCCCAGACATACGGTGCGCTCATTCGACAACGAACGTAGGGGAGCATGCCTCTTTGCCATATGTGTCGCAAAGTAGTCGTTCAAGGAATGAGGGGGGGTCTTTTCCCTCGACCCCCTCAGGCAGGCCAATGAATCTAAGATTGCAGCTCGGAGTCTGTTCTGCTTCCCACAACAGCATGTAGATACCCGACTTAAACTGGGGGAGAGAGCCTGCTTGAGGTCCAATGAATTGCTTGCAGTGAGATGGAAAGACAATCAGAACTTTTTCACACAGACACGGCAGTCCAAATTACAACTGTGACTGGTGTTGAGAAGCCCCTCTGTGTCCACGAATACAACCTTAAAATGGGAGGGGTGGACTTCAATGACCAGATGATGGCGCTGTACTTAGTTGCCTGTAAGGCCAGGCGCTGGTACAAAAAAGTGTCTGTATACTTTCAATTGGCTCTGTTCCTTGCTTATGTACTATACAAAGCGTCTGGATGAACTGGATCCTTCCTAAAATTCCAGGAAGAGATTATCACAGTCCTTCTGTTTCCAGAAGGTGCTGTGGCCCAAATTCCCAATCCAAATACAGTGAGCCTACCCAAAGAGCACCCCAAAGAAGATGTTGTGTCTGTAGAAAACGCGGACATAGGCACGACTCCCGCTATTATTATCCCCCCTGTCTTGACCAACCTGGTTTCTGCATCAGGGACTGTTTCCTTCCCTACCACGCACTAGTGGAGTATTAGCATAGGGTGCAGCATGGCACAGTCCTAGGGCACACTATCACACAGGGTCTCGAAAGATGAGATGGCCATCGTATTTTGAGAGACCCTAAGCTGGAACGTTCAAAGTTATAACAAAAGTATAAAAAAAAATTTTTTTAAATAGTTGTTGTTTTATTATTCTTCTCTCTCTATTGTTCTGCTCTGTTTTACTGTATTTTATGCTTTGGTGTAATGTTTTATTGTTAAGTCTTTCATCGTGTTTGCTTTGCAGGTTTGTCATTCTACTGTTAGGCTGCATTCACATCTGAGCTTAGATTCTTTAAGTGCTTTTCCGGTACGCATTTGTATGCAGCGTTTTTGGGCTTTGGCGTTTTGTTATTAGCCAATTGAGAAAACTATTATCTGTTGCATAATTTGTTGCTAGGTATTTCAGCTTTTTTAGCTTTTCCATTAGCTTTTATTTCTTCTTTTTTATTATTATTATTCATTTATTATTATGTTTTTTCATTATTGTAAGGGGTTCAAGTTCAGTTTAGGTTAGGATTTGGATTTAGTGTTATTTATTATTTTTTATTTTATTTATTATTATACGAATAATAACAAATGAATAAATGTAAAATAATGCACAAGTAAATAAAAATCATAAATAAAAAATAAATTAATACTAAGTAACAATAAATAACCCTTAACTTTAACCCTAAACTAATAATAAATAACTAAACACCCCAAAACAAAATAAATTATTATTAAGGTATTTTTTTGTTCGAGTTTGGGTGTTTATTGTTGTTTTGTTATTAGTATCATTATTAATAATAATAATGTATTTCACTTTTTTAAGGTTAGAGGTTATTATTTATTAACGTATTACATATTATTAATTTATTTTACTTATTTATAATGATTTTTAGTTATTTGTGTATTTATTTTACATTTATTCATATATTACTATTTTATTTTTTACTTTTTTTCATTTGAGCTAAAAAACGCGCCAAATACGCTCAAATCTTCCCGATTTGATCTACAAAAAAAGCTCAAGAACTTTTTTGAGCTTCAGGCGACATGGAGTGACAATGTGAACCAACTTTATAGAAAATAATTGATTTTTTTGGGCTGAACAAAAAAAAACGGTGCATGTATGCCCTTCATTATAAGTGGGTGGATGCAGTGCGGTATTCTAATGGTGGGCATACCACCGATCAATCTATGTGGTTCCGCCAGCTGACCAAAAAGCTGATTGGAGACCAGAACAGCTCCAATCATCTCTATGGCCTAAGAAACTGGAAGCTACGAGCATTTCATGACTTCATTTTCGCCGGATATAAACAGCGCCATTGGGAAAGCATCTTATCACACCGATCTTGGTGTGGTCAGATGTTTTTTATTTGTTTTTTTTAATCAAAGCAGCATTTATTAAGCATAGAAAATATATGAACATACGGGTGAATAGTGCAACAGGCACTGCAATTGCGAATCAATCCAATTGACACACATAAAGGCATGTCATAAGTCAGTACATGAACTTGCATAGTAGTCTGCTGGTTGGCTTAATTATGCAAGGTCAATAAGAGGAAAGAAAGGGGGTCTTGTAGGTGGCCTATGGGATTACCAATGAGTAACATGTTTAGGCCGCTGCATCACAAGTGGAGGCGTCCTCCAGCCATCTATCCCATATTTTATGGTATTTGTTAGGGCAACCTCTGTGGATATAAAGCAGTTTTTTATAAGGAAGGGTGTTATTGACAGCTCTGATCCATTGTTGTAGTGTGGGGGGGATCCCCTCATCCACGTCTTGGCGATCTGCAGCCTGGCGAGGAATAATGTTTCTTGTATAAATATATTCAAGTACTTCTCGCCTTCAGAGAGTGAGAGGAGCCCCAACACACACTGACGGGGGCAAAGAGACAGTGGGGAGCCCATGCAATCATAAAGGAACTGAACAACCTGAGTCCAGAACCCCTGTATGGACGGGCAGGTCCAGAGTAGATGGTAAAAGGAGGCGTTTGGGTGATTACAGCTGGGGCAGTTAGGGTTGTGTCCAGGTCTATATTTAGAAATGCGGTAGGGCGTTAAGTATGATCTATGGAGAATGTATAGGTGGGTGAGGCGGTCAGAAAGCTTAGGCGATATAGATTTATAGTTAGCGAGTGTCTCCTCCCAATCCTCCTCCTACACAACGCCCAGGTCAGACTCCCATCGAGTTTTCAGTTGATGGGCGGTGGCGGTAGCTGCGGGTATCTAAATGTAGATGTGAGAAATTTGTTTTTTGGGGTCCCTACCCAGAACAATATCCACCAGCTGTGGGGTTTCGGGAGTTGGGATGGATTCCCTAAACTGTGTGTTAAGTGCATGGCGAAGTTGGAGATAACGGATAAACATGTGGTTGGGCAAGGCAAAATTATCTTTGAGAGTTTGGAAAGATTTGACCGTCCCATTAGCTACTACCTGCGACAAGTATATGATACCTTTTTTAATCCACAGTGATTAGTGGGAGTGAGGGGAAAGTGTCTCTTCGAGTTGCATGGCAAGTTGCCAGATCTTGCAGTGGTGGAATAACATGTGCTTCCTGTCGCCGGTTCGAGACGAACTGCGGAATCCACAGAACAAGATCTGGAAGGGGTGGGCCAATGGGCCGGGGACCTGTGAGCAGACTAGGGTGGAGTAACGTTCTCTATCAGATTGGTTGAAGTAGAAGAAGTGAGAGACTTGGGACGCTATGTAATATAGAGAAAGGTCAGGGAGTGCGGTGCCACCCAGATCAGTCGGGCATTTCAGGGCCCGCCATGACAATTTATGGCGAGAGAAGCCCCAAATGAATGTGTTGAGGATAGATTCCATGTACTTATATATATGTGGGGGGAGGTGTAGCGGGCCCTTCCAGAAAGTGTAGAGAAGTTTGGGGAGGAGAATCATTTTAACTAAGTTTATTCGGCCCATAACCCCAAGGGGGAGACGGGACCATATTTGTGTTTTAGTTTTCAGGACTGTGAATAGGGGTTCAACATTAAGGGTAATGTAGTCAAGAAGGGATCATGAGATGTGGATGCCCAGGTATTTAATGGTGCTTGCTCTAACCAGGGGAAGTGCGGCTTGATCAGTGGTGGGGGCGCCTAAGTCTAGTGGGAGAATTTGGGACTTGGTCCAATTTATCTGAAGCCCGGAGAATGTCTCAAAGGCTGTAATGATTTGTAGGGCTGTCTGAAGTGAGGGGCCAGCGTCAGCGAGATAGAGGAGCATATCATCCGCGTACAGGCTAATCACTTCTGTCATCTGATCGTGGCAGAGGCCTTTGATACCTGGATGGGTTCTGAGAGCTCTACGGCCAAGGGCGTACAGTAGGGCTGAGATAGGGCAACCTTGGCGCGTGCTTCAAGAGAGTGGGAACGAGGAGGAAATTCTGCCATTAACTTGGATGCGTGCCGTGGGGGCCTGGTAAAGAAGTTGAAGCCATTTGATAAACTTTGGGCCGAAACCGAATCTATGGAGGCACTCCCACAGGTAGCTCCACTCCATGGAGTCAAACGCCTTGGGAGCATTTAAGCTGGCCACCACTCTGGAGCCTACATCTGTATGTTGGGATTGGAGGTTCATATGGAGCCGCCTGAGGTTGAAATCCATGTTATTGTCTGGCATGAAGCCAGTCTGATCGGGGTTTATTAAGCTAAGGATTACTTTGTTAAGGCGCAGGGTTGGATTTTAGCAAGTATTTTTTACGTCTAATTGGAGGAGAGAAATGGGCCTGTATGATTCAGGGAACAGAGGGTCTTTGCCTGGTTTGGGTATAAGGATGATGAGGGCTTTGCCCATGGTTGTCGGGAGTGTATTTGTATCAAATATGTGCGTGTATAGCGTGCAAAGCTTAGGGATGAGGGTCTCGCTGAATTGGTTATAGAATTCGAGGGGGAGTCCATCCGAACACTCAGTGGTGATAGGTGCTTCAAGCTGGGTGACCTGGGATGGGGTAAGTGTGGGGAAGGAAATGTTCTGCAGGAATGCTGTCAGCTCATCACGGGAATGGCGAGCAGTAGAGGAGTACAGGTCAGAATAGAAAGTCCTGAACTCCTCGGCCACTAGGTCAGGGACTGTAATCTTTGCCCGGATGCCGATTGGAGAGAAACCACCAATGGGGGTTTGTGGTCTAGATGGGCCATATAGGCGAGGAGCTTACCAGCTCGTTCGCCGTGCTCAAATGTACGTTGTTTGCTGAAGAAGATGCCCTGTTTGGCCTTCTCGAAGTGCAGTTGATCTGTGAGCCTGGTCTGCATTCGTAAAAGGGAGGCGTTAGCAGTTGTTGGGTCGTTCTGGAAGACCTGTTCGAGGGTGTTTAAACGTTCCTCTGCCTGGCAGAGTAGTAATTTAGAGGTGGTCTTGTGTCTATTGATTCGTGTGGAAAGAATCATGTGGGCGTGTATTTTAAAGGCTTCCCATACGGATCCAAAAGGGGCAGAGCCATCATTTGTGCGGAAGTAATATTCTCACTCGGGTTGGATAGTATCCAAGTCGGACAGGGTATTGAGCCAGAATGGGTTTAGCCTCCAGATCCGAACCGCAGGGGGAGCCGGTAACCTCAATGTATCCAGTATGGGGAGTGGTCAGAGAGCACTCTGGTGTCGAAGCCTGCGTCTAGAAGATGAGGGAGGGGGCAAGAAAGATGAAGTCTATACGGGACATAGCTGAACGTGAGGGGGTAAAGCATGAGAAACGTGATTGTGTTGGGTGTTTGTGTCTCCACGTATCGGTGAGGGCAAATTCTGCAAGGAACTTCCCAAATCTGGTGGTACTGGGCAGAGAGATTGGAGGGGCAGCTAGGCTCAGTCTGTCTAGGCTTGGGGTAATGACCATGTTGAAATCTCCTGCCCAGATGGCCCAGAGGGATGCTGAGCCATGAAAGCCACCCCCAGCTGCAGCACAGCAAATTGAAATGGTGGGGGGATGTAAAAAGCCAGGAGGAGGATCTCCAGGCCTCCATTGGTAGCATGCAGGAACAGTGACCGGCCCTGGGGGTCCGACTGTAATGTGTGAAGCTGAAATTGCACCGTCTTGGCGATGAGAATTGCAACCCCGCAGGAGTTAGTGGTGTGCGGGGCTTGGTATAACCATACCACCCAGGGTTTTTTGATACTCATCTGCTTCTGACCTGCCAGGTGAGTCTCAACAAGAATTGAGCTGTCCGCCCACAGAGCTTTGAGGTGGGAAAGGACCGCTAAACGCTTGGCCCTCTCACCGAGGCCCCGGACATTCCAAGTTACAATTTTAAGGGATGCCATAGTATGTGAGGGGGGCTGATGTGTACAGTCGGGCCCCCAAGGGGCTTCATGCAATACAGACAGTGAAACCAACATAAGATAATTCCTGGTAAAATTAATATGCATACCGAGCACCCAGAGGCCAGAGGAGCCAGGCAGAGGGTGCTGAGCAAGCATTGTAAATCTATTATGAGCATATATCCAGCGTACATTGGTGGGAGACCTAATAGACTCAGACAGATAAGTTATGCACATAGGTGTCGGCAGCAAAAAGAAGCGACATGTTCATGCAGTACATCAATGTGGAATCAGAAAAAAGGAAAAAAAATACAAAAAACAGACTGCAGCAGCACTGGACCAGCAAGGCAGATTTAACACTCTGATGGCCACTACAAGTAGAGGGACAGAGGCTGGACAGAGAAACAGTGGTGGGAGGGTGGTAGTCAAGGGTGGCATAGGTGCCAAGTTCTTGGGGTGACCAACAGGGTCAGGGGGGGTGATCAAACTGGAGAGCGCACAGTGGTGCAGGGGGGTATCCAGTCTTGGGGGATGTAGGTGCGGGTGAGCCTCCCGCGGCACACAGATTAAGCATGTTGTTGGGAGGGGGGAGACAATAGCTTGCGGTTAGAGTATAGGGGAAGCGGGACAAGTGCGGAGTCTCAATGGAGGATGGGAGAGGAGGGGGACAGTTAGATAAACAAAGAGTACGACCAACTCACGGTTCCAGGAGAGGTAAGGGGGAAGGGGAAGTAGGTCAGACATGGAAAGCGATCCACCAGCTCCGGGCAGTTCATGGTGTCAATACACAGAGGATATGGACCTAGGAGTGGGCTGGCCGCGCCGAGGTGATCCAGCCAGGATAGAACAGCTTGCGGGTCTTTGAAGAACTGTGCCTTGCCGTCGCTCACCACACGGAGCTGTGCTTGGAAGAGCATGGCGTACGGTAGGTGGTGCACACGAAGCTGCCGCTTCACCTCGGTGAATCTCGCTCTTTTTTTCTGCACTTCAGCTGAAAAGTCCGCCACAGACAAGTTGCCGATGCGGATATTACCTCTTTCCCGGGTAAGCCTGAGGATGGCCTCTCGGTCGCGGTAATTGAGGAACTTGGCGATGAAGGTTCGCAGCGGGGCTCCAGCAAGTGGGGGTTTCGCGGCAAGGCGGTGAGCACGCTCCACCACAAATGTGGAGGAAAAGGCCTCCCCGCCGTAGGTCTTAATTAGCAGATTTTCCAGGTACATGGGGGGGGTCCGCACCCTCAGACCTCTCGGGGAGCCCCACAAAGCACAGGTTACATCTCCGGAGGCAGTTCTCCATGTCATCCTGTTTGGAGAGGACCACATTCAGTTGGTATTGCAGTTGTTCAGTGGTGACCTGAAGCAGGTGCAGGCCCTCCTCCACGTGGCCAACCTGGTTTCGGACACCCGTTCTTGTAGCTTGTGGATATCCTGCCTGATTAAGGACAGGTCGACCTTCACCTCCTCAATCCTAGAGTTGAGGGTGGATTGGCACAAGGCGATGGCTTCCAGTACTCTGGCGGTGTCACCGGAGGTCTGATCGTCTTCCTCGGGGAGCGGGCGGCGTCATCTTCCTCCCCCGGGTCCCGCGGCGATATTTGTCCAGCTTGGCAATGGCTCCGGTTCTTTTAGGGGGAGACATGTCGGCTCAGGGTCAAGAAGGCAGCCAACGACTTTCTGGCGTCTGTTTGTGGGGAATATAGCCCCCAGGATCAGGTAGAAGGATTTATCTCAAGTGGAGCTCTCACACCGCACGTCCTACTCCATGTAGCTCCAGACCACGCCCTGTGGTTAGATGTTTTAAGGGAAGAGGAGAGATCTAGAATCCAATAGACCCCACATTTTTCAAAAAGGGTACCTGTCACTACCTATTGCTATCATAGGGGAGATTTACATTCCCTGTGGAAAAAAAAGGGGGAACAGTGTATAAATAAAATAGAAAAGCAAAATAAATAATTTGCTCTTGCGCAAAGGCGAACGCATGCATCGGTCTCGTGTTATATGTAAACAGCAATTGCACCATGCATGTGAGGTATCACCATGAACGTCAGATCGAGGGCAATAATTCTAGCAGTAGACCTCCTCTGTAAATCTAAAGTGGTAACCTGTAAAGGCTTTTTTAAAAATATATGTAGTTTGTCGCAGCTGCATTTGAAAGCATTTTTTAACAAACATTTGGGCAATATAGTGTGTTTCTGTGCATTAAAAATCAAAAAAGCTTTTTTTTCCCCAAAAAATTACATTTGGAAAAAAAAATTGCAACACCCACCGTTTTAATCTGTAGGGCCTCTGCTTTAAAAAAAATATATAATGTTTCAAAGTAATTTTCTAACAAGACAGTTCAAACCCCCCCTCAAATGACCCCATTTGAAACTAGTGCATACATTTTTGCTTTCACTCCTCACTACCCACAGTTTCAGAGGCCCTGAAATGTCAAGATAGCACAAACCCCCTCCCCCTCCAAATGACCCCATTTTTGGAAAGTAGACACCCCAAGCTATTTGCTGAAAGGCATGTTGAGCCCATTGAATATTATTTTATATTTTGCCACAAGTTTTGGGAAAATTGCAAAAAGTTGTTTTTTTTTTTGTTTTTTTACACAAAGTAGTCACTTAAATGATATATTGCTCAAACATGCCATGGATATGTGTGAAATTAAACCCCAAAATACATTCTGCTGCTTCTCGTGAGTACGGGGATACCATATGTGTGAGACTTTTTGGCAGTTTAGCCGTGTACAGTACCCCAAAAACCAATTACCACCTTCAGGCTTTCTAAGGGCGTAAATTGTTGATTTCACTCCTCACTACCTATCACAGTTTCGGAGGCCATGAAATGCCAAGATAGCACAACCCCCCCCCCCCCCCCCCCACATGACCCCATTTTGGAAAGTAGACACCCCAAGGTATTTGCTAAGAGGCATAGTGAGTATTTTGCAGCTCTCATTTGTTTTGGAGAATTAAGAAAGAAAGGGAACTCAAGTCAAGTGACATTTGACGTGCACTTTCCTGGTTCACTGTAGTCCGTCCCCGTACCCCCCATTACCATAACCACATCTTACCTGGCTTCTATTCAGCCTATTTGATCTCACTGCTGGAGTTTTTGTTGCCTCGAGAGACAGTTATGCCCCGTACACACGGTCGGATTTTCCGATGGAAAATGTCCGATCGGAGCGTGTTGTCGGAAATTCCGACCGTGTGTGGGCTCCATCGGACATTTTCCATCGGATTTTCCGACACACAAAGTTGGAGAGCAGGAGATAAAATTTTCCGACAACAAAATCCGTTGTCGGAAATTCCGATCGTGTGTACACAAATCCGATGGACAAAGTGCCACGCATGCTCAGAATAAATAAAGAGATGAAAGCTATTGGCCACTGCCCCGTTTATAGTCCCGACGTACGTGTTTTACGTCACCGCGTTTAGAACGATCGGATTTTCCGACAACTTTGTGCGACCGTGTGTAGACAAAACAAGTTTGAGCCAACATCCGTCGGAAAAAATCCTAGGATTTTGTTGTCGGAATGTCAGAACAAAGTCCGACCGTGTGTACGCCCTATTACTCTGTGGATATAACTGGAATAACATTTTGAATGTATTGCCATTATACTCTGCTGCATTTAGCTCTAAGGATGCCTTTACGTTGTTCTCATCTTAAAAGAGAAGTATGGGAATCAAACAAAACAAACATTTATAATCTTTTTATACACATAAGTGTAGCACAACCTTATATCAATCATAATCTCAAAACAAAAAATGTATGTGTATCATCACATACACATATAAAAGATAATCCAAATCAAAAGTGTCCGCGCCCAAATAACATAAATAAATGTCCATATATCAACATAAGTCTGTGTCTTCAGTATGAGAATATCTACTTGTTATTGCACCACAATCCTCCCAGTTTCTATATGTGCCAGCTATTTACAATATTCACTGTAAAGGCCGCTGTCGGCTGAATCTGGGTCATAGAAGTACAGAACAGAGTGCACTCCTGTGACCAACAGGGGAAGTATAGCCAAAAGAGCTTTGGCCATACTTCTCCTTTAAGTACACAGTTATTGATTATGACTATATTTATGTAATTATGATACCATATACATGCATTTTATGGTTTGTTTTTTGCCTAATAAGTTGACCTGTATAATCTAAGTGTTGAATGGATGTGGTCATATTTATCACTATGAGGAATTTTTCTTTGTTATAAGCCCAGCTGCTCCATATGGTCAAATTGACACATCTTATATACCGTATTTATCGGCGTATAACACGCACTTTTTTCCACTTAAAATCAGGGGAAAATTGTGGATGGGTGTTATACACCGATCCCTGCCATCTCTGAGGGAAGAGGAGTGAGCGCCACTGAATTACATAGAGCCGTTATCTTCTGTGTACCCGGCGCTCCGTCACTCACAGCCACGCCTCCTGGCCCCGCATTGGGCCATTGTTCTGTCTATCATATGAGCAGGACCGGGAGACGTGGCTATGAGTGACGGAGCGCCAGGTACACAAGAGATTTTGAGCTCTGTGTAATTCAGCGGCGCTCGCTCTTCCTCTTCCCTTGGAGACAGCAGAGATAATCCAACACTGGTGAGGCTGCAATGATGAGAAAGGTGAGGCTGCAGATGGGCACTGAACAGGCTGTATTGTTGGTCAGTTTATAGGTTGCAGATGGGCACTGAACAGGGGTGGCATTGTTGGTCAATTTAATAGCTGCAGATGGGCACTGAGCAGGGTGCATTGATGAGCTGTGACCCTAATTTTGCTTCAAAGTTCTCTATTTAAAATGTAAGTTTTTTCCTTAAACTTCCCTCCTAAAATTGGAGTGTGTGTTATATACCGATAAATACGGTATATTGTTTTGAATCACGAGCTTTGCTACTCATCTTTGCACGTTGCATGTTATTTTTATTGTTCTTATAGTATCCCACAAAAGTGAGTACACGCCTCACGTTTTTGTAAATATCTTATTATATCTTTTCATGTGACAACACTGAAGAAATGACATTTTGCTATTCACACTCCCCATTTACACTCACAGGTGTGAATGTGGGGAGCAGGTGCGTTAAATTTGGTGCTATCGCTCTCTCTCTCATAATGGTCACTGGAAGTTCAACATGGCACCTCATGGCAATGAGCTCTCTGAGGATCTGAATTGTTGCTCTACATAAATGATATAAGATGGCTTAGGCTATAAGAATATTGCCAAGACCCTGAAACTGAGCTGCAGTACGGTGGCCAAGACCATACATAGGTTTAACAGGACAGGTTCCAATCAGAACAGGCCTCGCCATGGTCGACCAAAAGGAGTTGAGTGCACGTGCTCAGCGTCATATCCAGTGGTTGTCTTTGGGAAATAGACTTATCAGTGTTGCCAGCCTTGCTGCAGAGTTTGAAGGGGTGGGGGGGTCAGCCTGGTACTGCTCAGACCATACTGCATCAAATTGGTCTGCATGGCTGTCATCCCAGAAGGAAGCCTCTTCTAAAGATGATGCACAAGAAAGCCTGCAAACAGTTTGCTGAAGACAAGCAGACTAAGGATATGGATTACTGGAACCATGTCCTGTGGTCTGATGAGACCAAGATAAAGTTATTTGGGTCAGATGGTGTCAATCGTGTGTGGTGGCAAGGAGGAGTATGAAGACAAGTGTGTCTTGCCTGGTGGGAGTGTCATGGTCTGGGGCTGCTGGCACTGGGTAGCTACAGTTCATTGAGGGAACCATGAATGCCAACGTGTACTGTGACATACTGAAGCAGAGCATGATCCCCTCCCTTTTGGAGACTGGGCCGCAGGGCAGTATTCCAACATGATCACGACCCCAAACACACCTCCAAGATGAAAAAAATTTCCTCCCCTGAAACAATCAGGGAAAAGGCCCTACAGTCCTTTGATACAAACACAATACTAACTAGACAAAATAGAATCAGGCCACTAGGAAATGGCACTGGCAACCACACGGACGCCCCGGGCACTTGTTTGTGGGATGCTTGACCAATCATCCCACAACTGGAGCCCTATAGTGTCACCTGGCGCTTACGTAAGGGGTATTTTCACCAGTGCAGCTAGCGAAGTGCATTTGCCCTTCGTGTTTTTGCACTCCTCTTCACTAGCCCAGTGACGCTGGGAGGCGTTCTGAAAGTTTTCGGGCAGTCCCCCAAGCACAAAAAGGGCAGTGGATTTTCCAAAATGGCGATGTGCGCCGCCACGACCAGCCTCGGACGTCACCTCTGTTGTGCCGGAATCACGCACACACGCACTACACGTCCGCGCCCCGCTGATGATGTCAGACGCTGGCGGGACAGGGAGAGAAGAAATGCATGGCGTTTAACCATCCATTCCTGACGGGGAATTTGTGAGAGAGAGAGAGGTTGTAAGCCTCCTCTCTCCCTCCTTACCAACCAGCACCTTGCTTCCTATTGAAGGCTTGTAAGTATCATTAAATAACCTTAATAACTTTGACTCTACCTGTGTGGATGAACCGCTACTGCCACTGCATTGGGGCTGACATGTCAGCCCCAGACAAGCTTTCTGTAGCTCTTAATGGGGACAGATTGTTTGCCTGGCCTGTCGGTCAGGGCGAATTTGTGAGACATGGCATTTAATACATATGCTTCTGCATAAGTTTTAAATTTAATTTTCCCTCTTCTTGATGTCTTTCCATTTTTTTGTAGGACACTCTGTTGGAATACTGTTTTACAGCCAGCAAATCTATACACTAGAGGGACATCCCGCTGCTGGATATATTTTTCCTCTTTAGGAGGCTAGCTCCCTATTAATTAGGAGAATCCACTCTGCTAACTGGCTCCTCACTTTCCCCATCCATTTCTCTTTTCTAATGAAAAGAGGGAATTTTTGTGGATTCCTATATTCCAATAAATAAGGTAAATTCCTGAATACTATGTAGAAATGAAACAGCAGATTATTAAATATTAAGAAATTCTTAATCAACTGAATTCATTTTGATTGCTATACAATTTATAGGAAGTCTTCTCTCCCTATGGTTGCAATAGAGTGCCTTGACCTAGATTTTGGAAGATTGATCTAGTTATTTCGAGAACTATTTTTAGACTACCAGGTATATACACAATATTTCTTTCTTTCGGCCTGACGATGATTTTTTGAAATGTAAAATTTGCCATTTATCATGTTATTTTTTATTATTGAAATTGAATTTGTAATGATGTTTTAATGTTATCCATGATTGGTAATATTATATATTCTCTTTACAGTATTAAACTTCATACACTATAAATCTCCTGAAGAAGCTCTTGCAGAGCTAAACATGTTGAGTAAAAATGGCTGTAACAGTGTATGAATTTATAACTAAATACTGAATGCAATTTTTTTAAAAAATATTTAAATTAATAAAATTATTTATGATTAAAAACTTATTATTTTTTCTATTGGCACCTTAAAAGTCCCATTTCCTGTATCTTATAAACTTTTTTGCATATCGGGATGTGGTGCCTTTTAGTTTCTCAGTACCCCAAAACCTTCTCTTCCCAAATACACCTCCGAGATAACACTGCCTTGCTAAAGAAGTTGAGGGTAAAGGTGATGGATTGGCCAAGCATGTTTCCAGACCTAAACCCTATTTAGCATCTGTGGGGCATCCTCAAACAGAAGGTCGAGGAGCACAAGGTCTCTAACATCCACCAGCTCCGTGATGTCGTCTTGGAGGAGTGGAAGAGGACTCCAGTGGCAACCTGTGAACTCCACGCCCAAGAGGGTTAAGGCAGTGTTAAAAAATAATGGTGGCCACACAAAATATTGAAACTGGGCCCAATTTGGAAATTTTCACTTAGGGGTGTACTCACTTTTGTTGCCAGCGGTTTAGACATTAATGGCTGTGTGTTGAGTTATTTTTAGGGGACAGCAAATTTACAATGTTATACAAGCTGTACACTCACTACTTTACATTGTAGCAAAGTGTCATTTCTTCAGTGTTGTCACATTAAAAGATATAATAAAATATTTACAAAACTGTGAGGGGTGTACTCACTTTTGTGAGATACTGTATATACCTTGTGCTCAAGTCACAATTTTATGGTATTTATGGCCTTCCTTTTATAGTTGTACAGAATTACCACTCTTCTGTTTCTTAATGTCCAGTTTTTGAAAGAATGCTCTCTTAAGCCTATGTTTCAGAAAAGAGTGAATAGGTAACTGAAAGTTACAGCTAACATTGTAAGCAATAGTTTATCCTGCGCTTCTGGATTATGATTATCACGGCTGCAAATTTTTTTGGATTGATTTTTATTTAATTTATTTATTTACCTTAGTTTCCCTTTCTACAAAAAATAATAAATGCACATCTTTTTGCAGGTAGAAAAATGTGCATTTATTATTTTTTTGTAGTAGGAGCCTGTAAAGCATTGACCAGCGATCAGCAGATCACTGGTGCCATGCAGGTCTCCTGCACGCTGTCAGTGTATCTGCTTGACTGTACATCCCGTACGGGTTAGCCGATACTCACTAACAGGAAGACCCAATGAATTACCACAACGCTCCACAGCACCGTGGTAGTTCATTGAGAACTACAAGCTGACAGCTGCTAATGATGTTGGGGCTTGTAGTTCATACATACACACAAAGCTGTGTGTATATATGATGCGGCCACGTGGGTGGAGCCCCACGTGACCGCGCTGTTTTCAAACAGCAACAGCTGATGTGGGGAGTTTCTCCCCATACTGCTGCCACGGAGGGGGGGGGGGGTTCAGCGGGTGGTAGCTGCAGCACTGGGAACTTGTCACATGTTCCACCCTAAAATCGGGTGGACCATGTAACATGTTCCCAAAGGGGAACTTATCCTTTAAATCTGAGCAGGCCTTGATGGTATATTGCTCTTTCATAAGAACATTGTTTTTGTGTGCGTTAAAAGAAAAAAAAAACTTAAAAAAAAATTTGACTGGAAAGTTCAATTTCTCTTGTTCTAATCTCCTGTCATAGCACTGTGTGTTTTTTGTGTAGCTGTGCATCCTCAAAAATACACTGGGGTCAGTCATTGTACATTTTAATTGGTTTCTTCTTGTGTTTCAGCTGAATTCAATGTTTCCCAATACAATTTGCTCTTTAACAAAGTGTTGAATTGTGCTGTGTCAAACCGGAGTCTGAGCATATCTTCCTCCATTGTAGACTTCATGGTTTTAAAGAAAATACCAATAGATTATAACAATCTGCATGAATTAATCACAGCACTTGGACACAGTGGTCTTTGGCGTAAAGCAAGGGATCAATATAAGCGTAAGTAACAGCTGTGTTGTTTTAATCTTTAATCACTTCCCATCCAGGGCCAATTCTGGCACTTCGCTCCAACATGTAAAAATCATAATTTTTTTCTAGAAAATTACTCAGAACCCCCAAACATTATACATGTTTTTTTTAGCAGAGACCCTAGGGAATAAAATGGCGGTCATTGAAACATGCGTTTTTTGTGAAAAGAAAACATGAATCAAAAAAAAAAAAACTGTAAAGTTAGCCAGTTTTTATATTGTGAAAGATAATATTACACTGAGTAAATAGATACCTAACATGTCACACTTTAAATTTGCGCACACTCGTGGAATGTCGCCAGACTTCGTTACTTAATCTCCATAGACGACATTTTAAAAATGTTTACAGGTTACATGTTCAGAGTTCGTTCTCCGGCTTGCCGATCGCAGGGGCGAGCCCAGAGAAGCACTAGTGGGAGGGGGGGACTGAACTGCCGCTTTGATTGTTCTTACGGTGCACAGAATCCGCTGGCTGAAAAAGATATCTAAATGATGCCTGTGGCTGTAGGCATCATTCAGATATCCCCACTCAAAGTCCAGGACGTCATATGACGGCCTGTGGGCGGGAAATTTCATTTTAAAAGGGTCAGTCCTCCCAAGACTAAAACATTTCAGTTTTTGTTAGTTGCCTGGGAGTTAAAGAATAGGTTTGTTAAATCCTCTGATGCTCCAGTGGTGAGTTCTCTGCCCTTGAGTTCTCAAGTCTAAACCACTGCCAATGCCACTACAAACGTAGCACCAGTTTAGGTGTTCGCCTTTATATTGATTTCATAATGGTCAATTCCACAGAAGCCATGGAAACACCCAAAAATCCTAGTTGGATAGGAACAGAGTCAGAAACTACAGAAGGTACATACAGTGGCTGAATTAACCAGAAAATATAAAAAAGACAGTGAGTGATTTAGCCCAGTTGAGCTCATCTGTAGGTGAAGTATCAATTTTAGGTGGCCATTTTTTTTTCTTTTAAGCATTCTATATTTGTTTGTTTGCACTGTATATTTAAATGTCAATCTTTTCCTGTCATTCTTTGCCTTAAAGTGTCACTAAACCAACATCATAAAAACTACCAATAAGCCCTGGTTCATACTGACTGCAGGAATGAAATTGTGCGATTTCATTCCCACATGTCAGTCCCGCTTTCGTTGGCGATTTCAGAGACATCGGGTTTCTGCATAGATTGTCAATGAAAATCGCACTCCAAAATCGCCAAGAATAGTACAGAAACTGCAGCGTTGCACCGATTCGGACAGTGCCATTGCTGCCGATTTGGTATGCGATTTGACATGCCAAATCACTCCAATGTGAACCAGGGCTAGATGCAGTATTACATGCTGTTCATACTCGGTTACAATGGGATTCATTTTCTTTATTCTGCAAAAAATCTGGTTGATCCTGCTGCTCTCTATCTCATCCTTCTGTTCATGTCAGCTATGAATTTTTCAGCTGTGGTGGCAACTCTGCACATGCACAGTTTTCAGTGAGTTTCTATGCTGAGCATTTCCTCCCTATCACTTCTGAGCAGCCCATGTGACTATAGAGTCACACCTGTGGGTGTATACACAGTGGTAAATGACAGCCCATTCCCTCCCTCCTCCTCCATGCCCACTAACCAGCTAAACACAATGGGGACGGGATATTACATGTAGACTAATGGAGGTTTCACCTGCCTTCTTGTTCTAAGACACAGCCTGTGACTGACAGAAATTCGCCCATACCATGTTATTTCCACAAAGTAATAAAGATTTAATTTCAAATATATCTTTGTATGCCAATTTAAAATTGTTTATTGATATTTAGTGACCAGCAGTAGAGGACTAGAAGCTCCTCCTGCTTATGTTTCCCTGCAGTCAGGTTGGGAAAGATCTGGGTCATATGACAGCTGTATATTGATTAGGAAAAAGGTACTTAGATGAGGTACTTAGATGGGGTTCTTTTGTTAAAATAATTAGTGCTATCATCCACATACAGAAAGAGAAGGGACAATGCAAATTAAACAGTGTCTGTTTAGTATCACTTTAAAGCCAAAGAGATCTCTGAAACACGTGTTCCAACTGCTGAGCATTCAAGAATTGCTATTGCCTTGTCCCCCTGCAGGTTTAGTACCGTATATGCTCGAGTATAAGCCGAGTTTTTCAGCACATTTTTGTGCTGAAAATGCCCCCCTCGGCTTATACTCGAGTCCAGCACTTTTCTGCAGCAGAGAATTACATTTTCCGAACCGTCTTTGGGGCCCCGTATCTCGGGCCACTTGGTGCTAGGAACCCCAAATTTGGTGTGCAAATCCAGTGGAACTAGCACTACAACACCTAGCACCAGGTAGCTCCGAGATACGGGGCCCCAAAGTCGGTTCAGAAAATGTCATTCTCTGCTGCAGAAAAGTGCTTGCAATTTTCCGAACCGAATTTGGATCCAGAGACCCCAAATTTTGGCTGCAGCTAGGGGGCATCTAGGAACCCTTAACTACAGAGTTTGAAGTTCGGGGGACCTATGGATGCAAATCGGCACAGTGAGGCTGCAAATAGGCACATTGAGGTTGCAAATGGGCATTGTTGTCCCTCTTTTCCAATTACAGTAGCTGTGAATTTCTCACCTTAGGCTTATACTCGAGTCAATAAGTTTTCCCAGTTTTTTGTGGTAAAATTAGGTGCCTCGGCTTATATTCGGGTCGGCTTATACTCGAGTATATACAGTAAGTATCTGTTGTTAAAGAATATTTGAACACACTATAACCACAGTACACTTTAATATAAGAAATAATTTATCAACAATCAAATGTAGTTTTGTGAATAATAAATGCTTCTCTTTAATTCATTGAAGGACACAGCAGAGATCTTAACCACCTTCAGGATTGGCACACTGGGCACAAAAACAAAGCACAAGCCAGGGATGGCCCATGATGGCGGCCAAACTCCCAACTTGCTAGAGGCAGCTCAGTTTTTAGCCTCAGCGTCGAGGAGTAAGGATTAAAGCTTCTTGCTGGGAATCTTAGTTCCCTTTTTTCTTTTGCATGGATTTTTTCTTTATTTTTTCCATCCTGTCTGCATGGCCTGCAATCAACAGCTGAGGATGATATAGAGGCTTGAAGTCCACCCAGCTCAGCCACTGAGCACATGCAGAACCATAGTTGCATGCAGGTTCGGCTGCGACAGCCTTTTTCTTGGACCTAAGGGCAGCCTGTGAGTGTTCCTCATGGGGGGGAGGCACATATGACCGAGTGACCTTGTTGCTGGATCACAGTGTCCCCATGGGCTGACTGCATACCTGTTCTGGCGGAAAGGTATTCTGACAGGGGTAGGTACTCTCAGCCATTGTCCAGTAAGTAGAATAATGACCTCTCCTTCCCGGGGTGTGTGGGTATCTCATGTCTCCCCTATGCTCCCCTGCGTGTGAGTGCCTGCGTATTCCCTCAGGTGGGGACTTGTGTATGGGCGGCATGCGGTAGTGGTCCCCTGTTGGGCAGGCGGCTTCGAACAAAGGACAACTGGCATTTTTCTTGGTACTCCCGGAGCTCTTGGGGGGGGGGGAGGAAACTGTGGCAAGTCCACGTGTCACCTACCTTGCCCTCGGTCACTGCCGACCTGGCATTTTCTGCCGCTCGGTGTCGTCCTCCCTGTTAATGGTGCAGGCGCATTCGCCATATCTCGGGGTTTGCCGCCACATGGTCTCCTTGGGAAGCCTTTTCAGCCATATTGGATTTGGGCTGCAGGTCTGTTTGGCGCCCATCGGCAGCCATTTTTTTTGTGGGCAGCGCCACTGTAGTGTGGTAGGGCACTGTATGCATGGACCCGAAAGAGGTGGGCAGTGATGGATGACTTCACGCATGGAACACGGCCTGCTGATGTTGACATTCAGGCTTGGATGCAGCGGAATTCGTGCTGCTGCCAGCAGGTGAATTGGCAGGGAGTCTGTCTTGTCTCCCTCCCCTTTGCATGTGCAGGGGCTTTGGGGTGCATGTGGGGTGTCCCTTCTGGAATCCAGACAGTCCTGTCATGTAGCCAGACTGTCCAGCAATTTAGGCCACGGCCTTGCACCCTACTGGAGCACTGGTGATCAGCTGCTATTTTGCCCAGAGTACTTACTAGCTCAGTCACTGGGTCATTTCCTCCAAGCCCCGGGTGCTTTATGGGCTATGGAGGAGGGGGAGGCACTGTTTCCCAGCTGGTGAGTTTTGCTTGCCCCCTCCCACCTCCAGCTACCATACTATAACTAACTGGTTTATGTTGTTTGGGCTGCAAACCTTGGAATGCTGTTTTGTAAGTCATATTTGCTGTACAGGTGCTCCTCCGCCAACCCTCAAGCCCATGCTTGCCTGCTCTAGATTTACCATTGCTGGGTCAGTGTTCCTGCCTGTGTTGACCATGGTCCTGGTGTCTCAGACGCCTATCGAATGGAATGAGATTCTGCAAAAAGATTTAAATACCTGACAGGTGCCCCAGTAATATATGGAACTGGCGAACCAGTTGGTCCAGGGCTTGAAGAACGTATATGACACTTCCCTGGATGCAACTCTGCTTCCTTCCAAGCTCTCTATCTCGGTGGTGCTCTGGCTTGTGCTTTAGCTTACATGTTGGTCTGTTGATTAGACATCTGAAAAGCCTTCGCCAACCTGCCCTCCCAGGGTGAATATGTCTTCGTTGTTACCTTGGATGTCATCACCAAAAACCTTATAGTGGGCAGAATTGTCTGCCTCCCCAGGCCAAGAAGGGATGGTACCGCGTCATAAGTCCGAGCCCCCCTTCGCTCCACAAGGGATTTTCTTCATTCCCCTTGCCCCCGTAACGGGGCTACAAGCCCTTTGAGGCCCCAGCTGGGCAGCACCAAGCGCTCCTGGGCCCACAAGACCTCCGTGCTTGCGGTCAAGTCCTTCTTGCCATAGAGGTTTTCCTCCACCTGCCTCCTGAGTGGGGGGTCGTCTTCGGTGGTTCTTGGGTCCTTGGACCTCCCTTATTTCCAACAAGTAGGTCCACAAACTGGTTGGGTCTGGCTACAACATTGAATTTCTTTGTCCTAATGCCCTAATCGGAACAGTTCCAGGGGTTCTTCCCTCCAATCTGTACTCAGTCCCGAAAAAGATGGGGTTCGTCCGATCCTGGTTCTTTAGGTCCTGAATATTTCAGATGGGTACAGAAGTTCAAGCTGGAATCCACTCGTTCAGTGGCAGCCGATGTTCTAGAATCTGTAGACTTCAAGGATGCAATCCTGCACATTCAATCTTTGAGGGACATCCGAGGTTCCTACGCATTGCAGTTGGGGGCGCATAGTATCAATTTGTGGCACTCACCTTCATGCTGATCTTGGATCCCTGGGTCCTGTGAAACAAGGGGATTGCTGCAACTGGTTATTTGGATGGCCTGCTCCTCTGGGTGGACTCCCAGGCTGCGCAGACAGACACAGTAGAAATCACAATGTGCTCCCTGCAGGACTTGCAGGATGGGTTCTGAACCTCAAGATGTTTGCCCTGACCCAGACCAGGAGACTGGAATCTTTGGGCCTGATTCTCTGAGCATGTGTCAATAAATTGGAAACATGCCATTACAACAATATATGGACAACACATCCTAAAGTAATATGTAAAAAATTTAATTTATGAGGACAAGGACTTTCTCGGTACCTCTAAGAACTTTATGACACAACAACAATTACAGTGCCTTGAAAAAGTATTCATACCCCTTGAAATTTTCCACATTTTGTTATGTTACAAACAAAAATGAAAATGTATTTTATTGGTATTTTATGTGACAGACCAACAGGAAGTGGCATGAAAATAATAAATGGTTTTCAAATTTTTTTACTAATAAATATCTGAAAAGTGTGGTGTGCAGTTATCGCCCCCCTGAGTCAATACTTTGTAGAACCACCTTTCGCTGCAATTACAGCTGCAAGTCTTTTTGGGTATGCCTCTACCAGCTTTGCATATCTGGGGAGTGAAATTTTTGGCCATTCTTCTTTGCAAAATAGTCCAAGCTCTGTTAGATTGGATGGAGAGCATCTGTGAACAGCATTTTTCAAGTCTTGTCACGGATTCTCAATTGGATTTAGGTCTGGACTTTGGCTGGGCCATTCTAACACATGAATATGCTTTGATCTAAACCATTCCACATTGTAGCTCTGGCTGTATGTTTAGGGTCGTTGTTGGATGGTGAACACTAACAGGTTTTCTTCTAAGAATGCCCTGTATTTGGCTTCATCCATCTACCCATCAACTCTTGACTAGCTTCCCTATTCCTGCTAAAGAAATGCATTCCCACAACATGATGCTGCCACCACCATGTTTCACGGTGGGGATGATATGTTCAGGGTGATGTGCGATGTTAGTTTTCTGCCATACATAGCGTTTTGCTTTTAGGCCAAAAAGTAAAATTTTGGTCTCATCTGACTAGAGCACCTTCTTCCACATGTTTGCTTTGTCCCCCACATGGCTTCTCGCACACTGCAAACGGGACACTTCATGGCTTTTTTCCTGCCATTCTTCCATAAAGGCCAGGATTGTGAACTAATAGTTGTCCTGTGGACAGATTCTCCCACCTGAGCTGTGGATCTCTGCAGATGCAGATCCTCCAGCGTTACCATGGGCCTCTTGGCTGCCTCTCTGATTAATGCTTTCCTTGCCCGGTCTGTCAGTTTAGGTGGATGGCCATGTCTTGGTAGGTTTGCAGTTGTGCCGTACTCTTTCCATTTTTGGTTGATAGATTCAACAGTGCTCCGTGAGATGTTCAAAGCTTGGGATAATTTTTTATAACCTAACCCTGCTTTAAACTTCTCCACAAATTTATCCCTGACCTGTCTGTTGTGTTCCTTGGCCTTCATGATGCTGTTTGTTCATTAAGGTTCTCTAACAAACCTCTAAGGGCTTTACAGAACAGCTGTATTTAAACTGAGATTAAATTGCACACAGGTGGACTCTTAGGTTATTAGGTGTCATTTGAAGACTATTGGTTCCACTAGATTTTAGTTAGGGGTATCAGAGTAAAGGGGGCTGAATACAAATGTACGCCACACTTTTCAGATATTTTTTTGTAAAAAATGTAAAAAGACATTTATCATTTTCCTTTCACTTCATAATTATGTGCCACTTTGTATTGATCTATCACATAAAATCTCAATAAAATACATTTACGTTTTTGGTTTTACCATGAAATAACGTGTAAAATTTCAAGTGGTATGAATACTTTTTCAAGGCACTGTATGTAAAAGAGTGTTTTTATCCAATATATACATTTAAAAACAATATATAATCAAGAATGCCCAAAGAGGCTCGCACATGGCTGTAATACTGTACCCATGCATAAAATAGATGACCATAGAAATTCTCCAATGCAACAGTGATTTTGAATAGACACTATAGCAGTATTGATACGATGAAATGCATAGGAAACCGTTCTATAATTGTTAGATTTCTACATGTTTTCAGAAAACGTGGGTGTCACAGCATCTAGAAGGAGAAAAACACAGCACAAAATACAACCTACAAGTACGTCAAGGGTAACAAAGATCATGCAGGCCAACCACTGGGTCAGGGTTTCAGGACTCGCCCAAGGCTGGAAAATGAATAGTCCATTCCAGGGCAATACACCAGGAGGCTAAATCCTCTTCCCGGCCGGTATGGGTGATGCAGACAGACTAAAAAGCTAAAAGAACATTTGTTCAAATTGATGTATAGTACATAAGCCCAAAGGGCCTGTTAGCACTATTCTACCAAATATACGAAATTAACCAATACACTTACCAAAAGAGTAGGACTCCATCATTTAAGGGAGGACCAAGATGGACAGGGACAACATTTATTCAGATGAAACTCCAACTTCACAACATGCCGAAATATAAAGTTCTAAACGGCTTAATATACAGTATCTCACAAAAGTGAGTACACCCCTCACATTTTTGTAAATATTTTATTATATCTTTTCATGTGACAACACTGAAGAAATTAAACTTTTCTACAGTGTTAAGTAGTGGGTGTACAGCTTGTATAACAGTGTAAATTTGCTGCCAACTCAAAACACAGCCATTAATGTCTAAACCGCTAGCAACAAAAGTGAGTACACCCCTAAGTGCAAATGTTTAATTTGGGCCCAAAATGTCAATATTTTGTGTGGCCACCATTATTTTCCAGCACTGCCTTAACCCTCTTGGGCATGGAGTTCACCAGAGCTTCACAGGTTGCCACTAGAGTCCTCTTCCACTCCTCCATGACGACATCACGGAGCTGGTGGATGTTAGAGACCTTTGCGCTCCTCCACTTTCCATTTGAGGATGCCCCACAGATGCTCAATAGGGTTTAGGTCTGGAGACATGCTTGGCCAGTCCATCACCTTTACCCTGAGCTTCTTTAGCAAGGCAGTGGTCGTCTTGGAGGTGTGTTTGGGGTCGTTCTCATGTTGGAATACTGCCCTGTGACCTAGTCTCCGAAAGGGAGGGGATCATGCTCTGCTTTAGTATGTCACAGTACTTGTTGGCATTCATGGTTCCCTCAATGAACTGTAGGTCCCCAGTGCCAGCGGCACTCATGCAGCCCCAGACCATGACACTCCCACCACCATGCTTGACTGTAGGCAAGACACACTTGTCTTTGTACTCCTCACCTGGTTACCGCCACACACGCTTGACACCATCTGAACCAAATAAGTTTATCTTGGTCTCATCCGACCACAGGATATGGTTCCAGTAATCCATGTCCTTAGTATGCTTGTCTTCTTTCTTGTGCATCATCTTTAGAAGAGGTTTAATTCTGAGACGACAGCCATGCAGACCAATATGATGCAGCGTGCGGTGTATGGTCTAAGCACTGACAGGCTGACCCCCGCCCATTTAACCTCTGCAGCAATGCTGACAGCACTCATACGTCTATTTCCCAAAGACAACCTCTGGATATGACGCTGAGCATGTGCACTCAAATTCTTTGGTCGACCATGGCGAGGCCTGTTCTGAGTGGAACCTGTCCTGTTAAACTGCTGTATGGTCTTGGCCACCGTGCTGCAGCTCAGTTTCAGGGTCTTGCCAATCTTTTTATAGCCTAGGCCAGGGCTCAAAATTTCAAGTCCTAAGCTAGTAGCCAGGCCTCAAGGGTTACTTGCCACCTGTTGCCCCACCCAACCCCGCCCCTAAACATGCCCCACACCGCCCCTAAACACGCCCTTATAAATGATCTCATTAAATGAAACTTAAATGTTTTATGCAGAATTAAGTTATAAAAATAAATATTAACAACAACAACTTTATCCGTGCCCACCAATGCAAGCTGCCTGTGCCCACCAATGCAGGCTGCCTGTGCCCACCAATGCAAGCTGCCTCTGCCCACCAATGAAAGCAGCCCACCCATGCAGCCTGTGCCCACCCGTACAGCCTGTGCCCACCATGCAGCCTGTGTCCACCATCCACCATGCAGTCTGTGTTCACCATCCATCCTGTGTCCTCCCATGCAGCCTGTGCCCTCCCATGCAGCCTGTGCCCACCATCCACCATGCAGCCTGTGTCCCCCATTCACCATGCAGCCTGTGTCCACCATGCAGCCTGTGTCCACCATGCAGCCTGTGTCCACCATGCAGCCTGTGTCCACTATGCAGCCTGTGCCCACCATGCAGCCTGTATCCACCATTCACCATGCTGCCTGTACCCACCATGCAGCCTGTGCCCACCATCCACCATGCAGCCTGTGTCCCCCATTCACCATGCAGCCTGTGTCCACTATGCAGCCTGTGCCCACCATGCAGCCTGTGCCCACCATGCAGCCTGTATCCACCATCCACCATGCTGCCTGTACCCTCCATCCACCATGCAGCCTGTGTCCACCATGCAGTCTGTGTTCATCATGCAGCCTGTGTCCACTATCCACCATGCAGCCTGTGTCCACCATCCACCCTGTGTCCACCATGCAGCCTGTCTCCACCATGCAGCCTGTCTCCACCATGCAGCCTGTCTCCACCATGCAGCCTGTGCCCACCATGCAGCCTGTGCCCACCATGCAGCCTGTGCCCACTATGCAGTCTGTGTCCACTATGCAGCCTACCTGTGCAGGGGAGGAGAGGAACAGGAGAGCTGCCCGGATGTTTAGAGCGCAGCGCAGGGAACACAGCGATAACAGCTTTCATTTCAATTGCTTTGTTCCCGCCGCTCAACATCATATACAACCCCGCGCCCTGGCTGGGGAACTTTGATTGACAGATCACCCGTCCTGGGATTGGACATGTGATCTGTCTATCAAAGTCCCGGGACCAGGAAGAGGGGCTGTATCTGACAGCGAGCGGCAGGGAACACGTCAATGTGAAATGAAAGCTAATATTGTTGTGTTCCCTGCGCTGCACTCTAAACATCCGGGTGGCTCTCTCTCTCTTCCCCTCCACGATCCCCGGGAAGAAGGACTTCCATTCCACCCAGGCTGCCAGCGGTGCTCGTCCCCCACCCCCGCTCCCAGCCAGCCATAGCTCGCCAGCCCGCAAAATGCGAGCAGGCAAGTGCAATTTTTGAGGGCTGGCCTAGGCCATCTTTATGTAGAGCAACAATTCTTTTTTTCAGATCCTCAGAGTTCTCTGCCATGAGGTGCCATGTTAAACTTCCAGTGACGAGTATGAGAGGGCGAGTGATAACACCAAATATTACACACCTGCTCCTGATTCACACCTGAGAAGTTGTAACACTAACGAATCACATGACACCGGGGAGGAAAAATTACTAATTGGGCTCAATATGCACATTTTCACTTAGGGGTGTACTCACTTTTGTTGCTAGCAGTTTAGACATTTATTTTGAAGGGACAGCAAATTTACACTGTTATACAAGCTGTACACTCACTACTTTACATTGTAGCAAAGTGTTATTTCTTCAATGTTGTCACATGAAATGATATAATAAAATATTTACAAAAATGTGAGGGGTGTACTTTGCGATACTGTATAGGTGCCAAAGAAGGCTGTGGTCACAGTGCAGCCGTACTATGTACTTCTATATCAATTTGACTACATTTTCTTTATAGCTTTTAGCTATTATTGGTCTGCCTTTCAGTACTGTTCCAGACTCACTTTGGTGCTGTCCCTTTTGCCTGCTGCATCCTCACATGGCCTGGCAGATCTCCATGCGACTCTTATATTCCTGGGCTGTGGTGCATGGTTAATTTTTTGGGGGGTTTCCTTCTACTCCAACCTTTCCCATCTGTAGAGGTGTCTGGTCTATCTTGCAGCTGCAGACTCTATCTGTATCATTCCAGCACAAAAAATTTCCGCTAGTATTGTAAAATCCAAGTGTTTTCTTGATCTACTTTACCAGGATTCTTCTGGCCTGTATGGATGTTTAGGATGCTTACTTGTATGCTTTTTTTTTATTCCAGCATTTCATCACCTTATCACTACCGTGGGACTCCCATATTTTCAGTCTCCACATTGTGTGGGTTCACCAAGGTTTGGGTCCCCCTATTTTTGTATTGATCTATCTACAAGACATTCCCACTGTGGGATATCTGAATGACTTCCTACTGGCTGGGAGAGGATGAGTCACCATTGGGTCTGTCCAGTTATGTGATGCTAACTATGCAAGGCTTGTTCCTTGTTCAGGTTGCCACTGATGTATATATCTGCTCTGGATCTAACTCATCTTTTGCTGTGTCTGGGGCCTTTTACTAGCTGACCTTCCGGTCCAATCGTTTTTCACCCAGCAGAAGATCGCTTTTTCCAATATTTCTGAATTTTAGGCAGTCAGGTTAACCATGTTTTGTTGGTACTTGTGTCTAGAGTCTTGGTCAATCTGGAGTGGCAACTGTGTCCATCTTAGTTTCCTTCTCCCAGCCTTGTCAACATTTCTCTCCCTGGGAGTGGACAGTTGAAATACTGTTTTCCTTATGCCATTGAATTATGGGTGGAAACCTTGCACTGCCCCCCCAAAATCTTTTGATTTTCTGTGTTTCTGGTGGACTTCATTGTTTTGTTTTTCTTCCTCCCAGTTTAACAGCTTCAAGTTTTGTTTTGTTTTTATTGTTTTTTTTTTTTTTGTTTTTTTTTAGGATGGTGGCCTGCAGTGCCGGACTGGCCTACCGGGAAATTTCCCGGTAGGCTGTCTGCACTTAGTGCCCTGGGGCCGCTTTTGGCTCAGAGCTTGGCTGGCTGTGTCAGGAAAATAAAGAGCAGCGGCGACCGCCGCCGCACTATGCAATGCGTGTGTGTGCCTCCTCCTCCGATCGGGCGCTGCCCACTGAACTGCTGAGTGATATCCCTCTGTGTGCCTGAGGGGAGGAGCAGGAGAACGCTGTGCTGGTTGATTTTCCCTTCCATTCGTGACTCGTCCCGTGCGGCGCCAGCACCGCCCACTAATCTGCACGAGGAGAATAGGAGAAGTTAACGGCCGCCCGTGCAGCAGAAGAATTAAGGTACTTAAAATGTCTCTCTCTCTCTCTCCCTCCCCCCCCCTCTCTCTCTCTCTCTCTCTCTCCCTCTCTCTCTCCTCTC